>NC_090930.1:763215383-763835265 GCF_040938575.1 Ambystoma mexicanum
CCAAGCTACTCCTCACTGATGATGCCCAACAAGGCTGAAACATGTCTGGGGATGCTTGTGGTCTCGTGCAAAAGGGATGTGACCTAGCAGTTCGGGCTGGACTACCCCTTTGGGGGTGGGACCAAGCCTGATTTGCATATGGTCTTTCCCCTTTTGTAATGGCTTGGCAGGCAAAGAACGATGGTCTGGAGGGTTGCCCAGAGCAATGCCAGAGGTCAAGATTTATTCTAAACCTTCCAGCCATCAACTCTTTGGTTTGCTATTGTCACCCCGAGTGGGAAGGGTATGCCCAGACGTGGGTCCCTTGCCTGCTGGGCCTAGAGACCCAAGCTACTCCTCACTGATGACGCCCAACATGGCTGAAAAATGTCTGGGGATGCTTGTGGTCTCGTGCAAAAGGGATGTGACCTAGCAGTTCGTGCTGGACTACCCCTTTACGGGTGGGACCAAGCCTGATTTGCATATGGTCTTTCCCCTTTTGTAATGGCTTAGCAGGCAAAGAACGATGGTCTGGAGGGTTGCCCAGAGCAATGCCAGAGGTCAAGATTTATTCTAAACCTTCCAGCCATCAACTCTTTTGTTTTGCTATTGTCACCCAGAGTGGGAAGGGTATGCCCAGACGTGGGTCCCTTGCCTGCTGGGCCTAGAGACCCAAGCTACTCCTCACTGATGACGCCCAACAAGGCTGAAACATGTCTGGGGATGCTTGTGGTCTCGTGCAAAAGGGATGTGACCTAGCAGTTCGGGCAGGACTACCCCTTTGGGGGTGGGACCAAGCCTGATTTGCATATGGTCTTTCCCCTTTTGTAATGGCTTGGCAGGCAAAGAACTATGGTCTGGAGGGTTGCCCAGAGCAATGCCAGAGGTCAAGATTTATTCTAAACCTTCCAGCCATCAACGCTTTTGTTTTGCTATTGTCACCCCGAGTGCGAAGGGTATGCCCAGACGTCGGTCCCTTGCCTGCTGGGCCTAGAGACCCAAGCTACTCCTCACTGATGACGCCCAACAAGGCTGAAACATGTCTGGGGGTGCTTGTGGTCTCGTGCAGAAGGGATGTGACCTAGCAGTTCGGGCTGGACTACCCCTTTGGGGGTGGGACCAAGCCTGATTTGCATATGCCCTTTCCCCTTTTGTAATGGCTTGGCAGGCAAAGAACGATGGTCTGGAGGGTTGCCCAAAGCAATGCCAGAAGTCAAGATTTATTCTAAACCTTCCAGCCATCAACTCTTTTGTTTTGCTATTGTCACCCCGAGTGTGAGGGGTATTCCCAGACGTGGGTCCCTTGCCTGCTGGGCCTAGAGACCCAAGCTACTCCTCACTGATGACGCCCAACAAGGCTGAAACATGTCTGGGGATGCTTGTGGTCTCGTGCAAAAGGGATGTGACCTAGCAGTTCGGGCTGGACTACCCCTTTGGGGGTGGGACCAAGCCTAATTTGCATATGGTCTTTCCCCTTTTGTAATGGCTTGGCAGGCAAAGAACGATGGTCTGGAGGGTTGCCCAGAGCAATGCCAGAGGTCAAGATTTATTCTAAACCTTCCAACCATAAACTCTTTGGTTTGCTATTGTCACCCCGAGTGGGAAGGGTATGCCCAGACGTGGGTCCCTTGCCTGCTGGGCCTAGACACCCAAGCTACTCCTCACTGATGACGCCCAACAAGGCTGAAACATGTCTGGGGATGCTTGTGGTCTCGTGCAAAAGGGATGTGACGTAGCAGTTGGTGCTGGACTACCCCTTTACGGGTGGGACCAAGCCTGATTTGCATACGGTCTTTCCCCTTTTGTAATGGCTTGGCAGGCAAAGAACGATGGTCTGGAGGGTTGCCCAGAGAAATGCCAGAGGTCAAGATTTATTCTAAACCTTCCAGCCATCAACTCTTTTGTTTTGCTATTGTCACCCCGAGTGGGAAGGGTATGCCCAGATGTGGGTCCCTTGCCTGCTGGGCCTAGAGACCAAAGCTACTTCTCACTGATGACGCCAAACAAGGCTGAAACATGTCTGAGGATGCTTGTGGTCTCGTGCAAAAGGGATGTGACCTGGCAGTTCGGGCTGGACTACCCCTTTGGGGGTGGGACCAAGCCTGATTTGCATATGGTCTTTCCCCTTTTGTAATGGCTTAGCAGGCAAAGAACGATGGTCTGGAGGGTTGCCCAGAGCAATGCCAGAGGTCAAGATTTATTCTAAACCTTCCAGCCATCAACTCTTTTGTTTTGCTATTGTCACCCCGAGTGGGAAGGGCATGCCCAGACGTGGGTCCCTTGCCTGCTGGGCCTAAGACCCAAGCTACTCCTCACTGATGACGCCCAACAAGGCTGAAACATGTCTGGGGATGCTTGTGGTCTCGTGCAAAAGGGATGTGACCTAGCAGTTCGGGCTGGACTACCCCTTTGGGGGCGGGACCAAGCCTGATTTGCATATGGTCTTTCCCCTTTTGTAATGGCTTGGCAGGCAAAGAACGATGATCTGGAGGGTTGCCCAGAGGAATGCCAGAGGTCAAGATTTATTCTAAACCTTCCAGCCATCAACTCTTTGGTTTGCTATTGTCACCCCGAGTGGGAAGGGTATGCGCAGACGTGGGTCCCTTGCCTGCTGGGCCTAGAGACCCAAGCTACTCCTCACTGATGACGCCCAACAAGGCTGAAACATGTCTGGGGATGCTTGTGGTCTCGTGCAAAAGGGATGTGACCTAGCAGTTCGTGCTGGACTACCCCTTTACGGGTGGGACCAAGCCTGATTTGCATATGGTCTTTCCCCTTTTGTAATGGCTTGGCAGGCAAAGAACGATGGTCTGGAGGGTTGCCCAGAGTAATGCCAGAGGTCAAGATTTATTCTAAACCTTCCAGCCATCAACTCTTTTGTTTTGCTATTGTCACCCCGAGTGGGAAGGGTATGCCCAGATGTGGGTCCCTTGCCTGCTGGGCCTAGAGACCCAAGCTACTCCTCACTGATGACGCCCAACAAGGCTGAAACATGTCTGGGGATGCTTGTGGTCTTGTGCAAAAGGGATGTGACCTAGCAGTTCGTGCTGGATTACCCCTTTACGGGTGGGACCAAGCCTGATTTGCATATGGTCTTTCCCCTTTTGTAATGGCTTGGCAGGCAAAGAACGATGGTCTGGAGGGTTGCCCAGAGAAATGCCAGAGGTCAAGATTTATTCTAAACCTTCCAGCCATCAACTCTTTTGTTTTGCTATTGTCACCCCGAGTGGGAAGGGTATGCCCAGATGTGGGTCCCTTGCCTGCTGGGCCTAGAGACCCAAGCTACTCCTCACTGATGACGCCCAACAAGGCAGAAACATGTCTGGGGATGCTCGTGGTCTCGTGCAAAAGGGATGTGACCTAGCAGTTCGTGCTGGACTACCCCTTTACGGGTGGGACCAAGCCTGATTTGCATATGGTCTTTCCCTTTTGTAATGGCTTGGCAGGCAAAGAACGATGGTCTGGAGGGTTGCCCAGAGAAATGCCAGAGGTCAAGATTTATTCTAAACCTTCCAGCCATCAACTCTTTTGTTTTGCTATTGTCACCCCGAGTGGGAAGGGTATGCCCAGATGTGGGTCCCTTGCCTGCTGGGCCTAGAGGCCCAAGCTACTCCTCACTGATGACGCCCAACAAGGCTGAAACATGTCTGGGGATGCTTGTGGTCTCGTGCAAAAGGGATGTGACCTAGCAGTTCCGGCTGGACTACCCCTTTGGGGGTGGGACCAAGCCTGATTTGCATATGGTCTTTCCCCTTTTGTAATGGCTTAGCAGCCAAAGAACGATGGTCTGGAGGGTTGCCCAGAGCAATGCCAGAGGTCAAGATTTATTCTAAACCTTCCAGCCATCAACTCTTTTGTTTTGCTATTGTCACCCCGAGTGGGAAGGGTATGCCCAGACGTGGGTCCCTTGCCTGCTGGGCCTAAGACCCAAGCTACTCCTCACTGATGACGCCCAACAAGGCTGAAACATGTCTGGGGATGCTTGTGGTCTCGTGCAAAAAGGATGTGACCTAGCAGTTCGGGCTGGACTAACCCTTTGGGGGTGGGACCAAGCCTGATTTGCATATGGTCTTTCCCCTTTTGTAATGGCTTGGCAGGCAAAGAACGATGGTCTGGAGGGTTGCCCAGAGCAATGCCAGAGGTCAAGATTTATTCTAAACCTTCCAGCTATCAACTCTTTTTTTTGCTATTGTCACCCCGAGTGGGAAGGGTATGCCCAGACGTGGGTCCCTTGCCTGCTGGGCCTAGAGACCCAAGCTACTCCTCACTGATGACGCCCAACAAGGCTGAAACATGTCTGGGGATGCTTGTGGTCTCGTGCAAAAGGGATGTGACCTAGCAGTTCGGGCTGGACTACCCCTTTGGGGGTGGGACCAAGCCTGATTTGCATATGGTCTTTCCCCTTTTGTAATGGCTTAGCAGCCAAAGAACGATGGTCTGGAGGGTTGCCCAGAGCAATGCCAGAGGTCAAGATTTATTCTAAACCTTCCAGCCATCAACTCTTTTGTTTTGCTATTGTCACCCCGAGTGGGAAGGGTATGCCCAGACGTGGGTCCCTTGCCTGCTGGGCCTAAGACCCAAGCTACTCCTCACTGATGACGCCCAACAAGGCTGAAACATGTCTGGGGATGCTTGTGGTCTCGTGCAAAAAGGATGTGACCTAGCAGTTCGGGCTGGACTAACCCTTTGGGGGTGGGACCAAGCCTGATTTGCATATGGTCTTTCCCCTTTTGTAATGGCTTGGCAGGCAAAGAACGATGGTCTGGAGGGTTGCCCAGAGCAATGCCAGAGGTCAAGATTTATTCTAAACCTTCCAGCTATCAACTCTTTTTTTTGCTATTGTCACCCCGAGTGGGAAGGGTATGCCCAGACGTGGGTCCCTTGCCTGCTGGGCCTAGAGACCCAAGCTACTCCTCACTGATGACGCCCAACAAGGCTGAAACATGTCTGGGGATGCTTGTGGTCTCGTGCAAAAGGGATGTGACCTAGCAGTTCGGGCTGGACTACCCCTTTGGGGGTGGGACCAAGCCTGATTTGCATATGGTCTTTCCCCTTTTGTAATGGCTTGGCAGGCAAAGAACGATGGTCTGGAGGGTACCCCAGAGCAATGCCAGAGGTCAAGATTTATTCTAAACCTTCCAGCCATCAACGCTTTTGTTTTGCTATTGTCACCCCGAGTGCGAAGGGTATGCCCAGACATGGGTCCCTTGCCTGCTGGGCCTAGAGACCCAAGCTACTCCTCACTGATGACGCCCAACAATGCTGAAACATGTCTGGGGATGCTTGTGGTCTCGTGCAAAAGGGATGTGACCTAGCAGTTCGGGTTGGACTACCCCTTTGGGGGTGGGACCAAGCCTGATTTGCATATGCTCTTTCCCCTTTTGTAATGGCTTGGCAGGCAAAGAACGATGGTCTGGAGGGTTGCCCAGAGCAATGCCAGAGGTCAAGATTTATTCTAAACCTTCCAGCCATCAACTCTTTTGTTTTGCTATTGTCACCCCGAGTGGGAGGGGTATTCCCAGACGTGGGTCCCTTGCCTGCTGGGCCTAGAGACCCAAGCTACTCCTCACTGATGACGCCCAACAAGGCAGAAACATGTCTGGGGATGCTTGTAGTCTCGTGCAAAAGGGATGTGACCTAGCAGTTCGGGCTGGACTACCCATTTGGGGGTGGGACCAAGCTTGATTTGCATATGGTCTTTCCCCTTTTGTAATGGCTTGGCAGGCAAAGAACGATGGTCTGGAGGGTTGCCCAGAGCAATGCCAGAGGTCAAGATTTATTCTAAACCTTCCAGCCATCAACTCTTTGGTTTGCTATTGTCACCCCGAGTGGGAAGGGTATGCCCAGACGTGGGTCCCTTGCCTGCTGGGCCTAGAGACCCAAGCTACTCCTCACTGATGACGCCCAACAAGGCTGAAACATGTCTGGGGATGCTTGTGGTCTCGTGCAAAAGGGATTTGACCTAGCAGTTCGTGCTGGACTACCCCTTTACGGGTGGGACCAAGCCTGATTTGCATATGGTCTTTCCCCTTTTGTAATGGCTTGGCAGGCAAACAACGATGGTCTGGAGGGTTGCCCAGAGCAATGCCAGAGGTCAAGATTTATTCTAAACCTTCCAGCCATCAACTCTTTTGTTTTGCTATTGTCACCCCGAGTGGGAAGGGTATGCCCAGACGTGGGTCCCTTGCCTGCTGGGCCTAGAGACCCAAGCTACTCCTCACTGATGACGCCCAACAAGGCTGAAACATGTCTGGGGATGCTTGTGGTCTCATGCAAAAGGGATGTGATCTAGCAGTTCGGGCTGGACTACCCCTTTGGGGGTGGGACCAAGCCTGATTTGCATATGGTCTTTCCCCTTTTGTAATGGCTTGGCAGGCAAAGAACGATGGTCTGGAGGGTTGCCCAGAGCAATGCCAGAGGTCAAGATTTATTCTAAACCTTCCTGCCATCAACGCTTTTGTTTTGCTATTGTCACCCCGAGTGCGAAGGGTATGCCCAGACGTGGGTCCCTTGCCTGCTGGGCCTAGAGACCGAAGCTACTCCTCACTGATGACGCCCAACAAGGCTGAAACATATCTGGGGATGCTTGTGGTCTCGTGCAAAAGGGATGTGACCTAACAGTTCGGGTTGGACTACCCCTTTGGGGGTGGGACCAAGCCTGATTTGCATATGCTCTTTCCCCTTTTGTAATGGCTTGGCAGGCAAAGATCGATGGTCTGGAGGGTTGCCCAGAGCAATGCCAGAGGTCAAGATTTATTCTAAACCTTCCAGCCATCAACTCTTTTGTTTTGCTATTGTCACCCCGATTGGGAGGGGTATTCCCAGACGTGGGTCCCTTGCCTGCTGGGCCTAGAGACCCAAGCTACTCCTCACTGATGACGCCCAACAAGGCTGAAACATGTCTGGGGATGCTTGTGGTCTCGTGCAAAAGGGATGTGACCTAGCAGTTCGTGCTGGACTACCCCTTTACGGGTGGGACCAAGCCTGATTTGCATATGGTCTTTCCCCTTTTGTAATGGCTTGGCAGGCAAAGAACGATGGTCTGGAGGGTTGCCCAGAGAAATGCCAGAGGTCAAGATTTATTCTAAACCTTCCAGCCATCAACTCTTTTGTTTTGCTATTGCCACCCCGAGTGGGAAGGGTATGCCCAGACGTGGGTCCCTTGCCTGCTGGGCCTAGAGACCCAAGCTACTCCTCACTGATGACGCCAAACAAGGCTGAAACATGTCTGGAGATGCTTGTGGTCTCGTGCAAAAGGGATGTGACCTGGCAGTTCGGGCTGGACTACCCCTTTGGGGGTGGGACCAAGCCTGATTTGCATATGGTCTTTCCCCTTTTGTAATGGCTTAGCAGGCAAAGAACGATGGTCTGGAGGGTTGCCCAGAGCAATGCCAGAGGTCAAGATTTATTCTAAACCTTCCAGCCATCAACTCTTTTGTTTTGCTATTGTCACCCCGAGTGGGAAGGGTATGCCCAGACTTGGGTCCCTTGCCTGCTGGGCCTAAGACCCAAGCTACTCCTCACTGATGACGCCCAACAAGGCTGAAACATGTCTGGGGATGCTTGTGGTCTCGTGCAAAAGGATGTGACCTAGCAGTTTGGGCTGGACTACCCCTTTGGGGGTGGGACCAAGCCTGATTTGCATATGGTCTTTTCCCTTTTGTAATGGCTTGGCAGGCAAAGAACGATGGTCTGGAGGGTTGCCCAGAGCAATGCCAGAGGTCAAGATGTATTCTAAACCTTCCAACCATCAACTCTTTTGTTTTGCTATTGTCACCCCGAGTGGGAAGGGTATGCTCAGACGTGGGTCCCTTGCCTGCTGGGTCTAGAGACCCAAGCTACTCCTCACTGATGACGCCCAACAAGGCTGAAACATGTCTGGGGATGCTTGTGGTCTCGTGCAAAAGGGATGTGACCTAGCAGTTCGGGCTGGACTACCCCTTTGGGGGTGGGACCAAGCCTGATTTGCATATGGTCTTTCCCCTTTTGTAATGGCTTGGCAGGCAAAGAACGATGGTCTGGAGGGTTGCCCAGAGCAATGCCAGAGGTCAAGATTTATTCTAAACCTTCCAGCTATCAACTCTTTTTTTTGCTATTGTCACCCCGAGTGGGAAGGGTATGCCCAGACGTGGGTCCCTTGCCTGCTGGGCCTAGAGACCCAAGCTACTCCTCACTGATGACGCCCAACAAGGCTGAAACATGTCTGGGGATGCTTGTGGTCTTGTGCAAAAGGGATGTGACCTAGCAGTTCGGGCTGGACTACCCCTTTGGGGGTGGGACCAAGCCTGATTTGCATATGGTCTTTCCCCTTTTGTAATGGCTTAGCAGCCAAAGAACGATGGTCTGGAGGGTTGCCCAGAGCAATGCCAGAGGTCAAGATTTATTCTAAACCTTCCAGCCATCAACTCTTTTGTTTTGCTATTGTCACCCCGAGTGGGAAGGGTATGCCCAGACGTGGGTCCCTTGCCTGCTGGGCCTAAGACCCAAGCTACTCCTCACTGATGACGCCCAACAAGGCTGAAACATGTCTGGGGATGCTTGTGGTCTCGTGCAAAAAGGATGTGACCTAGCAGTTCGGGCTGGACTAACCCTTTGGGGTTGGGACCAAGCCTGATTTGCATATGGTCTTTCCCCTTTTGTAATGGCTTGGCAGGCAAAGAACGATGGTCTGGAGGGTTGCCCAGAGCAATGCCAGAGGTCAAGATTTATTCTAAACCTTCCAGCTATCAACTCTTTTTTTTGCTATTGTCACCCCGAGTGGGAAGGGTATGCCCAGACGTGGGTCCCTTGCCTGCTGGGCCTAGAGACCCAAGCTACTCCTCACTGATGACGCCCAACAAGGCTGAAACATGTCTGGGGATGCTTGTGGTCTCGTGCAAAAGGGATGTGACCTAGCAGTTCGGGCTGGACTACCCCTTTGGGGGTGGGACCAAGCCTGATTTGCATATGGTCTTTCCCCTTTTGTAATGGCTTGGCAGGCAAAGAACGATGGTCTGGAGGGTACCCCAGAGCAATGCCAGAGGTCAAGATTTATTCTAAACCTTCCAGCCATCAACGCTTTTGTTTTGCTATTGTCACCCCGAGTGCGAAGGGTATGCCCAGACATGGGTCCCTTGCCTGCTGGGCCTAGAGACCCAAGCTACTCCTCACTGATGACGCCCAACAATGCTGAAACATGTCTGGGGATGCTTGTGGTCTCGTGCAAAAGGGATGTGACCTAGCAGTTCGGGTTGGACTACCCCTTTGGGGGTGGGACCAAGCCTGATTTGCATATGCTCTTTCCCCTTTTGTAATGGCTTGGCAGGCAAAGAACGATGGTCTGGAGGGTTGCCCAGAGCAATGCCAGAGGTCAAGATTTATTCTAAACCTTCCAGCCATCAACTCTTTTGTTTTGCTATTGTCACCCCGAGTGGGAGGGGTATTCCCAGACGTGGGTCCCTTGCCTGCTGGGCCTAGAGACCCAAGCTACTCCTCACTGATGACGCCCAACAAGGCAGAAACATGTCTGGGGATGCTTGTAGTCTCGTGCAAAAGGGATGTGACCTAGCAGTTCGGGCTGGACTACCCATTTGGGGGTGGGACCAAGCTTGATTTGCATATGGTCTTTCCCCTTTTGTAATGGCTTGGCAGGCAAAGAACGATGGTCTGGAGGGTTGCCCAGAGCAATGCCAGAGGTCAAGATTTATTCTAAACCTTCCAGCCATCAACTCTTTGGTTTGCTATTGTCACCCCGAGTGGGAAGGGTATGCCCAGACGTGGGTCCCTTGCCTGCTGGGCCTAGAGACCCAAGCTACTCCTCACTGATGACGCCCAACAAGGCTGAAACATGTCTGGGGATGCTTGTGGTCTCGTGCAAAAGGGATTTGACCTAGCAGTTCGTGCTGGACTACCCCTTTACGGGTGGGACCAAGCCTGATTTGCATATGGTCTTTCCCCTTTTGTAATGGCTTGGCAGGCAAACAACGATGGTCTGGAGGGTTGCCCAGAGCAATGCCAGAGGTCAAGATTTATTCTAAACCTTCCAGCCATCAACTCTTTTGTTTTGCTATTGTCACCCCGAGTGGGAAGGGTATGCCCAGACGTGGGTCCCTTGCCTGCTGGGCCTAGAGACCCAAGCTACTCCTCACTGATGACGCCCAACAAGGCTGAAACATGTCTGGGGATGCTTGTGGTCTCATGCAAAAGGGATGTGATCTAGCAGTTCGGGCTGGACTACCCCTTTGGGGGTGGGACCAAGCCTGATTTGCATATGGTCTTTCCCCTTTTGTAATGGCTTGGCAGGCAAAGAACGATGGTCTGGAGGGTTGCCCAGAGCAATGCCAGAGGTCAAGATTTATTCTAAACCTTCCTGCCATCAACGCTTTTGTTTTGCTATTGTCACCCCGAGTGCGAAGGGTATGCCCAGACGTGGGTCCCTTGCCTGCTGGGCCTAGAGACCGAAGCTACTCCTCACTGATGACGCCCAACAAGGCTGAAACATATCTGGGGATGCTTGTGGTCTCGTGCAAAAGGGATGTGACCTAACAGTTCGGGTTGGACTACCCCTTTGGGGGTGGGACCAAGCCTGATTTGCATATGCTCTTTCCCCTTTTGTAATGGCTTGACAGGCAAAGATCGATGGTCTGGAGGGTTGCCCAGAGCAATGCCAGAGGTCAAGATTTATTCTAAACCTTCCAGCCATCAACTCTTTTGTTTTGCTATTGTCACCCCGATTGGGAGGGGTATTCCCAGACGTGGGTCCCTTGCCTGCTGGGCCTAGAGACCCAAGCTACTCCTCACTGATGACGCCCAACAAGGCTGAAACATGTCTGGGGATGCTTGTGGTCTCGTGCAAAAGGGATGTGACCTAGCAGTTCGTGCTGGACTACCCCTTTACGGGTGGGACCAAGCCTGATTTGCATATGGTCTTTCCCCTTTTGTAATGGCTTGGCAGGCAAAGAACGATGGTCTGGAGGGTTGCCCAGAGAAATGCCAGAGGTCAAGATTTATTCTAAACCTTCCAGCCATCAACTCTTTTGTTTTGCTATTGCCACCCCGAGTGGGAAGGGTATGCCCAGACGTGGGTCCCTTGCCTGCTGGGCCTAGAGACCCAAGCTACTCCTCACTGATGACGCCAAACAAGGCTGAAACATGTCTGGAGATGCTTGTGGTCTCGTGCAAAAGGGATGTGACCTGGCAGTTCGGGCTGGACTACCCCTTTGGGGGTGGGACCAAGCCTGATTTGCATATGGTCTTTCCCCTTTTGTAATGGCTTAGCAGGCAAAGAACGATGGTCTGGAGGGTTGCCCAGAGCAATGCCAGAGGTCAAGATTTATTCTAAACCTTCCAGCCATCAACTCTTTTGTTTTGCTATTGTCACCCCGAGTGGGAAGGGTATGCCCAGACTTGGGTCCCTTGCCTGCTGGGCCTAAGACCCAAGCTACTCCTCACTGATGACGCCCAACAAGGCTGAAACATGTCTGGGGATGCTTGTGGTCTCGTGCAAAAGGATGTGACCTAGCAGTTTGGGCTGGACTACCCCTTTGGGGGTGGGACCAAGCCTGATTTGCATATGGTCTTTTCCCTTTTGTAATGGCTTGGCAGGCAAAGAACGATGGTCTGGAGGGTTGCCCAGAGCAATGCCAGAGGTCAAGATGTATTCTAAACCTTCCAACCATCAACTCTTTTGTTTTGCTATTGTCACCCCGAGTGGGAAGGGTATGCTCAGACGTGGGTCCCTTGCCTGCTGGGTCTAGAGACCCAAGCTACTCCTCACTGATGACGCCCAACAAGGCTGAAACATGTCTGGGGATGCTTGTGGTCTCGTGCAAAAGGGATGTGACCTAGCAGTTCGGGCTGGACTACCCCTTTGGGGGTGGGACCAAGCCTGATTTGCATATGGTCTTTCCCCTTTTGTAATGGCTTGGCAGGCAAAGAACGATGGTCTGGAGGGTTGCCCAGAGCAATGCCAGAGGTCAAGATTTATTCTAAACCTTCCAGCCATCAACGCTTTTGTTTTGCTATTGTCACCCCGAGTGGGAAGGGTATGCCCAGACGTGGGTCCCTTGCCTGCTGGGCCTAGAGACCCAAGCTACTCCTCACTGATGACGCCCAACAAGGCTGAAACATGTCTGGGGATGCTTGTGGTCTCGTGCAAAAGGGATGTGACCTAGCAGTTCGGGCTGGACTACCCCTTTGGGGGTGGGACCAAGCCTGATTTGCATATGCTCTTTCCCCTTTTGTAATGGCTTGGCAGGCAAAGAACGATGGTCTGGAGGGTTGCCCAAAGCAATGACAGAGGTCAAGATTTATTCTAAACCTTCCAGCCATCAACTCTTTTGTTTTGCTATTGTCACCCCGAGCGGGAGGGGTATTCCCAGACGTGGGTCCCTTGCCTGCTGGGCCTAGAGACCCAAGCTACTCCTCACTGATGACGCCCAACAAGGCTGAAACATGTCTGGGGATGCTTGTGGTCTCGTGCAAAAGGGATGTGACCTAGCAGTTCGGGCTGGACTACCCCTTTGGGGGTGGGACCAAGCCTGATTTGCATATGGTCTTTCCCCTTTTGTAATGGCTTGGCAGGCAAAGAACGATGGTCTGGAGGGTTGCCCAGAGCAATGCCAGAGGTCAAGATTTATTCTAAACCTTCCTGCCATCAACGCTTTTGTTTTGCTATTGTCACCCCGAGTGCGAAGGGTATGCCCAGACGTGGGTCCCTTGCCTGCTGGGCCTAGAGACCGAAGCTACTCCTCACTGATGACGCCCAACAAGGCTGAAACATATCTGGGGATGCTTGTGGTCTCGTGCAAAAGGGATGTGACCTAACAGTTCGGGTTGGACTACCCCTTTGGGGGTGGGACCAAGCCTGATTTGCATATGCTCTTTCCCCTTTTGTAATGGCTTGGCAGGCAAAGATTGATGGTCTGGAGGGTTGCCCAGAGCAATGCCAGAGGTCAAGATTTATTCTAAACCTTCCAGCCATCAACTCTTTTGTTTTGCTATTGTCACCCTGATTGGGAGGGGTATTCCCAGACGTGGGTCCCTTGCCTGCTGGGCCTAGAGACCCAAGCTACTCCTCACTGATGACGCCCAACAAGGCTGAAACATGTCTGGGGATGCTTGTGGTCTCGTGCAAAAGGGATGTGACCTAGCAGTTCGTGCTGGACTACCCCTTTACGGGTGGGACCAAGCCTGATTTGCATATGGTCTTTCCCCTTTTGTAATGGCTTGGCAGGCAAAGAACGATGGTCTGGAGGGTTGCCCAGAGAAATGCCAGAGGTCAAGATTTATTCTAAACCTTCCAGCCATCAAATCTTTTGTTTTGCTATTGCCACCCCGAGTGGGAAGGGTATGCCCAGACGTGGGTCCCTTGCCTGCTGGGCCTAGAGACCCAAGCTACTCCTCACTGATGACGCCAAACAAGGCTGAAACATGTCTGGAGATGCTTGTGGTCTCGTGCAAAAGGGATGTGACCTGGCAGTTCGGGCTGGACTACCCCTTTGGGGGTGGGACCAAGCCTGATTTGCATATGGTCTTTCCCCTTTTGTAATGGCTTAGCAGGCAAAGAACGATGGTCTGGAGGGTTGCCCAGAGCAATGCCAGAGGTCAAGATTTATTCTAAACCTTCCAGCCATCAACTCTTTTGTTTTGCTATTGTCACCCCGAGTGGGGAAGGGTATGCCCAGACTTGGGTCCCTTGCCTGCTGGGCCTAAGACCCAAGCTACTCCTCACTGATGACGCCCAACAAGGCTGAAACATGTCTGGGGATGCTTGTGGTCTCGTGCAAAAGGATGTGACCTAGCAGTTCGGGCTGGACTACCCCTTTGGGGGTGGGACCAAGCCTGATTTGCATATGGTCTTTTCCCTTTTGTAATGGCTTGGCAGGCAAAGAACGATGGTCTGGAGGGTTGCCCAGAGCAATGCCAGAGGTCAAGATGTATTCTAAACCTTCCAACCATCAACTCTTTTGTTTTGCTATTGTCACCCCGAGTGGGAAGGGTATGCTCAGACGTGGGTCCCTTGCCTGCTGGGTCTAGAGACCCAAGCTACTCCTCACTGATGACGCCCAACAAGGCTGAAACATGTCTGGGGATGCTTGTGGTCTCGTGCAAAAGGGATGTGACCTAGCAGTTCGGGCTGGACTACCCCTTTGGGGGTGGGACCAAGCCTGATTTGCATATGGTCTTTCCCCTTTTGTAATGGCTTGGCAGGCAAAGAACGATGGTCTGGAGGGTTGCCCAGAGCAATGCCAGAGGTCAAGATTTATTCTAAACCTTCCAGCCATCAACGCTTTTGTTTTGCTATTGTCACCCCGAGTGGGAAGGGTATGCCCAGACGTGGGTCCCTTGCCTGCTGGGCCTAGAGACCCAAGCTACTCCTCACTGATGACGCCCAACAAGGCTGAAACATGTCTGGGGTGCTTGTGGTCTCGTGCAAAAGGGATGTGACCTAGCAGTTCGGGCTGGACTACCCCTTTGGGGGTGGGACCAAGCCTGATTTGCATATGCTCTTTCCCCTTTTGTAATGGCTTGGCAGGCAAAGAACGATGGTCTGGAGGGTTGCCCAAAGCAATGCCAGAGGTCAAGATTTATTCTAAACCTTCCAGCCATCAACTCTTTTGTTTTGCTATTGTCACCCCGAGCGGGAGGGGTATTCCCAGACGTGGGTCCCTTGCCTGCTGGGCCTAGAGACCCAAGCTACTCCTCACTGATGACGCCCAACAAGGCTGAAACATGTCTGGGGATGCTTGTGGTCTCGTGCAAAAGGGATGTGACCTAGCAGTTCGGGCTGGACTACCCCTTTGGGGGTGGGACCAAGCCTGATTTGCATATGGTCTTTCCCCTTTTGTAATGGCTTGGCAGGCAAAGAACGATGGTCTGGAGGGTTGCCCACAGCAATGCCAGAGGTCAAGATTTATTCTAAACCTTCCAGCCATAAACTCTTTGGTTTGCTATTGTCACCCCGAGTGGGAAGGGTATGCCCAGACGTGGGTCCCTTGCCTGCTGGGCCTAGACACCCAAGCTACTCCTCACTGATGACGCCCAACAAGGCTGAAACATGTCTGGGGATGCTTGTGGTCTCGTGCAAAAGGGATGTGACCTGGCAGTTGGTGCTGGACTACCCCTTTACGGGTGGGACCAAGCCTGATTTGCATACGGTCTTTCCTCTTTTGTAATGGCTTGGCAGGCAAAGAACGATGGTCTGGAGGGTTGCCCAGAGACATGCCAGAGGTCAAGATTTATTCTAAACCTTCCAGCCATCAACTCTTTTGTTTTGCTATTGTCACCCCGAGTGGCAAGGGTATGCCCAGACGTGGGTCCCTTGCCTGCTGGGCCTAGAGACCAAAGCTACTTCTCACTGATGACGCCAAACAAGGTTGAAACATTTCTGAGGATGCTTGTGGTCTCGTGCAAAAGGGATGTGACCTGGCAGTGCGGGCTGGACTACCCCTTTGGGGGTGGGACCAAGCCTGATTTGCATATGGTCTTTCCCCTTTTGTAATGGCTTAGCAGGCAAAGAACGATGGTCTGGAGGGTTGCCCAGAGCAATGCCAGAGGTCAAGATTTATTCTAAACCTTCCAGCCATCAACTCTTTTGTTTTGCTATTGTCACCCCGAGTGGGAAGGGTATGCCCAGACGTGGGTCCCATGCCTGCTGGGCCTAAGACCCAAGCTACTCCTCACTGATGACGCCCAACAAGGCTGAAACATGTCTGGGGATGCTTGTGGTCTCGTGCAAAAGGGATGTGACCTAGCAGTTCGGGCTGGACTACCACTTTGGGGGTGGGACCAAGCCTGATTTGCATATGGTCTTTCCCCTTTTGTAATGGCTTGGCAGGCAAAGAACGATGATCTGGAGGGTTGCCCAGAGCAATGCCAGAGGTCAAGATTTATTCTAAACCTTCCAGCCATCAACACTTTGGTTTGCTATTGTCACCCCGAGTGGGAAGGGTATGCCCAGACGTGGGTCCCTTGCCTGCTGGGCCTAGAGACCCAAGCTACTCCTCACTGATGACGCCCAACAAGGCTGAAACATGTCTGGGGATGCTTGTGGTCTCGTGCAAAAGGGATGTGACCTAGCAGTTCGTGCTGGACTACCGCTTTACGGGTGGGACCAAGCCTGATTTGCATATGGTCTTTCCCCTTTTGTAATGGCTTTGCAGGCAAAGAACGATGGTCTGGAGGGTTGCCCAGAGTAATGCCAGAGGTCAAGATTTATTCTAAACCTTCCAGCCATCAACTCTTTTGTTTTGCTATTGTCACCCCGAGTGGGAAGGGTATGCCCAGATGTGGGTCCCTTGCCTGCTGGGCCTAGAGACCCAAGCTACTCCTCACTGATGACGCGCAACAAGGCTGAAACATGTCTGGGGATGCTTGTGGTCTCGTGCAAAAGGGATGTGACCTAGCAGTTCGTGCTGGACTACCCCTTTACGGGTGGGACCAAGCCTGATTTGCATATGGTCTTTCCCCTTTTGTAATGGCTTGGCAGGCAAAGAACGATGGTCTGGAGGGTTGCCCAGAGAAATGCCAGAGGTCAAGATTTATTCTAAACCTTCCAGCCATCAACTCTTTTGTTTTGCTATTGTCACCCCGAGTGGGAAGGGTATGCCCAGATGTGGGTCCCTTGCCTGCTGGGCCTAGAGACCCAAGCTACTCCTCACTGATGACGCCCAACAAGGCTGAAACATGTCTGGGGATGCTTGTGGTCTCGTGCAAAAGGGATGTGACCTAGCAGTTCGGGCTGGACTACCCCTTTGGGGGTGGGACCAAGCCTGATTTGCATATGCTCTTTCCCCTTTTTTAATGGCTTGGCAGGCAAAGAACGATGGTCTGGAGGGTTTTCCAGAGCAATGCCAGAGGTCAAGATTTATTCTAAACCTTCCAGCCGTCAACTCTTTTGTTTTGCTATTGTCACCCCGAGTGGGAGGGGTATTCCCAGACGTGGGTCCCTTGCCTGCTGGGCCTAGAGACCCAAGCTACTCCTCACTGATGACGCCCAACAAGGCTGAAACATGTCTGGGGATGCTTGTGGTCTCGTGCAAAAGGGATGTGACCTAGCAGTTCGGGCTGGACTACCCCTTTGGGGGTGGGACCAAGCCTGATTTGCATATGGTCTTTCCCCTTTTGTAATGGCTTGGCAGGCAAAGAACGATGATCTGGAGGGTTGCCCAGAGCAATGCCAGAGGTCAAGATTTATTCTAAACCTTCCAGCCATCAACTCTTTGGTTTGCTATTGTCACCCCGAGTGGGAAGGGTATGCCCAGATGTGGGTCCCTTGCCTGCTGGGCCTAGAGACCCAAGCTACTCCTCACTGATGACGCCCAACAAGGCTGAAACATGTCTGGGGATGCTTGTGGTCTCGTGCAAAAGGGATGTGACCTAGCAGTTCGTGCTGGACTACCCCTTTACGGGTGGGACCAAGCCTGATTTGCATATGGTCTTTCCCCTTTTGTAATGGCTTGGCAGGCAAAGAACGATGGTCTGGAGGGTTGCCCAGAGAAATGCCAGAGGTCAAAATTTATTCTAAACCTTCCAGCCATCAACTCTTTTGTTTTGCTATTGTCACCCCGAGTGGGAAGGGTATGCCCAGATGTGGGTCCCTTGCCTGCTGGGCCTAGAGACCCAAGCTACTCCTCACTGATGACGCCAAACAAGGCTGAAACATGTCTGGGGATGCTTGTGGTCTCGTGCAAAAGGGATGTGACCTGGCAGTTCGGGCTGGACTACCCCTTTGGGGGTGGGACCAAGCCTGATTTGCATATGGTCTTTCCCCTTTTGTAATGGCTTAGCAGCCAAAAAACTATGGTCTGGAGGGTTGCCCAGAGCAATGCCAGAGGTCAAGATTTATTCTAAACCTTCCAGCCATCAACTCTTTTGTTTTGCTAATGTCACCCCGAGTGGGAGGGGTATTCCCAGACGTGGGTCCCTTGCCTGCTGGGCCTAAGACCCAAGCTACTCCTCACTGATGACGCCCAACAAGGCTGAAACATGTCTGGGGATGCTTGTGGTCTCGTGCAAAAGGGATGTGAATTAGCAGTTCGGGCTGGACTACCCCTTTGGGGGTGGGACCAAGCCTGATTTGCATATGGTCTTTCCCCTTTTGTAATGGCTTGGCAGGCAAAGAACGATGGTCTGGAGGGTTGCCCAGAGCAATGCCAGAGGTCAAGATTTATTCTAAACCTTCCAGCCATCAACTCTTTGGTTTGCTATTGTCACCCCGAATGGGAAGGGTATGTCCAGACGTGGGTCCCTTGCCTGCTGGGCCTAGAGACCCAAGCTACTCCTCACTGATGACGCCCAACAAGGCTGAAACATGTCTGGGGATGCTTGTGGTCTCGTGCAAAAGGGATGTGACCTAGCAGTTCGTGCTGGACTACCCCTTTACGGGTGGGACCAAGCCTGATTTGCATATGGTCTTTCCCCTTTTGTAATGGCTTGGCAGGCAAAGAACGATGGTCTGGAGGGTTGCCCAGAGAAATGCCAGAGGTCAAGATTTATTCTAAACCTTCCAGCCATCAACTCTTTTGTTTTGCTATTGTCACCCCGAGTGGGAAGGGTATGCCCAGACGTGGGTCCCTTGCCTGCTGGGCCTAGAGACCCAAGCTACTCCTCGCTGATGACGCCAAACAAGGCTGAAACATGTCTGGGGATGCTTGTGGTCTCGTGCAAAAGGGATGTGACCTGGCAGTTCGGGCTGGACTACCCCTTTGGGGGTGGGACCAAGCCTGATTTGCATATGGTCTTTCCCCTTTTGTAATGGCTTAGCAGCCAAAGAACGATGGTCTGGAGGGTTGCCCAGAGCAATGCCAGAGGTCAAGATTTATTCTAAACCTTCCAGCCATCAACTCTTTTGTTTTGCTATTGTCACCCCGAGTGGGAAGGGTATGCCCAGATGTGGGTCCCTTGCCTGCTGGGCCTAGAGACCCAAGCTACTCCTCACTGATGACGCCCAACAAGGCTGAAACATGTCTGGGGATGCTTGTGGTCTCGTGAAAAAGGGATGTGACCTAGCAGTTCGGGCTGGACTACCCCTTTGGGGGTGGGACCAAGCCTGATTTGCATATGGTCTTTCCCCTTTTGTAATGGCTTGGCAGGCAAAGAACGATGGTCTGGAGGGTTGCCCAGAGCAATGCCAGAGGTCAAGATTTATTCTAAACATTCCAACCATCAACTCTTTTGTTTTGCTATTGTCACCCCGAGTGGGAAGGGTATGCCCAGACGTGGGTCCCTTGCCTGCTGGGCCTAGAGACCCAAGCTACTCCTCACTGATGACGCCCAACAAGGCTGAAACATGTCTGGGGATGCTTGCGGTCTCATGCAAAAGGGATGTGACCTAACAGTTCGGGCTGGACTACCCCTTTGGGGGTGGGACCAAGCCTGATTTGCATATGGTCTTTCCCCTTTTGTAATGGTTTGGCAGGCAAAGAACGATGGTCTGGAGGGTTGCCCAGAGCAATGCCAGAGGTCAAGATTTATTCTAAACCTTCCAGCCATCAACTCTTTTGTTTTGCTATTTTCGACTGGGTCTAAACACAGCTCATAACTGTTTTGTTATTCTTTTGTTACAGACACAGGCCCTACAGGGAAAAAAGGTTTTCTATTGTGCATTTTTAGACATCTCCCAGACTTTTGAACGTGTAAATCTTGCACTCCTCTTGAATAAGCTGATAGAGATTGGCTGTCCCTCAGGTTTATTAAATATACTGATTGCCCTGCATTGTGATACGAAGGTGAGGGTTAGACTAGATCAAATGGGTAATTATGTGAGGGAGATAAATACTTCTTGTGGCCTATGACAGGGTTGTGTGTTAGCACCATTTTTATTTAATTTATATACCTGTGACTTTGGCAAAGTTTTTAGGAAGGTTTGAAATTTTCCACCAAAGCTAGGAAATCTGCCAATGAACTACCTGGCCTACGCCGATGACATAGTTTTATTTGATTCACCCCCATTGGCCTACAAAGAGCCCTGACAGCTACTAATTCAGATTTCTTATCTTAGATTTTGTATTGCATGCAAATAAATCAAACATTTTAATTGGTCTATATCTCAGAGTTGCTTAGACATTGTCGATAGTTTTAAATATTTAGGTGTCGATATCAAAGCAAAAAGGACCAAATAAATTGAACTAGAGCAAATGAAAATAAAAGTAAGATCAAACCTCACTAAGTTACTGGCATGTGACAGGAAGTTTGGCAGATTCTTTGCAATTCCAGTGGTTACGTTTTACTCCCAAAAAACTATCCTGAGTCTTCTTCAAGGAACTGAATCAGATATATTGCTTATTGAGTGGGATAAGATGGAATCATTAGTACAGAAAAGATGACTCCCCTTTCCAAAGGGGGCTCCCATGAAACCATTAGACACGAGATGGGTTTGATCTTGATGCAGGCTTGTGTTGACTGGAAGAGGCTACAATTCTTGAGATCATTTTGGCAGCCCCAGACAACTGCCTGCTCTATGAATTACTCTCTGTGTTGCTCAATAATAACTGTAAAGTGTTGACTGAGTGCGTTCAGGAATCCGTAAAGCTTCTGTTTGATTATGACTTAGATTTTCAGAAGCTTATGGCGTCTCCAAACAAGAGTAAAACTATCCTTTTTGAAAGGAACTGGATTAAGAAGAATACCTTAGCAATGCATTATCATTTGTTTTATCATCTTAACTATGAAGTGAGAGCTTTTTATGAGATGACGTTTTACCTTAAAAAACATACTTCGAGGTAGCATAAGGGTTAAACTTTTCCCTTCAAATTGAACCTCTTCCCTAGTGGAGAAGTCATTGGTGCCAGACAGCAAATTCAATGCTCTATACGAGTCTGTGGGTATGGTACCTTAAATGTAGAAACACATTGTCATCCTATAATAGAATGTACTTTTCTGTTGGAATCTTGTTTTAACTCTTTTATTTGTATTGTACCAAATGAATGCCTATTTAATATAGAATGGTTCTGTGCAACGATTTTAAATAGTTGCAAGCTTGCTTTGGATATAGCAGTTTTACAATGTTTAAACTTGCATTGTATGTAATGAATTGCTTTTGTATCACAATAAATCTGAATATCTGTTCTTTTTATTCAATTTTTTAGTAATGTGTTAATTGTATTGAATTGAAATTATTGATTCTTATGTCTGTGTTTGCAAAGATTTTGTAACCATATGCAAACAAATAAATACATATAATATTTGGATGTAGATGGTACTCGCTATATCTTAAAATAATGCCTCCAACAATCATAAGCACAAAATAAATTATGTCAATTTAGTAGGATGTTTGATGCAGGAAACAAGGGGCCATTGTACTGTGCAGACTTTATGACATTATGTACACTCAGTGAGCTTTTTCTCTTATAGCAGTATATTGCCTATGGTCAGTTTAGAAGTGTATCCTGGAAAGAAGTGGGGATAGATTACAAACATCCAATTCATTTTTAGGTCTCCAAGCTATAGGTTGCGTTTATTTTCTAATAGCACCAAACATACAATCTGTTTCCATCAACAGAAGTAAAGGACTTCGGCATTTCTTATGCAACCACTTGAATCTGGTGAATGTCTATCCATGTCAATAAATCTTCCCGGTGTGCCACTTATCTAGAGTAGCATACTTTTGCTATGGGCTAGGAAATACTATTTCTGCCAAGAAGTGTGAATTATTTGAATAGTTTCCTGATCTTTATTTTGACCCAATGTTAGGCCTTGTCGAACATATTTGCCTGAAGTCAGACCCACACAAATCTGCAGGTTGTTTGTGGTTTGAGGATGCTCCTATAATTTTTGAAATGAAGATGTTAAACTAGGGTTAAGTTCATGCCATCTTCAGGCTGGTGACAGTTTCTTTAAACAGTATGTGACAAAGCTAAGAGAATTTTCTGCCAGCAAAATGTTTGACTCAGTGCTAGGCCTGGTCAAATGTATTTGGCTGAACTCAGAACCACCTAATGTTCAAGGGTGTTTAGAGTTCAAGCAATCTCCCATTTCAAAAGGTTCAGATGTTAAATTCAGATTAAGTTCATGGCCGCTGTAGAGTCATGAGAATTTCTGTAAACAGAATCGTGAAAAGGTCCTTTTCAACCAGCAATAGAAACCAAAATGTCACTTCCAAGACTAAGTGCTTGCAGCTGGTGTTAATTTGTTTTAGATAGAAACAAATACCTGTTTGTTTTCAACTGGCAACATTAATTTTGCCTTCAAAAAAGCACTCGCTGTAGACATTTGTGTTTTACTGGACGTTCACAGTTACAGGAACTGAGGTTACTCAACCAAAGTATCAGTTAACACACACTCAAGTAATCAAAGCCTTTACCAGATATGCAAGATGGATTAAGAAATATTTAAGGAGGCAGTACTCAGACATTGATTAAGTTACACAATCTAGTTAATGAGTACTTCAGAGTGCACGAGAAGAACCTACCTCAAGGACTAGTGTCTCCAGTGCGGACAGGCAGTGTTTCTTCGGTGTAATGGTTGGGGAATGCGAAGATAAACAAAGAGACAGGCAGTAGGATCAGGCAGCAAAGAGTTCAAGCAGCAGGGTATTAAGGGCAATAACAGAAACAAAAGTCTCAGGGAAGACACGATTCAGTGGCAGTTGAGAGATTCTGATTAACAGATGAGTGCCTTTTTGGTGCGGTCCCCCCATATTAGGCATGCTCAGTGGCCACACTCCGAGTCACTGCGGCCTGAAAATGTGTGGACCTGGCTCTGAGATGCAGAGTTCTCATGGTCATCTTATCAGCAATCCAGCAATCCCTTAAGTGTACAATAGCTGTGGAGCTCTCCGGCTGTTTTCAAATGCCTCAGATATCCTCAGGTTAGTCACAGGCCTGAAAGAAACTGGGTTTGATTACGCGGTGAATGGGTGCTTCTGAGGCTGTTGAACATGCTGGGAAGCGGGAGAAGTTGAGAGGAAAACAGTTGCATGGACAACAGACAACAAATCGTATATAACCATATGCTACAATGGTACTTATTTTACTGAACCCTAATGAATGAAAATCGGGTACTACCATTCCTGACAGGCGATTGACTCTACACCAGTTGTGCAAGGATATAGGGCCAGATTCTGAAATAGTATTGCAAAGGAAAGGAGCGCAGGGAATGCGGTCATTTCATGTCATTTCTGCTACTTTCTGAAATGACCTTATTCTGAGTTTTTCAGGAGGGCCTTGACAGTGGAGCAGAGATGCCATTAGTGTCAGGAGCCTATTAAGGCCAGGTTCTGAACAACCACGTATTTACTGGGAGCACATTTTGCTAAGAGCCCATCTTGGGGGAAATATTGGGGAAAAAGCATTTCCATCCTTGTTTGGGGGATGGAAATGCAAGTATGACATCCACAGTTTAAACCACAGTCACCACACTTAAAAATAAGTCATGGGGCCTCATTACGACCCTGGCGGAATGGGTTTAACGGCGCCGGTAAAGGTGCCGGCACCATTAAACCCATTCTGCCTCATTATGAGGTTCCCTCGCGGGACCCGCTCTAGACGTCTGGTCAGACCAGACGTCCTTTGCGGGTCCTGCGAGGACGGCCCCGTTGCTAACGGGTCCGTTGTTAGCATCATCCCCATTCCCATTGAGCCCTATGGGGGCTCGAATGGGGATGGTCCGGGTTCCCTGAATGGGGAAATACCAGGCCCTCCAAGGTCGCAATAGCCCGGTAATTCCCCATTCAGGGAACCCGGATCCGGACCCGAGTTTGGAGGCAGCCATGCCTTTATTAAGGGCATGGCTGCCTCCAAACTCGTGATGAGGCCCAATATCTGTAATGGATGCGGCACTCCCCTGGAAAGTTACGATGTGACACATACTACAATACATCTGCCACAATTGTATGATGGTTGCAAAAAAAATAATTAGCATGGTAAAGAAGGGTTCTGACGAACTGCATCTTTAATTGTTTGGATAGTGAACAATTTTCATTTCTCAGCATTTACTTCTCCCATTTGAAAACCATTATTCTACTGCATGGAAGACTAGTCTGAATGACAGTACTAATCACAGAATGGACATTTGCACATTCTACCTTAACTCAACCACGTCACAAAGGAAGTGTACGTTTCTGTCTCCTTATCCCCTGTAGAAAGGCCAACAACTCTCAAAAGGAAGCAAGAGCAGAAGAAAATATTCTGCCAAAAACAAAGAGCTTGTATAAGCCAAAGAAAAAGAACTGCGTCATTCATCTCGTTGTGGATGAGTTCATACATACAAATGCAAATATAACCTTTTCAGTTTTGGCTAAAAGCTGTTGCTTATGCAAACGACTTAGAAAAAAAGAATCAAAGAAATATTGCATCTTTAAATGGTTGTCAAATGCATTTGAGGATGGATATGTAGCTTTGGGCTCTGTCCCTCACCTATATTATGCCAATCACTAGTCACATTATTGTGAGCACCCATTGTACACCAGAGCCCAACCGCCAATGGTGACCTCACAGGGTCACAAAGCAGTGATGTCACCAAGGCAGTAGTCAAATGCAGAAGTTGAAGGCATAAGTTAAAGGAAGGCATAATACACAGGGGCCTCCTTATAAGTGTGGCGGTCCGGATACAAGGGTGCCGGAAGGCTACCGGCACACTTGTTTCTGGAGCGCCACATTCTGAGTCTGCCTGCCGGAGCCACTGCGCCTGACAGGTCTGACCCTGCCAGGCACAGCAGCCACGGTAGGCATAGCCATCACGGAAGCACCGGCACTGTTAGCAACTGGTGCTTCCGTGAACCAATGCTCGTGGAGGCCTATGGGACTCCACGGGAATGGGGAACATCATTTTCTGGCACCTAGCTTGCCAGTCTGACAGGACTTGTAATGTTCTGGTGACGCCGGCCAGCTAGGTGCCGGTAAAATATCACAAGTCCGGCGACAACCCGCCGGTAGCAGCGTCAGGGTTATAGCCGGACTCTTTATGAGGCCCAACTACTATATTCTGAAAGAAATGCTCCAAAACAACTCACAACTGCATGCTTATGTAGCAATCACATATATAAACTCCACTACAACACGTATCTGCCCCCATAGGCACTTTCCCAGAGATCTTGCACACACTTCACAAAGAATCTCTATACCTGTGAGGCACCGTTCTGTTTCTGGTGTAACAGTGCAGACCCACACTCTGAACAGAATTCTTGCACCTTCTCGATTGGGTTTCCCCTTCACTTGTCTCTTCTCCACCCTTAGGTATCAGCGACCTCCACCTAACACATCTTCACCAACATGCTCGCCTTGGAAGCAAGACGACACGGAGCAACACAGGTTCGATGCCCGGGTCCGCACTTAGAAACCTTTGGGTATTAAGCGCGTTATAAATAACATATCATATCATATCACCACCATCAGTCCTCAAAGGTAAAATGAGAATCCTCAACTATCTGGCTCTTGCTCCACACAGAACTGTGTCATCCAGACTCATACAATCGTGCCTGGCTTAACCACTCTGCATGGAGGCAAGAACACCAATACCCCGTGCCCGTCTGTCATCAGATACACTGGCCCTTTCCAACGGCCTCTGGTGTTGCCATTCCCACACAGGCTCTCAAGTAGGTGCAGGAATGTGACTCACTACCCAGTCCCACCAGTGTTAACTTGAAACCTGCCTTTCTACCCATCATCATTTGAAACAGGGCATGCCCTGTAAATGTGCAAGGTGTCTGCCTGTGTGCCTTGACATCATCTGACACAAAGGTACAGCACTAGAAATTGTTCACCAAAGGCAACTGAATGGCATCATGAAGGATTGTGTTTGTCCTTTCTGCCATCCAATTGGAGCTCACGTTATATAATGCAGACCAATGATGCTCAATGGCCAAACCCCTCAACACATGTTTAGATTCTGCCCCAGAAATAAGGCGGCTCATAAATACCTGCTCAAGAATAGAGATTCAAAAACAATACAATGAATACATTTAAAAATTAAAAAAACAATAGCACACGTATCAGGCCCGTGTGTGAGAGAAGAAACATTAGGTGGACAGCATTGTATGTGTATGTTGCTTGTTAATGATTTATATTTGTTGACATGATAAATGCACTGATGTATAGTCTGTAAGGCAGTTGATAACAACTGTGTATAGAAAGGAAATCTATGTCTGTATATGTACCGTACATCGGTGAGATGTTTCTAAAGTATTTGGGGGCTGATTCATGGAATTATTTGCACCGAAAAACGGGGATTTGTGCGCCATTCTTACCCGCAAATCCCTGTTTAACAAATGGGGATTTGCGGGCAGAATGGCGCACAAATTCCCGTTTTTCAGCGCAAATAATTCCATGAATCAGCCCCTTAATGTTTTAGAAAGGGAAGGAATAGAGTCTAAGTTATGTCTGTCTGAAGGTCATACCCTAAACATTCCTTTATGTACATTAGTGTCCATGGCCAGCCACCATGAAGACTCCCGTAAATGTTTCTTAGTAAAGTAACTGGCCATTGAAGATGCATAATTGACATTACTCTTCAAGACTTCAAACTCTTCCGGCATTGCTGTGTCCACATAAAAGAGACATGCCTCTTGAGTAGTTCACTCATGTGCATGGTGTTCTCAGCATACAATTAAATACATTTAAAACAACATTTGCTCATGTTCATGCTCCGCCCTACCACACACAAGTATGACATCTTGAAAGTCTCACACCTGACCTACCACCAAAAGAACACTTTCATGAGGTGCTGAAAAATGTCTGACGCCAGCACAGAAGGCATCCTATAGAACTAAAGGCACCAAAGGGAGTTATAAAGAATATAAGGAAGCACAAACCCTAATGAAGGTTAATTTGGTAGTAGGCCAAAGACAAGCCAAAAGTAGAAAACCAGGAAGCCTGGTCCATGGTGGACAACTCATGAATGTTTGGTAGGGCATGTTGTTCTAACTAAGTGATGGCACTCAACTCAAAACAATCCACAGACATTCTTAAACCATTGTCTTCTTTGTGAGCTAGAGCCACCAGGTACAACCCCTTGGAGAGCTCAATCCCTCGAATGATACCACCCAACCTAAGGTTCTCCAATTCTGATTTAATTGCTTTACTAGCCAGGACAGGCACATTCCTAACCTTGTGCACCATGGGTAATGAACGTAGGATAGCACAGGGGCAACCTGCTGGTCTTGGAAGCAAGACCATGCAGAGCAACAGAGGTTTGAATCCTGGATCTGTGCTTAGAAACCAAGCTCAGGTATTATACGCATTATAAAAAAACAATTAAATAATGCCCTCCCTGTCTCTTAAGTACAATTGTGTGGTGAAATCGCTTGAACTTGCCCAACTTGTCAGCTATGCCCTCCTTAAGATTTCCAGTGACACCTCACCTGATATGCCCACACACAAAATGGCCACCTCGTTGCTGGGGCAGAGCTGGATCTTAAGAGCACCATGCTCTGACAGCTCCAAAACACTTGCTCCCTTGAGAACCACTTACAGCTTCCCCTCAGTCGAACGACCCTTGTATGTTATCTGAGCCTGCTTGAAATCCACCACAGTAAATGAGGACTCACCATGGGCACTGGGATTTACATCCAGGGGAAGTAGGGTTGTGATGAATTAGTTGTAGTTGCTCCTGTTATTTGGGAGAGATCATAGAGTAAGGGATAGCCTGAATCCACCAACATCACTAAACACACCCCATTGACTCTCATGCCATCCCTGTGTACCACATATTTGTAAGAGTTACCTCCTTCCAATCTAACCTATTGCCGGTAAACGCCAGCATCACATTTTTCTTTGTAATCAGCTTACATCCTCCACCTGCCCCTTTGCATTACGGTATACAGGGCTGACCTTTAATTCTTAATTCCCTTGCTCTCCAAATAGTTCTGCATTTCCAGCCAACTAAATTGCATCCTTTTATGTGATTTGTTGACCTTGGTATCCCCTTCTTAAAAAACCCTCTTCTGGAAAATGAATCACCCATGCTTTAGATATCTTACTGCGAAACCTCACCTCAAACCACTTGAATGCATAAAGCAATAGCCCCATCACAAACCTACGACCCCGTCGCGGACCTACTATCCCATCAACTATTACCAGTGAAGAAGTTAATTCAGTAGCCACCTTCTCCCACAGCAATGGCAGGACTTCCACTAGTCACAGCCTTTGGGTGTGTGCTCAGTGTACCTCGTCGCTTCTTGCACATGGAAAGTATTTTTTTACACATTCAAGAACCATGCAGTCCATTCTCAGCCACCAACATTTGTATTCAATTGTCTCTATGTCAAGATGTGCCCCAAATGCCCTTAGTGAGCCACAGGTTTCCTTGGGGTGAGGGGCCAGCTGGTCTCCCCCAACAAGCCTGCCTCATAAACACTCCGCTCAGGCTCGACTTTGACAGAGGTGATATTCTACTGCTTTCCTTGGGCCACTTGAGTCTGTGTCAGAAGAGAAGGAGTCCGACATGAGGACAGGTTTTGTGGTTTCTGGTAAAGGTGTGCTGACTAGGTCCCAGTACCAGGGGCTTTCGCTTATAATACAATACAGACATGTGCTCATGTGGAAGTGTAGCCCCTCGCAAGAAGTCTTGCACCGTAGAGCTTGGAATAAGGACTTAACAGAATGAATGGAGAAATGACTCAAAAGCAAAAGAGCTTCACTAAGTAAGAGGTAGGGGTTCCGTAGCCCATCAATGCTCATATGTAGAGGGGTATAGGGTTGATGTTCACAGTGGGAGAGTGTTAACTAAGCATGCTCTCATTTATTTACATTCAAAGAGGGTGATGGTTACACAAACACCTTAGGAATACCCCTTTCTGTTATTCGGGGTAGAGTTTCACAGTTCTGGAAAACTCCCTGTATGTAATTACTGAATTGTTTTTGAGTCAGGAGAAATATGGGAATACTGTAGGGTACGCCGGTTGTCCATGAATTAACCGAATTATAAAAAACGAATGGAGAAATTACCACATTTTTTGGGTCGGAAAAACAAAATTCCCATTTGCTTTTTGCACTTTTTTTTAAATAATGCGGGGTGATACCCCCCACACTCTCCCTCACTCCCCTACCTTAACTAATATCCTTAACACCACCCAACACCTATATTTGAATAAAAACGTACAAACATTTTGATATAAATCAACCAAACAAATTCGGTAATTTCTTCCTTGTTTTTTTTTATATGCGGTCATTTCCACAGCTACCGGGTATGCATTCGGTAATTTCCACAGCTACTGGGGGTGCGTCGGCTCTTATTTCCCTCTAAAAGTGAAACTGAGGTGGCTCCCCCTTCAAAACGCTTTTCCGGTGGCCCATAGCTATCCTTCATTAGCATATCAGCCCTTCCGGAATGAGACGCTGCGTAGGAACTGCAGGGTGACCCGTGCTGATGGTACCTGAGCTTGTGTGCAGGTAGAGACTGAAGGAAAGGAGGCCTCCCCTTTTTAGCATCTGCCCACATTTAGTGCAGGCAACAGCACTTTAAAGCGCTTGTGGGGAGAGGCGTGCTGCCAGATTCCACTTGGGCTGATACCTGTTGCTCGCCTCACAGTGAAAGGAGGCCGCAGCAGGGGCGTGGAGCTTTGTTCTGGTTCAGTTATTAATCCTTGTGAAATCATTTGTTTATCTCATGACACATTGCGCCATAGGTATACATATTTGAATACGCATTTTAATTGTTTATTTTTACCTCCAATGTTAATTAAATACGTTTGACACACAGACTGCATCTCTGTGCTGTTGTGGTTTATACAAAATACTATTATTTGAAATATTTAAAACACCTACCAACCACTTAAAGTATGGTAGGTATGATAGGTTATTGGCATTTTTTCATTATGCGTAATTCTCAGGTGACTTGTTTTACGCCTCTCTATTGGTCACCGGCAGATAGCGCCATGAAGCCCCCTCATGCCCCGAGGAGGCAGCTAAGAGAAATGCTAACAAAGCGTTTACACGTAGACAATGTTGTTGTGTTAGGTGGTATGGTGGTATTATGGATGGTTAAGCCTGTTTTTTATTACGCAGGCCGAGCTCCTCCTGCCCTCGCCTCAGAGGAACTGCTGTTACTGAGGCTCCAAGGTCATGCGTGGTATAAAATGCCAGGCTCTGCTGATGGATTGGTGCTTAGAGAAAGCATGAGAAAGAACTCCTTTCCTCTAGCACCAACAGCTGTCTATCATGCTACTGTAACATCACATCAATGCTGAACAAGCACTGGCAAGGCCAACAGTTTGAGCTTTTGTGTAGGCATAGGAAAGGCACTTTCCAGGCACAGCCGTAGTCGTATTAACTGGCCATTGATTGTAGCTGGTGCAAAATAGTGTGAGTACCTGGCCATCTAAAGCAGTGCTTGGCAAATGTCTAATACTTATACGAAAGCCAAAACTGATGGATTTGCCAATGCTTGTTTTTAACAGGACTTCGGTGATGGACACGTAAAGTGCTTATAAATCGAGTGGCTGAAGGCTGGCCTGGTTAAGAAGCTGCAATTAAGACATTAACTTTCAGCTGATTTGAAAACAACACCACCAGGCCCTTTGAGTATGACATTTGATGGTAAGGCTTGATTAAAGTGAACTCAAACAGTTCCCAGGAGGTGTGTCGGGTGGGGAGGGGCAGGAACTGAGTGGGAATGGCCATAGGGTTTAGCATGGCCATGGACAGTCTATGGGTGGACAAATACCCAAACAACACTTCAAGCTTTGTGTCCCTCATCATGTGCCCTATGCACTCTAATGCAACTGTTCCGGCTTATAGGTGGCTCTGCTACCCACAGCCCAAACTAATATTTTGGTGGTGCCCTGCTCTGGTGTCTCAGCATTGAACGTCCTGGATAACATTCAGGCACTGCCTCTAAAGCATTCAATGGAAGCCATAAGTAGCGATTGGATCCCTGCTGGGGGGCCTGAGCTTCTGATGAGATCCTGCTTTCAGCAGATTGCAGAACACATAACAGAAATTAACATGACCACTTTAGAGTTTTAGATTTTATTTTGGGTAACACATACGCATCTGTGAAGTAAAAAAAAAAAAAAAAAAAAACTATGAACGATGTCTCAGTATTCACCAGACATTTATTTTGCAGAAGAGGAATCTTCTAAACTGTTTCCCAGAAACGGTTGCTATGAGCTTTCTTCATTGTGAGTTTGCTTCGAGGGGAATGGTGTTCGATTATTGCGTTTGCTATTCATTGCAATTCAGTTTTATTAATATGAAAATCACATCTCGCTGCTGGTCTTAACATCTGCTCATCGCCAGATTTTACCAATGCGACCAAGGCGCTGCACGCGCATTCGCGAAACCTTTCCTTCATTCTGTTGTGCCCTCTCGCTGCTTTAAATGCAGCAGACAATCTGTGGTTTACTATCTTGTATCCAGGCAACAACCAGCCTTCATATCCGCCAATGAGAAAGGATGCAATTATAAGCTGCTACTCTGATTAGCAGCAGATGTGGATGTAAGTTAAAGAAAAACAATGTATCTTTGGAAATGCTGTGGCTTGTTTTCATGCACACAGTGGTAATTAATTGTTGTTGCTAATCATTTCAAACATATATATATATCATCATATTTCTAACACACAGAAAATATCAAATCCACAATCGTTAAATTGAGTTTTAACACTTCCTATTTCTAGAGGTGACAACCGAGTTTTGTAGAGGGACATGACCCAAAACCCGTACAATAAAAATAATCCAAAATGTCAAAATGACGATTGCACCACTTCTCAGATGGTCTCGTAGAATCGAACTGACACAGAACTTGTCATTCCCCAAGAAGTTACAGATTATCTAGTGGAAAAAACGTAAGTGTTATACATAGGTTACAAAGTCATCCATCCACCCTCATGGACTACCACCTAAATGATATGCTAATGCCCCCCTATAGTCCCTGGACCAATTGACCACACCTTATCTAATCCCATTCGCCTATGCATGTGACTCATGGCATCAACACTATTGTATCCGAGTATGTGATTGGCGAACAGGTATTTTGATACACAAATAAAACTTGACTGTCACATGATGTGCACCCCCCTCGACCCAGGCACGTTCAAAGTAAGACTGGTGAGGCCAACTCTGCTTTGATGAGACAATGGACCTTATTATACCAGACGTTGCAGCACACACAAACTGCACCCCCAAACTTGTACCAAATTTACTGGCATCAACTCTGCTCCTCCTAGCCCATATAATAGTATGTTCTAGACAGACACACTGCCCCCCTTATCTCCTTTAGACCTCAGATGCCCAGTAATGATGTGACCAGGCCAGGGTCAGACTGGGACAAGAAATAGGCCCGGTCACCCAAATAAAAAGTGGCCCACCCCTCGCCTCAAAAAAGTGGCCCACCCCTTGCCTCACGACCCTTGACCTCTCATGACATCACCGGAAGTGATGTCATTTGACCCCACCCCAAAGTGACATCCCGGGAAGCGATGAAACACGACCTTTCACCCCTAAATTACTTTGAATCCAAGCAGACGGCCAAGGTCAAATGATAATATGTTATTGTATAGCAGTTACACTTAGCTCTTTTTTATTGAACAAATATGCATACAATATCACCCAACCTGTGTTGGTACTCAGTTATTGACCTAAGAAGGATGAAAGGTTTTTCGGGGAAAAAAAAGGAAAACAAAAAACACATTTTTTTCAATTTATTTTTTCTTCCAAAACGGCCCAGGCATGGCCAGAAACCGGCCCCCACTCCCAATGGACGATTTCGGCCCGAGCCGGCCAAGGGGCCAATCCGACCCTGGACCAGGCCACCACTCTTGAGTTCGAATTTCAGGGATATATTTGCTATAGTTATGCCTTCTCTTGTAATTCAAATGGGATGACTGCTCAGTGGGTTGCGGCAGAATTGGTCTAAATCCTTGCATGCCCTGTTGTCTTCCCAAACCTCATGCCCTGTTCTCATGACTTTGTCCTTCATAGGGCATATCCCTACCTTCCCTCCCCACATCTAACATTCCATTCCCAGCTCCTTCGAGCTCTGCAGCTAGTACAATTAGCATTTATCTGCACAACTCTGGTGCCTCTGACCTCGGCTTCTCTCTTGGGTGATGGAAAGGGGATTTGTCTTGGGACTAAGAGAAATAGAACCGCAGCTCCATATCAGGGCCTTCATTCTGATCATCGTGTGCTGGGACTTGAAATCCAATATGGTGGCATTCTTGCTATGTCGACTTGCTGACCTCGCTTTTACCACTTCACCTTTATGACTCCATTGTCTCTCTCCACCTACTTCAGCTCCCTTCTCTCAACAGACTGAAAACATAACATTGTGTACAATTTCTAAACACATGACCTAATCCAACACTGCCCTATCTATAAACTCTGCAACCATAACATTAAGACATTTGAGGTGCTTTTGGTGTTGCTATTTGATGTATCAATTATGTGTCAAAACTAACTACAGGTGATACATGCGCCTTCTGCCACACAAAACTCAAACTGCTCACACTGCAGCCCTTACTAATAGGTTTTTCTCAGCCTGAACCTTTTTGTCTGACTGGGATGCTGTACGTGCATCCCAACATTTTCCCCAACTTTCTCTTCACTGATTGTTCAGTGTTTCTTCCGTAAGGGAGTGCATTTGCCCATGTGGGAAGTCAGAAGACAAAATAAGCCCGCTGGCTTACCCAATGGATGGCACCTTCTGGCTTCTCTGAATGAGTCAGTTACTCTGCGTCCATCTCTTTCTTGCTCATAAGCCCAGCTCACCAATGAAATTCTCGGTGGGATAATTTATGGTTAAGCCTGGAAAGGCTGCTGTGTTCACACTTTAATTGTTCATTTACCATCCTAGCCTATGAGCCAGGTGCATTTTGGGACTTGTAGACATTTCGGATATGTCTACACTATCTGGCAGATAAGCAGACGTAAGTAAGGTATGTGTATTGTAGAGAGTGGAAAGGAATGTTTCCCATGAAAGCTTTGCCCGTGTAATTTGGCGTGCGCAAGATAATAGCACTGCATAGCCCACCACACAATCTACTGGTCTGCTGGCAGAGATGGAATTGCAGTATATACATCCACTAGAGTGCTCTGAGATGATCTACTGTAGGAACCCCCAAATCTGCTCCCATTTATCGCATTGGTGCTCTGATGCTGGATGTCATGCAGCTGGAAACTATGATATTAAGCTACTCAAAACTACAGTGCTTTAAGCCGCAGCCAATCAGATCCAAGTTTGCAGAAGAGAGCTTTGGGCTGAAGCATGAGAGTATGTGTGCTCTGAATTGCCTGGCTAAGTGTGAGTTTAAGCAGAGATGATGTTCTGAATGATTTTGATAGTGCTTCATATCCCTTTTCAGCATATCCCTCTGTGCTTTGCTTCCTAAAAAAGGTAACTAGATGGCGGATTTCACTGTGTTCTTGTTGATGCTGAAAGAGTGTGTGCTAGTGCTTCCTCTGTAGCCTGTGCTGACTGTCCTCAACATGAATCTCTCTATTCAATCAAAGAAGCAAAAAAGACAAAAACACAAATTACACTTATATAAGCATATTCTTTTACATTACTCCAATCAGCTGTAACGGTTTATTGGGAAGCCAACCTCAACACAGGGAGTTTCTTCCTTCCCCATTCAAGATGTCACACAACAAACTGTTTAACGGATTCTTTTATTCAGCCCTATCTCCAATTCATCTAATACCCCTTGGATCCCTCCCCCTGAGCTACCAATGAGCCAAGAACCAGGCGCTGAAATGTCAAACACCACTTTATCCACACATTATCACAATAAACTTCTCTTAACATAAAGAAATCACAAAAGTGAGTTGAAAAGAACACAAATCACAATTCTTTAGTTTCTACAAATTACACTTCAAGAAATAATTGGCTCCGGTCAGTGAACACATTGATAGATGTAGTGCTGTGCAATTGCAATTTTCCTGTGCACTTAAAAGGCTAGCAGTTTATTATTTTACAAATTTGTGCAAATGCTTTTGGCAATTATTATTTCACCCACTATCGCTTTAAAATAAACACAGGGTGATTTAGAGGTTTGTTTTTCAGACCCTCCTCTACTATGGTCTGGGTTGGGGAAGTCTGACAGAATAATTGGAATGATTAGGGAATTAAGGATTTTAGACCCACCTCCACTGAAAGGCCTGTGTTGGGAAAGCTGGATTGTAAAAGTGGGATGAGTTGAGAATTTAGGATTTTCAGCCCCCCGTCCCACTTAAGGGCCGGTGTTAGGAGAAAGTTGGACAGCAAGATTGGACTGATTTAAGAACAAAGACACCTTCTTCCTTAAAGAAGTGGGGGTCAACTGGACAAAAAGGATTACCCAATTAAATTATAGGCTATAGTTTTTCAGGGCACACTGGGAAGTGAGCTTGTTAATTTAGAATTTTAACAAAAATCACCCAGTAGTTTTCTGCCAAAGGCAAATAATTAAATTCATATTTTTAGTTAAAGAGACTAAGGATTTACACAGGCTTGTCCCCACCCGCCCACTATAATGGAATATGATTTAGGGGCAGCAGATTCCCCCACCATTTGGTTACAAAGGGTTCAAGTCTAGTTCAGGCTAGCCAGCTGCATGCCAGGACCCTCTGGAAAGATAGGGCAGGTGTCTGGTCACTCCACTCTCAAGGATGGCCTCCCGCTCTCCACCATAGCATCTAATCAGCTTCTAGGCCTTCCTACAAATAGACAGCTCCATCAGGACAATCGTTAATTGGATGTCCCAACTGGGTCCAGAGTCTGAAACAAACTTCTTTAAGATACTCACAATTGTTTTGTTGTATCTCCCTACTCTCTACTGCTTGAGGTTGGGAGATAGGCAATTTGGAGTTTTCTTTTTACCCCTAGAATTTCCCACATCTTTGCCATCGCCTCACTGGTAAAATGGCTTCCTTGGTCCGACTCAAACCTTTGTAGGAGGCCAAAACGAGAGAAGATGGTGTTGATCATTAGTGCTGCAGCTGCCTCTGCCTTACAATTTGGGGCTGGAAGACATTTTACCCATTTTCTGAACAAGCATGTCACAGTCAATGTACTTGTTTCCTCTAGAAAGAGTGACTCACTGGCCCAATGAAACCGACTTGCACATCTGACCACGGTAGTGTCATTCCCTTTTTGTAGGGGAGCTCTGTGTGTGAGTGAACTGGGCTGGAATTGAGCACATACAAGACACCCCTTTAGGTAAGTGTCGAGGTCCTGGCCCATGTGTGGCCAGAAGGTAACATTGTGCAAGATTTCTAATGTCATGTGAACCCCCCTATGATGGGTAGTGGCCACGTCATGGCATGGTTCAACATCAGGCTTCAGAATAAGGTAGGTACCACCCATTGGTAACAGCCAGATAGGGATCTCCTTACCAACAAACTGTCTTGGATCCGGAACATCTTGGAAAACTTCATCAACACCTGGAGATCCTCTTTAGCGGTATAATACAACTCTGTTAGAGGAAAGCTTATGGGGTCTTCAGTGTGTCAATAACATTTCCCAATGATCGGGTCCTCTTTCAGTACAGTTATCAAATCTGCATCTGGGGGTCTCTTTACTCCACTGAGTTCTCTATTCGCATACGTTTGTGACCTGGTCACAGTGGAAACTTGGATTTCACTCAGCAGGGATTCAATTTCTATGAAATCCCCCTGAAAGGCTCTAGTTTTAGCCAGCTGGTCAGCCAAGTCATTCCCAATCTTCCCTGGCCCCTCTATTTTGGAATTACCCCTTATTTTCTTCCAATAGATGGTCATCTCATTGGAGGTCACAGATCATCCTTTGACTGGATCAGTTTGGCATGTTTTAAGGGTTATTTGTTGGCATAAATCATGCCTTTGATTTTTCCAGTTAATCAGGTGCTCCACAAACCCATTGCTGACATAATAAGAGATTATGACTACTTCAGGGTCCTATTTTATAACTAGCAGAGGGTTTCAGCGTATCATTCAAACAAGCATTCCGGAGCACACATCCACATAAACTGTGGGTATCCCCTGACACGTGTCTTCTTCATATAACGTGTGTCGGGAAGTTAAATATGCCCATATCTTGTTGTTGGTCATTAGACTTTTGTCCCCGAGACAGTTTTCTTGAGCACAATCATGCATGTCCTCCAACCCTTGCACTACTGGACTCTTCTTGTTTTGGCCATATCTGACCTCCACAGGAAAGCCTTGCCTGGACCGAATCCATCAAGTAATTCTGGAATTCTTACATTCCCCACCTGGATTCTATCACTTGGGACATATTGCAAGGGTTGGTGAGGAGGCTTGACAATGATGTGCTCCCCTTGGATGAATGGGAGGTAATTTCTAAAGCCCCATACCGTTGCCAGGAGTGCCTTCTAGCAATTGTTCCTCCACAGAGAACAAAGTCTTGCTCGCTTTGTTGACCTTGTCATGCTTTTGATACAACACTGCTGTTAGGCATGTATAAGACCCAAAGGGGTGATCTCGTGCCCTGAGTAGTTACCTAGGTTTTCCACCAGGGTGCCTTCTGAAAGGACAATTTTGCTATAGCTTTCTGCAATTGGGTAAGAACATGGTGGTTTTCTGCTACATGTTCCTCCACAGTTCGCCACATAGGCCAGGTTTCCCCTTGCACTCAAATCGTGTGTGGCCTTATGTAGGATGATGTTGCACTCATTGATGGAGTTTATTTATCCTAAGGGGGTTTGGGTCCACATGTACTGCTGCCCCCAGAGGTAAAGGCAAGCTTGTACTGGTCTCCGTTACTCACTGGTACCGTCCAGTAACCGTTGGTCAGGTCAATGGTGGTGGCCACCTTTGTCCCTTGGATCTGGGCCAATCCCTAATTGATATAGGGAAGGGACCATCTTGACATGTGGACCTGTTTGTTCAACACCCTCAGGTCTGCACATAGTCTCCATTGGCCATTTGGTTTGAGTTTCCCCAGTACCGGGTTATTGAGGGTAATGTGGATCGGACGAATTAACCAACAAAACTCTAAGTTCTTAATAATCTCTGTGAGTGATTCCATGGACGCGAGAGTCAACCCAAATTGTTTCACAAATAATGGAACCATCTCGGGGGCCATGGGAATGGTGGTTGAATGAATGGATGTGCGTCCACAGTTGGATGAGTCCACTGGAATTTCAGGAAGGCCTGTTTTAGCTTTTTTCTTTGCTCCGCAGTCTCACAGGCATCAGCAGGATTGATCCTTTCCTCAACCATCTGTTTGAAACCTGGAAAGACCTCGGCTGTGGCAATTTCAGCAGTATACACCAGTTGGGTGGAGAGATCTCTTTCAATGGTGTTGACCTGGACTGGGGAGTCGAGGTAGTGGTTCTTGACTCTGAAAATCCCTCCTCCCTCCTAGTGTCAAAGGTCACCGCTTGCACCACAGAGGGGCAGGAAGAGTAAACCAAGAAATTCCCCTCATGTCTAGTAAAGATCTTTTCTGGAGGAATCCCGTTGCTGATGTCAAAACAGTCGTTTGGGATTGGCCCCATGATTTAATTACCTAAATCAATAGAATAATGTTGGGCATCAACCGCCATTCCAATAAAGGTGTCTGCACCCGAAGTGATACTTCGAGGGTCACTGTTATCCACCTATATTCGAATGGTGTCGTGTTCTAGGTCTACTGGATGTGTCAGATTTAAATACAAACCTTGTTGTTGGAGATGGGAATTTCAATATATATATATATATATATGCGTCCTGATATTTGAGGTTCTGTCCTCATTTAATTTTGAGGGGAAGAATACATTGTTGCACCTGTCCTGGGATGGTAACCTCTTCTCGCACTTGAACTTCAACAGTATAAGGCAGCAATTGAGCTGACCGGAATGCTTTTTCAGTGTTGTCAAAGCCCATGGGGTTACCGCCCAGTTGGGGCCAGGCTTTATTATTAATTAAGTCCAAATTGATTGAGAACGGATTAAGAATGTCACTGCTCAAACAAAAGGCAGAAGGGACATGGCTCACGATCCCACAATTATGCTCTATCATGTTGTTACAAATGGATCATTTTAGCATACACCTGCTAGGTAGGAGATGTTTGGAATTTAGGGTTTCCAGACCTACTTCCCATTTGTCGATTCATTTTATATGTGGGATTGGTCTGATCTTTTGGTTGTTTCCTGAATAATTCCTCACTTATGAAGCTCCTTCTATTATTGAGGCATACTCTGGTGGGCACCGGCTCCTCCCCCTCATTTAACTGAATGGGGAAAAACAACTGCTCTGGGACTTGGTTATTCTTGAAATGAACCTCTACATTCTCAGAACATTGATCAATTACGTGACAGGTACCATTCAGGCTCCAGAGGACCCTGTTTACACAGTCGATTAGAGGTGATAACCTCCTAAGGAGATCGTTCCCAAGTAAACAAGGTGTGGCCTCTGGAATCACAACTATCAGCGGATGTTTCAGCCGATGACGTCCAATTTTTATTTCTCACTCTGCCCTTTCTTTCTGCAGTGTTTTCAGCTCATGTTTGAGTTGTTGAAGACGATCCTGGGCCTGTGACATCGTTCCTTGAAATACTTGTGTATAGGCATGTTATAAATGCCATATCATATTATATAATTCATCCTAATAGCCTCACTATTTTGCCAAAGCTTTTCCACTAACAGCAAATAAAAATATAACTCAGCAGTTAGCCCAGCCATTTGTAAATGTTCATCATGAGCATTTGTGGTCATATCAAATGTCTCAAACGCCTGGTGTAACATTCCACCTTCAAGCCAAATATCATTGCTTACTGAGGCAACCGTACGCACATTTCTGGTTTGCCAGTTTTCAGCTTCACCCTCAACCCATTCTACTTTAAAAAATAACTTAGCTAGAAGATGCTCCCTGGCTTCAGCAATTTGTACAGTAGTCATTTTCACAATGGCTTTTTGCGCCTTAGTACAACTTTCTTTATGTAGGGGCAAAATCACCCTTTTCCTGCTTGATTTCCTCACACAAATCAATTATTACACAATCTTAATTTTTCACCTATACACCTCCCTGGAACTCAGGGGTCAAGTCCTCACAGCGCTTTAACAAAACAAAGATGACTTTCCCTCCACTGTAATGCAATTGTATCAAAATGAATAGGTTGTCACAATGCACTTGTCATGAGTCAGAAATAGGTAGCTAAATCCAAGCCACAAACCCCCAATTTGTTGCAGTTTATTGAGAAGCCACCCTCAACACAGGGAGTTCCTTCCCTCCCCACTCATGATGTCATGCAACAAACGGTTTAACAGATGTTTCTATTCAGCCCTATCTCCAATTCATTTAATACCCCTTGGATCCCTCCCCCTGAGCTACCAATGAGCCAAGAACCAGGCCGGTGTACAGGGAATATATTTAGGTTTATTTGGATTAGATGTTACGAAACTCCCACTGAAATGTCAAACACCACTTTATCCATGGCACAATACAATACATTTCTCTCAACATAAATAAATCACAAAACTGAGTTGAAAAGAACACAAATCACAATTCTTTACTTTTTACATATTTCACTTCAAGAAATAATTACCGCTGGTCAGTGAACACATTTATAGATGTAGTGCTGTGTAATTTCGATTTTCCTGCGCACGTAAAAGCCTAGCATTTATTTATTTTTACAAAATTGTGAAAATGCTTTTGGCAATTATTATTTCACCCACACTTTCGCTTTAAAATAAACGCCGGGTAATTTAGCAGTTTGTTTTTCAGATCCCCTCTACTATGGTCTGGGGTGGGAAACTCTGACAGAAAAATTGGAATGATTTGGGAATTTTGGATTTTAGACCCTCCTCCGCCGAAAGGCATGTGTTGGGTAAGCTGTATAGTAAACATTGGGATGATTTGAGACTTTAGGATTTTCAGCCCTCTGCCCCACATAGAGCCCAGTGTTAGAGGAAAGTTGGACAAAAAGATTGAACTGATTTAAGAACAAAGACACCCCTCTTCTTTTAAGAAGTCGGGGTCAATAGGACAACAAGATTTCCTAATTAAAATATAGGCTATAGTTTTTCTGTGCACTGGGAAGTTAGCTTTGTTAATTTCCCGTAGTGTTCTGCAAAAGGAATTAATGAAATTAATATTTGTTAGTTAAAGAGGCTAAGAATCTACACATTTCTGCCCCCCTCCACCCACTATGAAGGGAAGGGAAAGGATTTAAGGCCAGCACATTCCCCCCTTTTGGTTACAAATGGCTTTGTTTAAAGTTCAGGACAGCCAGCTGCATGTTAGGATTGTCTGCAAAAATAGGGTAGGGATCTGGTCACTTCACTCTCAAAGATGGCCTCTTGCTCTCCACCATAGGATCCAGTCATCTTTCAGGCCTTCCTAGAAATAGACAGCTCCACCCAGATGCACTTTTAGCAATCACCTCTGGTGTTTCCATGCAGCTGTCAGATGGCAAGTTTCAGAAGCCTTCCTGATGATAAATTTCAACAGCTCTGTCCTTTCCTCCTAGTTCGTTCCCCTTTAAATAGCAGCAAAGACACCATCAAGTTTACAATCTTGGGTGTGTACCCAGCAAGAGGTCTTGAAAATAGGATTGACAGTTACCCATCTCTCTCTTCCCCGCTCCAGCCCATCTCAAGGGATTGGTTTAAGAGTCTGGGGCAGCTATATGGCAGCTTCATTTACAATTGCCATCTGTTCTCATGTCAAATGTTGGCAAAAATCTAGTTATGTGGCAAAACTTCATAATTTTCCTCGCAACCTCCCTAATATAAATGTTCTGATTCAGCTAATAATGGGGAATTAAATAAGACGCCAACCAGATCCACACCATGTTGAACGGCCGTGTGTCAATTTTCTACCTTTCTGACTGAAAATGTAATAGTTAGGAACATGTAATTAATTAACCATATTTCTAATTTTACCCTACACCCATTCACCAACTTTCACATTTGGAACATTTTCAGATCAGACAGAAGCCCATCTTAGATGGCCATTACAGTTCCCTGAGTCCCAAGTGGATGCATTGTACATCTCTGCAATTGTCTGAAAATGACATAAAAAATGACACATAAATACAAAATATCTGACTTATAGCTGCTTTGAAAAAAGGCCTAGAATATGATAGTCCTTTTGAATTAATTGCAACTCTGTATATTCAGCAAATGGGAGCTCTGTTTCATCCAGCCATTTGTCTCTCTTGTCACAGTGTTTTTATGAGTTTCTTTGAAGTTGGTTATTTGCCCTCTGAAGATGGAGGTTTAGCCTCCCTTAATTGTAGCCCCCATCTTCACAGCTACTGTCTACATTCTGGTCATGTACACAGTACACTTGAGCAGACGACCCAAGGGAGGTTCACTCTAGGCACAACGGTTCCAGCTGCGAGCACCCAGTATATAAATGCCCTCATTCATTAGCTACTTACTGCATTTCCAATTCACCTTTGGGGGCTAGGACCATGCGTGTACTTATGGCTGTAGATGACCACATGTAGGGGTCATTTATTATATATATTTCCATGCAACAGTGGTTTACTATAAATAGTGGAAAACTCGAGGCAGTAAAAGTGCAAACATCCTTGTTTCAGAACGTAGTGGAAACTGAGAACTAATAATTTCCAGACTTTCTCGGAAAACAGAATATACTTTAGTTGATCTGAACACATGGAATCACAGTACATTCGACTTGGACACCCATTGAGGTAAGCTTGGTTGATGGCACTTGTTGAATGATGACAACATTTGCTATTAGTGTATTACATAGGAGGGCGACATAATGGGAGCTTGATGCTGTGGTTTCTTCCACAGTTCAAAGAGGAAATTGACATCCCGTTGCATTCGGGAGCAGTTGGAAATCCAACTGGTTGACCTTGAAGGACTTAATGAATCAGATGAAGAGAGGAACTCATTTTCAGTGGTCCACTCTCTATAATAAGTAAGTGGGTGTTTACCCTATATTACTGTGTGCTAGTGATTTAAACTATGACGTAAATTGATAATACAGGGAGAACCGAGTACACTTTGTTCTTGTAGTTGGTTTTCAGGCTGCCCTTGACACATTTGCTGGAAGGCTTGAAGGATAGGTTCCCTTGTTGACACTACCCCCATCATATATACGCGGGATGTGAGTGCCAACCAGTATAGTCATTTTTGACATATACACACACATATTCTGTGTCGCCAAAAGTGAGGGGCTAGAGACTAATGTGATGTTATTGTTTATTGTAGATATGTACCGGAAGACATTGTTCACCTAAACATTGTATAGACCAGAGTTGAAGTCTGGTTTGATCCTGAATAAGGTTGTTGAATCGTGGCCCGATTGAGTAACAGCCATTTATACGACTGAAACATATGTAGATCCTGCAAATGAGCTGTGGAGCTATTTGACATATATACACACAAAGAATTGTCACCGGTGTACAAATAATTGTACATTGATAAATGCTATTTGTAGACAGGGGAAATTATCCTGTGTTGTTTTGTTGAAACCAATTATTAGTGGTGTGGAATGTAATATTGTGTAGATGGTGAAAAGATGTCAAATATTGTTATGAATTTATGTGACTGATGAGTAGACAATACTTCAAGTGTTATTTTTTTTTCTTTTTTACTTGTGTTTATATAAGTAAATAGATTTTACAAGAGTCTAGCTTTGAAGTTGTGTTCCAGAGAAGATTCCAAGGTGTTGCAGGTGTTTGAAGATGTGCACATGTGCAGAGGCCACTCTGTTTTTCTGTGGATGCGGCTCTTTCCTTTATTAGTCAGATGAGAGTGGGGGAGTGGCGGCAAAGCTTTCACCTCTCCATTTGATGCATTCTTCAAGAGCAGCTTGAAGGATCTTGGCAGTGGCGATTGTCCACAATTTTTTGGCCCCGCTGATTAGGCGCGGCCACCACTCCTCTTCTTCAGCATCGGCGAACATTTCCAGTACCGGTTGTAGGTATGCTAGCCGTATTTTGACCATTACCGTGCAGATGATTAGCAAGTGTTGAATGGTTTCTGTTTGATCACTTTTTTTGCAGTCTACAGGTTTTCGATGCAGATTGGCGGCTGATTTGAAGAATTGTGTTGGTATGCAAAAGATTGAGACGCGCTCTTAAAAAGTTTTGCTGTAAGGGTCTGCTTGGGAATCTCTTCAAAAATTGGGGTATTTCGTTCCGTTTCATTGCCTGGGCTGGTAGATGTGCTAGAAGTTTGTTCTCGTTTGCTTTTTCCAGTGTTGAGATCCAGTCTAAGTCAGCCAATTTCCTTTTGATTTTGCATGGGTTGGTGATTAATTCGGCTTCTGTGCAGGCAATTTGGTTGAGCTGTTTTTTCATTTTTGTCGCCCAATTAGTAACCATTTTACACTTGCCTGTGGTGATTTCTGTATTTATCAGTTGGTATAGCGGAAGATGTTGCGGGAGGATCGTTTTCCTGACTAGGGAAATGCTGTTGAAGTCTACTGTGGCCTTGAGAGAGACAAGGCCGAGTTTTCTCCTTATTGCTGATATTGCAGTGGATTTGGGTAGGTTCAGCACTGATTTCCAAAAATAGCCCTCTATTTTTCTCCAGAAGGAGTCCAGAATTGAGGGAATGGCTTCGCTCACATAGGTTAAGGCTGGAATGACTTTCGCCTTGTAAAATTGCAGAGTCGGGGAGATGTGACCGAATTTCTTTTCCAGAATTCGAGCCTGTGTTGTTAGTGATCTTGTTTTTGCCCACAGATGATTTTGCATGCTGATTTCCGTCTGTGGGCTGTCGACGATAACGCCCAGATATCTGAACTTGGTCACTGTTTCAATCTGGACCTTTTCTAGAGTCCATTTGAAGGTGCTTGATCTTTCCTTATCTTTTCCAGGATCAGGATTTTAGTTTTGGTCTTATTTATTTCCAGGTTTGATTGGTTGATGTAATCTGACAGGTGGTTTAATTGTCGCTGTAGACCGATCTGGGTTTGGTCAATGAGTGTGATATTGTCAGCGTACATTAGGCACGGCATGGGGGCACCCCCTCTCTTTGGAGGGAAAGCTCTGACAGTGGAGCAAGTGTCTCTAAAGTCTCCCATAAAGGCAGCGAAGAGTGCTGGCGCAAGCGGACAACCCTGCTTGACTCCTCTACGAGCTGGAATTTCGCCCAATAGGAGTCCTTTGCTGTTCAGTTTTACTTGCATGGTTGTGTCTGTAGTGCCCTGATTGGCGCTAGGATGCTATGCGGGCAGTTCCAAAAAATAGGTTTTGACCATAGAAGTTCTCTGTCAACACGGTCGAAGGCTTGGGTCAAGTCTATAGATGCCACAAAAAGTCTGGTTGAACGTTCTAGAGTTTTGCTTTTGGCTATGCTTAGTAGCATAATGTTGACTGTTGTAGATTCATTATTTTTGAAACCTGCTTGAAAGGGGTCAGTGCAGGCTGCCGCTGTGGCCCAGCTCTGGAAACGCTTTAATAGCAGCATGCCAAAGATTTTTCCGATTGTATCAAGGAGAGCTATTGGCCGGTAGTTGCGGGGGTCTGATTTGTCTCCTTTTCTGCACATCGGGACCACTGTCTAAGAGGTCCAAGATCTTGGAATCGATCTAGTTGTTAAACACATGTTGAAGACCGTGCTGATGAATGGAACCCATTGAGTTGGGAAGTTTCTGAGGTCGGCATTGGTCACTCCATCCGGCCCCGGTGCACGCAAGGCTTTGACTTTGCTGATGGTTGAAGCAATGTCTTCCTGGTCGGGAACATCAGCCCAGGGGCTATCGTGACTTGTTTGAGCTGTAGATACTGGAACCTTGGGATCTTGAAATAGGTCCTCAAAGTGGAAATTCCATCTTTGTTCGCTGACGCTGTTGGACAGCTCGTTTGCATCCCGTTCAACTTGAGGTTTTAGGAGGGGCCAGAATTCTCTCGCATTCTTTCCAGCTCCTTTTTTAGTATTTCCTCCAAGTCTTTTTGGTAAAATATGGCTCAGTGTTGTTTTATCCAAGCTTTGTACTTCTTGGCTTCTATAGCTACTTTGGTCAGGAGAGCGGGTGAGTTGGATTTTCTGGCTTTTCACTTGAGTTGTCTTAAAGCTGCTCCCTTGGTGACTACTTGTTTGTCGTACTGATGGGAACCGAAGTTTCTGGGGCGAGTGTAACTGTGTGGTTTTTCTTTGTAGGGGCTCAGCAAAGGTTGCTAGTCAATGTCAACTGTTTGCTGGTCTGTGGCTAGCAGTTTAGATTGGTAGCTCAGCGTCATTTCTTCCACTCTGGCAGTAGTCATTCTCAGGCGGATTCCCTGTGTATTGCACTTGTTGCTTGCCTTCATTGTAGGGTTAATTGATGCAATCGAAATCCATGTGGCTCTTAAGAGGTTGTGGTCGCTCGCCACTGTGTGAATTACTTCAAATTATGTTATCAATTCCAACATTGCGTCAGAGACGAAGATGTAATCTATTGTGGCTTTTAAGGTGACTCTCTACCAGGTGAGAATTCTTCCTGGGTCGGGTAGTACCGAGTCCATGTTATGGAATCCTTGTGAGGACATCAAGTCGCTCCAGAGCTCGCCTCTTGTCTCTGATGCGGTTTTTGGTCTGTGCACCTGAATTTGGGGGATGGCGTTCTTGCATTTCACGTTTAAGTCGTCACAGATGATGACATGGGCGATGTGTTTGTTGGCGTAAATCTTGTCAATTTCTTTTTCTAACGTACTCAGGAACTTTTTATCAGTAATCGCTTGTGGGTTCCAGTAAACGTTTATGATGGCAATCTTGATGGTTGTTTTTTTTTCCGAGAGCAGATCATAGTTCGTCCAGGTAGTTCTGATCGCTAAGTAGTGTATTGAAAGGGCAAGTATTTCAACAATGTTGATGCTGCTGTCCACCCGGGCTGCCAATAGCAGTCTGGACGAAGGGGATCCCAGCCGATTTTTGGTTGCTGGTGCGAAAGCGATCTCAAAACACTCTAGGTCTGGTTTTTCAGTCAACCATAGCTCCTCTAGGGCTAGTATGTCGAACTGTCCCAGGTCAATGCCACCTTTGATCGTAAGGTGTTTGTACCCGCATGTGTTCCAGGAAGCAATTTGTGTTGTCGTTGGCACCAACTTTGGAGACGTTGGAGACGTTGGCTTAGTGGCCCCGTCTCTGAGGGCCGTTGGTTCTATTTTTTCACGGTTGATGCTAGGGACTTCGGCAGCCAAGCCTAAAGCGGTTTTGGAGGTGCTGACGATGTGGATTTGCCCAATTGTTTGGGTGTACTTGATTCAGCAGTGCAAGTGGATTGGTGTTCGGAAGGCCTTTGCTGCCAAACAGTATTTTCTTCGATGAACGAGATGGATTAGAAGGTGCGTCGTCTGAATTTCTGATTCCTTTGTCAGTTCGTTTACTGGGTTCACTCGAAAGAGTTGAGGACTTAGATGATGAGGTGGGCTAAGTCGTAGCATTTTGGGCACCTTTAGATCTTCCTAACGCTCCTTTCTCGAGCTGCAGCCTATTGTCTTTGTATAACGTTTCCATTCTTGATACATAATGCAGTCTTTTCTCAATGATGTGGCTGTGGTTCGCTTTTGCGGTGTCAAGATCGCTGTGGCTGGTGAGATCTGTTAGCTTTAATCCTCTTAATCCTCTCTGCAGTAAGGCTTCCTGACCTTCTTTCAGTTGGAATTTGAGCTTCTCTGACCTTATGTGTAGGTAGCATTTTGCTTTGGCTGCATTGTGGTATGGTTCCACTAAGATTAGGTCCTCTGATGTTAGATGGTGCAGAGACCTATTGTGTCTGAGGATTTTCAGTACCGTTCCTCTGTTGAGTATTAGGGCTTCTTGGTTTCTGCTCGTTTGTTCCAGTTTCAGAATTATAGTTGGTGGCGACTTTCTGATCGGTGCCTTCCTCATCTGTTCTTGGTGTGCACTGGTTGTAGGGCAATTAGGCCATTCTTGGCTGTGGGAGTGCTGGCGACTGGCCATATGGTGGCTTTCAGGCTATGAGAAAGGATGGTTATGCAGAGAAGTTTTCCTGGGGCATTCAGTGTATCTGTAGAGGTGGTGTTTGGAGTGCCCCTCCGTTCCTCTTCGGTGTGAAGATGGCTGGGAGTCATGGCGGTTTTGTTCTTGGTTCTTTTGGTAAGACTTGGAGCTTTTCAATAGCCGGCGGCTGGAGGATCTTTTGCGATAGGGACGCTGAGGAGGCGGGCTAGCGAGCTTGCTGCAAGCCCTTAATGTGGTTTGGTCAGTGGACCTGGTTTTCTTTTCGAAAACCTCCTCTTGTCCTTCGTACACCGAAATGTTCATCAGTACTTTTTCTGACAAGAATTCTTCCACTGAAGTTGGCTACCCACTTTGCTGATTCGATGATGGGGGTCTCGTGGCACAGTCATCCTTTATTCCACTAGAAGTGGACGGCTCTTCTATTGGGTTCAGGTTTGGTCTTGCAGCTGAAGTAGAGATTTTCTCAATATCTATGGATGTGGTGCATTTGTTTTTAGGTGGTTCTGGGAGCTTGATGAGCGTTTGATTGTTTTTGTGAGTCTTTGAGTTGGTTGTTGAATCGCCCTTTTTTTGTTTGGCGGGGGCCTTCTTCGTCTTTTGGGGTGAGTCCTCAATGATGCAAGGCGTCAATTCCACTTGGGCTGATCTAAAGATAAAGGGTTCTGACTGGGGAAGTGTTGAGGTGGAACCACTTCCAGAATTGATGTTGAAGATGCTGAAAGACCCTTGGGTTTGAGTTTCGGTTTCTTTCGTTTGTCCGATCGGGCCCTTGATGAAGGGAACTGAGGGAGTCTGCTTTGCCATGTTTGAGGATGATTTTTTTATAGTATTCTGCGAGGTGGGTGCTTGTTCTTCCTGCGGGAAATTGTTGTGTTTCTCCCTGCTCATTTCGTTTTGGTAGGCCTCTGTTAATTTTTCCATTGCAGTCACGTAGCCCTCCAGGAATATCAATTTTGTATGCATCATTGCAGAAACTGTTGTGTGATCTTTCAGAGTGTCATTTAACGCTTCATACAATTTGCCAAATGGTGCAAGAGCGATTCTGATTTCTGACATGATTGTGAACATGTCCGGTTTTATGGATGGCGTGTCCTTTTGGGGGAGGTTTGGTGCTTCATTTCTGCTCTCTGACCTTGAAGGGGTGTTTAACATCTGATCACAAGACTTTCGGCGGGGCGGTGTCAAGGAAATTATATGGTTGCTGTTCATCTGAGCTGGACGGTGGCAGTATTGTTTGGGATCATTCCATGGATGATGACATTCCACTGTGTTTGTTCTTTCGCCCTGATGCGCTATTTGTGGCCGTAAGGGTGTATGAAATTTGGCTGCCATGAAAGTTGAACCCTTAGGGGAGCCCATCTGGTAGACTCCTGTTTTATTCGCTGGCGCAGAAGATGTGTTTACCTCAGGGATTAGCTCTGGTGGTGCGTAAGACGGCTCAGAGACTGGTGACAGTGGGGGGCTTGAGAGTGTAGGCTCCCGCATTTTAAGGTTAGTCGGAGTGCGATTTTCACTGTTGATTTCCCCGTCACTGTTTGTCTTTGCAACCGGTATCGCTATCTTCTCAGTTGATGGGTGGATTGGGTTTGCAGAGATGGACAATTTGTTGGAGGTTTCCCAGGTGGTATGCTCAATGGTGGCTGGGCCCTCCTCTGAAAGAGAGGCGTTTGGAATTTGGCTTGGGTTGAATCTGCACACAAGGCTTGTGGCTTTCTCAATGGCGATTTCTGGACTGACAATGGTGTTGTGCGATTTAGGAGGAGGAGAGGATTACTGATTAGCTTCCAGGATCTCTACATCAGAAAGTTCCAGAATGTCATACTTCCGTTTACCTTGGCTTTTGAAGAAATCTTTCAATGAGGTGTATTGCACGGTTTTGGAGAGCGCCTTTTTAGGGTTTGGCGATTTGTGTGTGTTTTTATTTTTCGTTACTTTTTTTTATTTTCTTGCTTGTTAGTTTCCCCCATTTCCTTCTTTCCCATGGGTGGGTGTTGAATTGGGTTTGGCTCTTCTTCAGGGATGTTCAGCGGTTCATGGGTTTGAATTATTTTCTTGTTTTTGGTTGTTTGTTGCCGATGGGTTGAATTTAGTCTTGGAGTTTTTTTTTTGTTTGCTTTTTGGGTTGTAGTGCTGATCTTTACTCTGGTGTGAACTCAATGTCTTCCTTGTATCTGGGTATGATTCTCCCCTGTTACTTCCTGGGGTCTCCAGAGTCTCCAGCATCACTGCTGCCATGTGAGTCTCTATCTCTGGAGGAGCTTCCGAATCGCCTCCTACCAGTAGGGGCTGCTGATCCACGCTATCTCCGTGTTCGTCGATTCGTCAGTCCTGTGGCGGCGCCCTCCCACGAGCTGGAGTAGGAGTTGGGGGGCAGCTCCCGCTGGAGCTTCTCCTGGGTGGTTTCCAGCAGGTCCCGAGCTCTCCCCTCTCTCAGGCGTGGCGGCAAGAGTCCCTCTCCGCTCCTGATGGGAGGAGAGAGACTCAGAGCTTCCTTGTCCAAGGTAAGCGGTTTCTCAGTGTTCGGCGCTGCTGCTCCTCTCGCTGGAAGGTGTGCCTTCGGGCTCACTCGGGCCCCCGCCACCTCCACCCTGGTGGAACACTGCCTCGTCAGCCCTCCGGCTGGTGGCGGAAGGGACTCTAACTCAGTGGAGGTCGGCAGGGGGTCTGGGCGTAGCACTAGTGGGTCCAGCAGTAAAAGTTCCAGCTGTTCGGAAGTACACAGTGTCTCCGAAATGGGGTGAGCGCCGAGCTTCTGGTATTCGTGTCTCGGTAGTCTCAGTGGTTGTTTCCCGCCAGTAGGCTTCAGCCCACTTGGCCTGGCTGATGTGTTTGCAATCGCCGGCCGCCTTGGAGGGCTGATATAATCTGCTACTTGTACATCCAACAGTTCAAGTGCTGTAGTTGGAGATGATAGCAGACGGGGGCGGTCGTGTACGGCCCCACTTAAAATAGGTACGGGCCGAGAGCTTCTCAGTGATCTTTTTTCATCCTTGCCTTCTGACACGAGGGTTTGGCCTGAGCTGGATGTTGCATGCTGCGGTTTCATCTTCGGTCTTTTGGGCCTGGCAGGGACTGCAACTCCCTCTGCAACTGGCTCTGCTGCCACTCCGCGGCCTGGCTGATAGTTTTGTAGGGTCCTCCCACACAAGGAGCGAGTAGAGCTGGTAGAAAAACTGCTCAATGGAGCTGGAAAGAGAGTGGACTGCAGAGACTGCAGCTCCCTCTGCAACTGGCTCCACAGCCGCTCCATGGCCTGGCTGATGGTTTTGCAGGGTCCTCCCACACAAGGAGCGAGTAGAGCTGGTAGAAAGACTGCTGAATGGATCTGGAAAGAGAGAGGACTGCAGAGACTGCAACTCCCTCTGCATCTGGCTCCACGGGCGCTCCACGGGCTGGCTGATGGTTTTGTAGGGTCCTCTCACACAAGGAGCGAGTAGAGCTGCTAGAAAGACAGCTGAATGGAGCTGGAAAGAGAGTGGACTGCAGAGACTGCAGGGCCGATTCATAGAACAAATGTGCGCCAAAATTTGTGGTGCAACATGGAGCAAGCGTGAAAAAGCAAGCGCACGCACACATGTGCGATTCATGAAAGGCCCTGCGCGTGTTTTCCCCAGGATGTGCGCCAAATCCGCAGGTGGCGCACACAAGCGCACACATCACTGCAACATTCCGAACGCCGTGCGCAACGTGCACAGCGAAAGCGCACAATATGTAGCGCACACACCAAAAAGGGGGCGGAACACGGGGCGGAACACGCAGAATGGGGAACAACACCTGAAAATGAGGACGTAACTGGGGAAGTACTGCTGGGAATTACACGGAACACCCTCACGCTAGCAAACTAAACGTATTGATGGAATCGAAAAGGGGACACCGGCGCACGACAAAAGACACGCACATGCCTAAACACGTCCGCCACACGAAGTCAGGCGGAAGCGTCCACGTGCAGCATGCAGCATGCGTGCAAACAACAAACACGTATATGCAGCTACAATGAATGTCCCATTTCTAGCAGCACTGATCATGGGACACCACAGGAGGAGGAGAATAGCCAGACCCGCATGTTATTGTCCAGGACCAGCCTTTTGGGGATGCCTGATGACCAGGTCTATGGCAGGTATAGGTTCCACCTCATATCATCCTAGACCTGGTCCAGGAGTGGGAGGATGACCTCACATCACCCACCTTGTGCTCCCAAGGACTGAGCCCTTTGGAAAGGGTGCTCAATGTACTGCATCTCTTGGCCACTGGGTCATTTCAGCAGCCCACTGCCATAGTGGGGGGGGTCTCACAGCCCACACATTCACGCTGCCTACACCAAGTGTTGGCAATCATGACTGTGTGACCCTCAGTCCGCAGGCACATATACTTACCCAGAACCCTCAGAAAGACAGGCCATGGTCCAGGACTTTTACAGGGTGGCACACTTCCCCAAAGTGCTTGGTGCCCTAGATTGCACCCATGTGGCCCTACGTCCACCTAGGGCCACGGAGAATATCCACCACAACCGCAAGCACTGGCATACCATCAACGTGCAGGTTGTATGCGATGCACATGGGATCATCACCTCTGTCTATGCTAACTATCCTCAGTCCACCCATGACAATTTCATATACAGAATTTCCGCCCTGAGCTGGGACCTGGAAGCTGTGAAGCATGGCGACACATGGCTCGTTGGTGAGTACAAATGCCTGTGCACATGCATGCATGTCACACACAGAGAAATACACAAACCAAACTAATGACAACCATTATCACCTCCCCAGAGGACAGTGCCTACCCTCTGAGCACCCACATGATGACACCAATACGGAACCCCACCACCCTACCCCACCCCACCCCAGGTAAGATACAACGCAGCCCATATTGCAACGTGGGCCATAGTGGAGCGCACATTTGGAGTGCTCAAGTCACGCTTCTGCTCCCTTGAGCACTCTGGTGGGCAGCTACTCTATGCACCCCCGGTAGTGTGCAGGATTATTGTGGCAGCATGTGTCCTGCACAATGTTGCAACACGGCGGGGCATACCGGTAGACATGGTGGTGCCTCCACATCCCCAACCGCATGCACAGGCGCTGTACATGGGAGGGGAAAGGGCATGTGGAGGCTGCCCAACTGAGGCACCCCTCACCTTTTGTGGCCTCCCAACCATGGCACAGATGTACTAGTACCAATGGGAGGTGCACACAACAATTGTCCTGGGCAACTTGGGTGAGGGGAGCAAGGTACGTGATGCAAACAGCACCCCTGTGCGCCTGCAAAGCAGCCCGTGGAAAAATGAGGGGTCACGCAATGCTCAGAGAACCCGAAAAAGCTAGAAAAAGAGATACGCGACCCCTGTTGCCCATGTGCGTTTACAAAAACACACGCAGTATGCTGTGGCAGCCAGGAACACAAAAAATGCATACGTGATCAACACGCGGGCTAGTATGCCTGAAAAAAAGGGGTACACGACAAACAGGGACACCCGCAGTGGGAAAAATAGCATGTGCGACTCACCATCTGCCTTGCGTGTAGAAGAAGAATGCGTAAGCAACACACCCGCCAAAAGAAGAAGTACGCACTGTAGCCGCTGTGAAGTAATCACGTGTGAACCCCAACATCTGGAAAACACACGCACCGCTCTCCACGAAAAGCAGGTACAGAGCGATGTAAACCCACGTGGGACCTTTAACCCATGCTGAGGGTAACGCCCGCATGTGTTACGTCACATACGCGCTTACGCACTGAGGCCATTTCCTCGAATGACACGCTGACGTGCTGTTTTTTCACGTGCCTATTCACTCTGCATCAAGCTGGCCACGTGAAAACACACGGAAGACAACGCTCCTGCCCAGAAGGCCATTTACCTGCCCCCCAAAGCCCTGGGGTGCCTCCTACAATAAATCTGCTGCTGCCTGCCTGCCTGCCTGCTGCCAACATTGCCCTGCCATTTGGTGCCTGCACATCAGCCATCTGCAGGGGTCGAGTTGCTGTGACCACCCCTGCTGGAACAGAAGATTCCCGACTGGTGTTCCATTGCTCCACAGCCCAGCCCCAGGACCCAGTTGCCCACCCACACCTCCCTCGGGGGTTGCCATGTCCAAACCAACACCATCTGGCACCAGTGGCAACCCCCCAGCAGAGAGGCAGAGGGCTGCCAGCTTCACATCTAATGAAGTTGGCATCCTTGTGGAGCAAGTCCTGGGGCATTATGATGCCCTCTTCTCACCATCGCGCACCAACAAGGAAGGATGGAGGAGGATCTGGACAGACATAGTGGGTGCCATCAACGCGAAGGGGGTGGCACCCCACAACATCAAACACATCCAGAAGCGCTGGGAGGACTACAAGTCCAGGACCCTCAAGAAGGCCCGGCGTCTCTTAGACGCAGTGGATGCAGTGGGGTGCCAAGGCCAGTTTACCACCCAGCAGATGAGGGTCCTGGAGCACATTCACCCAGTGCTTCACCACCAGATCCTCAGGATACAGGCCCATCTGGAATCGAACAGTAAGTGCCCATGCATTGCCATGTAAAACAGTGTATGTTGCAGTGTGGTGGTAGTTAGCTACTTGGCTGTATGTGTGGCATGGGTCATGTATGGATGTGTGTGTGCAGGGACATGATGGTGCTGTATGTGAGTCCAGTCAGGCGTGAACCACATGGATGGTGTATGTGTTACAATGGATCATGCGGAGCAGCATGTGGAATGCACACATGTATGCATGCCTGTCTCTGTACTTGGACATGTTTGGGGTGTGAGAGATGAGTGCTGCTGTTATGAACATGCATGGTGTACATGTCTGTGTGTCTGAGTAGTGTGAGTGACTGGTAAACGCCATTGATGCATGACACATGTCCGTGACGATGTGTTGATTCACTGATACATTCTAATTATCCTTGTATCCACTGCGTCTTGGGGTATACAAGGCCAGATTCATGACCCTCCTGTGATGTGTGTGCATGTGATCACCATGTCCCATGATGCATGTGAAATCAACCCAACATTGGATGTTTCTACAGTGCCTTGGACATGGATGCAAATGTTTGTTGCATGTGCCATGCTTGTTTCTGCATGTGTGTTGCCTGCACTCACCCATGTGTTGTGTAGGGGCATGATGGCAGTGACGTTTGACAGTGCCACTCATGTGCTATTGCTTTGTCTCTAGGGGATTATTGTACAATACCCTGATGCTTGTGTTCTATGTCTCCCTTTACACAGCAGCGAGTCAAGAAGAGGGCGGAGACGGCGCTGTGGAGGAAAGCGGCAGGGAGTCCTCCACCAGCCGGCGACGCAAGGCCCAGTCACCCTCCCAGGAAAATCCATCATCCGGGAGTGAGGGGACTGGTGCCACATCCGCCACTACGGCTGCAGCGGAAGGGGTGGGTGAGCCCCCACATGGGCTTACGACGGCAGAAGATGGTGCGGAGCCATCCAGGTTGGTGGTATGTACGGAGGAGGAGAAGGCCGCATCCAAGCAGCACATGGGGCCTGGTGGAGGTGGTACCACTGGTGCAAGTGGTGCAGTCCAGGGGCAGGGGCAGGAGACAGCACAGGTCGCCGCGGAGGGGCCTGTGCATGTCACTGTCCCTGACACTGTGACTGCATCACCAAGCACCAGCAAGGATGCCCCGTCCCAGGCCCGTCCGCAGGTAGGGGGAGGTCCACGTCATCTGGCACTCCTCTACCTGTGGACGTGGGGACCGGTGACAGGATCAAGTCCATCCTCATTGGTGTCGCGTTGCGCACACGTGTAAATGTGATGACGTGCCTGCTTCCTGCGGGGACCACGCACGTCATCACGAAGAGACGTGTGCCAACGTGGCCCAGTTGAGAGGGCTCGTGGTCGGGGGTTTCCTCCATGTGTCGCTCTGTCTTGCGGCCCTCTCCTCCTCTGTGCACTTTATACACCAGTCGTTCTCCGTGCCGTCTTCCGGCCCAGATGCCACCAGGGCCCCCTGTGGACCTGCCCCAACCAACGCAGCCAGGCTGGTGGAGATCCCATCCCTGCCACAGTCGGGAGTCGGAGCTCCAGCACAGGTGGTCACCCCAGCAACTGGACCCCAGGCAACGGATGATGTGAAGGCACATTCAAGCAGGGCACCTGGACGATGGCCCTGGGTTTTGCCACCTACCCAGGTGGCAGTCGTGGTGGCGGTGGCAGGCAGCAGAAAGGCAGCGGCGGCAGTCTCGGCATAGGAGGCATGTGGTCTTGGGGCCATCAACACCATCGGGGCAGGCATCGGCGGGCGGGCAGGAGGACCCTGGATTGGGAGTGTCTTCCATGTGGCAGCGGTTGGGCCAGCAGATAGGTTTAGAGCGGCGGCAGGCTGAGAGGGCACGGCTCACAATGATCAGGGTGGAGAACTCCATGCACAGGGCATTGAGGCAGGCTGAGTGCATCGAAGCAACTCACAGGGAGTTGGGGGAGGTGATGGCTGCATCCCTGCGAGACCTCGAGGCCAGGGAAGAGGCCCGCCTCCGGAACATCGACGTGGAGTTCGATGATGCCCTGGCCCGGAACATCAAAATGTGAGCCGTTGGACTAGCCCGCCGCCTTTGTATATAGTTATTTAGGCTTAGGTTTCATTTGTTTTATATTTTTATTTGGAGTTCACGGACTTTGCTCCACTTTTTGTATATAGTTGTATATTTTATAGATTTTATAGGTTTTTTTATAGGTTTCCTTTTGTTTTGAGATCATGGACCCTTCTGACTTTGAGTGTAAATAGTACCAGACTTGTACATACTTTCGTTATTTCATCCCATGGAGCAATGGTTTTTTGTGCTTTCATTTTTTATGGACTTTATATGGACTTTGGTGATGGACCACTTTTCAGTTTTCATGTCATGGATTTTTGTTTTTCATTGGATTGTACTTTATTTTTGGTATTGCTTTCATTATTTCTTCATTTGAATGTGTGATTTTCATTATGTTATTTTTTATGTTTTTTAATGCATTTCATATATCTTCATTATTGGTGTTGTGTACTCTCATTGGTTTTGTGCATCTCTCTATGAGCATTGCTTCAGTCACGTGTTGCCACTGTGTGGCTCTGTTGTCCATTTATTCATGGCCATGCTGGTTCTTTTTAGACTCTTATGGCATGGGTAATTTGGGAGTGGGTGAAGTGTATGGTTGCATGCTTGTACTGGGGGGAGGGGGATATGGGTTGGCATTAGAGCCATAGGTCTGTTTCGTAATGACATGGAGTTTGGTGGGCCATGTGTCGGGGCCTGCTGGTAGGTGCCTGTCACTGGGGGTGGGGGACATGAGTCAGGGCCTGGTTGCAGGTGCCCGTCACTGGGGCTGGGGGATATGAGTCGGGCCTGCTGGCACGTGCCCATCACTGGGGGTGGGGGACATGAGTCGGGGCCTGCTGGCAGGTGCCTTTCACTGGGGGTGGGGGACATGAGTCGGGGCCTGCTGGCAGGTTGCCATCACTGGGGGTGGGGTGGGGGTCATATGTCAGGGCTCCCAAATGCATGGTGCCATGTGGGCTGCCTGCGGGGCATGCCCAGGGGTGATGGGCTGCCTGCGGGGCATGGGGTGGGTTGATGGGCTGCCTGCAGGGCATACCCCGGGGTGATGGGCTGCTGCGGGCCCTGTTCAGGGTGGATGGGCTGCCTGCGGGTCATGCCCAGGGGTGATGGGTTGCCTGCGGGCGATGGTCAGGGTGGATGGGCTGCCTGCGGGGCATGCGCAGGGGTGATGGGCTGCCTGTGGGTCATGGGGAGGGTGGATGATCTGCTTGTGGGGCATGGGGAGGGCGGAGGGGCACACCCACGAGGGACCACACTGCCAAATGGCGTGTGAAACTACCTGCGCACCCCAGAATACACATTCCCTGCTCGCGCCAGGCCAGTCGCGTGTAAAAATCCAGGCGCACCCCTCGGAATACACGTACCCCGCTTGCAGCAGGCCAATCGCGTGTAAAACTCCCTGCGCACCCATCGGAATACACATACCCTGCTCGCGCCAGGCCAATCGCATGTAAAACTCCACGCGCACCCCTCTGAATATGCGTACCCCACTCGCGGCAGGCCAATCGCGTGTACAACTCCACGTGCACCCCCTGAATACGCGCAGGCAGCCCATTCACCCTCCCCATGCCCCGCAGGCAGCCCATCCACCCTGACCATGCTTCACAGGCAGCCCATCACCCCAGTCCATGCCCCACAGGCAGCCCACACCACTTGGGGGCCTTTTTCCACGTGATTTAGCTGGTGCGAACGTGGTACGTGTATTCCGAGGGGTGCGCAGGAAGTTTTACAGGCAATTTTGCTGGTGCGAGCGAGGTACGTGTATTCCGAGGGGTGCGCAGCAAGTTTTACACGCGATTTTGCTGGTGCAAGCCGGGTATGCGTAGTCCGAGAGGTGCGCAGGGAGTTTTACACGTGATTTCGCTGGCGCGAGCGGGGTACGCGTATTCCGAGGGGTGCGCGGGGAGTTTTACATGCGATTTCGCTGGCGCGAGCGGGGTATGCGTATTCCGAGGGGTGCGCAGGGAGTTTTACATGCGATTGGCCTGCCGCGAGTGGGGTACGCGTATTCCGAGGGGTGCGCAGGGAGTTTTATATATGATTTCGCTGGCACGTGAGGGCTGTGTGGTGTTTTTAGCGCGTTTTCATGGTTGGGGGGCTGTATACTGGACCACTGGCCTTTGCGCCATGTAGGGGATTTGTGTGATGTTTTTGGCGCACAGGGCGGGGTTGGGGGGTAACTGGCGCTGCTGCAGGGTCCTGTGCCACTCTGCACCACGGCTGGTTTTGGATGTAAGTATCCATGAATATGCTGTGCATGAAAATGTGATTTGGTGCACGCGGCTGGCGCACGTTGCGCTTGATTCCATGAATTACCCCCTGCAACTCCCTCTGCAACTGGCTAACTGGTGTTATTTTGAAAATAATAAAATATATTTTTGGTATAAAGATTGTTTATTGATTTTACAGTGGTTTGCTCTAACCTCAGTACCAGGGTCCATTTTCTGTTTTCCTACATCTAACTTACCCAGAGGACCCTGGCTTTACAGGTACCCTTATTTTTACTACATTCTGATCATGCATCAGCCAAGGGAAATTATCCTGCAGAGACAGCCAGTCTATAAAACACAAACCACATTTTATTGCCGTTATAAATTCTAGGAGGCCAGCCTTCCAGTGGGGGAGTTCTTTGTGACATGTGTCTCACAGTAGTAAAAGGTTTTGCCTCTGTCCTAGAGAAACATTTTATTTTTATGGAAACCAAGTGGGCTTTTCTTTTCAAATGTTTATTGCAATTTTGTATGCAAATCATAATGTACATAACTTTTTGTCAACACGCACCATGTCTTTTTCCCTGACATTTATATGCATGCTAGCAGGAGTACCTTTTTCACATTTTACTGCAAACACACATGCAAAGCCATTTTGTGTCTTCGTTTAAAAATCTTGGTTTTCATGTGAAAGGGACCTTTGAATTACTTCTTCTTTTGTGGATTAAAATGCTGCTTTTCCTTTGGCAGCAACAAGTAGACCTTTTCCACAAGGCAATTCAGTTTTCACTTGTAGTCACACATGCAAAGCTGTTTTTTGTGTCAGTGTTGAAAAATCCAGCTTTTTATGTAAAAGGGACCTTCAGTTTACGGCCTTTGATGGCACCCCACAAAGCATAATGTTTAATAAATGGCCGAAACACATTACATTATTATTTACCTGACAATGAGCTACTTTATAGCTTCTCCAAAGCTACTATGTCCCTATTATTGTCTATCAAATCTGTACCCCTATTAGTGACTGTCATGCAATTAGCACTACCGTCAGGAATGTAGACGTATTCCTTGTGCTGATAATCTGAACTTTCTATTTGGCGTTACACAACTTGTCCGATTGTCTATACTCTGATAATGCTTGGCATCCCTGTCATACTTTTTTACGGTCCTTTCTTTATGGTGTTACAGCCTAGAGGTTGTAATAAGTGTTATCACTTAGCCGTGTTATGTTTGTTCAGCTGTGCTTCAGGCTCATCACGTGGGTGGGCCAGTATCACCTAGTGCAGTTCTCCCCTCAGAGTGTAATGCAACATTAGCACTCTGGTGAGTGTTTAGCAAGTAATCAGCCTGGATTATGCGCATACCTACCAGTTGTCAGAGAAAGCTGTTAGCTGCTTAGACTCTCTACCCACTTCACCTGCTCCCTTTAAGCCACACAGACCTGCTCCACATTATCCCTCATCAAGCTTCCTCATAATTAAAAAATACTATGCACTACATATTTGCTTCCACACATTATACCACCAAGGGCATTTTACAGGCTCCATATGCTCTGGCATCCCACTCCTCTCTGCATCTTGCGGTTGCCGTAGAAATACAAGAAAGGCTCTACATAGAGCATAGAATGCCATTTCGATGGCAGCCCTCTTATTTTCAGTTTTTAGGGTAAGGAATGAGCTGCAATGCCCCATGCCATATTGTTTACCCTCATATAACTTGGTCTTTATGTTCCCCAATGTTAGCCTGTAGTGTTAATGGCAAGAAAGCCCACTGTAGTAGGCTGTATCAGCTAGTAACAGCCCACAGAATTTGATAATGACTTTCGCTTCACTCCGAGATTTTTATCTCGGTTTGATGATCTGTTACTGGTTGGTTCAGTCTGCCACTGAGGACTTTATCTCTTTATTATAAGATTGTAATTAGACAAGACAAAGATCCTTCACTGTGGCAAGAGGCGTAATGACAAGAGCTCCTACAGATGGTCCCTGCACGAAACAAAACTGGAAGTAGTACATGAATATCGCTACTTATGAATATGAATGATCACAGTTCCGATCTTCCATGTATCACGGAACTTGGGTCCAAGATGTTAACAGCTATTGCACAAGCCCGGATAATATATGACTTGGAGATCTGAATCTTTTTGGCTCAATTTTGAAGGGATGCTTTGGAAACATGTCCTCTCTTTGCCATTAAGTCAACCAATGCCTATAATCAGGCATGAACTAGAGTTGTAATCCTTATATAGTGTGTATGCATGGAAACTGTGCTCCTTGTATAGAAAGTGTTTATTGTCAACCATATCAGGTTCTATATTGCACAAATGTGTGAGCGAGGCTGTAGATTTGGCATTTCTGCTCATCTGTCCGGCGAGGTAAGGGTGTTCCTGCTAAGGCACTTGAATATTCTGCCTGTTTGTTTTGGTTATTTTACTCTGCAGTGTTCAGTGCGCATTGAAATGCGTTTGGCCCTCCTGTTTCCCAGCCTGGCCTGTTCCCTCCTCCCTCCCACCCCCTCTCCTGATTGGTTGATTCACCGCTCATAACACACCATCGCAGGGCAGGCCTCTGCCCGTGCAGCCCCTGCAGTTAAGGGCCCCAAGGCAAAGGGCGGCTCCCTCAGTGGCGGCTCCAGACAGTGTTTGCAGGTGTCAGCAGGGGAGGCCAGGGCCAGCCGTTAACCAGCAGTGACCATCAAGATAGGTGTGGCCTGGGTGGGGAGTAGCATAATCACTGTACTCAAAGCCCTGCCACTCTACCTGCCCTCACAACATAGCACACCAGGATGTTAATACTAACCAGCGTAACAACTAGATAGAACTGTGAATATTAGCCTGCACCTCACTAGATAGAACTGTGAATATTAGCTTGTGCCTCACTAGATAGAACTGTGAATATTCACCTGCGTAGCACTCCGGAGAGAACTGTAATTATTAGCCTGTACCATACTGAGATAGAACTGTTAGCCTGCGCCACATTAGATAGAGCTGTGAATATTAGCCTGCATCGAACTTCAGAGAGAATTGTAATTATTAGCCCATGCCACACTGAGATAGAACTGTGAATATTAGCCTGCATCACATTAGATAGAACTGTGAATATTAGCCTGCGTCACACTCCGGAGAGAACTGTAATTATTAGCCTATACTACACTGAGATTGAACTGTGAATATTAGCCTGCGCCACATTAGATAGAACTGTGAATAAAGCCTGCCTCGCACTTTGGAGAGTGCTGTAATTATTAGCCTATGCCACACTGAGATAGAACTGTGAAAATTAGCCTGCATCGCACTGTGGAGAGAACTTTAATTATTAGCCTATGCCACACTGAGATAGAACTGTGAATATTAGCCTGCGCCACATTAGACAGAACTGTGAATATTAGCCTGCGCCACATTAGATTGAACTGTGAATATTAGCCTGCGTTGCACTTCAGAGAGAACTGTAATTATTAGCCCTTTCCAAACTGAGATAGAACTGTGAATATTGGCCTATGCCACATTAGATAGAACTGTAAATATTAGCCTATGCCACACTGACTTAGAACTGTGCATACTAGCCTACGCCACACTGAGATAGGACTGTGAACATCGATGAAAATCCATTGTCAACACAAAATGCTTTAAAAAACTTTTCACAATGTGAAACTTAGGCCTCTCTTCCACCATACAGGACTCTCAAATCCAGGTGTATTCCCCATATCCGCCTATTATATTTGAAACCTATTGTATTGTGAAACCCAGGCTTCTCTCCCACCATACAGGACTCCCAAAGCTAGGTGTATCCCTTGTATCCCCCATATCTGCCTACTATTTTGTGATATATTTTGTACTATGAAACCTAGGCTTCTCTTCCACTATACAGGACTCTCACCAAGTGTGTCTCCCATACCCAAACTGTACTGTGAAACCTAGGCCTCTCTCCCTCTACACAGAACTCTCAATTCTAGGTATTCTCCCCTGTTCACTGTTAGGAAAGATTTCATATTTGAATGTAATTTTCCCTCTATGTGTCAACCCCCAAACTTTTTGCTGCTGTTTTACACCCTGATCTAACCTTTGCCAGAGAAGCGCAGCCCTCCGCCACACTCCTCTGGGCTTTCAGTCACTTCTTATGGGGAAACTGACATGCCCTTGAGACAGTCAGTACTGGGAGACTCCGTTTCCCTTAGTCCTTTCCTCATGTTGCAGCTTTTGTGCAACATGTAACAAGAGTGCAATGTAACTTATGTTACCTCACCGTTGGGTCGCTAGTCATTCCAAAGGCCCTAGAAACTCTCGCTGGACTTATTATGAACTGTGCAGGTGTGTCACGGACAGGACTGGTGGCAGCTATCATTTATCTTATGTTTTGAACCCTTTTTTGCCATGTTATCTGCGCTTACCGTGTTTGGCACGAATAGGTGGCCTGGCTCCAAAATGGCCATGCCACGCGGTTCTTTGTCCTGTCCTTTGGCCACCATGCCCCTTCACCACCCCAGGTCGAGCCGACCCAGGTCAGTCCTTATTTGGTCATGCACTTTCCTGCGAAACCCAAAGCTTTTGCGGGCTTCTGCATGCCTTGTGTGTGTGCCTCCAGGATGTGGGCTGGGATGTCTGTTCCCAATACACATCCTGGGTGCCAGAGAGTCTGGAGTGTCCGGAATGCTTGGGACCACCGTGGTCCGTGATTGGTATGGAGTGAGTGTTTGTGAGCAGAACTCCCATTGGGTCCTCTCCGTTTTGGCGCAAACGGAACTTTGGATAAGAGGAGGCCGAAAACACCACTACCTTGTCGATCTCCTGAGTTCACACGAACAAAGGATAAGGAGCCAAGTATCCTGCAACAAGAAGCCGAGTCGAGGAACTGCTGGTGACCCGCTGGAAGGTTTGGCAGCCTGAGCCCGCTGTCCTCCTGCGAGACCCCTGTGCATCTGATCGTCCTAGAAGGTCTGCGAAGGCACTTTGACCCATTGGAATAGTGGGACCAACTATTCTCGGCATCAAACCCTGCAAGTAAGCCTCCTCAGAAATGTCCCTGGGCTAACCAGTGGGCTGACCAGCTTACACAGAACGTTTGCTCTGTTACCGCCGCCATTTCAAGGAAGCCCTCTAAACTTGGTATCCTGCTTGCTCTGTGTCCTCGGCACCCTCACACCGAATTTCGTACACTTGGCATTCCCAGGTCTGAAGTGAGACGAGTGCGCCCGGACCGGAGTAAACGCGGTTGCCATGTTGCCCTGCTGTGGCAACGACCTGGTCAAGTTCGCTGCACTTGTGACCCCCTTGACCCTGAATCCTGCTACCGCGGGAAACTCCACAGTGTCGAGACATCCTGCTTGTCGCATCCGAACCTGCCAGCAAAGTGAACTGAACTGGTGAAGTCTAGGTCTGCCAGCGTCGGGGACCGGTGAGTAGTCCATACCCCAACCGGTGGCCCCTAGCGCAGAAACCCATTTCTTTTCTACCGCTGCTGCAAAATAGCAACGCCATCCCGCACTCTCACCCTGCTTCTGCCTGCAAGTGGAGGTCTTGTTTGAGTAGTGGGGACTTGTTCTTCATTGCCTCATCCACCTTCCTGAACTGTCAGAGACCCTTGAAGAGACCCTATTTTGTCCATTGGCACAAGCGTGTGCATGTACTATTGAGCATGAGGCTCCTCTCTTCGTAGGGCTTGGACTGCCTCTTAGTTAGGTGTATTTCTGATGTCGAACTGGGTCTAATGATTACTGCCTGTTTTCCTCCCCATCTAGGTGGTCTACATATTTTGTGCTTTTAACTCCTTAGACCCCTCGGTCTTGTATATATATTGTATTGATTGTGATGTGTTGGTTTACTTCAGTATTATTGTGATTCTTTGCTATGGTCGGTGTTACAAAGGCCTTGTAATAAATGTGTCTATATTTTTAAAATAACACCTGTCTGGAGTAATTTGTAAGTGTCCTTGCTTTGTGTGCTCATTGAGGTCTTTCAGTCACCCTCACCCCTCTTGAGACTTAGGGCCTCATCACGAGTTGGGCGGTAACGTCGGTGCCCTACCGCCAAACCCCCCGGCGCTATTAGCTCCGGATCACGTGTTTGGTGGAAGGGTTATTGCCCATTCCCCGTAGGGCCCATTCGGGAATTCCTCATTCCCCATTGGGACCAATGGGGAAAATTCGCGCTATTACCGCAGGCGGATTTCCCGCCGGCGTTAATAGCGCTGAAAATCAGCAATTTTGCTGCGGATTTCCCCCCAGCTGAAAGCTGAAAGCTGGGGGGAAATCCGTCAAGGCCATGATCTGGCAGACCCTTAAATGCGGCGGTAATAGTGCTACCGCCGCATTTAAGGGTTACCGCCAGACTCGTGATGAGGCCCTTAGTCTTGACCGTCGCCATAGCTACCCTGATTGGTCTGGCTTGTCCAGAGGTTACCCTGTTCCAAGAAACTAGGCTGGCCTTCTGAACCTCTGCCCCTCCAGGTCAGAGTTGAGAAATCCATCTTAACATTCACAAATTGTATCTGAAACCTAGGCCTCTCTCCTACCACACAGGCTTCTCAAATCTAGGCATATCCACCTTATCTGCCTATCGTACTCTGTATCTTACTGTATTGTGAAACCCAGGCCATATCTGCCTATTATATTGTGAAACTTATTTTATCGTGAAACCTAGGCCTCTCTCCCACTATACAGGACTCTCAAATCTAGGTGTGTCTTCCATATCCATATTGTACTGTGAAACCTACTCCTCTCGCGTACTATACAGGGTTCTCAAAACTAGGTTTATCAACCTAATCTGTCTATTATATTGGGTAACCGACTGTATTGTAAAGCCTAGGCCATATCTGCCTACTATACTGTGAAATCAACTGTATTTCAAACGTAGACCCCTCTGCCATTGTACAGGACCCTCAATCCTACTATGCAGGGTTCTCAAATCTAGCTGTATGCACCTCATCTGCCTATTATACTGGGTAACCGACTGTATTGTGAAACCTAGGCAATATCTGCCTTCACCCATATCTGGCCATATCACTCGCCCTCACCGCACAGACTTCGCTGCAGCCAAACAATATCAAAGCCTACAGTACGTATACCTCACACCACATTTGTTGACACAGGCCGCAGGCACAGCCAAGCATCCATGCACCGTAGAATGCAGCTATGGCTATGCTCCTCTGGTCTAGCAGCACATATAGGCGTCCACACTGAAACACCAGACGTACTTCAAACACCTTGCCACTAGCATACAGCGACTACCAACGTAAAGAAATTTGGTATAGCTGGTCACACATCGACTCTTTTTCAACAATAGCACTCTACTGCAAACCACCAACAGCGCCCACCCACGTGCCTGACCTATACCTGCGCAAAAATGCACACATGCATCTCCTAATCTAAAACTCTTAGAACCTCCAGCACATTGACTATGGTCACAAAGGGCGTTCCAACCACAAAGCGCATTGAGGCCATGCAAATGGGTGAAAAGCGCTATATAAATAACCAAATATATTACAATAAAATACAATACAGATGTCAAGTGGTGCCAGAGTTTGGTACACCTTTCTCTGTTGGCGGTTCCATGCATTGCACTGTTTTATTGGCGGTGCTTCAGTATATTTTCTTATATGAAGAGGTCTATGTGCCAGGATGAGACAACCAGGAAGTGACCATCGTATTGGCTTCTCTAAAAACCAGCCACCTCCTCTTGTTTTACTGGAATCATTGAGCTAATATGTAGCCTAGCCATTCAACCCGCTCCCTTTCCCACCTATTCATCCCTAATTGTCTAACAATGAGCATCTAGGTGGGTGGGCTCAGGAGAAAGGAGTAGGATGGCTGAAAGGCAGCAACATTGGTAGTGGTTCAGTGTTCTCCTGTGAGCTACCCATGAGGAATGTAGAGGTATGACATACGATTTGCTTAAGAGTATGTCATACCTCAAAACGAGTTTCATAATTGAATTACAATGCATTTCCCAACTCAAGCTTGTTAATGCAACTGATGTTCTTTTTACATTTGGATTGGGCAGGCTTTAGAGAAAGTGGAGAATTCCTGTGAGTGCCATAACATGCCTTCAAATCTCTCACAAGACAACACCATCCCTTTTTATCACTACAAGACACTGATTCCATTACAATAATGCAAGCAGATAAAACAGGGCCAGGTGCCATTTGTGAGGCTGATGTCTTAGGCAGCTCTGGGGTTGGACCTGCTATGAAAAGCTCCCTGCTAATGCCATTGTTGAGATATGTTTAATATTGCAAGAACATTGACCTAAATATGTAAAGGATGATTAACTGACTGAAAAAGGAAATGCCTTTCTTTAATTTGGAATCCTGACAAATGCCATTCCTGGGCTTCCTGTCTAACATTTATAAACCAGGCCCTCTCCCTCGCAAAGGCAAGTGTTTGTTTGTTTTTGTTTATTTGTTTTTTATCTTATATAGCGCACCTGACCCAGGGGTATCGGGGCACTTTGAGGCAAGTAGCAAGTTACAGAGCTGAGAATAGTGATAATAATACAGAAGTTGCAGTAAATAGTACATTACAGAAACAAACATTAAGCTACAGAAGGTGCATACATGGAAAAAAGTGAGCAGTTGCAGTACGATAGTTTAGGCGGTGGTGTTGCTAAGACTGGAAAGGAGCTAGCTAATTCTTGCTAAGAAGCCAGATGACACTTCTCCTGAAGTTGGAGAATACTTGGATATATTTAATGTCGTCAGGGAGTGTGTTCCACGGTTGAGAGGCAATGACTGGGAAGCTGGAACCACCTGCTTTTTTTAGATTAAATCTTGGGACCATCAGGCGGGATGAATTGGAGGATCTGGTGGTTCGTATGGATGATCTAAGGTTGCATTTTTCAGTGAGATATGGAGGGGCTATGTGGCTTAACGCTTTAAAGGTGAGACATATGGTTTTGAGTTCAATCTTTTCTTTAATAGACAACCATTTACATTCTTTTCTAGTTGCTGATATATGCTCTCTTTTAGGTATGTTTAATGCAGCTCTGAGAGCATTATTTTGCATTCTCTGTAGTTTATTAAGTACAGTCTTGTTGGCGCCCAGGTAGAGACTATTACAATAGTCCAGTTTGGACATTATAAGTGCTCTGGCTAATGTGAGACAGCTTTCTGTAGACAAGAATGGTTTGCAAGCCCTTATCAACTTGCCTCTGTAGGCTGTGGCTGATGCGGTCATGTTCACTTGTTTGGAGAGGTTGGAGGTGGTGTCAAGATAAAACCCTAGAGTTTTTACATCTTTGGCAATAGGGATAATGTTCCCATTTATATTGAAAGTAGTGTATTTCGGGCTTAATTTGTTTATGTTGGTTTGTGAGCCGACCAGGAGGAGTTCCGTTTTGTCATCATTCAGGCAGAGGCCATGGACGGCCATCCATGCCTGAATGATAATGTAGATTTCATTCACCCGTTGTACGTCAGAGTCGTAGATGCCTGTGGGGGGTAGGAGTATCTGGGTGTCATCTGCATAGTTTGTTTACGTGACACCCAGATGGTCCAGTTCATCAAATAGAGGCTTTGTAAAGATATTATACAAAGTTGGCGATACGCATGATCCTTGGGGCACACCGCAGGTAATAGGTATCGGGTCTGCTGAAGAAGAGGGCGAGAAAAGTTGCATGGTTCTATTGTTTAGGAATGATTGGATCCACGTGATGGCTGGCTTGGAGAAGTGTGCTGCTGAGGCGAAGTGATCGCAGAGTATCTTGTGATCAACCAAGTCAAATGCAGCCGACAGGTCCAAGAGGAGCAGGATTGGAAGTCTTCCTTTATCTTTAAGTTCGTCAATCTGGCTTTTGAGATCAATAAGGGCGGTTTCTGTCCCATGTTGTGGTCCAAAGCTGGATTGACAAGTTCCTAGGAGTTTTTTGGTCTCTAGGTAATCTTGGATTTGCAGATATGCAACCTGTCCAAAGTTTTTAACAGGAAAGGGACTGTGGTAATGGTTCTGTAGTTAGTGGGGATCGTGAGGTCTAACATCTGTTTTCTGAGTAAAGGTAGTACCCACGATTCCTTCAAGTTTCTAGAACAGTGCCGCTAGAGAAGGATGCATTGATTAGTTTGGTAATAAATGGGGCCTGGTCTCTGGTTGCATATTTAATAAACTGCCGCTGTCGCCCTGGCAATTAGAAGGTTTCAGAGAGGCTATGATTTTTTGTATCTCAGGTATCGATACATCAATGAATTTCATTTAGGAGTCGCTGTTTATCTGCTATTTTAGTCTGAAGGCCGGTAATTTTGTTGGTGAGAGCATTTCGAATGTTCATGCACTAGAGTTTGTCTTTTAGGCAGGAGTCAATAGGTTGGATGGGTGTCTCCATTTCTCTCAGACTAATGAAGAGTTCCTTAGTGCTAGATCCTGCTTGGCTGATTCTGTTATTGAATGTGTCCCGCTTGGTGTGGATAATCTCCTCTTTATATTTAGTGGTGATAATGGCTAAATTAGTTTTGTTCTCTGCTGAAGGGATATCTTTCCAGAGAGATTCAAGTTTTCTTTTTTCAGAGTGAAGTGATTTTAGTTCGGGGGTGAACCAGGAGTTCATGTGAGCTCTAGGTTTCCCTTTACGCATTTTAAGAGGTGTTACTAAGTCTATCGCTTTGGCCATGGCCTCATTATGGGCCTCTACCAGTATATTAGGGTCATTTGTGATGGATAGTGCGCTTAGAGTGGGGATTAACAGTGGCATAATTGCCTCAGTAGTAATGTTGCGTTTATTTCTGGTAGGGCATGGTGGTGCTACAGGAGCAGATTTGTTAGGTGGTTTGTTAATGCTAAGTTCAAAAGTGAGAAGATAGTGATCAGTCCATAGTTGAGGAAGGACTTTGTTCACTGTGATGTTGCAGTTTAGATCTACTACCCAGTGAAGGATCCTTCCTTTTACGTGGGTTGGCTGGGTGATTTATTATGTGAGTCTATGTTCAGTCAGTGCATTGGCTAGAGAGATAGCTTAGTGGTTGTTGGGCTCATTATATCCTAAATTGAAGTCACCTAGGATTAAGGTTTGCAAAGTGGTTTTGATGGTGTTAACAAGTAATGTCGTTAAATCTTCCTCGAAGGAGTGAATGGGCCCAGGAGGTCTGTAGATGAGGTGTATTGTGGTTGTGCTTTTATGCGATGTTTGAGGTTTAGCTGAAAGAAGTTTGCATGAGGAGACGGTTGATGAGGGGTCTAGCCTCATGTCAAGTGTGGTTTTGAATATGATGGTGATGCCTCCTCCTCTGGAATTAGGTCTATCAGCTCTGAGGATGGAATAATTGTCCGGGACTGCTAGTAGAAGAGAGGGGGCTGCTGCGGCATGCAGACAGGATTCTGTAACTGCTAGGAAGTCCAAATTGTTGGATAAGATGATATCTGTTATCTCAGTGGCATGTGCTGCTACGGATCTGGTGTTTATTAAGGCTCCTTTGATAGATTGTTTGGGATTGTTGGGTGGGCTATTACAGGCTTGAAATTGTTTCTGGTTCACAGGATGGTTGTTTCGGGAAGGCTTAGTAGATGGAGGTCTCTTGGGGTGGTTGCTTGTGATGTTTGGGCAGCGTTTGTTATGGTGGATATTAGTGGGCTGAGAGGGCAAAGGTATTCTCGCGTGGAGTCTGAGGTTTCTTACGTTGGAGCTAGGGCATGTGGTCAAAAGTCCTGTAGTAGGGCCTGTGGCATTTATATTGATAGTGGGATTAGGCGGCGTAGCCTTTTTAGTCCTTGGTGTGTCTATGAATAATTTGTGTAGAAAGGTGGTTGTCCTAAGTGTTCCATCAAGTCTGTTAAGGTTTAGAGTAGGAAGGAACAGTGTGGCTTTGGTTAGAAACATGTTAGAGCATGGTTGATTCTTTGCTAGGATAGACTCTGAAATGAATACTGTGCCTTGCCAGGAGAATGCAAGTAAGAGTGGGACTGTGAGGAGTGTATAGTACATAATGCAATTTTTTAGTGGTAGAGGCGTTTCAGATGCGGGCATACTGGAAGCATTGTATGGGCAAGAGCATACTGTCCAGTAGAGATTTTGGCTGCGCAGGGGTGAAGTGCACAATAGTGACTATACCATAGGGATGAATGGCCTGTTTTTGGGACAGAAGCAGCTTCTAAAAGTATAACCGGTGCCGAATAGTTGCAATATGCAGGTGATGGTGTGATAGATGGCAAGGTAGGTTGTGAGCAGCAGGTACAGTATGCAATATGGCAATACACAATACAAAATGTGAATGTAATAAGTGGTAAGGTAGGTCAAGAGCAACGGGTACAAGATGCTGTGTAACAATATACATTACCAGTATATACGCAGTAAGTTCAGGTGTTGCAGTGAGTCGAAAGCAGCAAATGCAGAATGCAGTATGGCATATACAGTATGGCAATATACAATACCAATCTGAATGTAATAGGTGGTGCAATATGTAGTATAATGATATACAAAATCAATATAAGCGTAGTAGGAGGTGATGCAATATGACAAGAGCACCAGGCACACTATGTAGTATAGTGATGTACAAAACCAATATAAGCGTAGTAGGAAGTGATGCAATATGTCAAGAGCACCATGCACAATATGCAGTATAGTGATATACAAAACCAATATAAGCGTAGTAGGATGAGGTGGGTTATGAGCGAAAGGTACAGTATATGATGTATCAATGAACAGTACCTAAATAGACATAAAGGGTGGTTCCGTATGTTAAGAACAGCAAGTATAGCATACAGTATCGTAGTGTACTATGGGCAAGTGTATTCCTTTAATAAATTTAAAAGTTGCAGAACAGATGTCGGATCACAGTATATAAACCTTTTTTCTTCAACAGTTAGTCTGCACTATTCCATCATTTGTGAAGGACTTAAAAGACATCCTTCTTAGATTCAAACAGGTTTTCTGGGAAGAGTGGTGGGTTTTTAGTAACCATTGATCCCTCTACCTCACTTCAAATTATTTTTCCATCTCAACATAACGGGCTCGTCACTGAAAACATGAGGACACATGAAGTTAATGGCGTGCCCGGCTTCCATGTCTCAAAATGTTTTCTCAGGGATTTCTTGCCTGCAATATTGCCACATTATAAAACATTACATTCCAAATATGTGACCACTTCAAGAATCAGCTCACCAGATTTCTCTATCTGGCACAAATCAATTGATAAACGTTTGACCATTATTACAAGAATAACTTCTGAGTTATAGATTTAGTTCTCTTTAACACACTTCTACATTTATATTCAAATAGTTTTTCCATCTCAACATTACGAGCCTGTCACTGCGAACATGAGGACATATGGGTTAATGGGCTGCACTGCTTGCATGTCTCAAAATACAAATTTGGCTAATTTGCATATTAAACTACACTTAAAAAAGATGCTGGTCCATCCAATAGAGGGTATCCAGCTGCATGTTTTGACACCTCCATAGGGTTTCTAAGAGGTTCGGTTCCAGAGATACAGGCAATAAAAACAATTCCATGTTCTTTTTGAAGGGCATTTTCTTTGACATAAAAGTATGGCATTACTTTTACTGTTCTTCTGCCTATACACAAGGACCATTTGAAATGGTCATTTTCCATTGAGTCAGGGTAGGTCATCTGCTCATATTGACTCAGGTCTGGCTCATATGAAAAGAGCCTTTGTAATCTGAATATCTGTGCATTTAGGTGTGAATTCTGTCTCCTCTTGAGAAGTTTCCAGACATGCAGTCCTGTCAATTGGTAAATTCCTACCATCAGGAAGACCTGTGAGATAGTGTTAATAGATAAAAATGAAGAGGACCACAGATACATTGAATTTAAATTATGTATTTAAATGTTCAGGCCTAGGATACACAGAGGGCACCTAATAAAATTGGACACTTAAACTTTATGACGCAGCCTATTTTCATTCACCTGTTTGAAAAAGGATCCTTATCTGAAGTAAACCAGCATCAATGAGTTTATTAGCTTAAGAATGGAATGTATCTGTCCTCCCATCCTGTATGCTGGGGTTGGGGGATGTCTTTATGAGTTGAAAGGATTGCCATATGTCAGACTGCAGAACTGGCTCCATTTAAAGTTGGTTTCAATCACAATTGCAACTATGAATGTGCATATTTGCATAACACATCACAGTTCATATTGCATTGGCTTATCAAACCTTCATCAACAGTCCAACTTGCCAATATCTGAAAGTTTCCTAATCCTGACTTTGATTTCAGTAGAAAGAAATGAACACACACAGAAGAAAAATGCAAATCAGTTTTCTTTCTCGAACGTCTGTTCTCTTTCTCCTCAAGTTAAGAAGTTCCCATTTTAACAAAGTGGCAAGATCTTTTCTGGTCCTTAAAATGTTCATCTCAGGCCTTGTCAGTGCGTTTTGAGTGGCTGCAAGGCTTTGCACATTTCGTTTGCACATGTGTTTCCCAACTGCAATGCGCAGGCTGCAGCCCAAATGTTGTCTGTTAATTTAGCAAATGTATTCAATGGAGATATCCTGCAAGCACCATTATAAAACTCTATGATTATCATAATAAAGTAAGTAATAATTCAGAATTAAGTCACCTTAGTGTTGAATTTCAGGCTATCCAAATTTACATTGAAAATATTATTTTGTCACCACTATCTTCATTCCACATCTATAAAATCGATTGCACGCTATCACCGTGCCCATACTGTCCGTCTTCCATGATGTGTTCCATAATGAAAACTATGAAGAGCCTGGCAAACTTTCAATTCAATGATTTTGTGTGAGATGCTATTCAGACTTGATTTTATCCACTGCATTGACTCAACTTGACAAAATAGATTCATGTGTTATTTTAAATAGTCTAAAAACACTCCATATCATCAATGGACTCCTGGATATGTTTAACATTATCACCCAAGAGAGTGGTGCCAGCCAATCAGGCAGCTCAGAGTGTGGGATTGTACTGGTGGTATCAGCTTGCATTCCTGTTTATCCCCCATGCTACTCCCCCAATGCTGCCATTTTATTTAGGCCCTGCTCCTGCTTACCACCATATTCACCCCTCACATATCCAGTACCTTTTGCACTGCCACCCTTTACCCCACTTTCCTTATGTATCAGAGGCAAGGCAAAGGGCCCCTAGATACATCTTCACTAGTGGTGTACAGAAGAAGAAGAATGACTATGACAAGCAATTATGCTCCATCCTCCCTTCATGTACAGACCTCAGAAGGTACGCCTAATTGTATCCATGTTCTTCATGCTACAGTTCATGTTTATTAGAGCACAGTATGCCCATCCCTGATGAGGAAGAGGCAGAAGATTCTGCCAATGGGCATGGTGGGAAACCACAAGGCCTGAGCAACAATGACAACACATTGTTGAAGGGCTAATGCTGCAAGAAGAAATAATCAAAAATGTCTTCCAGTAGAGGTAAGTCCATCACAATTTCATGTAACATATTCATACTCTTCTTCCCCGGAACCACATCAAATCCCATTGAGAATATATTAATTATTTGTTTACCTGCTGTACATTGTAAAGGGGGAGGAGGAGGTCCATGTACATATCATGATGATAAAAGTAAAAAGTAATCAAAGAAAATTGACATCCCAATGAATCCCACTCCCTCTACCTCCCCCCCATGGCCCGGATAATGAAAAACCTCAAATAATTATTAAATAAAATGGTATGACATTTTTTCAAAAATTATGACAAGGGTTAAAAGGGATGGGCTAAAAAACCCAAATGGGTTGGGGTGGGGGTTTGTAAGACTAAGGGCCTCATTACACGGATGGCGGTAGGGATTTACCGGTACCGGTAAAATACCGGTACCGGTAAATCCCTACCGCCTTACTACGAGGTCCCTTTGCGGGTTGGGGGATTTAACGCCTGCTTTTTGCAGGCGTTAAAATCCAACCCGCTAAGGGACCTCGGAGCTAATTACGGCACCGCAAAATTGCGGTGCCGTAATTAGCGCCTTCCCCATTCCCATAGAGCCCTATGGGGCAGAAATGGGAATGGGGAAGGGCAATGGCGTAAGGGGGATTTACCGCCCCTCCAACCTTGGAATGGGGCGGTAAATCCCCTTTCTGCCAAGGCGGTGCCGGTATTTTACCTGCATGAGCCATGGCGCTAATAGCGCCATGGCTCACCGCCTACCGGGTAATGAGGCCCTAAATCTCGAGTTTGCGAGGTAGCCAAATGAAATCCTCAGTTCTGGGTGCAGTGGTGTCCAAATGAAATCCAGGTTGATGGCAAGGGGGAAACATCCAACAAAAATACATGTTGCAGCTCAGAATCGGCCGTGGAAAAAGCATCTTGACAAAAAGGAGAATATGAAGGGGGAATTGATCATCCTCTGCAGCCTTGACTCTGATGACCTTTGGGGACACAGCTCCTCTGTAAATTTCTTAATCAACAGGGTCTTTCCCATTGAAATGGTAGGGCTCCATGAGATACATCCACAGCAGCTGCATATGTTTCTGGGAGGAGATCTTCATTCATTGACTATATTGTGATAGATGCTGCCAATTGGGGATGAGCGGTCAATATGGTTGCAGGCACAGCAGTGAAAAGTGACCATGAACCTGCGATATTTAATTTTCAAGATAACATATCCCTATTTTTCTACCATTCCAATAATTGATGTCTTCCAACTTGAGGAAATTAACTTGGCCAGTTCAACTGACCAGAGATCCCAATATTTGATTAAAGGCAGTGGTGGCGGTTGAATTTTCAAATAGAGGGGCATAAACATTTTGCCTGAATTTATATTTGCAAGCCTGAACCACTCAAGCCACGCTTCAGGTAATGGGGGATAATTCTCCACCCAATTTCTTTTTTTTAAATAATGGATTCAAATTCGGATCTATATAGTAATACATGATAAAATACAGTAGATGCCAGGTCAGGAACAGGATACAGTCACATCTTAGGTAAACATTTTCATGATGCCTGTACCAACAATATGAGCCAACCTTTCCTCGGTAAAGAACACTTTAATTATGTCTTTGCCCAACAATATATGTCAGCACTGCCATTATAAAGCCCATTTTCAACAGCATTGGCCTGTAAAACACATTTTCATTAATTATGTTCCCACAATAAAAGCCAGCATTATAACACATTATAACACATCTTCATGTTGCCTGTGCCCAAGCTGCACAAAAGTAAGTCAGACTTTCTTGGGCACAGACACATGCACATATGTACAAAAGTGCACATACTATAATAATTGCATCACTTTATTTACTAGTCAGTTTCTCTAACAGAAAAGGGAATTTCATATAAGGGTGACGGCTTCTCCTCACCTCTCTTCTCCCAGCACCCTCTGAGTGCTTAAGATGTCAGCTCAACACACTTGCCTTGCACCTCGCTCCAATAGTTCTGTGAAAACGTTGTTGGTTTTCGATGACTGCAGAACTAGAAGAGTATATATCTTCTTGATGATTCAGTTGTCAAGAGCTGGGCCCAGGAAACGAGAACCCTAATGCCTTCTCCCCATATTGAGAAAACTGTGATCCTGGGTTAATTAGTGCGTCTTCTTGATCACCAATCTGTGAACACTCCTGGGAATTTTAGAAATAGTCTAACATCATTCAACATGTGCCCTATCCCCAAAGCCCCATATCAAACCACCTCACTACTCCAAAGAAGTAAACACTATATTACAATATGTTCTCAGTCTGCTCATGTGACTGAGTGCAACACTCCTAATCTTTATTTATTAACGTCTTTTTCATTTTAGCAGTGCCATTGGTTCCATGAAGCTGCATAGTTTCCAAGTGATCCCACTTTACAGGGTCAAAACTGCACTTTGGTCAGCAAATTGTTATTTTACTGCAGTGACCCCCTAACACATTCCCTGCTTTTAAATGAAAATGAAAGTTGGAAAACACCCACCTTTTCAGCACTAGTTTAGTGGCCAAACATTGAGCCGCTAGCACCAGAGAAACACCACTAGATAATTGCATGTTAAAGCATAATTCTTATAGTATTTTATGTTATTTCATTGCTTATAGTGCAAATCTTGCTCAAGAGCAGCAGCGTGCTTTACAAACGGAGGTTGACAGCATTGGACTTACCTTTTTATACAGTAGCGCAGTACTGTTGGTGGTGGAGGGAGAGAGGGATTTGTATTCATCCAGAAGGTATTATATCCGGACTCTGGAATACATGAAGTATGACTGGCTCTTACTTAGTGCTACTGGAACTCAATGTTCCAACAGCCAGGGGCCGCCCTTAACTGTGGGCAATCTTGACCCAAATGATATATGATAGTGTTTCCCAAAAGCCTGATGGTAGTTTGATTAATGAAGCCATTTCTAGTTTGATATGATGGCAAATGGGAATGTACAGGTATGCTGGTCAAAGCCCTTTGATCTAATTGTCTTGTCATCCTGGTTTCTAGTGCCTCATTTCACTGTCACAGCTTTGTATATGTCTATCTGGGACAACACATTTGGGTTTAGCACTAGAAGCCCCTTTGTTCCCCTGTGGGAAGGCTTGTCACCTTCATCAGAGAACCATAACCCATGGGGTAAGAAGAGGTCCAGTGTTTCAATGGAAGGCCCTGCCAAGACAACAAAGAGCTCACACCAGCTTGGTAATCATAAAAGTCTTTTTTAAAAAAAATCAAATATTTTATTGATTTTCCGCACACTTGAAAATAAACATTACAACATCCTGGGGGCACTGCACAGAGGGTTCTCTGATCCCATCATTTAACATCAAACATACAATAAATAAAGCACAAAAGTAGTCACAAAAGCAAAGATAAACAACAGTGATGTATGTCGCCCCAGTGTTCTCTACACAGTTACTATGCGTCCTCAGTATTGGGCTGGTTGGGCAGGTAAAAGACAGGTTAGCGGCCTTCCTCCCATTTCTGCCAGATTTTGTTTGCCTTTTCGGGGCAGCCTCTTACAGTGTATACTCTGTGCTCCATCGCTGCGGATATGTCACCATATGTGACCCATTGTTCGAGGCTGGGTGTCGTTTCCGATCCCCATAATTACGCTATGTTCCGCTTAATTATCGCTATGGCGGTTGACAGGAATAGTTTTTCATACTGTGACAGTTCATTCTCATCCTCCACCTCCAGTAACAGTAACTTTGGTTCCCTGGGACCTGTTTTGCCTAAAGTCCTCAACAATTCATCACAGCATGCTTGCCAGTATTGTTGAATGTGATCACACTCCCATAGTATATGAAAGAAGGTGCCTTCTTTGCGCTTGCAGCGCAGGCAATGTGGGTCCGATGCCCTGCCCCAGTGGAAGAGTGCCACCCTCGGGTAATACATCCTATGGAGGATTTTGAGTTGGATGAGTCTAAGTCTGGATGAGATGGCTATCTCGTGCGGATACATCAGAGCAGCCGCCCGGTCTTCCGCCTGAATCACTCCCACATCTCGTTCCCACTTTGCTTTCATGCTTGCCAGTTCGGTTGTGTCAAAGGAGGTGATAGACCTATACATCACTGAGCTGACTTTATATTTGATTTGTTCGGGGACTATGTTGCGTTTCATAGGAGTGTATTCAGGCATATTGCTCAGAGCAGGGAGGTAGGTTTGCTGTGCATGACTTAGTTGGGTGTAGTGGTATCGCTCTGTAGGTGGAAGGATGAAGCGGGATGCCAACACTTCAAACGGGATCAGTTTTCCTTCCTGTATTACATCCACAATCTTTGCTATCCCCTGCAATGACCAGTTTGGCCATCTGTGAAGTTTGTTTATTTCTGGAAGATTCCTATTGGTCCATAGTGGCTGTATAGGTGTTAGTTTGTTCTCCCACCCCATGTATTTGTGTGTTTCCGCCCATATTTGTGGTACGTGCGATATCATGGATGGGGGAGCCACTTGGCTCAGCTTGCTATATAGGTGTTCCAGGGGGGGTTTTGCAGGGTCGCCTGTGGCTATCGCTCTGATGTGTGGTAGTGACATGTCTCCATGTAACAAGTCGTTCACGACTGCCATTTGGCTGGCCCAGTAATATGTTTGTGATCTGGGATGCCTCCTTCCCAGATCGACGTTTGGAGTGTTGCAAGTGCTATTTGTGGGTGACCCCCACCCCATAGCAGTTTCCAGAGGATGCAATTAATCTTATGGAATTTGCGTCCCGGAATGTGCAGTGGGGCGTTTTGCAGCATATATAAGAAGCGCGGGTAGGGCCATCATCTTGAAGAGGGCTGATCTGCCTATTAGGGTGAGTGGCAGGGAGGCCCAGTGTTGGACGTCCTCTGTTAATCATGCTGTGATCGGGTACAGGTTTATAGATATGTAATCTTTTAAGTCTTTCGTGATTTGTATGCCAAGGTATCTGAATAGTTTCAGTTCTATATGGTAGGGACAGTTTGTTGGTACTGTTGTGCTTACCTTCCCCATTGGAAACAATATGGACTTGGTCCAATTGACCTGTTGGCCACTAAAAGCTCTGTACCTCCCCAACAGTTGTGTTACAACAGGGCAAGAGCTAATCGGATCTTTTAGGTATATTAGAAGGTCGTCTGCATACAGTGAAACGTTATCCTCCCAATTATCCGTCCAGCGGAAGCCACTCCAGGTCTCGGTGTCATGCAGCAATATTGCGAGGGGTTCAATCCCTATGGCAAAGATCATGGCCGATAGGGGGCAGCCCTGCCTTGTTCCCTTCCCTAGTGCAAAGGAGTATGAGTGCCAGCCATTCACCCTCGTCACTGCTGTTGGGAGTCTACAGAGGAGTCTGACCCATCTCATAAATTGGGGACCAAAGCCCATGCGATGCATTCATTCCCAGATCGCTTCCCAGTACACTGAGTCAAACGCCTTCTCAAAGTGAATGGCCAGTAGTGCCTTAGGGCTTCGAAGGTTGTCGGCTCTTTCCAGGGCCGAGTGCAGGCTATATATATTCATATGGGTCGATCTCTGCGGCATAAAGCCGCACTGATCTGGGTGGGTGAGGGATGGTCAGCTAATACTTTCGCCAGAATCTTGGTTTCACTATGCCTGTAGGAGCTGCATTCGTCAGGAGGTTTGCCTGCTTTGGGTATTACCACTTTGGTAGCTTCCCTAAGGTCAGGTGATAGGAGGCCCTGGTCACGGGCACTTTGGAACATGCGCAACATATGCGCGGCCTGCTCTCCTGCACCTATCTTCTTCCACAGTTCCACAGGAAGGCCGTTCGGCCCCGGTGTCTTCCCTGATTAAAGTCCCGACACAGCCGCCACCACCTCTTCTTCATTAATCTCTTTTTCAAGAAGGTTTCGGTCATCTGTATTTAGGGTGGGGAGGTTGATTTCCACTAAGACTGAGTCATCAATGGGGGGATCAGATGCCTTGTATAGGTCAGCATAGTAGGCAGCGAAGCCCTCAGCTATTTCCTGATCTGTCACCAGAGGGTCAGAGTCCCCTAGACTAAGCTGCCTGACTTGACTATGTCCCTTGTCTCTCCGTTCTGGCCAAGCTAGCATTCTCTGGTTTGGTACACCCTGGTGCGCATCGCCCTGTGCGCTTGTCTAGCGCTGTCCAGGGCTAAATTTTTGAGCTGTTTCTGTGCGAGCAATAGTGCACATTGTATTTCAGGTTGATCCCGGGTCAGGTGGGCTTCCTCGGCATTCCGCACCCACCTTTTGGCTTCTTGTACGCTTCCCATATTATTCCCAGGTTGTCGACTGTTCCTGTGTTTATTTCAAAATCTGTTTTCTTGGCTGTCTGGATGCATTCCTCTAGATCCGTAAAGCCTAGGTAGTAGTTATTAAATCGCCACCGGGAGGGCGGGGGGGGTGTGGGCCTGGAGGTACTAAGTTCTAACACCATAGGGGAGTGATTAGTCAGTAAAGGTGGCTAGTTTGGTACGGGTGTTGGGGTTCCTGCCGCGCAGGTGTGTGCAATCTATTTCTACATTCATGACTTTGTTGAAGTCGCCTCCTATGACCATGATTTCTGACATGTCACTGGCGATCAGAGGTGAGATGTCTGCAAGCAGTGGGTAACAAGGCTGGAGGAGCGAAGATTGATAGCCTTGTGATGGATTGTTCCCATAATGTCCCTGTTATACATGCGTATCTGCCACTTGTGTCTTGGGTGACGCTAGATAAGTGAAGGGGGTGTGCCTTGTGAATTAGTATGAGTACGCCACGCGAACCTATGGTAAAGCCAGCGTGTATTGCGGTTCGGTAGTTTGTGCGCCTGAAGAGATTACACACCGTGCCCGACAGGTGTGTTTCGGTCAGGAATGCTACGTCAGGTTTGTGTCTGTTTAGAAATTGCATTACCAGCCGTCTTTTAATGTTGTTACCCAGTCCATTGACATTACATGTCATGAATCGAAGGGTTCTAATGGTAGTGTTGTGTGATGCCATGGAGACCTAAAATTGGTGTGTCACATGCCCAGGCGTGTCATGTAAGGCGGTTCATGTCTTCCAGTTACCACACCCGTCTGTGTGGACGTCAGGAGGTAAAGGAGTTGGTTACCTAGGACATTGCCACCATCGAAACCTTGCTCTGTGTTATCACTGTGTGCTTTTCTCAGTTTGTGTGAAACACTGTGCCTGTCTGACCCCTTAATAACAAAACTAACAAAACCCTGTTGTGCCCCCCACCCTACACTCCACACAACCCGGAGCATCTGTTGCCCGAACAACAGATAATAGCCGTCAACTGGACCACTTACATATAATACACCATTAACTTGTACTGGTACCTGCTGCAGTGAAACTTAACACAATCAAACTCCCTCTAGCTCGGATGTTCTTGGGGGTATGTCTTTCTCCTCTAGAGGAGAGAGGGTGGATGAAAAGCGGAAACTGATCTCCCATGGCCGCACTATGTTTACCTGTTTAGGGCATAACACGTCGGTAGGCGGTAGATCGCAGTGCAAGACTCTGTCTCCTGTCACTTACTGCTGTGTGCTAACGGACTAGCTGGGGTCTGTATTTGCAGTCAGTCTCCAATGTCTCTCGGGGGGTCCTGCATCAGTGCTTGTGGTGGTAATTTCTGCTGTTCCACCTGGGCTCTGAGGTTTCTGTTCCTGCTGCTTCGAGCTGCTGACCAGTCTCTGTCAATGTGTTGTTCTGCCCATTGCCACGCCTCCTTGGGGTTGGTAAAGTGAACTGTCGTTCCTTTGTGATATATCTTCAGTTGGGCAGGGAAAAGCAGTCCGTATTTTACATCTTGTGTCAGTAGTTGTCTTTTGAGCGGGTCAAATGATTGCGTGGTCTTCTGCATTTGCTTTGTGTAGTCGGGGAATTATGCGATCTTGGAGCCATTAAAGGTGATCGTTCCCTTGGCGTGTACTCACTGGAGCAGTGTATCGCGGTCTCTATAGTTGAGAATTTTTGCTATAATGATGCGCGGCGTGGCTCTGGGCACTGGCCTCCCCGTCGGCATGCGGTGTGCTCTTTCAATTGAGAAAAACTTTGAGAAGGCATCTGGTTCAAACAGATCTGTGAGCCATTGCTCGAGAAAAGGTTCCATGCATGGGCCTTCTGTCTTTTCGGGTAGACCGAGGATGCGTATATTGTTGCGTCTCGACCTTCCTTCGCCCTCCTCCACCCTTTCTTCCAGTTTTTTCAGTTTGGTCGAGACGTTATTGAGTTGTTGCCGTAAATTGAGCATACCATCTTCATTGTCAGAGATTCGTTGTTCGGCCTCTCCCATACGCGCTGACAGCTTTTGCAGGTCGTGGCGGATCCTTATCCTGTCCATTTTTTGTTCCATGGACGAGCGGGATTCTGCTATCGCAGCCATGTCATCTTTCAGCGATGGTGTATATTCCTCTTTGGTAGCCATAGGAGATGGGCCTTGATGATCATGGGCTAGTGTTGCAGGTGCTGTATACTGATCTATTTTGTTTTGTGTGGACTGCTTTCTCGTTTTGTCCGTTCCCATGGTTCCTGCCAGTTTGTGTGGGGCTGTTGGATGTGGCGCCTGTGGGCATTGTTCTCAGGTGCACGTGGTCTGAATTCAGGTTGCCTTGACCTCGGTTTGTGTGGTGTGTGTTGTTTTGGGTTTCGTGGTCCCCGGAGTTTCAGGGATTTACTGGTCGACGGAGGTCTCACCCCGTGGTGCAGGCAGGTATTGAGCTGTTGTGCTCGACCAGTGGTCTGTCGCTTTTCCGGTTGCTGCTTATTACAGGCAAGTGTGGTGTCATAGTGAAGCGGCTAAATGCCACAAGTCTGGGGTTTGTTTTAGTTATTTTGGGCACCGTGACAGGTTGAACATAAGTCAGGTTGGAATAGGGGTGGCCATGCAATGGTGATCGCCTCTAGTTCCAGCGGGAGGTGGATACATGAGTTAGGTGGTGTGGAGGGTTCGGGCACTGTCGCCCATTAGTACGGAGCCTATGGACCACCTCGTGGGTGGTGTTTGAGGGCAGTGCTTTGCCAGTGGTTGTCTCCTTCCCCACTTCCAACTGCCCCTTGGGTTGTAGGGTTGCACCTACAGGGGCCTACCTGATACAGCGCTGTGTGCCACCGGGACCAGGGGATCTTGTCAGCAGTGCTGATGTCCACAAATGGGGTGTGTTTTAGTCACAGTGCTCCGTTCCAGTCTCTCCAGACAACACTAGACAGATTATGCAGGTTTCAACTTTATTTCGGGTGTACAGCAGATTTTGCGGTCGCAGCTCCGGGATGGATGTGTTGCAGCTGTTTTAGCCCAGAGAGTCCCCCTCCTCGTGGGACATGCAACTATAAACTGGGGTCCGCCTGGCACCGGGGTACTGTTTCAGGCACAGGCTAGGGGCTGTTGTCTTCACAGGTTGTTTAAGGTCTGTTGGACCTTGGATCAATGGCGCCTCTCTCCTCTGGCGTATCACAGTTGTGGGGGAGTTGCACAGCCACGTTCTGTCACCTGCGCTCACTCAGAGTCTTCCCTTTGGTATGACTCAGAGCAGGGCCTCCCCCTCAGGTCCTCGGAGGGAGCAGCCTTGGGCCGGTGTCGTGGGGGGTCAGAGAAGGGCACTCACCGAGACTGTCAGCCGTGTATTCGGTTGCCGCTCAGCTGTTCTGAGCCCCTTGCTGTCTCTGGATGGTGCGGCCAGGGATTCCGCTCTCAGGTAGGCGAGTTGTGGGGCCTACGGGTGGTGGGGCTCGGCCCTGCGTGGAGTCCCCTTTGCAGGTCTTCCGTGTTGTCCTCGCTTGGTGTCATGGGCCACGGCTTTCGGGTGCCGATTCCTCCTGATCTTCGCCTCCCCCCATTCTTCCTCCCTGTCTCCGGAGTCACTTCAGAGACACGGATGGTTGGTAGCAGGGTGTGCCTTAGTGGGACTCCGGGCCGATTTCTCCTCACATGTCGCATCTCACCAGGTCCGCTGTCAATGCAGTCGGAGCTAGTGGGTCTCACGATCCGACGGGCCCCGAGCTACACTACACGCTGATCGTGGCCATCTTGGGTGCGCGGGCACCTCCTCCTCGCCAGAATCCACACGCCTCAGGTTTGCATTTGCAGCTGCGGTTTCTCACGATTTTCGGATCCGATGCTGCCCCAGTGTGTCAGCTATCGATGCGAGTATCAGAAATGTGTATAGAAGTCAGGAATCAGGTGGTAAAAGCAGGATATTTGCTGCGGCCACGGGAGCAGACCAGGCTCACGTCCGCACCATTGCGCTGCTGGCCACGCCCCTCCATCGAAGTCATTTTGATTTAAGGTAGAAAGGAGAGAGGGAGAAGTTAGAGTAGCCAGGAGGGAAGTTACGGACAGGAGAAGTGTCCTACCATCTTTGAACCTCTTAGGCCGCCCACACTCCCTGTGCACCAGCAAACAAAGCATTTGGGGATTTACATCCAGGGTTTCAGTGGCGCATACAATTGGCTTGGGCACCAATGAAAAAGTTGGCCCACAGTTGCGGATGGCGATTTGTTTCTTATGCAACAAATTACCCAAGGGGGAGTTTTGTGGTACAATGTGTTGCAAATAGAGCATCTAAAAGAATATTTGTTCAGTAACACTGGTCAACACTACAGGCCACACAGTGAAGTGACTTATTATGAGATTGGACCACTTTGACCAAAAACACCTGGCCCACTTGGACCAGAAAAACTGGCCCACACTAGCATGCTGGTCCTACACTTTGAGCATTGCCCCATTGCCATATACGCCAATCCAACCTTGCTGACATCACTAGGCAATGACTTTTGCCACAACAGCTAGGCTGGGGCCCTTACAGAAGGGTTGAAATGGAACAATCCACTGTGGCAGAATTAGTGTATGAGGGGCATGGCCTCCCTTATGTTATATCATCTTTGCTATCTGTCGGCCCAAAGCCCTCAGCCATTAGCATGAAGATATGATCTTCAAGGACATAGCAAGATCCTCTCCACACCAGCCCAGAGGAGCATTTGGGTGACTTGCTACTCGGGTAAGGCCTGCCTGCTACTGAGAACACTACTGACCAAGATCTTGCTCACCACTGGAGGTGGAAGCCCTTGCAAGTGCTCTCTGACAACCGTCTTTGCTGGGAAGGGTAGAGAACACCCATCTTATTCCTGGAGGCCCTGAACAGGTCCTGCAGCAACCAAGAAGCCAAGGAACAGTTGTGGGCAGTGTTTTCCATCTCTAATCGCTTTCAAGCTGATTTGACCACTTTTGAGGCATTTTGCAAGCTGCAGCAGGACTTTCAAGCTACCTTTGATACTTACTGCATTTTCAAACCTCGTTCAGCCATCAAGCCTTTAACTTAACCATTGCCTGCATGTGCTTCAGCCATCTTCAAAGTTAGTCCCTGCTGCAGATTGCATCTCTGGTCTAAGGTGAACCGACTCAATGGCTTCGAGCAGACAACTCGATCATTTCCATCTTGTTCTTCACTGGATTCGGCTGATAATAGTAACAGGACTGCATCACATTGCTAGACCACGTCGAACCAACTTAGCTGCCATAAAACCCACTCAACCCATTGGGAGCAACCTTCTTGACCCGTGTGATGATGAGTAGACACATTGGAAAGCGCCGATAAGTGCTTGTTACAAAGTGTTGAACCACCCAAGAAGAAGAGAAAAGTATTCACTGCTGTCCTGTCTCTCTGGTCTCTGGTCTACATTGCAGGGTCCTTATGACAATTTAAGGCCCCACTTCATATCTTTTTGTAGCAAATCCTAGAACTTGAAAATGTTTGCAGAAACTATTGCCTCTTTACTCCTGTCTTCAGATCCAGAGTTCCCCTTTCATCCTAAAGCCTGTATATTCTGTATAATGTGCATAATTAGTGTTTTATATGTGCTTTTATTTATTGTTTAATTAAAGTCTAATATCTATTATAGTACTTTGGTTGGGCATTTCCTTTATTTTGGTACCGTACCACAGTAACTTTGTTGTTTCGATACTTCTCTGCTGCTTGCTGCCTCACACCCCACTTGAAGAGTATAGCCCGCCCTGTGCCTACGCGGCCCTAAGAGGCACAGAAAGTGTATCTTTCATGTTGTGACTGCTCCAACCTGATGATTGAGATCATTGCTGACTCCGCAGTAGCATGGGCCTTAGCAGGGATTCCAACCTCTACTCATCACTCGTCTCCCACCACGTCTGCATATTGTTTGGCTTTAACATAATACAAAACCACAAAGGTAGGAAAGAGAAATCTTGCCCATTGCCTGGGCTTCCTGTGCTGTATGTTGTGAAGTGCTTGGCATAACTGTCTGTGCTTGCCTATGGCCTGTGGTTTACCTCCAACCTTTCACTCTTTGTCTCTTAGTGTATATCCTTTTTACGGCATTTGCATTGCGACTAATAAAAATGATTCATCCCTGATTGGCTGTTAGAGTAGAAATATTCTCTGACAATTCTATGTGCAGCTTTTCATGAATTCCTCTACTATTGCTATTTTTAAAAGAAGCTGTTGTTTTTGCCTCTTGACACACTCTCCCCCCTCCCTCAATAGACACTCAGCAGGTGGACTGACTGTTTCTACCGTATAGAGCAGGCACAAAATAAACAAAGACACCTCATTCTCCTTACAGAGGCTGCTTGAGGGAATCGACTTTTCGGCAGGCAGTTACGCCTCTCACGGTCAGTTAACCTTTTCTTAGACTCAGGTGCCTCCGACCTATTTCACGGCTCTGACCATTAACATCTCTTGTCCCAGCCAGCAATTGTCTTCTCCCTGGGTCAATTGCAGCCTTTGCTTCCACGACAAATCAAATTGCCTATCTGTCTGGTGCATGGAGGGGTAGAAGTAGACCCCAGGTCTCAGACTCTGTCAGGGGGATTAGAATTTGCGGTGGAAGAGTCGAGTAAACTACAGGCCCTGAGCAGTAATAATGATATCAAGGTTAATTCTGGCTTCTTCCTCTTGATTAATGCTTCATTATCTCTCTTGGCCTGTTTTACATCTCAAAGGAGAATTGGCTGAACTGCCCACAAAGAGAAGACTTGCAAACAGTCCTTCTCCGGACTCTCCCCGACCATCTGGAACTCAGTTCTGGTAGGGGCTCAGAATGACTCCACCATCTTCCAGTTCTGCAAACAGTTCAAATGTGATTCTTTCACCAATACCTGCTGGATGAATACAAATTCCTCTCTCCCTCCACCAACAGTTACTGCATAAAATGCCAAGCCCAATTCTGGCACAATCCTCGGTTGAAGCACTCGGCTGCTCTTGAGCTTGGTTCACGCTATAAACAATGCAATAAAAGTAAGGGTTTCTGGAGACTTGTCTCTTTTGAGACTAGTGGAAATCAAACCTTGATCACTTCAGATAATAATATTATTGAGGTGATGTGGGTTACCCATTTTGCCAGTCCATTCTCAGGTACAGAGCTTCAGAAGCTAGAAGTAGGGGAGCAGATAGGTGTCAGTGAAAACAATCACACCTTTCCTCTAGTCTTCACCTCATGAGACATAGAGATGGTGCTACTTAATAAAAACACCTTTAAAGTCTCTGTCCTGGAGGGTATTCCTGTGGACTTGGATAGGTACAATTTAGCAATATGGCACACTTATATGTATACATTTCTCTAGGCCATACTCGTTAAGGGCACAGCACCAAGGTTTTGGTGTAAGGCAATACTCGGGGAAATAAATTGCCTCAATATAAAAGTGATGCTAGAGGCAACTGTAACCCTGTGTATTATTCGGGGTCTGACAAAGACCAGGGTATTGAATCTGTAATATGAAAAAAAGCAAAAGAAATGAAAATGAAATCTTTGCTGACATGTTTTTATAATGAGGCTGTGTAAGTTACATGGTGGCATAATGTGTGTTTGTTTTATTCGTTGTGGCTAGGGCAAACTGGATGTCTGTGTCCATGTTTATGTCTCTCCTGCTGAGGAGGGGGAATTTGTGAATTTCACTGCTGTTCCTAATAAAGCACTTTCGTCCTCTTTGCCATCCATTCAAGTTCGGTACCCTTGTGGTTGGTTTTCTTTTGCATTTGCGGGACTATTAGTCCCCTTTCTATTTCAGTAAGGCACAGCCATTCCGTGTCAATTTTGGCTTAACGATGTTAATAATGATGTGTTATTTATATAGCGCCTTAATCCAAAGTGCTTTACAGAGCACATATTTACATACAATATCACCCAACCGAAATTGGTACTCATTTATTGACCTCAGAAGGATGAAAGTCTGAGTTGGCCTTGCCGGGATTCAAACCTGCTACCTGCAGATCGTAGCAGCAAGCGCTCAACCCATTGAGCTATCATATCGGCCTATCTTACCGTATTTGGAATGTGAGAATGACAAAATTGATGGGTCTGGTGTCCCCCACCTGACAGGGTTACGTGCATATCCCTGAGATGTTTTCACTTCACAGAACGGGAAGATTCCCGCCAAGAAAAGCCTGCGTTTGGTGAGGGGAAGTGAGGACGCTGACCGGGCGTGGGCCCCTGGCATATGGCCTAGGCACTCGAGATGTCTGTGCTTGCCTGTGTAATTCCAACCCGCTATCTGTGGTGGTTGCACTTGATTGCAGGTTAAAAAAAAAAAAAACGAGGTATCTAATAGCCATCGAACCGTACAACGCTCACTCCAGCGTGTTTGTTTCACTCACTTTGGCGCCCATTTATAGTGGGTATGTCTATTCCTGGGGTCCACTTGTGACAGGAGTTTTTCTTCCACGTCTTCGAGAGGGAAAGGGAGAGCCTCTGAGCAGGTGTGTGTAGGAGAGTGAGAGGGTCTCGCCAATCCTGGTAATTGGTGTTTATGGTTGGTCCTGTCAGACCCTGACAGGCCCTTTTTTCAGATGCGTCTCCGGTGGCAGTTCAGGGGCTGTGACCTCCGTCTCACTCCATGTAAGGTGTGGCCGTTTTAGTGAAGGTTGCCCTTGTTTCAATGCCACTACAGGTATGAGGAGTAGATATTGGGTAAAAAAGAGGAGAACCAAAGAGAAGGGGACAGTTGTTCTAACGCTTAACTGATTCAGGTCATATTCCAGGTTTCCAAACTTACTCGTTTCAGTTTCTTGAATTAATTGACATTTATTTATTTATTTATTTATTTATTTATTTATTTATTTATTTATTTATTTATTTATTTATTTAGATTTGTAGAGCGCACTACAGCCCGCAAGTGAGTAGGCTTTATTCGGGGTTACAAAGAATGCGGCCCAACAGTAAAGTTCCTAGGTTAAAGTTACAGGAAACAAATACAGGCAGTTGGTAAGATTAATACAGACAAAGGTGGATGAATATTTGGCTTTGGAATAGTGATTACATACAGAAAGACACGGAAGTTTGATGCCAGTCGCCACACAATCATGAGGGGGTGAGAGGGTCTGATATTTTATAGGGAAGACAGCAGCCCCAATGAGCAAAAACAGAAATGCAGATGGGAACATCCCTAACCAAAGCGAACGTAATGGACTCGCCAGTAAATGGCCTGCTCTACGTGGTACAGCCGCTTATATGAGTCGAAAATGAGGCATGTTTGCCAGCAGCGAGCTTGTTGTCTCATAATATTTCTGGACACGTTCTATTTATCTTAGTCAGATGAGGTCAGTGCCGTTCCTGGCAGATCGGCTTGTAATTCTGCATTACAGGTCTGAATGGTATTCTCCTCCCAGGCAGTAGGGGACTCTCTGCCTCGGGACTATCTGTTGTGTGATCTGGTATAGTTACTGCTGTCAGCGAGTTAAACACAGGGGTTGGTTTTGTTCGGCTTTATTGAGTTATTGAGCTGGAGCACTTTACAGGAGGATCAACGAGTGGTGTACAGTTAGGAAACCTGAAACTAACTGGGTTTTTTGTTCCGGGGGGAACAGGGTTTAGCCGACCATTCAAATACAGTTCCTGGGCATGTCAGTACTGGCTCCCCTGAGTTCAAGAGGTTTGACTGTTGTGGGGTAGTTTGCTGTCAGGTTGTTTTCTGGCCATCCTCATTCTGAGAGGCTGCTGCACCCGTATCCCTTGACCCTGTGCAGTTGATACTTCTGCTTGATGGGACTGTCCTAGGTTATAAAGAAAGGAAGTGTCGAACCTGTTACCCCCTCCTCGTGTGTGTGTGTGTGTGTGTGTGGGTGTGTCGCGTGATTCATTGTTGTTAATTTTGTGGTAGACTGCATCTACTAAGAAACAGATTATAGTCCACAGTTAAACATTTTTAAGTGAGATTACTGTATAATTCCTCCAGAGCATTTAATGAGCCTAGATGCCCCAAAGCAGCGGAGGCTGGACATCCGCAGTAGCACTGTGCTAATGAGGCGGGATGAAAAAAAGAAATGTGGTGGGGGGGGGGGTTATTGAACTGACAACTATGCCACTCACATGATATATGCATATATATGTATATATTTATCAACCTTGCTGGTGTACAGGAGAGCTCCACTTTGTGTGCTAAGTTTCTTTAATGCCGAATATATTATTAATGAGCTAGGTGTATGCTATGTATTCCTCCTTGGGTCTGGATGAAGTGTAAAGCAAATGAAGGCCATTTTATAGGATCTTTATTAATTAGGCCATCGCTGACTCAGATTTAACAGTAATGCAATGCACTCGATGTTTCTCCACATAGGAGAACGCTCAGACAAACTGTGAACCGCATTTTATGTATTGCCAGGTTTTTATTAAAGGTTTCACTGTGTTATTATGGATTGATTGAATCGGTTTACAACGTCAGTTGTCTGCATTGACCACATATACAGCTGCTAACGACTTAGAAGTAAATGAACAAAAAACAAAGATCGTGGTGTTTGCAAAAAATCACAAAAAGAAAAAGATCAACTCATGGTTCTTGTCTGGAAACAAAATCGAACAAGTGGCGGAATTGAAATATCTTGGAGTTCTCATTGACTCATCACTGAAAGATTCAGCGATGCAATTCCATCTTTTTGAAAAAATGAAATCTTTTGTCTCACAAGCAAAAATACTGGACAAAAAATATGGGTGCTTTTCATTGATGCCCCTACTCAAATTCTATCGAGGCAAAGTTATCCCAGCCATTACGTTTGGAGCTGACGCTATGCCATCTCTACCCAACTCTCTATGGGCCGGACTTGAGAGCCTCTTTTGGCATTCCGTTCTGAACTTACCATCTTCTACTCCGATAGCTTTGATAAGACGCTAACTCTCTCTTTCATCTTTAGAGTCAACAGTCTAAAGGGCATCTGTCATGCTATATCGGAAGATCAAAGATCCTTCTTCTTTGTCAATTTTTGTGATGGTACAGGCGGAAATGAACAAAAGCAAAAGCATACTAATATCCAAATGGGAATTAATCTGTTTACAGCAACTTGAAACTTGCTGCAGCTCCATGGAAGAACTTTTGTTTAATCCAACAAAAACCAAAATCCGTATGGAGGAAACGGATTGGATAAATACATTGGATAAAGCATCTGAGTACAAACTGACTAGCCACCTACCTCCAAAATGCAGAAAATTGAATGAAGTCCAACCTTTTCTGTTAAAACATCCCAGCAGAAAAACACAGAACACTCTTTTACGTGCAAGGCTGAATTTGTTACCGACGAATGAAATACTGCACATAAGAGGCCTCTCTCCATCTAATACTTGCCGCTTTTGTAATGACATCAAACAAAGCGAAACATTACGGCACCTTTTATTAATGTGCCCAGGAACAGACAAATTCAGATTGCTGTATATACTGCATCACTTAAAGAATGCTTACCTGACTGATGAAGCACTTTGGTGGGAGCGTCTAATAGGAGGTTTAAGACCCTCTTGGACTATAGCAGCCACGAAAATTCTGGATCAAATCTTCGTACAATCAACTTTAGAGACTCAGCAGTGTGGTCCCACGTGAAGTCAGGCACAAGGGGTGACACCTCTTGGTGGTGGGTGGGTCGGTGCATTTTGCCAAGATGGTTGGAAATGATCTCATCTGGCGCCTTTACCCTCGCCCTCACTTTTAATCTTCAATCCTCACACTTCTTCTTCTTCTTCTAGCTCTGACTTCTGCATTGACTTTATGCTTTGACTTTTGGCCAAAATACTTTTGTGAAGTTTCTCTTCAGAAATAATTGAAGTTTTTCTTTGTTCATCTTCTTGTAAAAATCACTTCGGTGATTATATACTTGTAATAAAAAAAAACAAAAAAAAATATATGGATTGATTGTTGCCGATTATATATTTATTTAATAGTTATTCATATAATCTGCCTAGGACATAGGGCTGACAGGTGGTATTTTGCTTTACTCTGCTCACAGAGGACAGTTGATCTGTACCCATGCCATATACAAGTCATTACCTTATTTCATTTTCACAGGTAAAGGGGATCTGGGGTAGCCCTAAATTTCGCCTTAGTGGAGGCACTATCTTACGTTTTTCAGGCTTGGTGTTATGTCCGTGCTATCCCCAGACTTCCAGGAGACGCACATGGTTGCGGTAAGGTGTGTGTACCAGGGTGGGTAAATACAGGTCGCTGCCATATAATTCCTTCCTGGTTCTTTATGTCATACCTATCTATACAAAGGTATCTCAATTATACTCCCCCCTCACGCCGGACACACACCTTGCACAACTCTGCTAATTATCTCCATATCTAACTTCTGGACTCATTAGGGAAACCCTTCATGAAATCCTTTGTGCTAAGATTTGAAGTAACGATGATGGAGAAACAACTTCTTCTCAACACCAAGGCTCGGCTCAGGCATGGCCAGTGAACAGTCAGGTGTATTTCTAGGCTCTATGCATTCTCTTTAAAGTATGTCACTTCGAAGAAGGGCTCAGTATAGCTCACTTATATAGATTCATGAGATACCTTCGATTCCATTAACAAACAAAAATGATGGCTAATATCGAGGGAAACTCGAGTCCCAGCAGATTTAATCAGAGCCATGCAGCTAATGGATACTAACAATGTTGCTTCATTTCGATGTGGGAAAGAGGGCAGTTGGCCTGTGATTTATCTGAGAGAAGGGGTTTGGCAGAGTGTGTGAATGGCCCAGCACGTTTACAGGGACGTTGTTTTACCAAAATGCCAGGGTTAGCGGAGGTGACATCACATAACCCTTGACATCTGATGACATCACAGGAAGTGATGCCATTTGACGCCACCCTAAAGTGACATCATGGGAAGCGATAGAACATGACTTTTTATCCCTTTAATGAGTTTAGCAATTATTGGATCGAATTCCAGAAAGATAAATTATTTGTTACTCCTATTCTTTCTTATTTAGGGTCACTGCTCAAAGTGTTACACTTGTGGAACCCCCTGTTTTTTTGTAAGAGGCTTCACTAAAAATTCCATCCACTCCAGAAACAAAGAGCCACATGGCACTGGCCACAGCCAAGGAGCTTCAATGGAAAAAACAGGGTTAGCGAGGGAGACCTTAGGGGTCGCAGGTGAGACCCTTGGCAGTCCCCAAATGACATCCCTGCACGTTTATCATTAGGTTTTTGATGCTGCGGACAAATTGAAAGCCATGCATGCTGATATTCCTATGCTATGACAGGGAAGGACCAGTGGCCTATTCCCTTGAACATAGAAGACGCAGCAATAATGGCACAGGGATTTCTGCCCTTAGTGGGAATATTGCCTGCTTTTGAAGAATTGTGGAAGTCCAAATATCTTGGGATTAATACCCATGCCATAAAGTTGATGAAAATGGAGGTCCCGAAGACACATATACATATTTCTCGTAGAGGAATAGCTCAGTGGATACTGTTAATTTCTATACCTACCTTGGCTTAAGCTTTACTTCTAACAGATCAGCGACAGGCCACACTGGCAATGCTGATAATATTCTAAGCACAACTTCAATGCCTCGAACAAGATTTTATGAAAGTTTAGGTGGCCAATCAATTTCTTCTGCAGTAAGAGCTTATTCTGCTGTGGCCGTGGCCGGATATGGGGGAGATCTAAGGGGCTACCGCAAAGTAGAATCTATGTTTAGAATGTGAAAATATATTTCTCATGATTCTGATTTGGGCCCCAAGAACTTCTAATGAGCAGCTTTGTGCTGAGTGGGGAGTGAGGAAAGTCAATGCTTTCATGGCACATAGGCCTATCATACTTTGGCTCTAATTGTGAGTTAGGCCAGCAACATAGCTTCAGGGTGTGGCTGGGGTGTGTCACCCCCTCATGTGTACCCAGTTGTGAGATTAAGGGAGTGCTGGCAGTGTGCATTGAGACCACCACTGCCATGACTGGTGTACCTGAAAGCCCAGGTGGTTTCATTGTATTGTTTTTCTTGGAACTGTGATTTACAGCCCTGGTGTCAGATGAGAGTTTACAATCAGCCATAAATTAATGGGAAATGGTTAGTGGGTTCAAGTTCATCTCCATTAACCCTTTCATGCGAACAATTCCAAATCTTCATGGCAAATGCTAATGTTGGAATTGTAAACTGTGTTGGACAATATAACCTCAGCTCACAACAGCTGATTGATTAATTTGTTCAATAAATTGTCACCAAATAAACAGAACATGTTTATAAACCTATCTACTTATTTCCCACGTAGATTTTTAGAAACATTTTTGCGAAACTGCACATTTTATTCACAGAAGGCAAAACATGTTGCATCCCGGTTTCGAATAAAGAAAAAAATAAACACATTGTATTTATGATACAACCAACCCACAGCAGAATATGGCGACATCTTGAGTTGTCCCAGTTTCACATATCAATAGGGATCCAACCCTGAGTCCTTTCCTTTCATTTTGCCATTTATAGCTCCATATTTAAAATGGGAAAGCCAAACTAGGAGTACCACAAGGCAGAAAAGCACACAGCACAGAATGAGCCACTCACACCTGAAATTGGGTGCAGTCCTATCTCTGATTTGGATCCCTAGCATTATGCAGTGATTGTCATATGTAACACAGAGCAAATACAAGTAGATAAGTAAATATAACAGCCTACTGCACACATCATTAGGTTACTTATGTTCCGCACCTTGACTTGCAAATACTACAGACAACTCATGTCGTCAAATACCACGTCTGAGCAAGACATCCAGTTCAGATTTTCTTTTTTTCTGTAGTTTTTGATTTGCAGAAGAACTACAGTACAGGGTGGGTGTAAGAATGCAAAGAAACAAACAAGACAGGGCTTTGTGTGAGGGAACATATGTCTGTGCATGTTAACCATCATACAGAGTGGGAAATGAGATGACCTGTGCCCTGCCCGATCCTTTTAACCAATTACACTTTACATTTAATGAGTCGCAGGCCCAAACCAATGGGAAAAATGAAACCTCAATTCCCAGAACGAAAGGTGCTGAACGCTGAACAGCCAGCACTGAATGTGTGTGTCAGATATATCATTAGGCCACCACTTAACACTACTTTAAACTTTGTTTGAATGTAGACCTCTGTTTAGAGCCATTGGTTTGTCCAATGTCAAGTGTTGGATGCTCCACAAGTCCAGGGCTCTAGACCCCCATCACCATGTACATCGGCTACTTGTAGATTTGCACTTTCACTACTGTGTAAGAGAGTAAAATGGCATGAGCTAAGACAAACAAGAGGTCTGGTTGAAAATCTGCCATCGGGCAATACAATAGCTCTGTCTGACTTTGCATATTGTTCAGAATGTAGTGCAAATGAAGGACTGAAGACAGTTGACTTGAGAGAATGTAGTTTGTCAACATTACTGGCCTTCAAAATATTCTTATGTAGAAGTAACTTTGCACATACGTTACTATGCAACTAAACATTCCACTATATACTGCTTCCCCACATTGCTAGTTGCCTCCCCAACATATTGTAGGACTCGTGTATATACTAACTCCAGTCCTAGAATACTCGGGGAAACTGTTTAATTAAAACACATTTAATTAAAATAATGAAAATATCGAAAACATTGTCGTTATTTTTTCACTCATTATGAAGATTGCATACCATAATTATACCCTACAGTTTATGGCTTATGTCAATAGTTTATAACTGTAGACTGTGCCCATTGCTGTTACCTACGATCATTGGGGCTGGGGGGTTTGGATTTAGTAGATTAAGGTTTCTGGTAAGCCTTTTGCAGGAGTGTAGTGGCAGAATGTGTGCACTCCAAGAAGAGAGCTCGATATATTAATCGAGACTTGCTATTGTTACCTAAGCATGAGTCTGGAAAGAAAGAGGAGCTAGTTTGTGTCTCAACTTTCTGTCAGCACAGTAATGCTATCAGAGGCATAATCCTAAAAAATTGGCGCATTCTTAATGCATCGGGAATTACCATGCCAAAACCCTTGTTTGCTTTTAAAAAAAGTAAAAACCTGAAGCAAAAGATGACTCGTGCTAGCAGAATTCCCCCTAAAATTCACGCTATTCGAGATACTAATCTAAATCCAGTGGTGGGCCATTATCCATGCACCTCATGTGTTGCATGCAATTTTCTAAAAAAAACACTTTCTTCAGCTCCCACAATAAAAAGTGGGACCTCCGCACTTTCACCACGTGCAGGAGTAAGAATGTCATTTATGCCATTGGTTGTCCCTGCCAGCTTTTGTATATTGGAAAAACAACCAGAGAGGTGAGCACCCGCATTAACGAACACCGTTCAAAAATTAAAACATAGAACCTTAATGCACCCATTGTGATCCATTTTGTCGAGATGGGCCATAATGCAGAACAATTAGAATGGTTCTGTATAGAAAAAGTATATGCCCAAAATCAGACCCAATTGTTAAAAAATGTGGATTATAAAGAACAGCTGTGGATTTTTAATCTAAAAACGCTTACACTAGGCTTGAATACTTTGGAACCCTGGAATTCGAGTAACTAATTGGATCTTTTTGATCTATGGGGCCCTTTATTTCAGGTGTCCTAACTTGTTTGATCTAGCAATATATACAGTAAGTATGGATCTGCAATTCTGGGTGCCTTGACTTCGTTCTTAATCAGGACTTCCCATTTTTACATAAGGCATACTTTTGGTCATCATGGTCCAGTAAAATATGCAGATAGTGTAATTTCCATCAACTCTGACACAGAGGGGGGCTCTACTGCTGCCAAAGAAGTGTATAAGGACCAAACTTGACTGGCATCCAAAGCACTGCACATATATACTCGAAATAAACACTTTTTCTCCAGTTGGATCAACCACAGTTGGACCAACTTTACTCCATGCCAGCATGTGATGACCAACTTCATGATAATTGATTTTCAGTTGGAGGTATTTCTGTATTAGAATTATACATAATGGGAAATTATTAAACCGCCGACTCAGGTCAATCCGATGAGGTCTGATATGAAGATCTTGGGAATCCATCCTTTTATGGACACTGTGATGCCATGGTGACATCATTTTACATGTGTTAAAATGTCGGCACTGACAACATTAAGCATGCTAAGATGATGGCACAGATAACAACAAATTGTAGCCACTAATACATATTTTTGCCTCGTAACCTATTAAACCTGGCAGAGAAATCCATTCTCCATAATGGGCGAAATTGGTTCGATCTGAAGACACGAATTGGGAAGAAAGTGTTTGTACCAGTACATAACGTTGGGTTGCCTAGGCAGCACGCTCCAACGTTGTATCATGTGACAGAATGCACGATTAAGATGTTAATCCTGAAGAAAGGTACCATTCTAGCACATAATGCTATGTTGCCAAGGCAGTACGTTTCAACATAAAGCCATGTGATAAAAATGCAAGATCACATAACTCGGCGGCGGGGCGAACACAATGTTGCCGAACGTTTTCGTCTGCTGGAGCTCACTTCCAGACGTGCAGTTGGCGCTAGCAAGTGGAATAAGACCTTCTGTATTTTGTAGGTAAGCAACACCATGTTGCATGTTCAGCATTAGAACTAACCCTCAGACCACCTAAAGTCCAGGGATAACACGCATTCCCATGGAAACTGGGGTTGCACTTATTTGAAATTCCCTACAGGCTATTTTGAAATGGTGCTGTGAGATGTTTGTGTTTTCAATCTTTGGGGGAAGTTTATTAATTCACAGATCATCCAAGGCCCAGACATAACATAACATTTTTACAACAATTTGAGGTGTTTTGGTCATTGGAATTCAGGTCTAAGACTGCATTTAAGTTTAATTCCATCCATGGGTGAACCGAACACTGCTTCACCCCATGAGCTGGGACCCGTTTGAGTTGGGGTCCTTATCAATTTATCTAATTCATGGGCAGTTTATTGCCGCACATACTATAAGGACACTACATGGGACAATCAGTGTGACTAGAATGAGTCTACACTGTTCTAAACTTCCGACTACTAAAATGCTTGTCGTTCTACCATTTAGCCACGTGAGACACCTGTATAGCCTACTTCGGACTCTCATGGGCTCCAGTATATCCACCTACTGCCTTGTGTCACCAACGGGACACACCTGGTAAGAATGGTCAATTTATTAATTTGGACCGACATTGTGGGGTGCAACCTAGTTATGCTTACATATACATCAACATCTTATAGGTGAGAGCCTTTTTATGCACTCAGCATCCCTGCCTGCAGGAATCATCCCTGGGACTTTGTTAATTAACATGCACAAGTGGACCCAGTTAAAAAACCAAAGGAAGCCATGAACAGCCTTCCTCCGTCAAAGCTAACGTTAGTCATGTTCTCTTCTCTCCCCTTCCAGTTGGCCAATTCATAGATGCTAAAATTGGTAGATGTAGGAATTATGTGCTCAGCATTTCCTGTCCACTCTTTAACTATTTGGCTGAGTCAGAGATGGTTAATATTCCGTTCTCCAATTTTCCCAAAAATCTGTCTAATAACTTGGTATCTGTTCTGCTTATGATATGGTTCCACGATGACTTTAAGATATCAACTCATGATGGTAGCACTTTTTCTGTCTGACACCTCAGGTTCAACCCGAAGAATTTCACTCGGGTTGAGAGCAGGTTGTTGTTTTCTTCAATAAACTGATATTTTTTAATGATTTTATATATGTTTTTTGAATTGGTGTCTATATATTGTCTCATGTCGTCATCAAAGCAAAGGGAATTCATGAATTTGTGCTTCCCTTTTCTTTCTTTTTTGTAGAATGTAAACTCTTTACTCCTGATGAAGACGTCACTATAATAAAGTACATACGTCGAAACCGGTTGAGTGAAACTTGGGATGAGGTCGTGGTCGGAGACTTCTGAGACCCATCTCAACTGTTTGGCCACTGGCACCATCTATTGTGGCCCTACATATTGATTGAACATTCTTTCTATACACTTTTCTGATGAATCATATGTCATGAAATTCTTTTATAGATTTTATATTGTATACTCATTGGTGCTTGGTATGAGTGGATTGTTTGACGGATGCATCTGGATGAAAGCTTGGACGATTGAATAGTATGAATTTTACCATTTAGATGTGTTCTTAAAAAGTTTTTCCTGCAATGTAAATTGCTGCTAGAAGTGCAGATTAAATCATGATTTGATTCATATATTTAAATTGTATCAGGTCTAATAAAAATCCTTGATACAAAATCTTTGAATTGTATCCTCTGGATGTCTTTCTGTGATTAATTGTTATATTAATACTCCTACCCAGAGTGTGGGGTCCTCTGTGTCTTTCAGAGAACACACACATTATGAAGATGCACCATGTTTGTATTATCTCTGAATGTCATTAATCAGTTGTTATGATGACTTTACATCGTTCTTTTTTTTTACCTCAGAAGGATGAAACAGCATATTGTTCCTATTAAAATGTGCACAGACACACACACACACCCACACACACAAATTGCAGCAGGCCCTCAACCACTGAGCTATGTTGCCATCATGTTTTGTAATGTTAAGGTATGTGATGTTACATGTATCTATAAATACCACACTAATCAATCAATACACTATGCAAAGTATACTCTCTACAGGTATGTTTATTCACCAGGTTTAACTTCTCTAATTGTTACCTGTGGTAGATCAGTCTAGATCATTGATTTTAAAACATGCATAATTGTTTCCAGTCACAGCATTTGACATTGTACTGTGGAGAATGACATACATTCATTTTTAATCCAGGTACTTTGCTGAATTGCTTTGTAATCATTTTGCAGATGCTCTGTTATGTTCTTTCGTTCTTTAAGAGTGAATTATAGTTTTATTTGACCTGACATGTTTCTACAAACATGTCTTATATATAATTAGGTTGACTTATCATGTTTTACAGTGCTTTGGAAGTCCTCTATATTAAGCATTGTACTAGTGAAGCATTTGAAAGACAGCCATGCAGAAAGCCTTGCACATTGATCTAAATAAAGCTAAGGGTGGAATGGGAGGAGATGTAGTGCCAAATTCTCCACATGACCAAGTATACGAACCTGACCAACTCACTTTGCATCCCTGTGGCTTAGTTTCCTTAGCTGACTCAGCTGGTATCACAGACTTAGGCGATTCTTTTAGGTGTTCATGCTAGAGGGTGAGGTTTCGTTCATGTATATCATGAATATATCAGTTTGAGCCAAGGGGAAAGCACATTGAGAATGTGTGTTAACTGTGACTTACATTTCAAAAGTAACTTTATCTAGAAATGACTATGGGCCTCATTACGACCCTGGCGCTGATGGAATGAAGGGGGCCGGTACGGGACTGGCCCCCTTCATTCCTTCAGGGCTGTTAAGAGGTTCCATTTGCGGGACCCGGATCAGACGTCTGGTAAAACCAGATTCTTTTCCGGCTCCCGCGAGGGGAAGAGGGAGGTAACAATGGGACACTTGTAATGTGCCTGTTGTTACCTCCTTCCCCATTCCCATTGAGCCCTATCGGGGAGCCCTATGGGGAAGGGTTCCTGCAAGGAGGACTTACCGGGCCCTCCTATGTCGGAATGACCCGGTAAGTCCCCATTGCAGGAACCCGGTAATGGAGCCCGGTTTGGAGGTAGCCATGGTGCTAGCAGCACCATGGCTGCCTCCAAACTCATAATGAGGCCCTATGTGTAGGCTTGGTTTCACTTCAAAGTAAAAAACACCAGGTTGCTGTATTTACTCCTTTTTCTGTGCCTTGTCTGCCACTTTCGGATTCCTGGCCCAACATTGCAGTGCAGATGTCATGATGCCCCTCTGTATGACCTACAGAGCATGTTGTCTCTAGTGCAGAATTGAAGAAACCACAAGCTACATGGCTGAGTTTCACCAAATACTTCTGGAACCATTACATACACGCGTGGAAGTAAATACTTCTACTGTGCGCCACTTGACAATGCATGCTAGTTTCAATGCTAGTTCATGAGCAAAAGGATTGACTTGACATGGGATTGCTTTCAGAGACACTGGGGTCCTGTTTACGATTTTGGCTTTATAAGAACATTTCCTCCATACAAATGCAGGCAGAAACTCGTGATTTGGTGCAGTGGTAAAAGAGCGGGTATTCTAATATTTCGGTAATTTTTACCACTGCCACCAACTTTGTGATCAGGCCCAGGATTTTAATTGCAGCTCTTCTTCTGTAGAAGCAGTGCATTTAGTAAATGCTGTGAACATACTGGGAACATATAGGAGGACAGACCATTGACTGCTCACCTTCAGAATTCCAAGTTTTCAATTAATTCTATTTCAGATTGAAGTGGACAGCTGCGACTTTTACATTTTAAATTATGATTTTAGAGCCTTCTGTCTTAGCATTGAAACACAGGTGCATTGTAATTGTGATTTTCACAGGTCGAGAGAGTTATGCATTTTCTTTTGTGCCTATTTAACAGAAATAAAGCAGTGGTGGCTGATAGCGGTTTTAAAGTGATTCCAGACTAGGAATGTAAATGCTGCCTGAGTTACGTGGGAGAACCACGTTGTAAATGGTGCATATGCTATAGGACAATATATCCGGAGAGCCTGGCAGGAAATGCACAAGACTGTGCTCTGGTGAAGTCTAAACAACCGTGCACTTTGTTTGGATGACCCATTTTACTATTACATTTGTTTTACTTAGTATGAACTGTAATTGACATATTCAATGTATTGATTAATGATAACCCAATTTATACTTGTGCACGTTTCAATAGTCGTTACTCTTCCTCGCCAATGCATTCACTTTTTATTTAATTACTTAAGCTTATTTTTTGTAGTTGATTGTTATTTTGGCAACACTGATAGTATGCAAATACAATGTTTACTTACTTCTATTGCCATTTGCTTTTCTGGAAAGAGTACATGCACTGTTAAGTAAGATGTCAAACAGATGCATGTCATAGTGCAGCACTTAATTGAAGCAGGTATTTGATTCATTGAGTACCTGAATGTTTTTCTCATTGCAAACAATGTTTGGGATCCTAGACAGCCAGCTCATTACAGCATGTCCGGAAAAGCTACACACTCCAAGCCCTAAATTATTAACGGCGGAGCTGCCATCTTTCATGTTGTACAGTTGGAGCCAAGAACGCTAATCGAGGAAGTCAGAGCTCAGAACCAATCAGGAATTTAATCAACAGTGTATACGGGCTGCAAAGCTTTAGTTGAGGCAAAAAGCAAAGTACCTTCTGCTCCGATTTCCTTGCCGCAATGATGTGTCTGTCACATCTGTTCCATTAGTTGGACAGATTATCGCAGCACAGCTTTTTGTCACCTGGAACAGAGCTGTGTTGCAAATGTTGTGTTTCTGTTTATCTTTCTTAGCTGATAAGTCTGGTGTAAACAGAACCACATATTTCTCCATTAGTGAGCAAGTGTCACAGCGGCAGCAGGTTTGCATGCCCTTTGGCACTGCTTTATGTGCTTTCACATTCTGCAATTGTATTTGAAGAACTTTGCACTGGTGAAGACACAATGGAGCAATAGAAACTGAGGAGGGCAAGGGCTTTATCACAGCCCCGGGGCATTACCAGACCGTTAATGCCCCCTCTGAGGGTTCTAATGCTATTGGTACCCCGGCATGTTTTGCCGGGGCACTAATAGCATTTTTTTATTGAGATGTGAAACATGTTTGAAACGTTTCTAAACTCGTGAAAAAAAGCCCAATAAAATGTTCGCCAGCAAATGAGGAGAGGGACTACACGTAGTCCCTTCTCTCTTTCCATTGTGGCCATTATAATGAATGAAAAAATAAAGCAACAAACAAAATTTCCACCATTGTAAGTGAGAAGGGACTATAATTAGTCCCTTCTCCCTTTCCATGGCAGCTAAACGTGCGACAGAGATGCGCCAGTAACAGTCTTGCTCCTGGCACCAGCAAGGGACAGAGGAGTGCAGGTAAGTGGGGTTTGGTTAGGGTGGGGACTGGATGTTTGGAAAAGAAGGGTGGGGTTGGGGGAAGGAACAGGGGACTCATGGAACGCATTTACCTTAGGTCCCGGAGAAGGAAGATGGCAGCATCCAGCTCCACGGAGGCTTGAAGCAGGGTCTTTCCCTGTGTGGTAAGGACCCCATTCCAAGCCTCCTCATTAGCTGGGAGGCCACCACACCCCCCCTCGCCGGGTACTAATATTGAATAGTATAAGCACTAGGGAAAACAATTGCCCTAATGCAATTTTATTAATTGAAGGATGCTGGAACCTTTGTCGCGCAATTGCTGTAACAGTGATACATTCTTCCTTTCTTTCTATTCTCCTCCTTAAAGGAGCCCTCCTCACTCCGAGTGGTCTGCTCATTTGTCTGGACAGTTCCAGGAAGCCAGTGGGAGCGCAACCAGCACTACCAATTTCTTAAACCCTTTCCGGGCTGGCCTGGCTTCACTGAGATTTCCCTGGCATTGAAGACAACATCATGGCTGGCCAAGGCATGTCTTTGAGGGTCACTCGTCATAGACCGAAACAAAAGGAAATGGCATCGGGAGCAGGGGGGTGTCCAGTGGAATTACCATGGATGGGGGGAGTGGAAACATGTTACGCTCAATGGCTGCTCTCCGCCATATACAATTATTATAAATATGGCTATTGTGTAAAATGTTTACACACATATTTCATGCATGAATTTTATCCTAAGGCATTATGAACATGACACAGGTGAGCTTGTTTCATTGGCTTGTTTCATTACAAACGTTTAATCTTTGTGGTCTTGTCAGCAGCAGAAATAATTCACAATATCAGAAGACACTGGGGTCCATTACAACCCTGGCACTAAGGGGTTAACGGCGCCGTAAATGGCTGCGGCGCCGTTAACCCCTTAGTGCCTTACTACGAGGTCCCTTTGCGGGACCCGACCTGAATGGCTGGACCGGACCAGCCGTTAAAGTAAGGACCTGCAAAGGGTCCTTGATGGCAATTACGGTACCGCAAATTGCGGTACCGTAACTGCCGCCTTCCCCATTCCCATTGAGCCCTATGGGGCAAAAATGGGAATGGGGAAGGGCCATGGAGAAAGGGGGAATTACCGCCCCGCCAACCTTGCAATGGGGTGGTAATTCCCCCTTTCTCCATGGCGGACTCCGGCATGGACCATGGTGCTAGTAGCACCATGGTTTAGCACCGGAGTCCTAATGAGGGCCACTGTGTTAAAATGCACTCAACTACTGTGATGATATCCTAGTGTTTAGAAAAACAAAAGAAAACCATGACGGGACTCTTGACCGCATCTGCTGAGCTCCCCAGGAAGCCGACCTCATGTGTAATGCATAGACATAGAAATACAAGATAAACAAATCACACCTTTAAGGGAGACTTTTCCACAGCACTCTGGTGAGAGCAGTACAATCATCTATCCTAGTCACAAGACACGGTTTCCAACCAAATGATAGACCAGCAATGGTAGCAATGGCAAAGCAGCCATGCATCACTCAAGTGTGAAGATAGGCTGATATTGAGGTACAATCGGTTTGTGGTCATTTCATCTAAAACCATTGCATCTAATGCCATTCCATCGAAATGTTTCCATCAAAAAAATGTCCATCTAATGCATTTTTTTCATTTTGTACCCTTTAAAATGCACCTGAACAAAAATTAACCCTTTACCCCCCAAAAATATGCATTAGATGGAAATGTTTTAGATGGAAACATTTCAATGGAATGGTATTAGATGGAATGGGTTTAAATGAATTGACTAGATACCAATTAATCCCAATAGTTCACAGAGAATACACCCCAACCTTATGAAGAGAGATATGCATTTTATTATACAATTACACTGAGGGTAACTACTTTGAGTTAAATATAACACATAGCAAAAACATAATGTATGCATAAAAACAGTAACAGGCCGCCAGAGGCAGACATTTCTCACTCCTAAACTAAATGTATGCTGAACACCTGGAGGTAGGCACAGACCATATAGCTTTAAGGAGTGGGGGAAAGAAAGGGGAGCCGAGACAATGATTAAGTACACTGTTACAGCCATGATCAGGACTCACAAATTCCAATAAAAGGACAGTCATTCCCACAACCTCTATAACTTCGTACAATCATTAATACACATGTAGGCAATTTCCCAACAATGCCCAGAGCGCCAACAGAAAGCCAAAGCAGGATAAGGCGTTATAATACCAATTCTGTATGGTCTCATTAGATCCTTGAAATCGTTACAAAATAACCAGCAGTTATACACAAGGGGTCATTTTAAATGAATGTCACTTGCAGGCAGCGGACCACCAGCGTTTGCACTCAGGTGCTGTTGCGTCCCCTGTATGCAATGTTAAACATTTACAAGGTGGAGGAGCGACAGAAAGAGTAAATGCAAGGCAAATTCCATTTTGCTCTTTCATTTTCCCCTCAGTCTTGCAAAAACGTAAACATTGCTTGCAAATATTCTATGCCAGAAGCATTTACTCTTGGATTCCTAAAGAATCTGCCTGGGTTTCACCAGGTGCAAAACCAAGGCGCATTCCTTACAAATCCATCACTTTCACGCCTGCATGAAAAATAAAGAGCCTTTCCAAGGTGAAACACCATCAAGGAGCAGCAGGAATGAGGGAGAAGGCAGCAGGAATGAGGGCGAAGGCGGTAGGAATGAGGGAGAAGGCGGCAGGAATGAGGGAGAAGGCAGCAGGAAGGCATTGTAACCCGACCAAGCAGCTGCGGACAGCTTGAGTGTCGAGGCAGGGGAGCCAGCCTGCAAGGTATGGTCCCATGATGGGGGCGCCCTCTGTCAGTAACTCAGGGGGGCCAAAGGTGGAACTGAAGCGAAGTGGTGGTCACCCACCAATCATGTGAATGACATGACGTCATACCCCGAGTCCCTAGATGGAAGAGGGTAACATGGGAAGACTGCTGTAAAACAACCCAGAAACATGTCCATCACAGGATTTCCGATCCAGGCAATATGGAGGACTGGGAGGAGGGGGAGGAATAGTCTAGGAAGGGCATCCGTCAGCCCAAAGAAGTGATATGTTACAGGACACAGGGCCCAGCCAGTATGGCCCATCCTGGTCCTAGAGATTCAGCAGCACATTTGAATGGCAAATCCTCCAGCGATTCATAGAAGAATCAGCAGACTTGAGGAATGCAGAGTCTCCCCCAGATATACACATCCACCCCTGTTTTGGCCTAAGCCAGCCTTACAATCACACACCAGGAGAATAAACAAAGGTTCTGGGGGTCAGCCAATCAAGCTGGCTCTAAAAACTGCTAAGCACTCAGGTTGACCCATCTAATATGTGTACTGCGTCTCTCAGTAGCAAGAGATCTGTCTACACCAATATAAACCACTGCAGAGGGTGCAGTGCTGGACCCAGGTGTTCAATGCTGCCATTTTTTGTCTGAATCATAGATTCCACAAACAAAGGAATGGCCCGAAAGCAAATGCCCATGAGTAGGACTTGAAAAACAACATAAGTACCCCAATGACTATAACACTTGTACATTGGGCTACTAATGTGGTAATATAGGCTACACCGCTGGTGAAGGGAAAACTAAATTATAGCTCTGACCAGATTCCTCCACAACAAATGTATAGAGTAATACAATCACCCAAAGGCCAAATGGGGTGCTTAGGAAGTACCCCTGCCCTATGAGCCATATGGGCTGCCATAGGAAAATGTCGGAAAAAGGTTCCAGTGACAGGGGGGCTTCAGTAGAGGTCACCCAAAATATGTTCAATGATCTAGGAAAACCCACAGGAAAAGCAGAAACTATTGGGGTTCCATTAAATCAGCCGTACCTGGAAAAGTTGAATTTTCCCATAACAACATCTATAATTCTTGGAGCACGTCTTTTAAAAATAGCCATGACACTGACCCAGACAAGAAAAAAAATGTAAGGCCCCATGGGTGCCACTGAAGTGAGATCGAGAATTCTTATTGATTGCCGGATACTATGCTTGATAGGTTTGAGACTATAGCACAATGAATACACCACTTAGAGGACTAAAATGTCAGGATACTGGGTTCAAATGGGCAGCAGAGTGCCAAAATGGCATTTACGAACATCAAGGCTGAAGGCCCATCATCTTGCATATTTGACCTATGGTTAGATGCTGAAGACACCGTCAATGCCAGAATATCTTGTATGAAAATAAACACATCAGAGGATAGTAGGGAGCTATCCTTTTGGAAGGGAAGAACTGAGGAGACACCAATGATTGTAAACTGCAAAGGTTTGGGGTTTATTATTAATGTCTTTGCAGAGATAATGGCCCTCATTACAAGTTTGCCGTACACAGTAAAAGTGCTGGTAATACCCTTTACCAGCAGTTTTACCAGTCCTACAAAGTATGAGTTTACCGGAACAAAGTTGCCAGAAATACCGGCATCAATATCACCTCATCCAGAATTACTGGCGCTGGTAATCCTGGCAACGAAAATACTGCTGCGCCGGAAGCCTGTACCACTAATACTGGCACAATGGTATCACCAGCATCTCACGAGATTGGATTTGCCGGTAATCCCACAGACTTTTACCAGTAATACCGGCAAAAGGTGGGGATAACATCACCTGAGAGCAGCCGGTAAATGGACACAGGTGAAGGAAATAAGGCCACAGGTGCACCCAACCCACCAGGTGCACCCAATGCACAGAGGAAGAGTACAAAATGGCCACACTTAACCCAAAACACTTCCCAACACAACCATGCTGTCACTCATTGCTTCAAAATGGAGCTGGAGGTGCTACATGCCATCCTACAACTGCAGGGGCTGGAGGACCAGCAAAGGCAACAGGAGGCCAGGGAGAGAAGGAGGAGGAAGAGCAGGATGAGGACAATGGGGATGCAGGTGGAGAGGCATAGGCGTGCAGTGATCCCTCGCACAAGGGCCAAACCCTGGACGCTGACTGACAGGCAGATATTAACCCAGTACTGCCTAAACAGGGAGACCATACTTGACCTTCTGACCCACATCCAGGAGGACATTGAGAGCAGTATCGGCATCAGGTCAGCCATACCAATGGTGCTAAAGCTGGTGTCGGTCCTGCACTTCCTGGCCAGTGGCACGTTCCAGCACTCTGTGAGCCAGCTGCATGGTATTTTACAGCCTGCCTTCTCCAGAGCCCTGGTGCAGGTGCTGGAGGCCCTTCTGCACCATGTGGGCCAGCACATCACCCTCCCCATCACCCAGGCACAGTTCAATGCACCAAGGCCTGCTTCTATGCAATTGCAGATATGCCCAATGTAGTGGCAGCATTGGATTGCAGGCAAGTTGAGCTGATGGACCTCCACGCCTCAGAGGAAGTCTACAGGAACCAGAAGCAATTCCATTCCCTGAATGTCCAGGTCACCTGTGATGCTGACCTTACCATCATGCACTGCTGTGCCCATTTCTCAAGATTAACCCACAACACAATGGTACTTCGGAACAGCATGCTAACGGCCTACATGGAGAGTCACAGAGGACAAAGGACCTGTATTTTGTGGGAGTACATGTACAATTCCATCTAACTAGCATCATGAGTGACAGGCAAATGGGCTTTGCAACAATGTCACAAATGCATGTCTGGAGAACACCCTGCACATGCAGGACCCACCAGCGTACCCTTCAATTCAGAGGCCACAACACACAGGAGTATCACGACTGGAGATGTAGCAGTCACTGACCAGGCCATTTCAAACCCAACAGGACATCCACACGCAATGCACTACAGGTACTAGAATGCAACACACCCCTGAGCAGTGCAATGCACATGCAAGGACTGTAACACGAAACAGTGTAGTACGATGAGACATGGGACATGCATGCATAGACTGCCCATTGAAAATCCGCTGTCAAAGGCAACACCACTGCTGAGCATCATTACTCACACCTATGTCCTTACCCCCTGGAGGTGACTCTGGCTACCCACTGCTTTCATGTCTGATGACCTCTCTGAGGAATTCCCAGACGCTGCAAGAAGTAGCATACAGCAGGGCCCATGTGAGGACCAAGGTGAACATTGAGCGGGTCTTCAGGCTCTTGAAGGCATGTTTCAGATGCCTACACTGGTCTGGGGGTGCGCTCATGTACAGACCAGAGAAGGTGGGGCAGATAGTCCTGCCCTGTGCAATGCTGCACAACATCTGCAGCAGCCACAACATACCCCTGTCACCAGATCTGGTCATTCCTCCACCAGAGGATGATGATGATGCAGCACCAGCGCTGCCCATGCACTTGCACTGAAAGGCCAGGGATGCACGCATGGCCCGGCAAGAAATGAAAGAACCCCATCCACTTTATAAAGCCTTTGCACCTTTTGTAGTCATCATGCACAATCACAACAAACACATTATTTGAAAAAGGAAATGTCCAGTCAGTGATGCAGGTGACAACTTTGTATTAACTAACAACAAAAATGCACACAAGCCCAACACCTCCCTCCCTCTCCCCAGACACCCACTACCCTTCCACACAAACCCCCATTCCCAAACACACCCCTCCTGACACTCCCCCCTTCTGACACACCCTCCTCAACAAAACACACCCAGGGAATCACCCAGTTATTGTCCATTCACTTCAGGCCCTCTTTGGCATGGGTCCTTTTTCAGGCTCCATTGGGGCCCAGAGTTGCTGCAAGCTGCACCCTGGTCTGCCATGCAGGAAGCTCTCAGTTGTTTCGACCGATGATGGGGGGGGTCAGACACCTGGCCCCGCATATGCTCCATGGTCAACTGGAGGTTATGGGCCATGGCCTCAGCTGTGCCCTCATGCACTCTTTGGGCAAGGGTGAGGAGGGCAATAGTGGCATGACCTCTGGACTGGACACTCCTGTGGCTGTAGGCCTACAGGCATTTGCATGTGAGGCGCATTTCATCCATCTGCTATCTTGCAAGTTCAGTCAGCGCCTCATGGCGATCCTCAGTTACACGCAGGCATGCATCAAGTGAACGGATGATGGGCTGTGAGGTGTTGTAGGGCTGGAGCACAGTGTCCCGTAGGGGGTGTCATTGTCCTCCTCCTCCTTGTCCATGCTGCACCTGCCGCAAACTCCTCGTGGCTGCTGTGCCCATGGTGGTGTGGAGGGCACATGACGGGCAGTGGGGCCAAAGACCATGAGTGTGGTGACGCCTGAAGCTGGAGGTGGTGCTGTTGTCGTAGCTGAAGGTGGAGGTGCTGGCGCAGCTGGAGGTGGTGGTGGTGGTGGTGGCACAGCTAAAGGTGGTAGGGCTGCTGCCGCTGGAGGTGGTGAGCTGCCACAGGTCTGACTGCACCTGTTGGGCCTGATGTTGACAGTCCAGGCACATTACTGTCAGAGGACTGTGTGCCTGTTGGGGTGAGATGAGCATGGTGTTAATCTTCAGGGTGTAATGTCTGCTGGCTTGCATTACACTCATGCTACATTGTGAGTGTCCTGCTCTTGTCATACAGCTTCTTTGGTCTGTTTGTTCCATGGGTGCTTCTACATGTGGGTGGTGGGAATGCATATTGACTGTTGGTCTGCCAAGGTGGCTTGTTGCTGTGTGTGCGGTGGGTGTATGATTCCTGTTCTGTTCTCCCTTGGCACACATGGGCGCTTGTCATGTGTCCATGTGTGGCGCTGTACATTTTGGCAACAGTACTTGTGCATGGCTATATCTGCCTGCATCCCTTGGCATGTGTGTTTGATCGGGCAACATTTCGTGACTGACCTATTCCCTTGCCCATTTGAACCGAATTTATCATGCAACTCAACTGTATCATAGGTGATGCAGCACCAAAAGGAGAGAGAACTGGTGTTCTCGACGCACCATGGGGTAATGTCTGTAATGTACTCACATCATGGTGATCATGGGCATGTTGAAGACATGACTAAAAAAAACAGATGGAAAGCCCCTCTACTTCCTTCCATAGGACTGCCAACAATATATTGGAGGGGTTGTATGTCAGAAATCTCAAAGCATATTATGGCAGTAACTCATAAATGCCTATCTAATGTCTAGACAAAACCCAAAACATTTGGCTTTACAAATACTTGTTTTCAACAGAAGTTTATTGCAAGGAAGGGTTACAAGGATAAACATATTGCTCATAAAGCAAGTGCTTGAAGGAACACTTGTTGAAATCCTTTTTTATTATGCCACCAGTAGATTTACAGCCTCAATTTAGCCATCATCTTGCAGAAGAATAGTTAGAAATAACAATGGCACCCGCTTAAAAGTGGAGCTAGCTGAAAGAGATCCTAGGGGCTGGGCAGGTAGTGTGTGTAAATGGCCATAGCGACCACCACACAATCTTTTATATATACACATATATATACACTTTGCTCCTCTAGCTGCTATCAAAATGTGAGCCACTTCTCAGCCTGTTAACTTTTAAATGGCATCTATATTAAATATTTGCTGCTAGGCCTTTCAGTTCCCAGCCATGCAATTTGGGGAAACTGGTTCACTCTGTAGTTCAAATAGTCTTTACAAAAAGATGACTTTTGGGCACTTTCAGAAATAAAAATCACATGCCTTCCAGTCCCCTTGGTTCACCCGTGGAAAGTGGCGAGGTCAGGTGAAGATTTGTTTGTGAGATTGCGGGTTATGAAGTGTCTGCATCTTTGAAGCAAAGCCAGCTCAGGAATGGGCAACCTCCTAAACAAGCAAATATATGATCACGTTTTTTTTTTGTTTTTATTTAGATGAACAGTTGTGCTCTCAATGGCCTCGAGTACCTAGTTGTGTTTTTCACATTTGACTGGCAGTAGGTGTTGCTGTGGCTGTACTGGAGCATACAGTTTTCTTGGCCTCAGCGCTGGACATTTATGGCGGTAGGGGTGGTATCGGATATAGCATGATAGGAAGGGAAACATTTCATAGAGACACATCTTTGGTAGAAAGGGGAGAGGTCAACTGTGTTGTCCTGTGGACCATGGTCAAGTCACAGGCCCAGGGCTCTCCCTCCAGCACTGAGCCTGGTCTGGGAACCACCTACAAAAAGTGGGGTTCAAACAACGTGCATCCACTGTGTCCCTGACATCCTCCTTGTAATTATCGGCACCACCTAATAGCCAAAACTAAAAGATATGGGTGTGGGTATGAGTTGTTGAAGACCTTTCAAGCTCTTATCTGCTAAAGTTGAGACTGCTTAACAGCAAGATGGACAGTATTACTCACTATTTATACACAGAACATTTTCGTATGATTTTAATTTCTTTATAACAGTAATAAGAATTATGTATTTACGTTTGAAGCTTCATTGTTGCATACACAATCTCAGTGACCGCCCCATTATATTTCCTACACTCCTCCAACTGTTCGCCTATAAAGCCCTCAAGTTTAAATTTTACAAATCTTACACCATCTGTTAACCATGTCCGGTCATATTACCTTTAAGTGTAGTGTGGATGGTCAAGTGCGATGTTTGTTTCTAATGAAAGCCCAGTGTTTTCCAATTATGGGTCACGTGTGATGGGACCATGTTTGGAATAGATTTACCTACTATTTATTGAGGTTTTATATAATATTAATGTTTGTGTCGTGTTTTCTGTTGCTACCAGGGACATTCATGAGTTATTCTTCATGGAGTCTTTTGGCTTACCATTGAACTGCACCTGGCTAACAAAGACTAGGAGTATTCTGCTTGCATCTTGGAAATTGATATCTTGTGCGTTCATTCCCTTCATTCACTCATTCCGATCCTCCCCTATTTCACTCTAACCGTGGCACTAGTTTCCAGCCACTGTCTGAGCTATGCACATAGATGTATTTCTGTGGATTCAGGCATTTGACTTTTCTCACGGTATGTAGGCCCTGTGTTCATTCAAAGACATACTGTGGCTTCTGTTTTTAAGAAGATGGCTGCCCAATTTCACTCTTGCTTCTGTGTTTAGCTGGCTATATTTGTGTGTTGTTCATGTTGCATTGACCTTATTCATTGGTCCTGTTAGTGTTCTTCATGTCTGTGGATGCTATGTTAGTTTTCTTAATGTCTAAATGCAAATATTACCTATTGCATGTGTTCTTTAAGTGGAGTGCATGTTTGCGTCATGTCTAATATATGCACTTTTATTGTTCCAATGTTAGTTTGAATGTTTTTCCATCTTCAGCTTACATTGTCTCCAAACCCTGCTGCACCAGTGAGGGATAAGGGAAGAATGGCTCTTTCAGTTAGTAACATCTCTCACCTTTGTGGTATTGGTGTGGGGGATGGCAGAAGCTATAGATGACGCATTAATCTGCCTCTAACACTCCCCCCTCTGGTTCAACCCTCTACCACACACATTCTGCTCTCCCCAGACAGGGCTCTTTGGGAATCAATATTTTATTCATTGCCCATCAAGCTGCCTCTATGTCTCAAGTGTTCGTCTGGACTTCAGGTCATGTAGTAACATTTCCCATCAGAGTCACAGTTTACCCAGTGCTCTGTGTATTTGTGGGGCCCTGAGTATACGTCAATTTTGACCTAGGAGTCCAGTAGGGCCTTCCATTGTTTGGGTACGGGCGAAGCCATCCTTTTGTGCATACTCATGTGCGTGAGTATCCAAGTTTACCTCTATGTTCATTCCTACTGCCTTTGCAGTCTTTTTGCATTGGCTTATTGTTATTCTCAAAACACAGATAGCTAGTAGTACAGGTACCAGTATGACCACTAGCATTTTGAATGCGCTAGCCAACCAGGTGGCTATCCACGAGAGCAGGTACGTTAACCACTCATCATCCACAATGACTTCCACCTCTTCCACCATTTTAGTATGCAGTGCTTTCAAGGTGAATATCCCCTTTGTGATTGTCCCATTTTCCTTATCATGGGCAAGTGTGTACGTGCAGAGAGATGGATCATTTTCTGCACATACGCCACCTTCCATGGCCATAATTAGTTCAAGGACACACCTGTTTTGGAGAGTCATGAGCCTGACTGCTCTGAACTCTTCCCTTATGGCATTTAAGCCTTTCACAGTTGTATTTATGGTCTGCACCAGTTCCCATAGGGTTATTTGCAAGCATTTGCCATTTGTATATGCCTGCAACCTCAGAGTAAAGAAGGATGTCAAGAACATTTCTGTTCTACTAAACAATTTATGCTTGTCTTGTATGTCGTCATATGCATTTGCTGCTTTTACTGAGGAATAGTTATCACTCTTTGAAAACAGATAAAAAGCCCTTCTTTATTTCACAGAAACAAAGATGACGCACTCAAGGTTTGGAAAATTAAGGCTTTTTTAGAATCCCCAGGTGATTCGCATTACGATGCAGATAGGAAAACATCAGCGTTTTCATATCGAATCAATGAATACATGAAAGAGCACCTATGGGGCACCTAAGTATTGGAAAAGCCTTAAAGTAACAATTTGGCTAAGTCCACAAATCCTGAAGAAGACGTTGACCAGTGGTTGATAAGAACTTCAACTAATTGATGTCAAGTCGAAACAAACAAGGGAAGTCCTACAAGAAACAGTATTGATAAATGTTTTTGGACACCTATAGTTGATGTTTAATTGTGGACCATCAGTAGGAGATATATGATCTAGAATATGGAAAATTGCAAGCCATTGATGTCTAATTATGGATCATTAATAGGAGCCATATTGATCATAGCAGTATAACTGCAAGGTGTTAAGTAGAGTCAAGTCAAACCAACGGTTGATATATGCTCCATTTTTTGCACAAATAATGCTCTTTTTTGCACAAATAATGTGTGTTTTGCACAAAAGAATTGTCACTTCTGATGAATTGAACTGAGCCCAAAAATTAATGTGTATTTGATTGTGGAATTGTGTGATTTAAAATGTTTTATTAATGTTTTTTATGAAATAACAATAACATTGAATGATTTATTAATAATGCAGTCCTAGTCTCCTCACCTTATCATTTTGAAGCGCAGCATAGTTTTTTCAATTTCATGGGGCATCATACTTGTTTAATATGTATTCATTCTTACCCCAGATGCCCATGAAGTAGGGGTTCCCCACCTTTTATCTTATGGGTTAACGTCATAGAGAACATGAAAGGCTGGTCTTACCTTGCTGTACATGCTATGGTGTTGCAGTACAAACCAATAAAGTACAGACACAAAAAAGAGGAACATGCTGCTCCTATCATGATTGCTAGGGTATCTACCTTTTGCAGATACCTAAGGTTATACGGTCTCCTAGGCGCTAGACGAGAAAATCTCATCTCATTTAATATGCATATTCTTCTGGCAGGGGAAATGTTTCTCTTGTTTCTTAAAAGAGCAAGTGTTCACACGAAAAACCTGGTTAAAAAGAGAGGACATTTCTTTCTAAAAAAAAGATACATTTTCAGATTAAATAACAATGCTGTTAAGCAAATGTTGCAGGCTCCTAGAAAGGGAAAGGTGTTCACAAAGAATGACAAGACTAGAAAAATTAGGATTGCTATGGGAAACATGTGTTATGTCTCCTTTACTTTAGGGCCACGCTTTATTTTAAATAAGCGTCTTTAAAGGATTTTGGCACAGCTGTTTTTGTATATTAAAAAAAATGCGTCTCTTTATTGCCCTTGCTGCTGAATGGCTCTTGTCATCAATCTTGTCTGGGGTCTTTGCACATCTTCTTCACCTGCGGGCTCAGTATTCGTGAAGGGGGGGTCTCACCTCTATATAGTTTGACGTCACCGAGATGGATCCAGGCTTGTCTGCCTTCATTTTGACAGCAGATGGTTTGACAGCTTCCACAATGTAAGGTCATTTGAAATGGGGCTTGTGCCACTTGACAATGAAGTTATGGCACAGCACCCTGTCTTCGGGATACAACAAAAGGGGTTTCAACAGATTTTCTGGGTCAGTTTGTTCATGTGCTTCTTCTGTTGTCGTGCTTCTTCTGTTGTCTTGGAGATCCTCTGCCACGTCTGCACCTGTTGACACATACATTTAAGAGATTCTGTCATAGCTGTCAATTAATCGTGCATTTCCTGTCCAAGTACAGTGGCAATATTTTCAGCATCAGTACGAGGGGGATTAGAATTGAAACCCCCCACATGAAGAACCGTCTGCTATATTTCATTACATTGAAATGAGACCAAAGAGTACTTTTGATCCCCATTTCAATAACATTGCCTTAAACATATTTAAAAAAAAGATGTTATCAGATCTTAAAGTCATTAATTACCGTAACATTTCACATTGCAATATCCCCAAACAACAAATCCAAATCATAAAGAACCTAGCAGATGATAACACTGTAACGCTTAAGTCAACTGATAAAGGTGGAGCACTTGTGATAACGGATACCACATTGTTTAACAACCGATGTATGGACACATATATCTACATCAAAATAGATGCAGACCCCACACCTGTGATTGGCTCTCTAATCAGGAATGTACCTGATAAGGCACTGGACAATGAATGGATTAACAACAAAACTTGATCCTTTTTTTTTACAAGGAATTCCCTATCACCCTAGATATGGCCTTCCTAAGATCCATACATATCTCAAGAATAGCACACTCAGGCCCATAGTAGCTGAGAATGATAGTGTTTTTGATCCTTTGGCTATGTACTTGGATAGGATTTTGCAACTGATCATACAGAAAACATCCACTTACTTGCGAGACACGTCCCATTTTCTCAAATTGGTTGGAGAACTAGGCCCACTGCCAGATAACTGCATCCTCGTTTCCTTTGACGTACAAAGCCTATATACTTAAATCCCACACTTGGAAGGCATAGAAACATTAGAGTGGGTGCTTCTACAGGAAGAACATTGCCAAACAGTGAAGGTCTTTGCTCTAGAATTGGCTTAAATAATTTTGCATAATAATGTCTTCAGGTACAATACCCAGTTTTACCTACAAGCATCTGGCACATCTATGATGTCAGCCATGACCACAGTATATGCCAATATATTTATGTACCACCTGGAATTCTCACATGTTCTACAACACCAATATTGGCCACCTAAACTTGTGATATTTAAGAGGTACATAGACACGATCTACGCAATATGAAAGGGCAATATAGGTGAACTATCAGCGTTCTTACAGTTTGTCAACACAACACATCCACGTATCTAATCCAGAATGGGAATTGGCACCCCCAAATTGCACTTTCTGGATGTTGAAATCAAAATAATAGGGAATGGTGTAGTGATGAACAATTTTAGTAAGAAGATAGATGTTAATAACACTCTACATCATCTATGTCACCAGCCTAGACACCTGAAAGACAATTTACCCTATAGTCAATTTCTAAGACTGAGAAGAATGATCTCGAATGAGAGTACTTTTGAATTGGAATGCTAGAAGTTAACAGAGAGATACCATCAAAGGGGTTATCTCCACAAAATAGTTAAGACTGAAAGACTAAAAGCTAAAAAACGGACACATGACAACCTTCTAGTCCCTAAACACAAGAATGTAGACACATCATTTCTATATTGAATGACATATTTGAGCCAAAGTCATCATGTGAGGAGATTACTGAAGAAAAATTGGAGACTAATTGAACCTGATCACCAGATTAGCCATCTCTTTCCGAAGTCACCCATGATTTCCTACAAGAGGAGCAGAAACTTCCGTGACCAGTTGGTTAAAGCAGAAAAATTATCCAAGCCAAAACAAGAAGTCCTACACAAACACAAAAACAGTACCTTTCCTTGTTTGTGTTGCAATAATTTCAACAACACTATGAAGGGAACATACATAAGACACCCACGTTCAGGTTGCAAAATTAAATTTGGGGACTTTGCAACTTGTGATACCAGTTGTGTGATTTAAGGTCAAAGCTGCCTGTGTGGAATTTTTTATGTGGGACAGACTACCGGACGTGCCCAAGAAAGGTGGAACGAACACACAAGCAATATCTGCACACACAGCAATAAATCAACAGTGGCCAGACACTTTGAGACACACAGTAGCCGAACTAAGGTTTGTGATACTTGAAGTGGTGACCAGAACACAGAGAGGAGGAGATCTCAGTAAAAGATTAACAGAAAGAGAACTCATTTGGCTAGACAAATTGAACTCTCGACATTCCAATGGGATGAATGAGGAATTTTATTTGGGAGCTTTCCTATAAACATATTCAATTGTCTGCATTGTCATCTTACTTAACAAATGCTACTAGTTTGATTTAAGATGTGAATCTTAGGGTTCAACCAAACATCTAACATATACAGACAGTGTGTATTACTTAAAAAACTGGCTATGAAGATCCCTGAACAATTAAGAACACATACAGGCCAAAATTATCGTAAAATGAGACCACCGATAATGTTCATATATGCAAGATGTAAGTTCTATGTTCTGATTCAATGTATCATCGAAATCATAGGTCCAATGTGTTCAGACAGTTTAGGTATATCACCTCTAATAATTGGATGTGAAAGTAATCTGCAATATGTACCTGTGAATTTGTATATGGTAATACCTTGAAGAACCAATTGACGCACAGTGTATATGCATTATAATTTCCAGATGAGATTAGCCACTCCACACTTATACGAGCCTTAGATCATCTTTATTCAAAATGTTTTTGATTGCTACACAAGCAGATTGTGAACATATTGATGCTGTATTCATGCAACTGGATTAAGTAGACGTTTCCTCTCTGATCTCTACTGGAAGGTTAGTGATTTAGCTGACATTAATCTGTACTTTGACCTACATTACAATCTTATGCTTGACAAGCCAATAATTGCTGCAATTCCTCCTCATATGGCTAGACCTGGTCATGTATGATTTGCTTACATAGAGATAGATCAGTCTATACATGGGTCTACACATTCACCCAATTGACCCTGGTGTGTTTTTAAAACTTCATCTCCTTTTAAACTTTAATGTCACTATACTGTGACTCACTATTGGCAATACCACAAATCCATATGGCGTTACGATGTAAAAATGAAGCCAGTAGCACCACACAGTGATTTGGGATAGCCTTCCTTGAACCTGCCCCTTTCATTTGATCACCATTTTGCACTATTAGTATCGAATCAACATCCTCGACCTGTTAATAATTGTATTGAGTGTTTTTTCTATAGGCACGGCACTCTTAAACACAGCACGCTCTCGCGCTTGTCAAATGTTTTATGTGACGTCATCGCGTTAACACACAACAACACCACCGGACCAGGCACGCACCATTTAGGGTGGCCCTTTTTGAAACACTGGCTCCCGCGGTGCAAGGAACCAGCGTTTCTTACATGGAATGCAAGTATAAGCTTAGGTAAGAGAGGAACAGAGCGGTTCCCATAGGATTTCATTATTTGCTTACACAGTTTCACCCATGTTTTAAACTTGATAATATGGATCCCCTCACATTTCTACAATTGGATACATTTGCCTTCTACCCTGATAGATTCCCCCTGACGGGCATGTTATTTGATGACATTTCTCATTAGATGCGCGTACCATGCTGTGGATAACTGCTGCCCTACAATATATAATACAAAGGGTAAGAACTTTCATCCATCTACTTAATTATTATTGAGAACCTCAAGGTTGTCCTATCCTTGAGGTATTGGTCTACACACCTTGGTGTACATATATATTTTACATACTTAAACTCTACCTAGTACTGCATAGTGACATCCCTTATTATCTTATATAGATATATCCGTCTATTGACCTGATCCAAGTGATGCATCTTATTATTGATGCAGACATCAACTAATTGAAGAAGTTGTTTTACTTTCATCCTACTTTGGATCTAAAGGTAAGGTTGATGCCACCCAAGAAAGAATTATCCTTAGAATCAGATGAATATCCAATATCGTGAGCTCATCACGCACTTCTCTCTTGTTTTCTAGTGTATACCTTTTGACCCCACAGTCCTTGAGAGCAGCCATTTACTCCCTAAATAATAATGTCCATTCTTTTTTTGGACAAAGTAACTCAATAAATCTAGGTGAATGTTTACTCCTTAATATGGAAGTTTGTATATCTTTCATAATCTGTCTAATACCCAGATTGTTCAGATGAGACCAATAATTTATTGAATTCTGCTTTTGATTTGTAGATATTAAATTGAAGCATCTGGACTCATGATATAACGTGTTGCTCCTAAAGAAAGGTTGTATACCTGAGCTCTGTATACCTGAAACACATAGAGCTCTGTACAAAATCGTTTTTGTAATACATAATTTCCTTGTTCATTTAATTTTGTTTCAATTAAAATGATTGTTCTTTTTAAATACATGACTTCATGTGAAGAATTTTGGAGATGTTAAATTTTGACACCATTACTTAAATGTTGACTGATACAAGTGTAGTGGTGTGCAGGGGGCACAAGGGTCCTTGAACTTAGACCTCTTAAGATGAGAGAGCCACAGGACTCCATCCATGCAAAGAAAGTTACTGGAGAGTGGACACTCATTTTCCTCATCTTCTGACATTAGCTGGGGGGCACGGCAATCAGCTCCAGCTTTCATACAGCGATAAAACATTAAAGGCGCTGGGGCATACTCCTCCCACGGTTTGGATTGCTTTTTGCATCAGGGTTCACACAAACTCTCAGTTGCCCACTGCAGACCAGATGGTGGATGCTTACATTCTCGACACATGGCAACTGGGCACTGATGGTCAGTGTCGCCCTCTATGTTTGTTTTATTAGCCGTGAAAACCCTATGCTACCCCTGCTCCTGGCTAGTTTGAACTGCGAACAAAAATGTCATGCTGCAATGGCTATTATCTTGGAGCGCAGAAGATGCTAAAATAGCACACACTTGAAAGAGATTTCTTTAAAAATATTAATGAGTGTCATATCATTGAAGACTATGGCAAGAGCAAACACTCAAAGACCACACAACAGCTTTTCTAGATAATCAAGATTAGATGTATGTGCAAGTCAACTGTTGTTACTTTGATTTGGGAGGAGATGTTACTTGAAAAGGTGGTGCTGACTTTCACTCTGACAGCTGTGGTTGATCAGCAAACTTCCATGATCTTGAAACAGTCAGTCTTGCCAGATACCCTGAGACACTTTATTGCATTTCACCAATAGAAGTTTGGTTTTAAAACAACTTTGAGCAGTACAATCATTTAAGTGCAATGTTTTACCATCAGGCCAATTCACTTGGTGAAACCAACCAATGAAACCACTGTCTAGGTTCTAGTCCCACACTGGAGGTTCTGCCTCAATTTATTTGACTCTACCCACCAACAGAGCCACATAACATCATCTACAATGTGTTACATTCTTCTCTTTGTCAGTACATTTTACACCAACATTGGATTCAGTGGTGATTCCTCCTCAATCAGTTTGGCTCTACCAACTAGTGGACCCACTAAATCCTAGCACCACTCTCAGAAATGGGAGTTTCTACCTGAATCGATTTGTCATACTGACCAGTGAGACTACTTTCTAAATCCTTGTAATAAGCACACAATCTGGACGTTCTGTCTCAATCTAATTGTCACTACACACAGCAGCACCAGACAGCATCCACTACACAGTGTTTCATTCTTGTCTTCATCTGTCTGGTTAACACCAACATTGGATTCAGTGATGGTTCTGCCTCAATCATTTGGGTCCAGCAACCAATGTAGTCACTGCCTGAGCCCTAATACCACACTTACAAATGGTAGGTTTTGCCTCAATGCATTTTTTTAACCAAAAAGTAACTACTTAACGTCTTCTACATAGTGTTAAATACGTGTTTCCTTCAGTTTAGTTAAAAACAACACCGGATTAAGTGGTGGCTCTGGTTCAATATAATTGTCTCCAACAACCAGTTTGGGTCTTGTCTAGTTCCTGGGACCATGTTCACAAACTAGAAGTTCAGCCTCAGTCTATTTGTCCGAGCCAACCAGCAGAGCAACTGTTTATGTCCTAGTAGCTCACTCATAAACTGGTGGCTCTGCCTTAATCTATCGTGTGCTACCTACCATTGAAGCCACTCCATCCTTGCTAAACGACTCTTACAGTTTTCCATGCATCCTCTTTCACTACCTTTTAGCCTAGTAATTTGTAAGAAGGAATGATGGTGCTGGACCACTGCCACAGTTTCCAGCTACCTCACATTGATAATAGACATGCAAGGCAGGCAGCATGTGCCTGTATTCTTCATCATTCTGCCTCTCCCTTCCTGCCTAAATGGCACCACCCACCAACAGGAGGCGTGCTGCAAGTAGTGGTAAAGTGTCCCTGCTAGTTAATGGTGTCACTTGGTCAGGATGTGCAGTGCCAGATACATGGGGTCAGGAACACATTTGAGCTGGCACAGAAGCAGGGGGGATGAAGGTCACTTGCAGGAGCATTACTGGTAATGAGCTGAAGTGTCATCTGACATGCACTTATCACCATATTATCACTGGGAGAAGGTGCTGCACTAGCAGGGTCTGTGGCTTGTGATGCATAATCCATCATTATGTAGGTGCCTAAGCCGATTTTGCTTGGGTTACCCATATGGGACAGACTCCCGCTCCCCCAGTGACCTACAGAAGTCCCACATCTGTGGCAAGGTGGGTAGTGATGTCACAGGTGGGGATGTGTTCTAACCTCCCTTTACTCTCTTTAGGAATGCCTGCCTTGCCCCCTCTGCACTGGCAGTCAATGCTGCAGTGGCCCTAGTTTCATCCTGATCCATCTACTGTGGAGCCATCTATAGCTCCTCCAACTGGTGCTAGTCAGCCTCCTGCAGTACCATCTCTTTTTGCTCTCCTCTCAGTCCGCCCAACTGCACATCTGTGGCTGCATTTCCCTGCTCCTGCTGGGCTATATTTCCTTCCCAATCGAATACAAGGGGAATGTAGTCACCCACATTATGCAGGAACTGCAGCTACCTCTACCTCATCCTCATTGATGGGAGCATCCTGCCATGCACCATGCCAGCACCTTTGACTTCTGAGTCTGGCCCAAGGTCTCCCTGCCCTGACATTTATTTTATTTATTTTATTTGTTGATAGCACCCAGGACCCGGAGGTATCACAGCACTAGTAGAATACATTACATTATGAGCATTGTGACAGGTACAAGGTTACAGGTAAAGTTTGGTTACAGGTACAGTTTTTGGGTGTATGGACAATAGCAGCGGCGCTAGTCATGTGGAGGGGGGGAGGAGCATGCAAGGTTATTAAGGGAGCGGGCGGAGGGGACAGCTAGATCCTCAAACGGCCTCGAATGGAAAATCGGGCACGTACCTCCTGAGGCTCAGGGTGTACAAGCATCCCGTCGGGTAAGATTACACGAGCCCAACCGGTTTCAGTCCAGGATAGAGATGACGAACGAATACCATTAACAATTTCCTTCTCTGCATACACCTCTCAAACTCCAAACCAAACACAACCACAAACCTCTAGCGCAGCAAACCGCACGAACTTCACTACACTGCAACAACAAAACAAAAAAACACATAGACTTGCACATCAGCACACGACGACTACCGGCCGCATACACCCCAGGCCCAGCCGACGGAACCACCGGGCTGAGGCTGCCAACAGCACATCACTGCAATCTTGCACTTTTCCAGCCTCCCCCCACTAACCCACCATCCCCCCCCCTCTTTCAGAGCCGCCAGAGCGCCAGGGGACCACTCCGGTGGTGATAGTGCGCGGTACAAATGACCTTTAACATTAACATTAACATTAAGATTACAGGCGGTACATTTCAGGCAGTAATATTAGGCATATTTGTCGAATAGTGCAGTTTTTATTTTTTTGCAAAAAGATCGTTTAGGATAGAGGATTGTAGAGTGTTCCAGAGCATGGCAGCAATAACGGTGAAGCTTGTTCCACCCGCTCTTTTCCTGATGAATCTGGGGGTAATAAGGGAGGTGGAGGAGGACAATCACAGGCTGCGTAAGTTGTACTTTTCAGAGATACGGTGGGTGAGATAAGGAGGAGCAGTGTGGTGGAGGCAACGGTAAGTGATCGATAGGATTTTGAACTCAATGCGCACCTTGATTGGTAGCCAGTGTGCTTCACGTCTCACCAGGGAGATGTGATCCAATCATTTCAGGATCCACACTGCTCTGAGGGTGTTGTTTTGGATCAGCTGTAGTTTATTCAGGTTTTTAGTTTAAGTTCCTGCGAGGATGGCATTGCAGTATCTAATTTGCTGCCAATAATGGCCCTGGCCAGCGTAAGGCAGTTGTTGGGGGTGGGGAATTTCCTAGATAGGTTAATGAGTTTGATAGAGTAGACGGCGGACGCGGCTACCGCCTTGACATGTTTATGCATGTTTAGTTCTGAGTCAAGTTAGACTCCCAGCATTTTGACACGGGTGGATACTAGGGTGATGTTCCAGTCGATGCAGAAGGAGGTAAATGCAGGGTCAAGGTGTTTAAGGCAGTGCGGAGAGTCAACATTGAGCAGCTCTGTTTTGTCATCATTCAGACAGAGATGGTGGTTAGCCATCAAGGCCTGCATGATGCTGTAGATGAGGTTGATATTTGTTGAGTCAAGTTCATGGTTGCCTGGGAGTTTGAGGAGCACCTGCTTATCATCAGCAAAGTTTTTGTATGGAATGTTTAATCTATCCAGGTGGTCAAATAGTGGTTTGATGTACATGTTGTACACGGTAGGTTAGAGGCAGGTGCCTTTGTGGGGCACCATAGGTAACAGGGATGGGGTTGGCTGCCTCGGTCCCATTGAAGACCCTGGAGGTTCATCCACTCAGGAAGGACTTGATCCAGTTGGCCGCTTCGAGGGAGAGTTTACATATGACCATGAGGTGTTGGCATAGTATATTTTAGTCGACGGGATCAAAGGCTGCCGAGAGGTCCAAAGGGAGGAGGAGGATGGCGAGATTCCCTGTGTCTCGTATGTGGTCAAGATGAATCTTTAGGTCGAGGAGGGAAGATTCTGCGCTGTGTCTGGGTCTGAACCCAGACTGGTGGGTGCCGAGTAGATTGTAGGTTTCAAGATGGGTTTGGAGTTGGGCGTAAGCTGTGCGATCACACATTTTCAGCAGGTAGGGTACTGTTGTGATTGGGCGGTAATTGGTGGGGAGATTGGGGTTGAGAGAGGGTTTTTTTAAGGAGCGGAGTGACCCAGGCTTCTTTTATGGAGTTATGTACTAAGCAGGCATTAAAGGAGGCATTAATACATTTAGCAATGGTGGAGGTCAGGGGGTATATACACAACTTGACGAGGTGTGCTGGACAGATTTTGCCTGCTCAGTTAGATGCTTTGAGGCGTTGGATGGTAGTGAACACGTCCGTCTGGGAGACAGGGGAGAAACATAAGGGAGTGGTGGAGACATGGCCTGGTTCAAAGGATAAGATCTTTCCACCTCCTCCTCTAATGCTCTGCTACCCCCTCCATATAGACATCCATAATTCCAGTGGGGCTGCAGTTGTCATATAATGGCAGTACCTGTAAGGCTATATCATACACATGATGATTAAGAAGGAATATTATGTAATTAGTGGGACATTTGAGGCTGCAATTGGCAGATGTTGCCAGCATCTGGAGGTGTGGGACTATGTATTGACTAAATCAAGCATTTGCTGGCATTAATGGGGACTTGACGCTGTAGTTGCCATATGGTGACAGCACCTGTGACGATATCCCTGCATGTGGTCGCAGTAGCAGTCATTTGATGATGGCATTATTGGGGCATCTGAGGCTGTACTTAGGATAGAGTGCCAGCATGTGCACATGTGAAGGTATAGGCTAACATTATTGCACCATTTGAGGCTCATTCTGCAACATGAGAGGCTTCAAATTACATTATATGCCCAAATACATCCACATTGAGCAAGGATTGCCATCATTTGCACAAATCCTGACGCCATTCGGAGTACCAATGTGCTGCAGCCTGCCCACTCACTCAAATAGACCTCTCATGGCAATTCATGGAAAATGATGGTATTTCCAGCACATGAGTTGGCAAAAACGAGCATTGATGTGAGAACCCTGAACATACAATGGCAGTGCATAGCAAGTACCTATCAAATGCCTATACAAACATCTAAAATGATGGCTTATCCAGTGTTTGGTTTTAAACTGCTTCCAAGTACAATCCACAAGGTCCTCTGTCAGGCTGCCACTATGTAGAAAGGCCTGCTGCTCCTGTAACAAGGATGTCCCTTTGCAGCAGTGGAGTTACATGAATCACCCGTTTTATTATGTGATTTGTAAAACATGTTTGACATTATGCATTTTATCAATAATATATCAAGATAAGTAATACTGGACAAAGAGGCACAGAAAGGTCAAATAATTTAAAGTCAACCCTAAGCACCCGCAGTGCACTGCCATATTTAATGCAGTCCCAAATTCAGATATAAATGTCACAGCGAGTGCAATTACCATTCTTATGACTTTCAGTCGGCCTCTTTAACATTCAACTTAAGTTAATAAAAGTTAAATCCTCAGGTCTAGAAGATTGTAAGCGCACCATGATTACATTTTCATTCTATGCATAAGTAGATGCCCTTAAAATTCAGATTTCCTGTATGCATTGTTTGCCTTACTTTGCATATATCATATTAATAAAAATCCAGAGAAGTCAAAAGCTTTATTGTGGGCATTTGCACTTTGCAAAGATTGCATGACATGAACACATCTTATACTCATTAAAAAACTGATGTGATTGAAAATTAAAGGGACCAATGCAAAAACTGCTGGAATGCAAAATGGTCATAGAGTTTGGGCAACAGGCACTTACTTGAATTACAATGGAAGTGTGCCCATCAGCAATTTGCACAACGTGTGCCCAGAGTATGCCGCTCTGCACCTAATGTACACCGAGGCATACAATAAATGTAATGAAGCATGTTCAGGGAATGTGGAAAGAACCCTGCTTGGTGCATCTTTGGTTCTCAAATGGATTCACTCACAAAAGTCCCTTAGAGGGTCAGTTTAAGGTTTGTTGGGGCACGGACGTAGAAAAATACGTGCCCCCCCAAAGCACTGTCCTAATGCACCTGGCCATGAAATGGCAACGGCTGGGAAAGGGTGTAAGTTAAGTACCCACTCATATGATGTCAGTGCCTCACAAATGCCTATCTATTACCTATACAAAAGCCTAAGATATAGCCTTTGTTAGTACATGTTTTTAACTGGACTTAAGTGCAAGGAACAGGTGCAGGACCACACACAGATCTGTATTATTTGACTCATTATTATTTGATTGCTCCTTTGCAGGCACAATTAAGGCATTACATATGTTGGGAAGTGGGGGCGATCATCCCAGGCCTCCAAGAGGTTCCGAATTTGGCAGAGGCCTAACAGTGTGTTGTAGATGCTTGGGAAGGTTGTAGGGGGGCGTCAATAGAAGTTGCATTGTAGGTAGATTATTCTGTTACTGGATGTAGAAAATGAAATGCCATCTTATACAACAACAGCAATCTTGAAATTGAGGCCTGGCGCTGCACTGCAGCAAGGGCAATAGGCCCAGTCGCGAAACATAGAAATACGTTTGCGAATGTAGGAGCTGGTTGCAGCTTGGGCAGCAGTGTGGAAAGACAAATCAATGGGGATTCATGAACTTCTCATTGTCTCATACTAACAGCACATGCAGCTCAGAAAGAATGTGCCCTACAAGGCCATGAGGAGGCCAAGAGCTCCCTGAGAGCAGCTACCCCACGAGAAGGAAGGCACGAGCCTTTGACCTCCCCCAGCCCAAACCTTGAGTTATAGTTTCCAGATGCCCCTGTCCCAAGACCCCAACATTCCAGAGTGCAGGGCAGTCCTAGACCACCAACCATAAAGCTGTTAGATCTCCAGTCTATCAGAGAGATCATAGCAAAATACCTTAGGCCTCTGTGATTTGTGCTTTGGGGTGCCAGGGAGGGAAATTAACACATTTAAGCCTAGGGTGGAAGAACTGTAATGGCACTGACGCGTCTGGGATCGAGCTGGGGTTTGAAAGATAGTTTGACCTTGAAAGTAGCCTCTGCACTCATGTCTGCACTACCAAGTGCACATTAGGCCACAGATAGGGCATGCTATGATTTGGATTTTAATTGCCAATTAAAAAGCTCTGGGCCCGATGATGTGCTAAGAAGACGGATAGGAGAAGCTGGGACCAATGACTGGGTATCTCCTATGGAGCAGGCCGCCTATCTATAGGTTTGCACCACCCAGCTATGTGGATTTGTAACCTATGTAATGTACATCAGTTGTGACGCTGTTTTCATTTATAAGCTATTGCCCATGTTGATTTCGTCAGAGCGCTCCGTGGCAGCAGAGTTCTTTGCTGTCGCCTACTTGTCTTTTTTTATGAGAATAAACCTTGTTCTACTTGAAAGAGGTGTGCTGGGCCTTTTTCCCAAGTGGGTTGTATTTTCTCTGGAGTGAACATTGAGGGGCCTCTCTACACATCTCAGAAGACTGCTTAATAATAACACTAGTAGATCCTACACAACACAAACTATGATTTTCCCACATGATGGAAGCATCTAGAAATCAAGGACTAGACATTTCATAAGCACTGCTATAATGTACCGGGCCATAACCTGATAACATGTGGAAAATAGTGCAAGTACCCAATCACATGCTGTCAGTGCATCACAAAACCCTGTCTTTGTATGTGTGTGTATGCCTCTGTTTGTTTGTACATGTATGTATGTGTGTGAGAGCGTGTGTGTGTGTGAGCCTGTGTGTGTATGTGTGTGTGTGTTTGTGTGTATATGTCAATACATTTGTCAGGATAGATTAAAAGATCTCTTACAGCAGCATTCTACAACCCTAGACCCAGTTTACACAGTAACCTATGCATTGACAAAATGGCTGATCCCATCCACACAAAGGCCTTTGTGCTCAATTTTCATGGGATTAACAATCTTTGACTTTGTGTTGCATGTGTGTATGTATATATAGGTCTACACTTTGGGCATGGTAGGATAAATAAACTCTTACAGGAAGCATTTTAAATCCCTAAACACAGATTACAGAGTAGCCCAAGCATTTACAAAATGGCTGATTCTATGTAGATGCCGTTTTGCTCAATCTTCAGGGACCTGCAAGATTCATATTTGTGTTACACATCCCCGGTTTACATTTCTCAGCTGATTTAGCATGAGATTGAGATGAGGGCAATGCACCATTGATTTTGTGGTCACATAGGGCACACAAAGCAGCTGCTCAGTTTTGGTGGGAGTGTGTGGTAACTCTGCTGCTTTATCTGACATTTTCCTCCAACATTTTACCAACTTGTGCAAAGGTTGTAAATGTAAGAGCACAATTCAGTCAACACCCCATGTACTCCAGAGAGACAGCCCGACAACCTCTACCCTACTTCCTATTTTCTATTTTGTTAATAGCTGTTAATGGGTGAGGTAGTACTTTTCCTGGCTCCAGGACAGGATGCTCCAGGTGGGGAACAGTTCACACCTTGTGCATATGCTAATCCCTGACAGCTCCTCATTAGCCTTGGAAGGAAAGCCTGTCAAATCTGGATGAATAAAGCATGGGTATTTTTGCACTGGTCCCATCTTTTAACTATGCAGAATTAAGGAAATCGCCTGCGTTCCTTAGCTGGAAATCCAAGATTGCAGTCTTATTGGAAAGTCCATCCTGTCCCCCTAGTCCTAAACCCCCTGGCTGACACTGACAACACAGTGCTCTTCACCATTCTGCAATCATTGTACCTCCCTGTAGCCTTATTTAGGCTATGGTTGCACTTTTTTTGCGGTATCCGTACTCCACCTTCCAGGTTTTCTGCCCCATGTTTCATATTGAAGAGTCCCCTGCAGGATTGCAGCATCACTATGTTACAGAAGGCCTGGTGCCATGTCAAAAACTGTTGAGTTCTTTCTGTTGCTGGTGGTGGATGGGGATTTCATTTTGGACTCTGTGCTAAGAGATTCGGGCTTGTGAGAGACATCAGGGTAGACCTCTGGGCGTAATGAGCCGGGGTTCTGGTCCCTGCCCCGAGCAATGCCTGATGAATGCCTGACAAGCCCCTTGCCAGGCCCTGCCCTCAACAGGCAGATTTCCCTGCAGGCCAATGAGCGTAGCAGCTCAGAATGTTAGCATGAGGTTTATGGCACTTATCGGCCTGCTTACCAACATACTAGATGGTGAAGTCGGTGACTGCAGTCCTCAAGCTTCAATCTGCCCTTCCACTGAACCGGAACTTCTTTCCTCCCATAAGCCTTAGCAGGTTGTGAGAATGTCTGAGTTTCCAAGCACCCCTTTCCCTTCATCTGCCAATTTCAACATACTTGTTTATTTCCTCATATGAACTCGAAAGTGTTTGGAGCATTATGTTGGATAGTGCCTGTCTTATTTAACACAATTGATATTTAATCTCGTTTCAATCAATTCTGAAGTGGGAAGATGGGGTAATCTTGATTACGAGATGATGCATCACTCTCCTTTCTGCTCCATGGCCATAGAAACATCAGGTCATTTGTTGTCCTATGTATTCCAAATTCAGTACAAGAACGTTGAACCCACTTCCAAAAAATAAAAGTTTCAGGATATATAAACATGTCGTATTGTATATGTTATGCTATGTGATAAAGTGACACTTTTGGCAGTACATTACTTTTTAAAAATACTTTATCTTTGGGAAAATTATTGTTGGTGAAATAAAGTATTTTATTCTCGGTAATGCGTTATTTTCAATATTGCACTTGTACTGTATTCTATCACCAGTAATGGATTTAATATGAGAGAACAGGCTTTTTGAGTTCATTAATTCGATTTAAATTTTGGTGATGATTCATTTTTGTTGCCGTATATTTTAAAGTTCTGATTCAAGATCATGTTTATTTCATGACTTTGTTTTTATGTTAATGCTTTTTTGGATCATATGCCAAAGTGGAGCTTTTCTGAAGGAATGATTGATTGAATCATCTGATTAATACTTTCCACATATCTTTTGCACTGGCTCGCAGCACTGCCACTTCTGCACAGTATGTGACTCTGCATGTGTTCACTGATGATGAAGCCAGCTGGTGCGGCAGACAGAGATTCACAGTGAGTCCCAAGGGACAGAGGACTGTGTGAAGGCATGATAGAGGGAAGCAGAAGTATAAGGGAAGGATCAGATAACCTGCAAAACTAAAAACTGAAAGATGACATTGGCTGCATCTTGTCCTTTTTTAACGTTGTGCTCTGATGCGCTCTGATTGGCTCCTGGAAAAAAGTAGTGAGTTGCGAGACATAGCAGCAGCGGTGGGGGACATCAGCAAGCCTGGGAACAACTGACATGAGGGATTGTCAATTATGTTAGTGTGTGTGTGTCTTTGTGTGTGTGTTTGTGTGACAGTGCCTGCCACAGGCCCTTACTCATGCATGTGAGTAGTATATTGGGCCCCCTTTTTGCAATGTTACATTTTTGACAGTTCGGAACGCCCCCTGCTTCCGGCCTGAGTCCTGCCTTCCCATTTTTTATATGATTTTTTGGAATTACTTTCACGGCAGGCAAAGGTGCAAGGTAAACCTGTGTTTTTGGCATTTGTGCATATTAGCAAGGCTTTTGATCATGTAAATAGGGCTCTGCATTGGAAACGTCTACACGAAAATGGTTGTCCACCTCCCTTGGTGGGGAGTTTGGAGGCTTTGCATGTGTGCACAAGGATTAAAGTAAGACTTGACGCCCACAGATCTTGCACACCTTGGATGGAGACAAATAGGGGTCTGCGCCAAGGGTGTGTCCTGGCGCCTTTCCTCTTTTGTTTCTATATCAAGGGAATATTAGATAGTTTGATCCGTGAAATGACAAACACCCCTAGGTTGGGCTAGTTTAAAATCCAACACCTATTGTACGCAGATGACATAATCATCTGCGATTTGACACCGATCGGTTTACAAAGAGCCCTGCATGCAGTTGAATATTTCTTGGGAAACTTGGACTTGTCAATAAATACAGTAAAATCTAAAGTATTGGTGTTAAAGGGAGGAAATAAAAAACATAGAACATTTTCTTGGAAGTTGAGGGGCTGTGGCCTTGAAGTGGTAAGTACTTAGGGTCCCACGATTATGATAATGGGGGAAGGCCTGATTTACTGATTGACCACTACGTTTATGGGGGCAATAGCGCAGCTCCGGCAGTTTGATTTTAAATTTGGTAGATATTCATTCCTCCCAGTGTTAAAACTTTTTAAACAACAAATTGTACCAAAATGTATCTATGCAATACAAACCAGGAATGTACTAATTGACTGGTCAAAACTCGAGGCGATCATCTGGAAAGGGGTGCTACATCTTCCGCAATTGGTGTTAGGCAGAATCACATGCAGTACCCTTTGGGAACACTACATGCAATTGAGACTACAAGTGTCAGTACAATTTCACCTTTGGTACCAGCCTGTACTACACAGTAAAGTGGTAGCAGTGGCTGAGCAGCCAGACTTATCTCAAGAGTTGAGGGAGCAGTGGAGCAAGTTACACAAAGGACCAACAAATACAGTGATTCAAACAAACACTTACTCAAGGTTTCTTGGTAAAAGAATATACATTTATTTACACAGTCATTTGGAAAACATTACACTAGCAAGAGCAGCTCAAGATCATATACTAATATCTCACAAATACACAACCAATAAGTTACTGAACAAGTTCAGCTCCCCTGAAGTGGGAGCAAAATGGATACTTTTAAAAAGTGGTAAAAAGACAAGGTTATAAGAATCAACAGCACAAATACTTTCATAGGCAGGGCAAAGGGTTTCAGTAAACTACAACCAGCAATTCAGTTCATAGGCCTGGGCCAAAATTAATGGCTCAGAGTCTTTGTATAGGATAGCACATTTCTGGTAGTAAGTGGTTAAGTCTTTGCCACGGATCTTAGGAGAAAAGTTTGATGAATGTTCAGGGAAGGACAAGCCTTCGAAGTCAGTAAAGTTTCACAAACTTTCTCCGTGGGCGTAAAAATTTCCGGACCGTGTTTGCACAGTACCTTTAAAGTAAAGAAGAGCTGTAGCTGAGGCAGTTGTTCCTGGCAGTTTGAGCAGATCTCACAGTTCCTGAGCTTCAGTTGCGTGGACAAGAAGGAGGATGTCGGGAGGTTCCTGCACTGCCAAGGGATGAGGCCACAAGCTTGGCAAAATGTCGGTTTAAGGTGTGAGTGCCTTCAAGACAACAGACTGGCATCCTTCCCGCTGGCTATCCGGTTTTCTACAGCACTCTGCAGAAAATTCGACCAGGAAGGGTCGGTGTTCAGGCGGCTTACCAGTTGGTTGTTCCCACCAAACTCAAGGGAGGAAGTTAACCTTGAAGAGCTTCTCTGTCGATGGAGTTTCAGGCACTTCGGACATGCAGCAGGGCTCCACCGGTTGTCCAGGAGTTGCAGCAGTCTCTGCCTTCAGCTCGTCTTCGATTCTTTCGTTCCAGTGGTCGACTCTGCTTTCCAAGCCCCCGAGACCTGCTTTTAAACAGTTTTCCCCCATTCACTGCAGCCTGGCTGTCACTCACACAGCACGGTTGCTCTCCTAGCCAGACAGCCAACTGGCCAATCACCCCAGAGTGCATTCAGGTCTCCTAGGAGACTAAGCACAGGGAGTTTCGGGCACCTCCCTCACATCCTGTCCACCCCAGACACTCAGGCGCCAGAGGAGGGCTTCAGCACTGAAGCCCGCCAAAGGCCAAGAAACAAAGGGACCAAACCTGGTTTGGCGCACAGAGACAAACACAAGAAAGACCTTTCCTAAAAGAAATGGCGAAAAAAGTTGACCACAGTCTGTTTTTACAGATAGGTCTTAGGTGACATATTGAAAAACATGGCTGACCCGATTTTTAGCTACCGTTGTTCGCGGTCGGGAAGAATCATGGTAGTTTGATCTAAACCACTGCCACCAGCCATTTAAAGTAGGAAAGGGTCACATTTTACTGTTACATGGGTGCTTTGACTACCCCTTCAGCACTCTATAGGAAGATAGGGTGTGCTGGGTCAGTACATTTAAAGAGACTAGTAAAGTCAATTTAACTTTACATGCTCTGGGAGACAGTAGTCAGTCCCAGAGAAGGTATTTAAACTTTGGGAAGTCTGAAAGACATCCCTGTGCCACTGCACAGAAGGTGCTGTGTGACACTCAGAAAAAGATGATGCCTATGGAGTTGTTTTAAAACTCCATAACAAAAGAATACAAAATTAAAACACACATCAAAATACATGGAAGAGTGGGAAAAAGGGTCACACTCTTCCCAGGTAAAAAAAATAAAATCCTAGAAATCCAGCAAAATTGCTGGGGGTCTCAAAAGGTAAGGAAAATTAACACATTTTGAGAATTCTTCCTACTCTGTACCTTTGGTGGGTATATTATTCAAACTGGGGCAGACCATAATTGATTGGGGGAAGCTTCAGATTTTTCCGAGCATACTGGACCCCCAGCTGCCTCAACTACAAGAGATTGAATGTACTTTGGTTGAAAGGCTTGTGTAAGGTTTTAACAGACTGGGGGTCAGACTGTTTGAAATTATTGCTGACAATGGGGGCTACAATAGAAGACAGAGCAACTGCTTATTCGGTAAAACAAAAACTTTTCAGGCATGTGTGGATCTCTCTTAGAGAAAACCTAATGCAATATCATTGTTTCAGTGACCACTTTGTCTGGACAATCAAGTATTAAAATAACAACGTGGCTCCATACTTAAAAAAGCATCCGTCAAGGCATTTTAGGTCCCAAATCCTGAGACTGAAGCTAAATTTATTCAGAACCCAAGAAGTTCTGGGTAGGCGAGCCAAGGTGCCGAGGGATAAGAGACTTTGCCGGCATTGCCATTAGGACATAGAGGGCCTCATCACGAGTCTGGCGGTAACCCTTAAATGCGGCGGTAGTGCTATTACCACCGCATTTAAGGGTCCACCAGATCATGGCTTTGGTGGATTTCCCCCCAGCTGGGGGGAAATCCGTGTCAAAATTGACGATTTTCGGCTCGTCGGCAGTAATAGCGTGAATTTTCCCCATTGGGACCAATGGGGAATGAGAAATTCCCGAATGGGCAATATGGAGAATGGGCAATAACCCTTCCGCCAAACCCGTGATCCGGCGCTAATAGCGCCGGGGTGTTTGGTAATAGTGACAGCGTTAACGTCCAACTCATGATGATGGGCAGAGACCTTAAAACATTTATGTGTACAATGTCCCAACTTGTGTATGTTGAGGTCCCAAATTACACCTAGGAATTTTAGAACGGAACAGGATCTGTGCATAAGGATCCTAAACACAAATTAAATTTACTTATCAATTTGCCTTTTAGAGTTTTTAAAGACAAGCTTTGTGGAATTGTAATGTTTTATGGTATAAGAGTTTTCCTGTTAATGTAATGGTTTGTAATTTGTAATATGTAATATGGAATGTTGTTTATATCTTGATGATGATTTTTAACCTGTGAATTTTTTGGAATTTTGTAAAATTGTCTGTTCACCTGTTTGTGTGAAAAGTACAGATTTGTATTGTGATGCACAACAAATAAATAAATAAAAATAAATGTATATGATTTTTATATCAATTTAATATACATTTACTATAAAATGTATATCAAAGATGATATTTATTTGATATCAAATGTATATTTCTTGATATAAAGTGTTTTTGTAGTTTGATATGATGTTGAGATGATTTGATATGAAGTGAAAATATAGTTTATATAAAAATGTGGGCTGCCTGTTGGAGTTCAAAGTGAGGAAATAGACTGCAAATGTTAGGGTTTTGTTGCAGTGCCGCGTTGATGACATGGGCGTGTGTTTGGCTTTGTATATATTATTGATAAGCCCTTTAAAGTATATGATGTTCAGTTCATGGATTTTAATAATTTTTATAACTATTGTATATAAAGTAGGCGTATATTGATAATGGTTTTTATATAGTTCTAATATAAAGCTAGGCAGAGTGATACAAAGGATATTCATCACCGTTGGTGCAGTTGCAGCAGACAACTTCATCTGAGCCACGACAACACTACCCAGTCCTAAATCAGGTAGGCAGAGAGATCACATGTACTAACGGGTCTGGAGCGGAGCGTCCTCCCTCTCTGTCAGACTTCATCAACCGGGGTTCCAATGATTTGCCTCCTCACCGGGATACCTCTCTTCTTAAGGGGGACAAATCCCTGCTCCTCATAAGTTGCAAACTGTCCGCGGCCAAAGGACAGACAGCCAGGTTGGGAGGTAAAGAGTGGAAAAATCCAGACAGTAGTGGAAAAACCCAGCTCGTCTCTCGCACGCTCGTTCCCAGCACCCCTTATCAATGCACCTGCACATCTCTGACTCCCCTCTCGGCTCATCCCTGAGCGAACAATACAACAACTATCCTTCATAGAAGTTCATCTGCTTCATAATATAATATTGCAACCATTGCAGAACTCATGTCTGCCTTCTAACGGAGCTCACAGAAATGTAGACTTTCATTTCGGTTTGGAAGTGAATGTCCAAAATGGCCACGCGCCGGCACCATGCTTTAATTCATTTTTGCACACACATTACACTCCGCCCTTTGGACAATCAACTACCATATCCTAATGAAACAATTTACGGTTTCTGAAACTGGGGAAAGATCCTCACTAAATTGGGGATACAGGAAATACAACCAACAACTAAAACAAAAACAACAGCAAAAACACAAATAAAAACATATCGCAACCCCTCAGGAATCCAAGAAAACTGTTGATCCGACCAGCTCTCGCCCTGATCTTGAGTGACTTGGGAAATCAGGTCATTTAAACTACCAATATGCTTCTCTATAGAACGGGAATGGTTCTCCAAATAAAAAAACACGTCCCTTCAACAGCATTGAAACCCAAATTGTGCTTCAAAAAGAAATCATCTATAGCAGCTCTGTTTTGCAAAATTGCCTTTCTAAAATGTTTGCTGTCTAGCAACAGTTCCTTCAAAGCTTGAGAAGTTTCATTAAGTCCCTTAACCACCACGTAGGTCAATCTAATCAAGGATTTATAGTCCCTAGCAGCTAAACCCCAAACACCCACCAAGGAAAACGCAAGTGCCAAAACATCAGGTTCGGACAACAAATGAACATTAGAATCACAATCAGAAGACATGTCAATATGATTAATAGAATGCGTGGAACTACGGATAGCAGGCTGCAAGAGAAATATCATCACACTAAGTTGGGTCAAAGCACAAGGGCCACGAGAAATGTTAATAGGAATGTAGGTGTAGCTAAAGTTACCACATGAAAATAACCAACCCGTCCGAAGCTTAGCATGTCGAAGATGGCTGGCAGCCAAGACAGTAAAGTTACAGAACATAGCATTAGATACATCAGTACACACAGTCATAGACCGTGTCCATAAACATTTTTCACAATCAGTTACAGCTGGATCATTAGTCAAGTCCAATTGCTCAAATTTGCCAATGCGCTGAGGATCACAAGTCATAAAATAGCAAACATCAGCAGGAGCAATGTCATAAGTGACAATATGTGTCATATTCCTGCATTTGCGATCAGTGTCCACACAAAACTTGCAGTACCCATAGACAAAAAAACAATTACGCATATCAGAATCTTCGACTAGAGAATCATTATGCAATACTCTGGAAAACATGTCGTAGCACAGGGGCCGGAGTAGGTACGGCCACAAGACACATAGAAATCAAGTTTGCAGCATTATGAACATGAGCTAGGCAAAAGTGTGAGATGTTCAATACTCGATGGGCCAGAAAAACCCATACATTTACAAGCTGCTCAACAATCGCATCATAGCCATGCCGCACAAAAGACATGGAAGTTGCGGAAAGTGGCAAAACATCATGCCCATGACCACAACGTTTTCTCAAGAAGCCGCAGCACAAAGAGGTTGATCTGGCATCAGGCAACGCGGTAACATCAAAGCCGCTAGTCGTAATCCAACCATCCAATCCAGTTGTAGGATGGAGACATTCGCCACACCTTTCCGCATGTCCCCGGATCCTCTCGAATGGACTCCACACAAATCCACAAGCGCAAACATCACACATATAGTCTGAATTGTTTTTACAAAAAAAACAAGATGTCAGTGAAGTACATCACTCATGTAAATAACATTTGTCAGCAGGAACATGACTTCATTTCCTATTTCCTATTTCCATTATTAGAACAACTTAATCTTTCCCCGCTGCAATCACATCTGCTGGAACCGGCGGAGCAGGTTTCTCAACCCAAACTTTCGCTCCGGAAATCATTCTGTCTGATGAGCCAAACATGTTATTCCCATGTGCAGTTACTACAGTGGGTGGCACTCCTTTCTTCACCATAGATAATTTCACAGGGACGATAATTAGCTGCACCACTCTATCTTCCTTATGGATGGGCAGCATTTTCTCTCCACTATTGATTAGGATCACCTTTATTTCACCTTGGTAGTCTGCATTAACATTTCCTCCCAGTACTTGGATTCCTTTTAATGCCAACCCAAATGTAGGGGCAATCAATCCCATATGTTCTGATGGAATTTGTCCTCCAATCTCTGATTCAATCACACTGATTCCTCTGGGTTCAAGTCTAATCTCCTCCCTAGCATATAAATCCACCCCTGCAGACTCTGGTGTTGCTCGATAAGGAGCTAAAGCTCCAGGTTATATTTACCAATACATCAGTGTTTCAAATGCCCTATTTGGTTTCATTTGTAAAGCTGGTGTTAACATGCGCATTAATGGGGTTTCACCATTAGCAATTGTTGGTTATTCAACACTTGCACCACATCTAGGATGCGTTCATGCCACCCTTTCAGGTTACCATCATCAGTCTTTCGCAACTGTTCTTTCAACAAACAATTCATTCTCTCAATCAATCTCGAAGGGGTGATAAGGAAAGTGGAAAATCCATTTGACGCCCTTCTCCTGACAATAGTCTTGAATCATTTTCCCTTTCAAATGTGACACATTGTCACTTTGAATTTGTAGAGGTACCCCATAATATACGGCCACTTGATCCAATGATTAAATTGTATTCAATTGCGTGGCTCTTCTGCATGGTGACACCATCAAGTATTCTGAATATGTGTCCACAATGGTACACGCAAATTAAAATCCTCTTCTGACTGCCATTGGACTGATGTGATCGATTTGCCAAATTTGTCCAGGTAATTTACCTCATTTTAAGGTGCCTTGAATTACATGTGGAATAGATCTCTGTTTTTGCTGTTGGAACACCGGACATTGTAAAATCACAGTTTTCACGATCTCTAAAGGAATACCAATTCCTCGATCTTGTACCCACCTGACAGTAGCCTTTTCTCCAAGATACTCACTTTTCTGGTGTGCCCACTTAGCAATCCCTTCCAAATCATCTTCCTCAGATCTTGTGTCCATGGCCGAAATCTTGGCATGTTCATCGGCAAAAGAATTGAACCAACGTTCTAATGAGTCTGTAGCACAATGTGCATCCACATGATACATGGTCAACTCACTATGCATCAACATTTTGCCAATATCTTGCCACAATTCTTTTCCCCATAATTCTTTTGCATGGATTTTCCATCAATCTTTCTGCCATGTCAGCATCCAAACAGGTAATCCAATCGCCACAGACCAAGAGTCAGTGTATCTATAACAACAAACAGGCACTTCTTTCTTCATTGCCTGATACACTGCATACAAATCTGCAAACTGACTACTCTTCCCTTTACCTGATGTTGTCAAGATTTACTTTGTTTTTGGATTATATGGCACCGCCTTCCAGTGTCGTTCATTCCCCACATATTTAGCCACACCATCGGTGAACCAGGCATGTTCAGTTTGTTCACTAGTTAGCTCCCCATAGGGAACTCCCCATTTTACAACAGGCTCACACATTTCAGTCCCTTTTGATGGTTCCAAATCAACCAGCGGAACACCAGCCACTTGCTCATGTAATTTCGCAATTCCACCCTTCCCTGTTTTGGCACAATCTTGTATGTACCATTTCCACTTAATGATGGTAGCCTCCTGAGCATGTTCTATTTGAGTGTTTTGCGAGAGCTCAGTAACCATTGCATGATCAGAATTTCTGTTTGGATTAATACATCATGACCCACTGTCATTGGCTCTGTATCCACAAGAGCCCAATAATATGCCAACAACTGCTTCTCAAAGAGAGTGTATCTGTCACCAGCTTTGGGTAATTTATGACTCCAAAAACCCAAAGGAACACGCTTCCTGTCCTGTTTCTGCCACAAACTCCAATTGGCATAATTTTGATGGACAGACACATTTAATTCCACTTCACCTGCCCTTAACAGCCATAATTCAAGTACTCTCTGGATTGTATCTTGTGCTAGCTGAAATGCTTTCTCTTGCTCACCTCCCCATTCAAAGTCAGATTTCTTTCCTTTTACTTTGTGAAGAGGAGTTAAAATCTGCCCCAAATGTGGTATATGCTGTCTTCAGAACACAAACACCCCTATGAACTGTTGAGCTTGTTTCTTATTCAAGGGTGTAGTGAATTCAAGAATCTTTTGTTTGGCCTTTGGCACCATTTCACGATGCCCATTATGCCACTGATTTCCCAGAAAAATCATGGTCTCAGCCGGACCTTGCATTTTTGTCTTATTATTTTCCCATCCTTCTTTTCTCAAACCCTCAATAATGGTGTTGAGGTGCGTCCGCACACACTGCTCATCCTTTCCCTGTATCAAAATGTCATCAATGTAGTGTGAAATCTGTACATCAGGTTTGCACAGGATCTTATCCAAATGTTGCACCACCAGCCAGTGACAAATTGTCAGACTATGCATTTACCCACGGGAAAACGTTGAAACATATACTACCTCCCATTCAGTAAAATGCAAACTGCGCTTGACACTCTTCTGAAATCGGCACAGTGAAGAATGCATTTGCCAAATCGATAACTGCATACCAAGTTCCCTTGAACTTTTGCACATTCTCAATCAGGTTAACAGCATCTGGAACTGCGGGAATTAACAGAGGAGTGTACTTACTTAACTCACGGTAATCCACAGTCATTCTATAGCTTCTGACTGGTTTCTTAAGCAGCCAAATCGGATTGTTTCATGCCGTGGTTACAGGACGTAGCACGCCTGCTTCTATATATCCCTTTATGGTATCTGAGATCTCCTTCTGCCCCCCCAGGAATACAATACTGTTTCGTAGATACCAGTTTTGTGGCCAATGGAACCTGCACAGGTGCATCTTCAATGTTCCTACAATAGCGGGGGTACACGTCAATGCACTCACTCTGCACTGATACATTTTACCTTCTAATCCTAAAGTCAATCCCTCCAGAATATCGAAACCATTGATATACTAGGGGATGGGAACAATCAACACTTGGTATTTATTCTGTCTTAAATTACCATTTTCATGTCAACTATCGTTTGGACTGCGGGGGACTCTTTCCATCTCAGTCCCGTAATGTTAAAATATCTGCCATTAAATCTTGAAGGATTCCCATGAATTAATGAGGCCCCAGTATCAATCAAAGCTCAAACTGCTTTCATATTTCCTGATTGCCAGAATAATTTAACATTCACATGAAGTTGTCTGTCTACCTTAATCTGGGCAGAAGCTACCTGAGTTTGACCACAATCCTATTCATATTTCTAATGCGTGTATTTGGACTCTGTCTCCAGCATCGCACTAACAACCTTTCGTGAATCAGCATTGGTCAGCTGATATGTTGACGGCATCCCTGTAAAGCCATCATCCATCTCTTCCTTGGTTGGCGAGGAAGGGGACTGCTCACCACTTTGCTTGTCCACATCCTTCATTTCACTTGTTTATACCGCTCTTTCCCTTCAAGCCCTCGCTTTTAATACAGCTGATACATTCTGCAAGTTTCTATTCCATCAATATCTTCGTGCGGCACTCCATCTTTTAGCAGTGCCAAAAACATGTATTTTCTTGATACACACAAACCTCTACTATTGAACCACCTTCCAAGGGTCTGTTTATCACTTTTCCCCCCTCTCTCTCTCTGGGCCTCTGTTATTCTTTTTCCCATTCCCCTAAGTCTGCTGTCGAATAGCATCCACCACCTCATCCGTTGCCTGTAATCCCCACCAGTAAAATCACAAGCACATTTTTATAGGCCAGTGGAGCAGTTCGAATGAATGTATTTCATGCTGAGACCGACAATGTCACCACCCCCACATGTCAGGGATCATTGATATGGATGGCTTCTTTCATAGTATGCTCCCTGAGCCTTTGGATGGCCTCTCTCAGTGTGTACCACCTTTTCTCCCCACTAGGCCAGTCCGATGTAATCAGATATTTGCGATTACATCCTTGAGCAGCTAGCTGTAACAGAGACACTTGCAGATCGCTCCCATGACCATCCAGAGGCAGTCCTGCACGTAATACTTCTTGTATATGGGTTTCATGGGACCATGGCAGGAACCTCAGAGAATCTGTTGAATCTTCCAAAAGATCTGCTGCACCTCCATCAAATAATCTGACCATCGATGTTAACAGAGGCTCACCAGCCCTCTATTTTTATTGATTAATTATCTTCCCAACGTCTTTTGAGACTAATCCTCCAACGTTGTTAAATCCACTAAACCACCCCTGGGATTATTCTGCATTGAAATTTCAATTTAAATTGTTTTAAGGCAGTATCAGCCATGAAGAAGGATTGATTCCGAAATGCGTCGGATGTTACCCACAACCTTGATACAGCCTACACACCACGATTAAGGATAGAGGACACCACATGATACATGACAGTGTGGAAAACAAACTAACACATTACTCTTTGATGTGATATTGAGAGGTGTTATATTGAACTCTGTCACTTATTTTAAACCATTCGGTGAAAACCTATTGTACATGCCAACCTGTTTTTGTTTACTTGAACTCAGAGGCGACTATTGGCTCCTCTATGAATTTGCTGAATTTTCTGATTAAATGTAATGACGATATTATGACATTATGACATTGTGTAGAGGTATTTGTGGTTAGCAATTGTCTCTTCACAGAAATAGTGTGCTCCTTCCAATTTATTGATTTTTTTTCAAAATTGTTTGTTTTTCAAATTATACTTTATAAAGATTTGTGTTGATTCTATATTTGCACTTGTTTTTGTGACAGATTACATAATATGTTATTGAAAGCATAATCATCCATATGTGCATTCATTGAAATACATATGAATACGTTACATTTACTAACAATGAATTGATGGGATTTCTTTCCCTTAGGAGTGCATATAGGGACCACCTGTTAGTATATGACAGGTTCATGTTAGTCTTGTCTTTTCCTTTGTCTCTGGTGGTCATGAGACAATTTCTAGTACCTTTTTTTAGGCATAACATTATAATATTTTCTTACAAGCTAGTGCCCCTCAACTCCCTTGCTGTTTCACACGCTGTGTTATCTCAGAATGTCAATGTGTTATCTAGAATATCTTTCTGCAGCATAAGCGTGACTAATTAACTATAGGGCTGAGTCATTTTGTATGTGCAGAATATGTCAAGGTTTAGACTGCTGACAATGAGACACAGAGGGTGCTGGGCCTGAAGCCCCTTAAAAAGCAAACTTTGGAAGCCGGTCAAAAATATCGCTTTGAAGCCACTAAGGATAGCCCTGTGTCCTGGAGCATTGTAATCCTGCTATCTGCAGGCCCTTTTCTAGGACAGGAGAAAAGAACATTAAGGTAAGCTGGATTGAACATTCCAGATGAGGGGTAAAATGATGTATGCATATCTATGATCTGTTTCTATTTAAAGGATGAGAGCAGCGGGGGAAGATTTAGTATTTCTTTCAAACTTTATTTTTTATTTTTCAAATACACAGCTGTTTTTTCTGACCTGGCAGCCTGTGTTTAAAAATGTGAAATATTTATAGGCTCTTTAAATCTAAAGAACAGTATTTTTTAGTGCTGAGAAGGTGTTTCAAGCACCAACTGTGTTTTGACTTTGGCAAGCTATCTAGGTTAATGTGTAAACATGTTTGTAAGTGTTTATAGCTCAGTTATTTAATAGTCCGGCATCTACATTTTAAATCCTCTAAACATAGAGGGTTTTAAAATTTGAAATTGCATATTCTGGACAGAAACACGCATAGGCCCTTTGAGGGCTGGCATATGAATCAAATATAGATGTGTTGTGAGGCCAACAAACTGCAGGATTATGCAAGGATGAAATAGAGTTTATTGCTAAATAGTACACATTATGCAGCAAAAGTTGAGGCCTTTATTTTTATATAAGGGTTGAAATTGTTCATTTTTAAACACGGCACAAGTAGTGTATGAGGAATATTCACATTCTGGCTGTGGAACGTGGCTGGTGAGATAAGAAAGGCTTAATCCATATTCATGTTTTTGTTTGCTGTGGGGTTATGCCAAGCTTATTAAACTTGTTTGTAGGTAGTTTGCTCGGGAAAAGACTTTCTGCAGGCTGTCACAGGGTGAGACGACATTCTATGTGAAAATGAAAACTCATTATTTAAACTTTTTTTAATGCTTAGACCTGTGAGAAACCAGAAGCTGTCTCACCTACTAGTCCCTGGGGATCTGTCATCCAGGTGGCCAGGACATGGCCATCGCGTTTGGCTCCAGTTCCTGGGGGTCGACCAGTGCAGGAGGATCACCTGGGTGAGGGGTCTTTGAGGAGTGGGACACCAGATGGCGAGATGCGGTATCCCCTTCCCTGTAACACCTATACCCCATCCTACCAAGTAAGATACACAGGAACTATACCCTCCTTTCCTACATGAACACATTCACAAGGACAGCCCGCTCTGGGAGAAAACAGACTAACACCTGAGCAGTATACATGACATGTCCCAATACAAAGGTCATGTGAGGTCAGGCAATTACTGACAGACACCCACACCTGACTTCAATTAAGCTTCCCCACACAGATAAAAGGCACAGCACGAAAGCACATGTTGAGCGAGGCAAAGCCCACAAGGAAAAAGCAGTCTCCAGGCAGCAGATGAATGAGGGACGAAAGACTGTGAACTACGAGGGGTTTGCAAGGAGGGAAATTCCCTTGACCTTTCTGGAAAGAAACCTTTATGATTAACAGACCCCGAGATTGGATAGCTTAAGGCCCGGAGACAAGTCTGAAGAATCCTGCATTGTGTGTCGGAGGTACCTGTGCTCCCCCTACATGACTAATCGAGTCAGGGTAAAGCAGCAGCTGCCATGGTACCGTCCTTGGCACCAAGAACAAAGTAGTGACAGAGAAATCAACACAGCCAGTGAGTTGGGGAGACTGATACAAGACCAGTTTGTGTTGAAGCCAAGGTTGCAAGCAGCAACATTGTATACTGAGCGCTGGAATGAACATTGTTAAAACGCGTGTGATTAAAGATGCTAGTAAAGTTAAACTGCTGATCAATGTTTGAACTTTGAAAGAATACAATATCATTGACAGTGGTCCGACACCGCATGCATGCACAATCAAAGGTCTCTGTAAGGTATCCAGCCTAAAGGTGGTGGAAGTGAAAGTAAAGAATTATAAAGAGAAAGATTTTGTGAATAGCAAAATCCTGCACACAATTAAAAGTCTTCGATATTTCATATAGAAAAGGAAAGATTGGAAAATGAGATTAAATGGTCTGCTCCCGATTGAGGGAGATCAATTAAGAACATTGTGTTAAAGTGGGTCTGAACTCCGCAGAGGGGGAGCAGGGGTGAACAGTAAATCACCCGAGAAATTGTGCATGTGAAAATCCTGAGAGAAGTGGGTCTGAGCCCTGCAGAAGGGGACCCAGAGTGAACAGTAAATCGTCCTTGAGAAATTATTCTTATGAAATCTTGAGAAGGAAGGAACTCTGGTGTGTATTTCTTGCATCAGGCTCTCTGAAATAAGAGACTTTGAATGGCAAAGAGACTTTGGCACAAAGGCCCTGATGCTGAGGTTTCGAACTGCATCCTCGTGTTAGAAAAGCCAGAGTGTGTGTGCTAAATTCGAGTTTGCCGCCTTGTCCTGTGCTGAAACTGTGGGGATGAGGAGCCAACGGCTCAAATATCCTGACATATCATTTCATGACCACTTCTCTTTTGCATTACATTGTTTCCCACAATATTTGTGTTTAGAAATAAGGATTGGCAATAGGTTTATTAGTATAGGCTCTTTTCTTTTGACAAGATTCTACTAGGACTGCATTATCATTATTTGATGGTAGTAGCGTGCTCCCATCTTTAAATTTAGGATTAGATAGGCGTTTTACCAACCCATTTGAAAGTTCAATAAACATCCTTGAAACTTGATAACTTGTGTCTTTCTTACTGTTTGATACCATGCCTTCCTTACAGGCCCGACTGTAACTGTGCACACTGCACTTTCGGCCTTTGGGAGTAGATGTGTACAAAAGCTACATGAGGCATTGGCAGTGTGCTTTCTTAATTGTGTGCCATGAATTTAAAATATGTTTTTACATTTTAGAAGAAAACAGTTATTGACAAAGCTAAAAGCTGTGTCTTTTATATAGGAATAGTGAAGCAGAAATGGAGAACGTTAGACCCATGACTTTATTTTTGTAACGTAACGCAATTAGTGTTTTTGAAGAATAGTCTGAGGTGTGTGAGACCTGAATTTGAATAGATGGTGAGTAGAAACTATATTTTATGCAAGCTCTACAAGTTTTGAGGAGGGCTGTGCTTACAGCCAGAATTCTAGGCTGATGTATTAATTATATTATATTAATTTAGGCTTTGGTCGTGGTTGAAGAGCGCCATTTACAAATGGGGCCATAGCTGCTTTATTGGCCCCATTGCTCAATGTTTTGTTTGAAGTATTTTATATTAATTTAAACCTCTGGCTCTTGGGATTCACGTGCAGTTTACTTTCTTAATCGTGTGCCATGAATTTAAAATATATATTTACAACTTTTAATGCGTTTTATAGAATAATAGGAGCTCTGCCAATGGGTCACTGTTCAGACTGGTGGTGGAAATTGTGAAGGCTACCACGAATCAGTGTGGTTGTTATAAGGGTTTAAGATGCTGAATATTGATATACGCAGAATATTATAATTTGTAAAATATGTTTTAAACTGATAGTATATTTTTTTATGATTTTTATAAAAATGTCTCTCAACAATTGGATGCTGCAGCAGGCCGCTTCTGTAAAAACAGCCTGCATAGGGGGATGTTTTGAGGGCCCAAGAATGGTGCTTGGGCGACCGACAAACCATTATGGGCTCTGCGCTTTTCCAGCACTGTATGTGGTATGTAACCCCTTTCAAATGGCGGACACTGATGCCGTAGATCTAGGATGTAGCGTGGATTGCACAATTTTGCAAACATCAAGGCATGGGGAAATGGATCTAGGAATGTCCATGGATGTATCTGATAAGTTCACGCAATCATCAAGGATGGATATGCGTAGCAAGGATTTAGGGAGTATGCCATTCGCTGGTTCTCAGGGGACTTCAAGCCACAAAGACCTGGAGTTGCTACTGCCAATGGAGAATGGCTTTTGGGCTAGTTTAAGAAGCCGCAGTAACAAGGGTTATGAAAATGTTTTCAGAAAAAAGCAGGGTTTTTGTAACCCCATGACTAATAGCAAGCTCAAGGCATAGAGGAGTTTGTGGCCCCCATTGCTTCGTCATCACCAAGGGTTATACACACCAGAGGAGCTGCAACTACCAAGATATCAATCAAGGCGTGCTACAGCTAGTTCTGATCTCCAGAACCGGCACTAGAGAATCTGAAGCAGTGTTTTTGATTCATTTTGGTTGTTGATCGTAAGGGCGCAACACATGTCTGGGGGTCCGGACGATTGAAGTTGTTCTTTTTCTGATTCATCAAAGGGGTCCGAGGATTGTCTGGGGGGCCCCAAAGCATGGAGCTGTTCTTTATTTGTTTTTGATTCATAGAAGGGGCCCAGGGAATATCTGGGGGCCCAAAGGATGGAGTTGTACTTTTTTATTTTTTTATTCTTCCAAGGGTCTGCAAGGAATGTCTGGGGGGCCCTGAAGCATGGAGTTGTTCTTATGATTTATTAATGGGCCACTGGATTGCCTGAGGGTCCAATAAGCAGCGTTGATTTTTTTTAAATTTATTAATGGGCCGCTGGATTGCCTGAGGCCCCAAAAGGCAGAGTTGTTCTTTTATTTTTTACAATCAGGTGTTCTGGAATGGCTGACAAACGACAAGCCAATGTTTTTTTACAGGTGTGAATGGATGGGATGCTATATGTTGAATGATTTATCATAACTTCTCAAGATATGTTGTGTGTAATATATATTGCATGTGTTTTATACAGTTTTCAAGTGGTAAATTATATCATGTTTTTTATTTACAGCTTTTAGCTATGTAAACTGCCCATTTCATTTGCAAGTGTTTAAGTAGCGCTTACATGGCAAATAGAAATGCACAGATATAGTGATGTCAGTTTCATCAACTTCTAGATGATTGAAAGGCAACCCGCCCGCTGTGAGTTAACCTCACCCGAGAAGCTTGCACTTGGATATATCTACATGTTTTGTTATTGCTCAAGTATTTGTCATTATGAAAATGACCTGTAGAGTCCTGTTCACTATTAATACAACAGATTAACGTGTTGAATTGTTTTGAAGCGTATTTCGCTAAAGTAGCCAGGAGTGACATTTAGATGACATGGTGTAGAAATGAACACTAATCTAGAGTGCTAAAATATACAACTTTTTAGCAAAGCCTCTAGGGCGGCGGGCAAAATAAGTGCCTGGTGCTATGGGACCTTTTAATTTATGAAACACTGTTTCTGGTGCTGACGCTTATGAGATCGAACAAAGCAAACGATTAGATTGTACAACGTGTAGTCATTGTCAGTGGGAAAAAAATGGATGTAAGGAAGGTAATGTATTTACCAAAATAGAGTTACAGTGTGATCGAGGATGTAACTTTACTGCTAAAAGTCTGGTTCTACTCACCCCTCACACATGATCCTGTTTTTCATTAAGGCTCCAGGGGGGTTGGAATCAGTCTCTGTCGTCATCGTGGCATCCGCATGTAGAACCGTAGCTTCACAGTCCTTGTCTTCAGAGCTCGCATCTGCCACAAATGGCTACTCCACAAGCGCATCGACATTGTCCCAAAACTCTTCAGGTTCATAGTCGGCCATCAAATCCTGAGCATCTTGCATCCCATCATACACCACAACATACACAGGCCTTCCTGGGGTTGTTCTCCCCTCGGTGTAACTGTAACTGTTCATAATAGCTGTTTCCTGAATAGCCCTTGAAAAGCTCAAGAAGCTCTGTGTTTTCCAGCTCACTGAAAAAAACTATATATCTGGGTTGTAAAGCCTGCCTCCCACCCGATGCCATCACAGCCTTAAGCCGGCCCTTTCAATCAAATTTTATATCAAAATTATATAAACATTATCAAGGTTGTATCAAATGCACGACCACTTTATATAAAAATAATATAACATTTATGTAAACATTATTCAAGTTGTTATCAAATGTCTGCCAACTGTATATAAAAATAATGTAAAACACATGTAATGTTTATATAACATTATTTATGTTCTTATCAAATGTATGCCAGCTTTATATAAAAATAATGTAAAACATATGTAACATTTATAGAAAATTATTAAGATTTTTATCAAATGTACTCTAACTTTATATAGAATCTGTTATAAAATGATGACGTCAACACTATATTTAAAAAACAAACCCACTCCTGCGTCATCAACACGTGACCACGACAAAACCCTAACATTCGCAGTCTCCTCACAACTCACTTTAACCTCCAACAGGTAGCAGCGCACACGAGCGCTCCGAGCCCACATTTTTACATAAACTTTATATTCACTTTATATCAAATCATCTCAACAGCATATCAAACTAAAAAAACACATTATATCAAGAAATATACATTTGATATAAAATAGATATCATCTTTGATATACATTTTATATTAAATAGATATTAAATTGATAGTAAAATCATATACAAAATGGGAAGGTGGGTCTAAAGCCGTAAGCATGGAGCATTCCCTCCTGGCAAAAATGTAAAAATGCAAAAAAGGGAGCCCCATAATACTAATCATGTGTCTAACTGAACAATAACAACTTAGTTTTCTGGCCTGTCGTAAAGCTGGCCTCTCTGGCTGGCGGAATGGAAATCCCCCTCGAATTCTTGCAGCACGGAGGAAGTTAAATAGTTTAGCCAACACAACGTAGGCTGAGTCGTGATTGGACTTGGATGCTACCAACAGCACAGTATAAGACTGCAGCTGGGTTTCAAAACTCTTACAATATTGCCCTCCACGTGCATAACTTTGAATGGATTTGTTCTTAGCAGCACTGTCACAGAAAAAGAAGACTTCTACCCCTGTTTCTAAAATGGTCCTGACAGAAGATAATGGATTAATGTTATCTACATCACAATGTAGTCCAAAGAGCACACAAACAGAGTTCACTGTTTGATTAAGAACCAGTGAAGTGGAGGAATGCCTCTCAAAGTATGTAAAGCTGAAAGTGGCATATTCTAAGATGGTACACAGTGCCAGGAGGAGCCAAACACAACACAGTATCCCTGATCTAAAAGGGCTATGGCCCTAAATCCAAATGTTCAGACCCTGTTCAAGAAAGCAAGCTTCCAAATTCCAATAAAGTCAATCACATTCTCTGAGAGCTATAGTGCCCCTGCATCCTTTTTGTGGTCTTGCTGAGCCTGGTCCTCTGAGATCCTTGTCATGGTCCATTTCTGTACCTCAGTTGGTGCCCCCTCGTTTCTTCATGGTTCTGATGTGTGCTGATGTCCTGTTCTCCTTCCTGACCTAGGGATATCCTTAGTTTGGCTGTCTTGCCTAGGATAGGTAAAGCCCCTCTACTTAGGTAATTCTGCATAGGATTTTCTCCCTTCACATCTTGCAGGGTTCTTGGGGTCAAGGAGATAGCATACTCGTTGCTTGCTGCTCTGAACCCCACCCTGTTTCTTTGTCCTGCCACTGGGTCTTGTGGACATAGTGCTCCATTCACTTTGCCAATTCTAGGGTTATAGTACCGCTGACAACCTTCAACAGCCCAAAGGAGCTATAGCAAATGTGACCCACTACAAAACAATTAGAGGATAGAGGATATATCACCCCTTGTTTGCTGCAAAACTTTTCTACTACTTTGTCTGGCCCCTCTCTGCTTCTGACATTATGTTCTGAACAGGACTTTTGCCTACTCTCCTTGTACTCTCTCCAAGCTGTAAACCGTCCTCCTCTCCACAAGGTTTGGGGTACACTAGTGCCTAGTGCAGATTATAAAGAGATGCAGCAATAGGTGTTTTGAATGGATGCCATCCTCATTCCTTTGTTTCTCTACTCCTGATTGGTCATGGGGTCACAGCACCTCCACTCGTGAGTATGTTTTGATTTCAGGCCCGGTTAGGGACCCATTTTGAGTTTGACCACTCTCACTTATGTAGCACCAGGACTCCCTCGGAACCAGTTTCTTTCTTCGCTCAGCCACCCATTTGTGTGTGTGGTATTTGTAAACTGTCTGTAGATTCCCAGCTAAAGACCTGCAGGGGGCACATGGGTTCTATGTATTTCTAAGTGTTTCTTGCCAGTATTAGGAGGACTGGGACTTTGGCTATGAAGGTAGGTGTTCGTATGGTTTTGTCACTGCTGAGGCAGTTCTTAGCCTGATACAGATGGGAGTATACTAATCACATGTAGCAAGGCAGCCCCACACCTGCCCTGGAGGCTTTAATACTGACGGGCAGCCAGTGATTATCCTCCACCCATTAATGTCTAATCTGTCTTGGCTCAAAGAAAATCTTTGAATCAGGTGCATGCCTGGAAGAGGGAAAGGCACAATGCAAAGAGGGATCATGTAAAACTCCTGCCCACCATGCAGTACCAAGAAAATACATAATTATTAACAGCATGAGTGATGCAAATGCAAAAGAAGCAATAGGGAAGAGGGCTTTAAGGGCAGGCCACTGGCAAGCAGCCCCAATATCCAAGTGAGAGTAAGGACTTTGCCCAGGGGTGATGCTATCAGGCACAGCCCTCCAATCTGGATGCTGGGAAACAATGGGCTTCTGATTTCTGGGTACGTAACCACATTCAGATTTGCAAAGGGGGCTGCTGTGAGAAGCCCTCCCATATCATGGAGCTCTTTTGAGAAATAGAGACTATGTGCATCAGAGAGTGTGAACCTGCAGTTTGGCAAACCAAAGTCCTTGTGCCTAGATGGACGGGAAAAACATGTGGCCAAAAGAGATGGTCCTGAAAATGAATGGGCTAAAAAATAAAAAGGTCTGCACACACTGCCCTTCCCATTCAGAGCTGGCAGGATAAATCACTCTGATACTAGAAATCTCACAGCTAGACTCCATTAGAGCAATTCATTATCACTAAGCAAATGGCATTTGTATTCCAGTTTGAACCTGCCAGTGGAAAGAGACCTCCAAGTCCATTCCATCTTCCCCTCCCCTTCTCTCACACCCAAATAGCATCCCTTCACTGCATCATCACCTGGTTTCAAGTACTTTGCCACATTGCTAAATCACCACCTTTTCTGGAAAACCTACCAGAGACTGCCCTGACATCAGTATTTGTATGTGTGCATGTGCATGTGTGTGTGTGCGTGCACATATGTGGGCATGTGTGAGAGTGTGTGTACTTCAAAGTTGGACATGTGCTTGTTGTGCGTATCAGAATATTGGGTGATAATCTTGTTACAAGGTGAAAATGGTATAGGCAAAGTTATGGAGGAAAGTTAAAGTGAAATTACGAAATATTCACAGGGCAATGCGATAGTGGCATGGGCCAGTGCTCGGAGAGTAATGTATAACTGCGACAAGGGGCATTACCGCAGAGTAACATAAAAATGACATGAAACAATCTTCTGGATCGATGTGCAAGTGATATGAGGAAATCCACTCGGAACTATGGGCCTCATTATGAGTCCGGCAGCAGCCGTGCCGGTAGATTCCGGCACGGCTGCTACCGGAGTCATTTTTTTCCGGCGCCCGCCAATGGGGACTTACAGGGGCATTAAAGTACCGGCTGTCCCGGTAATTCCTCATTGCCATCTGGCAAGGGTGTAGAAGCACAGGCTTTTTTATTTTTTATTAACAAATGAATGAATAAAATGATGGTGTAATTCCATCTCTGAAAGGGTAATCTGCTAATCAGATTCCCCTTTCAAACGGCCAATGCCAAAAGCATAGTGCACAGCAGTGCCCTGCTGCATTAGTCGCCTGATCTGCAGTGCCTACCTTCTAGTGGTACGGAGCAGGTTGAGAGGTCACGGGTGTCCATCGAAGAGTTGCAGTGACATGTAAGGCTGCATTTAAGATATGCACCCTGTTCTAAAAACAACATAACTATGAGAATGCTGTCCTGATGGACACTTAACTGTCAACATAAGCCATACCTAAGTTTAAGCTATGATGGCCAGCAGTTCTCATAGATATCCAAGCCACAGTAATTTGATATGACACATGTGTCAACCCTGTGAGCCCAGTTTAGCTGTGGAAGGGTTATGTTTATTCCCCCCATACAGGCTGTCCTTGCTGCTTGCAAGAGTGCAGCCTTGGGGTCTGCCTCTTTTTGTTCTTTTTTGAGGGTAGGTAACACCCTCCCCAAAGAGATAGCCTATTCACAGGAAGCTTTCCTGCAAGCAGGAATCAAATGACTGGGTGTTGCATACCAAAAGGCATTTTATTCTATTGAGAAGGGAAGGAGTTGGGGTTAGTGTATACAGAGGGAGCTCTTTACATCTAGAGTTCAGTTCCACCATCTTTTTTCTCTATGTCTCTATCATCCCTTCCTGTCCCCTCACTTCCTGCATCACAAAGCACTTTGGGTGTTATGTGAGAAGGCAGAGTCCACTTGTTCCAAGAGAAGAGATTTGACGCATAAAGCACTCTTGCTTTCGTCCAATCACCTGTAGACTTTGGCATTTAAAAGAAGGGGTCACCCACCACTCATTTCTATCTTCAAGAATATTTAATTGCATCCTGTTTAGAGAGTTGCCCTTTCGGAAGTCCTCCACTTGTGAGGTGAAGCCTGGTGTACCACGGCAGAGGCAAGCCTTGTCCCCTAACCATCCACAGAGACCATTGGTGGTCAACCTGCTGCTGTATCAAGACCTGTATCTCTGCCAAACATACTGTTGTCCAGGACCACACCATGCTGAAGGATCCTCTGTGTGCCAGCCTCCCCTGTGTTTGGGAGCCCAGGAAAAGTACTCATCTTGTCCTTGAGACCCCAGAGTGGGTCTCACAGTTCCTGAGAACTAAGACAACCAGGATTCCTGACATTTCACAGTTGAACTGCTGCAAGATGTGATTCTAGCGTTTTCAATTCAGATCAAACCAACAGGATCCTCTGGAGGTACCTTTGGCACTCTACAACATTTGAACTGAAGTACTGCCCATTTGAGTCTTCCACCGACCCACGCCAACTGAAGTGCATTGTTGCATTGGTTCGGACAAAGGAGTGCTGCTGCACTTGTCTTGCTGGAAACATCTGTTCGAAACGCCAGCTTCTCCATCGCTGATTGAGTTGATGTCCGAACTGACCCTGATATTCCCGCCAGACTGCATCCTTTGAGCCCTTGCATCAAACTGACCCACCTGCGCATCCCATCTCCAGATCAACCATGCTAAACCTCGACTGGCCAACCGAACCTGCTGGCCTGCATGATCTGCATTGCTTGAGTAATGCTTCGAACTGTAGCCTTCTACAGTACGACCTCGCCTAAACATCTGATTGCTGCTGGACAATTGTGACTGCCACATCTCAGACTGACTCGTTCTTCGAACAGCGCTGAGAACCCGGGTTTGCAGTTGTCAAACTGCCAAGACACTGCAAACAGTATTATTGCTTGATAATTGCCCCCTGGTCCATTTCAGGCCCCAAACACTGGCAAGGTCACATTAATCCTTTTTTGCATGTGAAGTACATATCCTTTTGAACACGTGGTTTTTATGACCTTTTCTCCATTGCCTCATTACCAAGAGTACTGTATTTTGCTATCTTGCATGTCCTGTGTTCTTTCATATATAAATAACCTTGATCATTGATTGGACATTACTTTATTTTGGACTGTTATACTTCGCTGTTTGGGTTGCTACTGTACCACACTCACAATCCTCTTGAGAGTATTGCCCTCCCTCGGCCCACTTTACAACAAATGTTGAAGGAGGTATATTGTTTAACTTTGCTTGCTTTACCCCTGTGCTTGTGTTGGCTATTGCTTTGTGGAAGTGTGAAAGCTTTACTCATCTTTGTATTCCTGTAGGGCAGAAGTCAATTTGTCAAATTGCCATGATCTTTTTTTGTGGGCAGAGTAGTCAATAGCATGTCAAAGTACTGAGCTTCGGCAATGCTGGTGTCACACTGTTGAAACTAACCTGATCATTGTCTGGGGCAATTTGAAAGCTGATGATACTCACAAATAACATTTGTGAGGGCCACTCACTTGCCCCATTTATCAGTCATGCTGGTGGTAAATACATTTGTTTGATATCAGTTGATCGATGAAGCACATAATTACTCATGAGAGATATGTCAACTTATTTAGGGTCACAAACCCTAATTGATCTTTTTTCAGTATATTTGAACTTTGATGGTTAAAGTTCTGTTAATAGATTCAAGGAGCGCATAAACAAGAAACACCCTTTGAAATCTGAATGCAAACTGTATTTCATCATTTTGGTTTAAAAAAACACATACTCAATTAATTCATTCATTTAAAGCAACATATCTGTACACTTTGCGAGTGCATAGCCTCCAACAGTATCATTGAGTCGTATGGAACCTTGGCAGATTTCTCTGCTTCCACAGTGATCTGTGCTGTAGGTACCAGGACTGAAAAACAATCAAACATCCTTCATTAAATCATGTCTGTCCAGAAGCCGATTCTGTGATTTCCCAAATCAACCAAATGCAATATAAAACTGGCTTGGCTGTTTTCTGTGTGCAGCTTGGAATCTAACGTGATAAGGTGCTAACTGGGGAAAATACTAGTATAAAACAGTTGATAGACCTATGGACTCTTTCTGGGTGTACGGCGAAAGTGGCATAGAGATTTCCTAGAGCAAATGCAAAACTGCCACTGTCATTTTCTGAGGGCAATATGTTTTTGCCTTGTGTACCACAGGCATGCCACTGTATGAGTTTGTATAATTATTTTTGGCAGTTAAATAGAAAGTGTTATTTTCTGGAGCTTTTTTTTAAATCAAATGGTAATATGTTTAATTAGCCAAAACTCGGAAGACACGGACACAACTATCATGGAATTATATAATTTACTTGGGCAGAACAAATCTAGGTTGGCAATACATGCATTGGCATACCAGTGCTTTGACTGAGAGGCTGGCACATTGAGCTTGACATCTGGCAAACTGGATAGTTTGACACTTATCAAGATCAGCATCTGTGACAGGATAGGGAGTTTTGGCCGCAGAAGAAGATTTCTTTGAAGAAGGATCAATCAATTTATTTACAACAGATTTTGCCACATATATATGTGGGGGTTAGGTCAAGGCAAATAACAAATGTATGGGTGTTAAAGAGGGGGTTGCAGAGGGTCTCCCTTGTATGTATTAGTGGCAAAATCGACCGGTAAAAAAATAAATAGATCAAAACTTTTTGATCAGATCAAATAGAACCCCTCTGGTTATTTTGAGGAATGCACTGATATTATAGATGGCATCCAGGATTATAAGAGCAACATCAAATATGGAAGTAATGTGATATGTGGCAACACCGTCCTTGCATACATAAACAACCCTGATTGCATTTTATTTACTCATAGTTCTGATATGCATTATACATTTAGGTACAGTAATTAAACACTTTGTTGGTCCTTCTGGCATATGATTTACTAATAACGTTCCCCCAGTGTGGTACTAGTATGCAGTGTTAGCAGTGCTTCAGTGGCACACATATCAATCTTCTCTGCATTGGGGTGTTCTGTTTTGGGGTTGCACAGTTTTCCGATGGTCAAATCAATTATTTCCTTTGGGCAAGTGCTCCTATATTCTATCACAGACTTCTAAAATACTTACACCCAGGGGGCTTCATTATGAGTTTGGTAGTGTGGCCAAAAACAGTGGTAAGAGAGTTACCACTGCATTACCATCGCATTACCACACCACCGACCTAGGTGGTGTTAGTCTCCATTTATTGGAGTCAATAGGACTCCATGGGGATTTCGGCAGAATAACCGCTGGCGGTAATTTCACCAATTTGGTTGTTTTCTGAGCAGTAATTTGGAGGAAAAAAATATGTGGGCAGCACAATCTGTGAACTAAGAACAAGGATCAGGGAACATCTCGGAAACCTAGCATCACCAGATTTGCATCATCAGATTGCGAAACTGCACTAGTGGAGCATTGGCAGAAGGAACCGATCAAAGACAAGAAGGGGGACCTTAGATTCTTTGGGATCAAACCCATCAGACCTGGATGGGTGATCAAGAAAAGGCCCTTCACCAGCAAGAGGCAAGAGTCATTTATAATTTAAGAACAATTTCAGGAGGGCTTAACACTGACAATGAAATGCACATTTTTTGTAACAACTTAAAACACTCATTAGATATGGAAAAATGTGATGTAACCCTATAAGAGCACCGCTTAACCCTAAAACACTATGAAGGATTATCACTTTTACATTTTATTTAGGATTAAGCGACATATCATCTACAGCGGACTGATGTCTACTACAATAAGGGACAACTAAGATGGACTGCTAGAAGGAGACCATTGATATTGCAAGTAGCTAGCTTTAAATGGGTCAACCTATGATGATTGACTCATTAGGGATTGGATTGAACCTTAGAAAAAGAACAGGACCATTTTGAAAAATGGTTTCTACCCCCTAAGGGCCCTATACTGATTCCTAAAAGACTGATGATACTGACTTCTGTCCTGAGCAGCACCCATACTGACCCTTAAAGGGTATGGTTTTACTATATAAATAAAAGACAAGTGACATGATACATACTAGCCTGAACTTATAATACAAGAGAGGATCAGAATTGCAAGAACTGACCTCCGCATATGTGGATTAACAATTGGACACAAGTATACAATGGACTTCTAGATCTTAATTTAATATATAAACCTATCAACAGGATCTAATTTGGAACGGACAAAAGGAAAATATGAGTGCCCGCAATGATGACTTCATCACACACTGGCAGATGTCGTCATCGCGTACACGGCATAAAGCGATCACTTTCAGGATGGTGGCGGTCCTGCTCACATGCAGAACATTGCCATCCTGAAAGAATCCAGAGGAATCTTTGGACTACTGAAGTTAATAAGGTAAGATAAAGGATTCAACCCGGTAATTGACCGCTTTGTGCACCCCTTCTTGAAATATTTGGGACCTCATAAATGGCAGTCTAAAAATTGCATTTCTCGTCTATTGAGTATCCTCTTTAAAGTCATTCTTGCTAAAGCTCACCTACCGGAGAACTGGAGGTAGTTGATTATTGTGCCGATCCACAAAAATTGGCCTGTTATAGACCAAAGTGCAGAAATGGGGCTGCTCGGAAGCTCTTATAAATATATTTGTGGCCCTTCCCTCAGACACAACTATTATGGTCCGGTTGAATGCTCAAGGCAAACTCTCAGCAGCCTTTGAAACCACCAGAGGCTTCAAACAGGGCTGTACACTGGCCCATTTTTTTTTCATCCTCTTCACCTCCGACATCAGTAGACATTTTTGAAAATATTAGTAGTTTCTTGCCTCACCTATCTAAATTTAGACTACCTATTATATGCCGACGATTTGGTACTGTTTGATTAAACTCCAATCGGCCTCCAGAGGAAGCTGGACGCATTGGCAACATAGACTAGTCTGAACAAATTAACCATCAATTTGATGAAATCAAAGATTCTGGTGCTTCGGCCAGGCTTGAGATACAAATACACTCATTTCTGCTGGTGTCTGAATTGGGAGGTTTTGGTGAATTTTTCGACCTTTGTTTATTTGGGCACTAGATTGCAAGCACTGCAAACAACGCAGAATTGCAGAGTAATCTGACCTCAAAGGTAAAAATGTTGTTGGCCCAGGCGGCTCCAATAAACAGAAAATGTGGTTACTTTTCATTAGCACCGGTCCTGGAACATTACAAACTGAAGGTCGTTCCCTCCCTGCTATATGGTTGGGAAAATTCCAGTAGTGACGTGCTGGGAGGTGCTTGAGGGAAGCTTTTGGAGGAAGTCCTGTTGCTGCCAAATGGTGTCCCCGCAGTGATGATTCACTATGAACTAGGCCTCCCCTCTATTAAGTATCACCTCCTGTCAATAAAATCTTGCAGTACTGAAACACATCCTGTGCACTGAGCAGGGCTCTATTTGGTGGGAATTGAGGTTGCTCCTAGACTCCAAAACGTGACCCTGCTTCAATAAATGGGAACAGGAATGTTACCAAATTTTGTAAGAAAGTGGAATCTCAATGGACATGTTCCTGTATTCCCCTTTGAAAACCAGGACAAAACTAAAGAAAGAGACTGGATCCTGACGATTGCAAAAGTAAGATCATATGACCGATTTTAAGACCTGCTTATCAATGTCAGGCCTGTGGGTATGCCACCGACCTACATATACAAATCCCAGAGCCTGTCATGGCATAGAATGGCTATGATGCTGAGACTCAATCTGCAACCAACTAAAACAATTGAGGGTGGTAAAGCTGGGATTTTGTGGGAGTCAAGGTCTTGTTGCTACTGTTCGGAGCATGGTCACTTTGAGTCATTGCAGCACTTGCTGCTTTCACTGCGAGGCTCTAGACGATAGGCATCACCACTATTTTGATCACTTGGTAGAAAAACTATCTATCGAAGGAGTGGGCATGGTCTGGCAGCGAGCTATGAGTTATCAAGGTACTAATAACTGGCTGATGGCAGCAATCAATTTTTTCAATGAGATTTTGGTACTAACATAATTAGTTGTGTTTTTAAATGGCTTGTGATTTTTTTTTTATTCTGGGTAAATGTAAATGATTTTGGCCACTTCTGTTTAAATTGATTGAGTATGAGTTTAAGAGGATGTGTTTTTAAGGAAGGTTGTTAAAGGTTATTTTATAACCATATAACAAATAATAAAACAAATTAAAAAAATCCATTTCTCTACTTTACAAATGGAAAATCTAAACCGTATAAATGAAGAGAAAAAAGTATGAGACAGATGATATGCATATACAGGGCAAAGGTACAGAACCAGTTAATCAGTGACATGACTACCACAATGTTAACCTATTCAAATGTTAATCCTTTAGAATAATAAGCAATATATTACAGATAGCAATGAAAAGGCTAACGTCTAAGACTATAATAAGAGTCTACAGTCAGAGAGAAGACAATCAGAAATTGACTTAGAATACTAGGTAAGAGATTATCTCAGATCTTATGTCATGAAAATAGTGAATCAGCACTCATAAATAAAACCTGGCTCTAATTACACAACTTTTGCTCTTATCCTTCCGAGCTACTAACCACTGTATACCTTAATACTGTTAAAAAGGAATTAACCTTGTGTATGAATCTGTGTTTGTAATATTACTGTGAGGCAACAGCAATATATGTCATAATAAAAGAGAAGGCTATTGTATTGAAGTTAGGACAAACTTGAGCACCATGCCTGACCAGTGTATGTGTAGGAGACTAACGTGCAGGAATGTACTAAATGTGTTACACTTATAACTGTGGTACTTGAATACAACTAGTTTTGCTGTGAGAAAGCCTGGGTCCAGGCAAAACAATTGCACATGCTCCAAATGGCAAATGTTGGCACTACTTAAAATATTTGATCTGGTATTAAACCAACAAGCAAACACTCTCAAGATTTGAGTACATTATTATGATCTTTAGAAGCTTAGGCATATAACACAAACCTACCAAACACATAAACCCAAATGAGGTATTCCAAAGTTCCGGTACAGTCTTTAGGAACAACTATGCATGTTACGAGAAACGAATCTTGAAAATCACAATTGTCTTGCTGACTGCTGAAACATCAAAAGTAATTTTATCTGGGACTATGGGGGTTTGGTGGGTTTTTCAAAGTCCATGAATACGCTGGTAAAATAGACACTGTGCTAATGACTTTCTGTAGAGATGCAATCTCTCAGTATTGTGCAGGTTGCAGATTTGTCTTCTGGGGCATTTATCCAGGCTACCATCTTTCTGAGCCAGGTAAAATGATCTATTGCATACTAGGAAAGAATATTGGAATAGAGGGGGATAGGGCTTACCCCAAATTCATAAGATTTACTACTGATGTCTCTGCTAGAGGTTGATAAACCAGTGAAAGCTCAAATGTGAACATTCAAGAAATTCAGTAAACTATATCTCTTTGACTTAAAATAAATCCAATACTAATGTGAAGCTGCGGGTGTCTCCACAAGCCCAAGCTTGCTAGAGAAGGGAGGGGGGCCAGCTTACTTCCTTGATAGACAATCAGTGGACTGACTGGTGTTGCTTTGTGTAGAGTCTCCCATCCATTCATGGCATCCCATGTTGTCGTAGGGTTGTTGAATCATTCACTCTTCTACCTTTTAGAAGATTGTAGACCTCTGTGTCCATCCAGCCCTGGCGAGGAACTGGGCATTGTCCCCAGAGGTTCCTGCTCTTGCCTCTGGGTATTTTTCCAACTTCAAGGGGAGTTTTTGTGATCCCTAGACTATTGTTCTATACTGATTGATCTGGAACCAAACAGGGATGCTAAGGTGACAACTCCAGCAACAGCTTCAGTAACACATGTACCCAAAATCATAAATGAGGTGCAGACCTGTTGAGATCAAAACCACCCCGAAAAATGAAGAGCATACTGTAACATACAGAGAGGAACTGGCCATGCTGGGAGTCTTGACTCTACCACGAACCTTTGTTGGGGCCATTTAAGATAAAGACAGATGACCTTCACACAGAAGTGGAAGCATCATATAATAAGCCAGACCAACTGTCAGAGGACTTGTCTGATGCTGATGGTGAACTAGAATGATCCCTCAACTAGAATCACATCCAAGGACTTGAGAGACTCCAATACCTGAGCTGATAACATCACATATAATCCCAAAATAGAGATCACTACCGAGTGCTGCCAGTGAGGGAAAGCTCAGTGAGTCAGCTGAAGCTACTGCCACAGAATATATACATGACTATGACTCACTGAATCAGCCTTTTTGGCCAGAGTGGTTTGAGCATGGAGACAGTTGCACTGTGGAAATCACAGGTCTAACAACCGAACATCTGCTGATAGTTGGAAGGAAAATTCAGGAGAGTTTTGCACAGGATCACTATCAAGGTGTGAAGATATGCTTATGTGTTGATGTTGATGTTCAGATCCCCATGAGGCCCGTTCTGTTGGACTAGCCACCAAAGGAATCCCAAGCATCATTGTGACTACCCAAGTGTTCCAACGAAGAAGCTGGGCAACAAGGTGTCAAAGGAGGAGGTCCACTAGAGACAGCCATCCCCAAGACTGCATTTAAGGAACCTTCAAGTAATCTAAGCCATTGTGAGTAACCTATGTGACCAGATTAATTCACTGCAATAACTGCCACAGTGCACCAAGCCACCCTGAGAGAGCGTGGACGGAAGCTCTAGTTGTGTTATAAGGTTTTGCGGTCTGGGGATTTTCTATACAGGTCAGATTGTGGAGCTCCATTCCTGTGCTTATTCAGAATGTCCAGAAAAATGATGTGTATTTTACCAAACTTTACCACTTTTAAAAAATTAAATAGTGCAGACGCTGTGAAAAGCACTCTCCATAATTCTACTTTATTTACAATGGGTCTATGACATCATTATGTGATATGATCACAAGTGAACATATGGGAATTCATGATGCTGCAGACGGCCTCGTTACTCACGAATAATGTCATCTAATACCACCTAATGACATCACTATGTGATGACGTCACACACGCATGCAAACATAATCTGCAGCTTTTTTTAAATGGCGGACACTATCACTGAGATGCCAAGGACACACGAACCATGATCTCCAATGAGACGCTTGTCTGACAATCGATACATTAAGGATTCCATATTCCTCAATGTGTAGCCTCTCTCACTACAATGTATTTACATGCTTTCAGGGGCCTCTAATGTTACTTGCAACATGCTGAACCTAGACGAATGCTCACCTTTGAGCAAACAAACCCACAAATAGGTATGTAACAAAAGCCTATTTTTATCTTTTCCCTCATTGCATGATTATTTCCTAAAACACTAACAATTACCCCATGTACATTGCCCTTCCTTTAGTACTGATATTGAAGAAGCGGAAAAGGTATTCAACCTACTGATAACACAGTAGCCTGGCAGAAGATATGTATGGTTCTGTCTATGCAATATGGCAATCTAAATTAGTTGAACAGGTTACATTTCACAAGATGAATTCTCATTAATTGATGCTGTTTAGGATAAATACATTTAGAAATCACTTTTTTTGAAATTAAGAAGAATGTCACAGCTTGTGTCACTTAAATAAGAAGGTGTCATACTAACGAGCTACCTTAGATAGGATCAATGATTCACCTGGCTCGAACAGAGGATTTTCTAATTCTCAGGTTCCATGCAGGATTCAGATATCATTAACAAGCCCCCATTTGCATGTCCTGAGGGAGGAGCAGAAAACGGATTGTCTCCACGCCAAAACATAACAACTAAACAGTTGATATGTGGCTACGTTGACACATTTGGACATATTTGTCAGGAACAGTGACTCTGTGCAGTTTACACTTTGGAATGCTTTAGATATACATATTAGGAACTCATACTTTTGCACTCTACTTGATAATCAACTGTGAATAGGATAGACACTGTAATATGAAGTAGACCCATTTGCTAGGGATTGAGTATCTTTAATATAATGTTATTGTTTCCATATATAAGTCAAATTGTCATAATGTGGAATAACAATTCATGTTCCTTTTATGATGTTTTTTGGTTTGTCAATGTTTGTCTTTCTTGTATTAAGAACTCTTAATGTAACTTACCTTTGTAATAACCTTCATGTATTAATTTACTGTCAATGTACTATTTATCTCCTTTGAACATTAAGTAATTGGTATTTACCATATGTTGTTTTTCCTGCTTATCTGAAGATTTATTTTTAATAGAGCATTGCATAACTACTTTTGTATATAGTTCAATGATTATATTATACCTTTCTTATGAAAATATTGGCTAGGGAAACAATCCCCTCTTTTGATATATTTTATACCTGAGTCCTTACATTAAGAACGGGTTATCCTACAGAGTAGAAACCTGAGTGACAATGATAGCACCATTGTTTGTACAATGCAGATGGCAATTAGTACTGGGTGTTCATTTTTTAGCACTACTTTAAAATCATAGTGCGGTCTCCCCAAAAAAAGACACAGAGGTTGCCAATGTAATGACCATATGTCCAAACATTCATGGTCATTTCAGCCATTCTGTCAATGTCCAGAAAACGGTGTGAAGAGTGTATACCACAAATAGCCTTCCACAGCTCGACTTCATACAGGCTATTACCACCAGATTGAATTCAACCCTACATTTGCTTCAACACCTCTTTGAACAGCACGCAGCTATCAATGAGTATGTGAAGCAACACAAAGGTGAACCAGAGTCATCCTATCCATTGAGGTTGCGTGAAAAGGCTCATCCAGCTTCTGGTACCATTTGACTATGCTACACAGGCTGTCAGCAATGATAACACTACAATGAGTTATGAAATCCCTCTAGTTCATAAATACCAGATCAAAACGAAGAAAAAGATTTTTACATTTATGTCTGGTCAACAACATACCCCAGCGCTTACAAACACACTAGGATTAACACAGACATAGTTGTCTCTGAGGAGTTCATCTGCCGAACAATTTTAAGCCCATGCTGCAAATGCTGATTGTCTGCGTTTTTGCCACTTTGGGGAGCTAACATGGTAAAATAGAAGACATGGATCATAGAACGAATTTCGGTACATAGAAGGGAGTGGGCTCGTTTGCAACTTACAATGAAAGGAACTGTCAAAATGCACTCTTCTTCCATATCTAAACAAAGCAGTCCCAGTGACAACACCACCATCATATTATAGAAACATTGGGCCTCATTACAAGTCCATTGGTAACGCTGCCGGTGCTACCGGCGGGTTGCCGCTGTACTTGCAATATTTACTGGTGCCTGACTTGCCGGTAATATCAGGGGATTACAACCTCAGCATTCCGCGAAGTCAGGCGCCGGTAAATTGTAAATGCCCATTCCCATTTGATTCCCATAGGACTCAATGGAAATGGGGAGCACGGAAGCACCGGTAACGTTAATATTGTTGCTGGTGCTTCCGTGAAACTCTGCGGGAGTGTGCTATTCGGCTGCCGGGTCTGACCCTGGCTGGCGGGAAGGCATCCGTCCGCAGAATGGTACTGTGCCGGTCTGGTAACAATGGTGCCGTTAGGCTGCTAGCATACTGTTCAATAAATCTGTTTTTCAAAGCACCAATGTATCTACAAGGAATTAATCATCTGTATCCTGAGGCAAATACATCTGAGAAACAGAATACAATGAAAACGTTCTATAATTATAATCTTAATCCGTACAATTGTGTGCACTTTCAAGCAACCTGAAAAAATAGTCCCACAATTGGGTGCAGTGGCATGCAGGTCAGAGACAGATCCCACCAACAGTCAACCTGATGACCTGCCATCCAAGATGTGTACCTCCATCTCAGGTGTCCTATTTTCCTTAACCATCATCCTCCAGTGCCCTTTCCTTCCAACACATTCTCTTTGCCCCCTGTTTCTTACATTTAACGTTCAGACCTCTGTTGTCATTTTGCTCCATCCTTTAACTGTTAATTTAATCCCCTTTGTTCTTACATGCACCTCCTTCCCTTTACCATATTGCTCAGTCACCAATACCTTGCCACTCACGCCATTTAATTTCCCAACACGCCAAGCCCATTCCTTGTTCCTCACCACCCTGTTGCCCTGGCTTACAGTTAGACAGCATACCACCTTGATTTGCCAGTCAGCCTTTGCCAGACTTAACAAGCCTGTGGTAATTGTGGCTATGGAGTCTGCACTTGGATAATGCAGAGCGAAAGACAATGAGTGAGTGGAAGTGGCTTTTATGTGCTCCAAATTGGCATTTTCTTGGAAAGCCGGCTGCATATTTCAACTCATAAAAGCAGAGAGAACTTCAAGGGGAATTCGCCTTGGACCTGGTGAGGGAGGGGAGCAAGAGCAGCCTATTATGGCAGGCTGCCTGGATGCCTACGGGCTTTGGTGCGGTATAAGCACAATAACATAACATAACATAACATAACATATGTGTGTTTTCAAATAAGGTTGAGTGTATTGGTGTGTTTCTGTTTCTGTGACTGGGTTAATGTATTTGGGTGTAATGTATAGATGGAAGGATGTATCTGTGTTAACGTGACTTTTTATGTACATATCAGAGTCTGGCATCGATTGCATGTGCGTCTTTTCTTGGTCACATACAAGAAGAGTGTTCTGGACAAGATAATGAAAAACGATTACAGATTTAGGGGGTCATTCAGAGTTGGGTGGTAACAGTAAAATCATCAGCATTTGGCAAATACCATTGGTTTTACCTTCCACCCAGTTCAGTGTTTGATCAAATACCATCCATGGTGTTCCATAGGAAAAAAGGCAGTGGTTTTTTTGAGTACTTTTACAGAGAAAACACCATGTTTTTACCTCCACCTTCAAAGTGGAGGTAATAAAATCCAAACTGGCCCCACAATTCTTAAATCTTTCTTTTTACTGTATAGGAAGGGGCGTATCGCTTCAAAAGAGTGAAAAGAGTTTTTACAAATGGCAATGTTGAGGGGGTAAAAAGGTAGGCATCTCTGATTGCCTCATCTCACCACCTTATCCACATAATGCAAAAAAAGTTCCAGAATTGACCCTTCTTTGCATAAAGAAAATCAACAATAGTGATATGAGTCACTACAGTACATAATCCATTTCTCCCTTCAGAGTAGCCGTTACACTGCAGGGAGGGCAGGAGCCCGTCCCGAGAACATCCGCCAGCTGATTGAGAAAAGGAACCCTCTCACCACGCTCCGAGTGCCAATCTGTCGTGTGCACCGGAGCTCCATGGTAAGCATCCGCTTACAGATCCTCACCTCCAACGTTTCATCCCTTCTCACGCCGTGCATGACTGCACCTGAGGCTTTGTTTTCCCATTCCACGGCCTCTGATGCGAGGCTCCTGCACGAATCTTCGCCAAACATAATGACGCCTACCTAAGATGGCTGCCGCCACGAGATGTTGTTGGGTTGCCTAGCAACCTTAGCCCGAAAAGCAGACCTGCCGATTGGCCCGCGTCCCCCATTTGTCCAGCCGTTCGCCACCAGAAGGCGTTAGCCGGCCTGACCACTGCAAGGCCTGCACTATAAGGCCAGTGGCCTGTCTTCGCCTGCCAGAAGCTATTACACTCCGGGGAGGGCAGGAGCCCATCCTGAGAACATCCACCAGCTGACTGAGAAAAGGAACCCTATCACCACGCGTCAAGTGCCAATCTGTCATGTGCACCGGACCCCCAGGGTAGGCATCCGCTTACAGAAACTTGTCTCCACTACCAGCGTTTCATCCCTTCTCACGCCGTGCATGACTGCACCTGAGGCTTTGTTTTCCCATTCCACGGCCTCTGATGCGAGGCTCCTGCACGAATCTTCGCCAAACATAATGACGCCTACCTAAGATGGCCGCCGCCACGAGATGTTGTTGGGTTGTCTAGCAACCTTAGCCCGAAAAGCAGACCTGCTGTTTGGCCCGCGTCCCCCATTTGTCCAGCCGTTCGCCACCAGAAGGCGTTAGCCGGCCTGACCACTGCAAGGCCTGCACTATAAGGCCAGTGGCCTGTCTTCGCCTGCCAGAAGCTATTACACTCCGGTGAGGGCAGGAGCCCATCCTGAGAACATCCACCAGCTGACTGAGAAAAGGAACCCTCTCACCACGCGTCAAGTGCCAATCTGTCATGTGCACCGGACCCCCAGGGTAGGCATCCACTTACAGAGACTTGTCTCCACAACCAGCGTTTCACCCCATCTCGCACCATGCATGACTGCACCTGAGGCTTTATTTTCTCATTCCACGGCCTCTGATGTGACGCACCTGCACGAATCTTCACCAAACATAACGGCACCTACCTAAGATGGCCACCACCATGAGGTTTTGTCGGGTTGCCTTGCAACCTTAGCCCGAAGAGCGGACCTGCCAATTGGTTTACGTTCCCCATTTGTCCAGCCAGCCGCCACCGGAAGGCGTTAGCCGGCCTGACCGCTGCAAGGCCTGAACTATAAAGCCAGTGGCCTGTCTTCGCCTGCCAGAACCTGTTACACTCTAGGGAGGGCGGGAGCCCGTCCCAAGAACATCCGCCAGAAAAGGAACTCTCTCACCACGCTTGAAGTGCCAATCTGTCATGTGCACCGGAGCCCCAGGGTAAGCATCCTCTTACAAAGACTCACCTCCAAAACCAGCGTTTCACCCCATCTCGCGCCGTGCATGACTGCACCTGAGGCTTTGTGTTTTCCCATTCCACGGTCTCTGATGCAAGGCTCCTGCATGAATCTTCGCCAATTCTAACAGCGCCTACCTAAGATGGCCGCTGCCACGATATGTTGTCGGGTTGCCTAGCAACCTTAGCCTGAAGAGCGGACCTGCCGATTGGCCCGCGTTCCCCATTTGTCCAGCTGTCCGCCACCGGAAGGCGTTAGCTGGCCTGACCACTGCAAGGTCTGAACTATAAGGCCAGTGGCCTGTCTTCGCCTGTCATCGCCTAGACGAGCATTGGGGCCGGAGCCCTTGCACGACCCAGGTCCCCTCTACAGAAACCGCACAGTGGCTAAGCACTGCCCCTGAATGCATATCAGGTACCTTACGAAGAGCGCTGCCACCCTGACCCCTAAGATTCTTTCATCTTGTCTTCACGTGCCTAAGACTCTTGCCAACAGGGCTTCCAGCTCAGCGTGATCAGAACACCTTGTCACCTCTTGCCGAATCGCTCGATCTGTGACAATAATGACTGAAACAATCTCACCTATAACTCTTAATGCTCTAGACTCCCATACCTCCGCCTTACGTAAGTGTTACCTATACTCTCACTATGTTATCAGCCTGAGTGTAGCCACTCTATACCCTGCCACGATTTGCACCATTGTTGTATAAGCTGCCAAACTAATGCTTCACTGCCCTAGTTCACTAACTCATTGTTGATTGGTCCAGCACGCCAGGTTACCGGCAGAGGTGGGTTCTGCCTATGTGTGACCTAATTTAAACACTGCCTACTTTTGTCATACGTGTAATGTCATCTATGCGCGATCAACCTCAAATACTGCCTATGTTACACAAATTCTGATTTTTGATATTTTAAATTCTGATTCTTGCCAAGCACGATTTTAAAACATACTGTTACCCTAAGTACTATATAACCCTCACTGTCCTCACTGAGCTAGAGAATACCCTTTATCTACACTAGCTGAAGTAACCTGCTACTAATGTTATTACCGTCACCTATACTTACCACCCTCCCTCATATCCTGATCATAAGTGACTGCCACACAACATCCTCCTGAGCTTCATCCACACTATGTTTGCCCTCAGGCCTGTGTTGCTAAAACTAATATATATCCTAACAACACTGGTACTAGGGAGACTTGTGTACACCCCCAATTATGGCGACCACCCAAAAATAACCAGGACTAACAAAGATCACCAGCTCCCAACAGTTTCTACCACCTCAAGCCCTCACTTACAGCCAAGTTGCCTCCCACTTCAACTCTGTATCATCCTACCGCTGCTGACAAACCTCAGTTCAGTCAGGAAATGATATTCAAGGCATGGCCTTGACATATACGCCTCCCTCTTTCCTCCAGACCGCATATCCCACCAACTAAACCCTTGTACCATGTACACCCCCTATTAGAAACTCCCGACTTAGAGCCAGACTTGCCAAACTATACAAACTACCTGCTAAAACCATTAAAACCATCACCCAAATTACTTGCAGCCCCAACAGCAACAAATCCACAACCAAAACTCCCATTGGCAATGTAAAACTTGCTCCCCTCCCTACCCCTTTTTCCACCCACAAAAGATGCCACTCCAGTCCACCGACTATTGCTAACGCTACCCTCTACCCTCACCCTAAAGCACCCTTGAAGAATATCCCAGATATCAAGGGCACACTAATTAATACCAGAACCCTAGTGGCAAATCACACAGAAATAGCAGATCTGATCACTGGTGAAAAGTATGATTTTCTTGGTATAACAGAATCTTGGCTGCATGCGACTGCCGGACTGGCAATCCTCCTAGCTTTACCAGACAACTATGAAATTATTAGAGCAGAGAGAAATGACTCTAGAGGTGGAGGCATTGCTCTTATCACTAAATCCAACTTGGCCTTAAGAATTGCCCCTTCCACTGCCACTAGTTCATGAGAACTGCTCACAGCTAAGCTCCCAACTACTAATAATGACACCCTAAATATCTATATCATATATAGACCTCCAGGTCCGACTGGATCCTTTGAAGAACTCTCTACCCTCCTCTCTGAGAACTCCAAACCAACATCTAAAATTCTCCTGCTTGGAGACTTTAATCTAGGATTCAATTATCCTAATGAACCCAAGCCCCAACCATTTCCAATGCTCTAACAGAACAGGGATTCACTCAAATAGCGACCCAAGCCACCCAAGACAAGGGGAGATCCCTCAACTGGGTAGCTGACTATAACTGCACAGCCTCCATCACCATGATAACACCGCTAGTTTAGACAAACCATTGTTTGATATCATTCACCTTACCCGCCATGTCCTCTACCCCCAAGATTACTCCCATGGCACCCACCCTCCGTACGACGAACAAAAATAACATCACTGCAGACAAAATCATCCCCCTTATCATTCCTACCCTTAACCTTCTTCCCAATTAAACTACTCCAGATAACCTAGTAAGCGCCTATAACACCGCCATGATAGAAGCCCTAGATGTACTTGCACCACTCAATCTACGGAAAAGTAAATCAAAAGCCCATCTGAACTCATGGTTCACCCCCACTTAAAAAAGTTGAGAAAAGAAAAAAGAAAACTTGAATCCCTGTGCAAAGCCAGTACCACAGAGGAAAACAAAACTAATGTAGTCAACTCAGCAACCTCCTATAAAAAGGAGATTATATGCGCCAAACAAACATCCTACAATGAGCGAATTGATAAAGCCAACTCAAACACATGTGAACTGTTCACTATCCTAAGGGTACTGGAAGCACCTATCCCACGGATAGATAACTGCCTGAAAGACAAATCCTGGTGTACAAGCATCCAGAATGCCTTACAAAACAAAATCGCCCTACTCCAAAATAAGATAGCTAAGAAAAAAGCCTCACTATCCATCTCAAACAACTCCCCGCACTAGTGAAACTACCAACAAACCCCATGTACAATTTAAATTCTCTCAAGTGTCAGTTCATGAGGTGGAAAAAGTCATGCTCTCACTTAAACCATCTAATTGCCAAGGAGATAGCTGCCTGGCTCAAATTATTAAAGATGCTGCCAGAGACCTTGCGCCATTTATAAGCAAATTAATCAATTCTTCATTCAATTCCGGCACCGTCGCCAGTAACCTTAAGGGGTTATGGGTCCTACCCCTCCTGAAAAAACAGACACGAGATCCCTCAATCCCTACTAATTACAGGCCCATTACCACTGCACCTTTTTTACTCAAAATCCTCAACAAAATGGCCTACATTCAAATTCAGGAGTACCTTGAGTCAAACCACCTCCTCAGCGCCGGACAATCCGGCTTTAGACCCCGTCATGGCACAGAGACAGCTCTTATAGATCAAAAAACTCAGATTGACGAACTGAAGGACAAGGGTAAAACAGCCTTGTTGCTACTTTTCGTCCTGTCGGCCGCCTTCGACTTGGTGGACCACCAGGCTCTTTGTAAACATCTGGCCATAGCTACTCACTCCTCACATAGTGCCATTACTTGGATCAAATCGTTCCTCAACAATAGGACTATGAGAGTCTTATTTGTGGACCATTGTTCTGTCATACAATCACAATGCACCACCCTCTCTATTCTCTGCTTTACCCAAACGTGAACGTGTTTTTGTTTTTGTGCTTACGGTTCCATGTGATAATGTCCCTGCAAAAATGTCACCATGCAAAAAATTCACCGAAAAATTGTGTTTTTTTGCGTCGACATTATTACATGGAACATGCGGGGGGGGGGGCACTATTTATGGTCACCCATATAATGTCGCCACAAACATTTCCCGCAACATTCTGTACGGCAACCATATTTAGGGACATTATTACCTGATAAAATACATACAAATACAAATCCGTGCTTTTCTAAACGACACATCGTCTGATTTGTATCACATTGATGACATCTCATTGGAAATGCGGCTAATTGGTTTAACCACAAGACAGAAAGGTACAGCAGCTTGCAACGGAACAGACGCACTGGTTCGAGCTCGTGTAAGGCTGCTTTCAAATTGCATTTTAAGCCAAACCTGCAATTTTGCCTCTGGATGAAAATACGGTTGTACAGTAGGTGATACAAATCGCGGAGGTAAATTAAAGTGACTGTTATCCTTTGTGATGGTAAGGAGCTGCTCTGTTCCTAATGGGTGAAAGAGGGCCGGGATCCAATTGCACAGGATGAGGCTGTAATGTGGGGGGGGGACACCTGAGGCGACCCCCGTGGAATAACAGAGCGGACGACTCAGCAGGACTGCCTGAGTGTGAATGGCTCTTTCCTTAAATCCCATTGTCGGATTTTAAAAGCTTGGGAAGCCAGCATGCGGCGTTCACTTTCGTTCATTGGGTTTGATTGACACATGCTGACTCGAGCTGCCAGCAGCAATACAAACCATGAAAAAAAGTGCCTGCTTTATTGTATTGATCGTGAGTCTTTGAAGGCGGCTGAGGACATTCTACCTTTCTTACCGACTGCAGTAATGGAAAATGGAAGTGCAGGTTGTGTTTACGATCCCCGGGTTTCCTAAATTAATTACGTCGACACAAAGCCATACAAATACAGTTAATTGTAATGACGTGTTTTCATCTGGCTCCCTATGTAACTTGGGCCTATTTTACTGCTCAGGCACGGATTGGCTGAAATTGCTCTAGAGTAATGCCCAAGTACTAGCCCAACATTAAACTCCCCGAGGCCTGGCTTACTCATATCTGCTGGTAACCTTCTTTGCAAAGCCCGGCAAGAGGAAGACAGCCAGGTTGCACCGAGATCTCCTCACTATCACCTAGCTCCACTTGTGAAAACCCCTATACACATACACCTAGTCTAGTCTCTGTCCCCTCATCCATGTCACATTTTCCATGTTCACAATTATTTACTCGTTCCCTGTACTCTGCAGCTACCCTATCTTCCAAATCCCTATACTCTGCCCACTGACCCCCTCCTCCTCATTTCTCCTTCCCCGTGACACCCTTCCCAACTGATATGACAGCACCTTAAACTGCACCTGACAGCACCTCTGCAGCTTCCCCACATCCCACACTCCATCTGTAGCAATGTGAATATCCCTCTCTCATCTCCCCCGTGCAACTAGCATGAGCAATACAGGCAAATACTTCCACTCACACAAATGGCCAACCACCTGTACGGGCTTCTTACCATAGTTGCATGCTTTTTACTCAACAACGGGTATTGGTGCCAAGGAGGAGGAGCACAAGTGCCCCTTGCCAACTACCAATTCAGATCCTTTACTGTGGACAATGGGTCGTTTTTAGCATCTGCAAACATTCTCTGAGTTCAGTATTGAAACACGTGGTCAGCTTAAACAGTACTTGTTAACATCCCTTCTGACAGCAGTCATCACCACGCTACTTAGCCTGTGCAGATTGCACAGAATTGTACATCTGCTGCCGTATATTGTATTTATTGTGTTAATGTACAGTATGTGTGGTAAATACAATGTTTACCCAGAGGAATTTCTGTTCTGTCGGGGTGCAGGAATCGGCTCTGGATCTCAGGGCAACACTGCAGCTGTTTGGACGGGGAAAGCACTGGTGGCGTAGGGGCAAGTATGTTGTACTCTGTGTCCCGGAGCAGCAATGAAAGTGGTGCAGCATTGTGGTTAACTGCAAAATAAATAATCCTGACAAAAGAAAAACGTTTCTTACCAAGTATTCCTAACCCCAATGTCCTGTGGAACCACTAGTCTTTATCTTTGGGTTGTGTTTTATCTGGGTTCCACTGACTCATTTCCGGGTTCCAAGGCATATTTCTGAAGAGTGGATGGTAAGATCCACACCCCCAGAGGACAAAACTCGAAGAGCTGACAGAGTTGTAAGCTGCCTTCCAGTGGTGATATGCAGGGGTCAAGTCCTAAAAATCAAAGTGGGGGGACTCATCAAAAACGCAATGGGATGCAACGTCGCCAGAAATTAGCATATCAAGATGAAATATGCACATTTAATTAAACTGGCTTTCCATAACCACCCACATTGCATAGGATAAATGGCATTTGCCTTTCATAAAATCAACACACACACAAAACGAAAGAGAGGATATTTTCTTCTTTGTTTTTGAAAACGCTGAAAGGTGTGCATGTTTTAAACTCCAAGAACCAATACACATGTTTTCCCTGGGACTTGCAGAAATTTCACCTTTAGTTGTTTGTTATTTTTCGTCAAGTTATATAGTGCAGTGTTGAAGTGTCTGGCGTACAAACCAGACAACTGCGGTTTGATCCCCGAGGTCGTCTTTAATTCATACATTCAAATAGGACATTCAGTGTTTCTCATTTTAGCTGGGGGGGACTGAGTCCACCGTCTGAATAAAGTGGGTGGATTCTGTCCCCCCACGTGTCCCCTCAACTTGAGCCCTGGGGATATGACATGATAGGTTATTTATAACGTGCTTAATACCCAGAGGTTTCTAAGCGCGGACCCAGGGATCGAACCTGTGTCTTGCATCTGAGGTGAGGACGTTACTGCTGAGCTATCCTCCCGAGACCTCCGGTGAATCTCTCCCAGAAGTGCTACAATAGCTAAGGGTTTCTGGGCCATGCTTGGTGTGTTCCCTGTCACCTCACTACCTCCCCTGCTCTTAGTGTCTATTGGGTGTTCTGACCCACGTTTGGACTATTATGCTACAACATTTGGTGCTCTGGGCTTAGGAAATCCAAGATGGCCGAAAAAGCCCACATGTGCGCCAGAATCTATGAAAACCGCGCAGTTGTGCACACTAAAATGGTTGCCTAACTTGCCACCCACCAATGCAAGCAGGATGGGCCGGGGTGCCATGAGTGAAATGTGTGCCAAAGGAAAAACCGCACTTTAAAATCACCTTTTGTTTCTCTGAATGCCAGCTCAAAATGCCTATTTGCAACACATCCAACAATCTCACTGAACACCAGCGGACATCTGGCAGAATAAAGTATTGTGGGCATACAAAATCTGGAAAGAGGATGAAAAGTTATATTCTGAAGTGACTTGAAGGTTTATAACAAGACTGGCTGAGCTGTGGATTTCAGCAGTTTAAGTAAATTTGGACTGAAAGACACTAAAAATCTAAATGTTTAAAAGAAATGAGTGACCTACTTTTGAGTGTCACATAGGCTGAAATTGTTTAAATGTCATAGTTTTAAACTTAGAATCAGCATTCTAGCTGCATATGTAAAAAATTGTTAGTTATTTGAATGCAGAAAACTGGGGAACAGAAACGACATGTGGCTAAAAACTGGCTTAAAGAGATTCCAATTTTGCCTGGCAACTACCCCCATCAGGAGTGAAACTTGATTCACAAGTAACTTCCCAGGCCTGGCTGTTTCCTGCTGGCCACACTAAGGATATGCCATCTCTCTGATAATTGAATTAAGGGGAGCCCCCACAGAATACAGGAGCTCCGAACAATGCAACCCCCTTCACCCAGGCAGATGGTTTATTGCAGATGTCGTAAAACAGCTTCCTCTTGGCAGAAGCTGGGAGGGGCAGGGTCTCTGAGCTTGGCAGAAACTGGAAAGACTGGTTTCTGTACCATGTGACCTGAAAAGACACACCCCTGTAGTCAGAATATGGTTTTAGAAAAAGATGGATCATTCATAGAGTGGACTTGTGAAAATTATTTAAATGATACCATAATTCTTGTGATTTTTCTGCCCACATTTTAAGACGTGTTAGGACCCGGTGGTATGTTCAGGGGGGTTTTAGCGGAAAAGAGGATATTACTCAAAATGTGTGCATGTGAAAAATCTGACACTTCATCAACTAATGTCCATACTCCTTGCGCACATGTGTGTAAATTTGGGTTAATGTCCGATATTGCGAAACCAGTTAAAAAGTGCAAATGTCACCATTTCTGAATGCAAGCTCCCAAGAAGAGCAGATTTGGACAGGGTATACCTCCTGTGATGCATGATGGGTGCATGTAATTTCAAAACACTGTGTAGCTATGAAATATGTCTTTTGGGTCAAAATATAGATTGTGTGTAATTTGACTGGGGTGGGTTCTCTGTACCATAAACAGACCTCATCATGATGACACTTCATTTCATTCCCCCAATCAAGTGGAAGAGGATGAAGTGGCCAATGACGAGTGGAGAGGGGTAGAGCCTAGTGATGCTGCACACACACCCATTTTCAAAACACATAAAAGCAGACAGACAGGACAGATAGGGACCTTCAAATCCATTTGCTGCGGGACGCTCTGCCGGGGAAATCCATACTTTACCTCCATCAATCTCTAGAGAAAGCTGTGCAGAAAGATCCAGACTTCAAATCCATCAATCTCCAGAATCCAGAGAGAGAGAGAGCTGACCCAGATCACTGTGAAGTGCAGAGACCAGACCAGAGTCCAGTCTAAAACCTGACCAGATCCGTGGCGAGGCCCATTTAATTCAAGAATATAGTGTGAGTACCTAGTAGAACTGTGCAGAACCAATCTCTTAGTTAAAATAATATAATCCAAGCTATTTTAATCTAAGTAGAACTGCCTCCTAACTGTCACCTGTCATTTTCTAGTTGCTAGCTGTCACTTGTCTTTTTGAACTTTAAAATTTCAAATCTGAAAAACGACCTTTAGTAACTTTCCTCAGAAAGCTTAGAATCGTGGCTTTTCTACGAACCTAGAACCGCATTCCTACCCCCGATACTTTTGCCGCAATCGCGAAAAACGCACTGGCGAATTTACCGCGATTTGCAAATTTCTCAACGTGTGAAAACAGCAGTTTTCTTGCTTTCAGTTGCCAAAAATTCGTTTAACCTGCTAGTTAACCCTAGATCCTTGCTAAAGTGAGCCTGGACTAATATTAACTAGATACCACTCACCCTGAACCTCTAGAGGGAATTAAAAGCATTTTAGCATATTTTTCACTTCATTGCCAGCACATATAAAAGCATTTTGGGCCTGTGTTTCCAACTTCTGTAGTCTAAGCTTGCTGGGGTGAACTGAATTACATTTGATTGCATTTCTGAGAACTGTGTGCTTTCCTTCCATTTCCTTGCATTGCATAAAGGGGGGAGGGGATTGCCAGAGAAAAGTGATTACATTGTTTTGTTGAAATCATATTGAGTACTTTCTGTATTGCATTTTCATTCAACATTACATCCATCTGAACTTATATAAAGCATTCTCTACCACCTTCTTCTTCTGTTCCTATTCACAAGTGTGCTAGTGCCAGATTCTCCGTTGTTAATCTTTATCATATCAGATTAAGTGTGATATCCCATTATTAATTTATTATAAAGTGTGATATATATATCTATTGTTTAAATTATCAAATAAACCTTTTAAACTTGCAAAACAGAACTACTTCTTGGCTCAGTGGGGTCAGGAGGATTCCAAGAGAGGGGTGTTATATAGGGGTAGTCATCCAGAACGCATGAACTGGACATAAAGATATATCAATAAGGGTTTCCATTCAGTATCTCAGACTAGGCATTGACTTAGCTGTAGTGTTGAATTGAATCCTCTTACAAATTGGGGGCTCGTGCCGGACGTTTGGGTTAGATCTATCACTTGTGCAGATTAATACAGCATGCCAGCTGACCAGATACACATATCCGGTCGGAGCACACGCTGTGTTACGCTGTAAAGCACTCCTCAAAGGAACGCTCTAAGGAAAAGGTCTGTTTTGCAAAAATATAATACAAACTTCTGTAAGTCAGGACAGAGACCAATCTCTAGAATGACGACCTTAGTAGACATGAAAATAGCCAGAGAGCACTTCTTACATAAGTTATTTGTGAGAGGTGAGTGGACTCACCAGGACCGCATGGTCTGGTTGCAGGCCATCACGCAACAGGTCACGGAAACAGGGTCAGATATATGGAGAGATCAGGGTCCCTTACATGTGGCCCTGAGTGAACTATACATGGCTCCAAAAGCTAAGGATGAACAAGACAAGATGGTTAGGATAGCGGCATAGCTGTACCTATATATGGGAGACATGCAGGATAAATGTACTGAAAGCCAAGATCTGGCGAATAAGCGACAGATGGCGTTAGAGAAGGTCCAATCTGACCTGGTCTCTTCTGAGCAGAGGCTGCAGGGGAGCCAGGAGTCAGAAAATGAGAGTAGACAGCACATCATTAAAATAAAGAGGGATATGGACATCCTGAAACAGGAAAAGGCTGACCAGGATGCCAGAATTCTGGCTTTGCAGAAGGAACGCCAAGACAGTTTGGACTCCCTACTGCAGAGCCAGAAAAAGCTGGAGCAACAGATCAATTTCAACAGGGCATGCACAGAGCAGGTAACCACCCTGCAAATCCAACTAGACAGAGAGAAAGAGGAGAGCAATAAACTGATCCTGAAAGACCTGGATACCCAGGCAGAGTTTGATCAGGAGCGCCAGAAAGCTGGTGCCTTCCAAAGGCAAAGGGACGACCTGGCGTCACAAATTCAAGCTCTTGGTCAGGAAAGGGACACCTTAGGCCAGGAAGTCTGCCACTTCAGAAGAAAAATGGAAGAAAATCACCTGGCTCACATGGGACTAGGTGACCTCCAAAAAGAACACCAGGACTTGCTAGAGCACACCAGGAGGGTGGAGGAGGCTCTGGCAAGACAGGAGCAGGCCAGTAGGGATGGGACTCAGGAGGTAACCCTCCTGCAGCAAAGACTGGCCCAGTGCTCCAGGACCAATCAGGAAATGCAGAGAGAGACTGAGGCCCTCTGCCGGCATAATGATAGGCTCCAGCAACAGGTAGCGATGCAGGAGAGACTGATAGAGTCGAGTAAGGCCTTAACTGAGGAACTGAAAGCGCAGGCTCTTGCATTGCAACAGGGAGCAGGGGCGGATAGAGACCAGGTTCGCTGGGAGAGGGAGACTCATGAGCATAACCTCAGGAGCCCTAGTACCAGAGGCCTTTATATCTCTCAGTCCCTGGACTCTGCCACCCCCATGTCACCTGGCGCACATGAGCACCGGGCCACAGGGATGGCAGATTACTATCCAGCCAGAAGCATGGGGCTCATAGGCCAGTACCTCCCAGGAATGGATGGGCGGGCATCCGGGTAGGGGCACCCAAGCACAGTGCAATTTGATGGGGAGCCCCAGGAGAGTAGGCCCATTAAGGGCATCCTGAAAACCTCTGCCCAGTTAGGTCAGTGGGGGGGTACCCATCAAATCCTGGCAGCAAGGAGGGATCTGAAGACTCCTCTGAGCGGTACAGGACACAGGAGACCAGGTCCCCACATTCTGCCAGCCATTCCCTGGCTCGCAGAATCCGGGAAAACCTGGAAGAACAGACGTGAACCTCTGGGAGCAGTGCCTCTGAGTCAGAAGATGAATGGACAAGGGTTACCCGAACCAAAAAGGCCAATAAGGCAAAAAGGGCCTTGATTAAGGACCCATTGAAAAAGATTAAGGCAATCAGGAGTGTCATCACGCCTTATCATAAGAACGCCAAGTACTCTGTTTGGGAACACTTGGAGCTCTATGAGCAAATGATGGAGACTTTTCATTTGAAGGACAGCCAAAGCTGTATCCAATATGTAAAGTGGACATTCTCCCCAGAGTACTCCAGTTTCTTTGCAGGGCTGGAGGACCAAAATCATTCCAGGTGGTCCACCTATAGGGCGGCCATATTAAAACATTTTTCTGTTCACAGAAATCCCCAAGAGGCTCGCAAGGCAGCCTACAATTTGCAGTGTGGGGAGGATCAGGCCCCACAAGAGTTTGTGCAAGAACTGAAACGTGCCTTTGCGCAGACCACCAGAAGGGTGCGCACAGACAGCAGAGAATTCGTCAATACATTTTTCCATGCCTTGCCCAAATATATAATGACCCAGCTCGTGAGAGATTTTCATGAGAAAAGATCTTTAGACTGGGTCATTGAACAGGCTACCCGGATCTATGAGGTGCAGAAGCCCATAGAAAACAAAAGCAATACCCAGAAAAATCCCAAAACCAACAGCACCCCTGCTGCTGCCAAGGTGGCAGAGGTAAAGGTCACCCCCGTTTTGGATTTGGAGATAGGGGGGCCTAAAAACCTACCTGCACCTAATAATGCTAGGCCCAGAAGGTCCTCGGGCCAGTCACAGACAGGGAGCCAGGGAGGCAGCCCCACAAATGGGGTCCCTCGCTCTCCTGATTATGTAAGTCCCCGTTACAAGGGAAATCGACCCATCCTGGGTTATGTGTGGACTCCTCCAGCCCCAGGGGGAGGATCCAGCCAAGCACCTAACCAAGGGAACTTCCCTCCTAACTTCCCACCGGAGGGCAGAAATTCTCCAAATCCTGGGCAGAACTTTTTCCCCAGGTATCCACCCAACTTCCAACCCCAAAATCCTCCACCCTTCTTTCCCCAATTCCCTGAGCCCAGACAACCGAATCCGGGAGAGGGGAGGCCAAGGGTGGAGGGGTATCCAAATCTTCCCAACCAGGGGTACTACCAAAGAAGGGATAGCTACCCTTCCCGGGATCAGCCCAGGGGAGAAAACAGGGCCCCGTATCAGCCTGAGCGGGTTTCCCAGTGAGAGCGCCAAGTTCAAAACATGGCGCGGGATCTGGGTCACATACTGAGGGCTCAGCAGGTCCAAAAATGTGCATTATCTGTGCCCCCTTGAGGAGAAGGAGGGAAGATACTATGCCCCGGTACAAGTACAGGGGCAGGGTACAATTTTGGCACTGGTGGACACTGGATCTCAAGCTACCCTTCTGTCCAGAAGGGCCTTTGACGAACTGAATGCAGGAAGGGGAGAGAATTACCAAATTCCTCTCACCTCTCTTCCTGGACAACTGCAGAACTTTGACGGGAAGGAAATTCCCGTTGAGGGGACTGCAGACTTGGACATTAAGATCGGGCGACACAAGGTGAAACACCCGGTCATAGTAGTGACTCCAGAGGGCACCCCTTGTTTACTGGGGAATGACCTCCTGAGAAGGTTGTCACCCCTAATAGATTGCGTAAACAAGGTCCTCTGGACCCAGATTAGCCGACCAATCAAATTAAAACAGAGTGTCAACCATGTTAGTTTAAACGGCACCTGCCACATGGTTGAACAAAAATCTGACCAAGTAGAATTTCACTTCCAGAATAGCCAAATTCCAGACGTGACAGTAATAGCAGTAGGACAACAGACTGGTGATGGGGGGTCCTCTCTATTTCTGAAAATCAACCTTCCTTCCAGTCTAAAGTGGTATTCCACGCTGGAAGGAAACACTCTGAAATTCTATACTAATCCACAATCAGAAACTCCCACTCCTATAGTCCAGAAAGATGTGAAATCAGCTCAGAGCCTGGCTGATATTCAGCAAATTGGAGAGCAGTTGTTCATCCCTGTTCAGTTAAATGATGGGAAGGACTCTGTTCTCACTCGAGTGTGCGTGAACAATGGTAAGAGCTTCATCAGCGAAGCCATGTTTCGCCAACTCCCAAAAGATCCAGCCATTCCCACCTTCAAACTGATAGACAAATGGGAAATGGACCTGGAAGCACCTAATTCCAAACATCTCCTGCCAAGCAGGTGTATGCTCAAAATCTCCATTGGCAACAAGAGCATAGTCCATAATTGTTGGGTCGTGCGAGACGTCACTGTCGCCTTTTACTTAGGCAGTGACATTCTCAATCGCTTTGCCATTAGTTTGGACCTAATAAACTTCAAAGCTTGGTCCCGATTAGCGGATAATCCCATGGGCTTTGATGATCCAGAAAAAGCATTTAGGTCAGCTCAATTGCTACCTTATGCAGTTGAAATTCAGATCAAAGAGGAAGTCACCATCCCAGAAAGGACCCGACAATTCTCCCTGGAAGTGAAAGTTAAAAGAGGACAACATTTGAAAAACCCTGATGCTTACATACATCTAAACGCTTCTCTCCAACAGCAAGGGTTGGGGGTAAACCCAACTCCATTAGTCAACATAGAACATGACACCATTCCAATAGAGGTGGATAACAGCGACTTAAAGAGTATTACTCTAGCCGCAGGTACCATTATTGGAATGGCGGTTGATGACCGACATTTTTCCATAGATTTAGGTAATGAACTGTTAGGGCCAATCCCCAAGGACTGGTTTGACAGTGACAGTGATGACACTACAACACCAGACAGGATTTTTACCCGGCATGGGGGGAACTTCCTGGTGTACACTTCTTGCCCTTATGGTAAGGAAGATGTGACTTGTGACTTCAGGAGGGATGAGGTGATTTTCCAGGTCCATGAGGGCTGCCTTTCCCACCTGAAGCCTCCAGTCCAAATCAGCACTCTGACCAGGGACTTCTCCACCCAGCTGGAGGAGGCCGCTGAAATAGCCAAACCAGAAGTCTTTCCAGGCTTCAGGCAGATGGTGGAAGAGAGAGTCAACCTAGCTGATGCCTGTGTGACTCTGGAACAAAAGCAAAAGTTGAAACAAGTTTTCTTGGATTTCCAAGATCTCTTTGCGGTAGACTCATATGACTGTGGCCGTACCGACATCCACACAACAACAATCCCCACAGACCCTGGCATGACTCCAGTGTTTGTGAAGCAATATCGTTTGCCTCTCGCATCCATGGAGTCCCTTACTGAAATAATTAAGAACCTTGAGTCCAGGGGAATAATCCGTCCGGTCCACAGCACCTTCAATAATCCGGTTCTGGGAATATTGAAGCCAAACGGCCAGTGGAGACTCTGTGCCGACCTCAGGGAGCTCAACAAAAGGGTCCATACTTCCCGATGGCCTCTTCCCTACATTGACCAAGGGCTGGCCCAGATTCAGGGGTCACAGGTATTCACTGCAATAGACCTGACCAATGGATACTGGACCGTGCCGGTCAGTAGGGAGGACCAATACAAACTGGCTTTTACCTTTGGGGGCCAGCAGTACACATGGACCCGGACTCCCTTCGGATACCTCAACTCCGGCAATGAATTCAACATTTTCCTACATAAGGCCATGCCCGACCTGGGTGCGAGGGGTAACCTGGCTTATGTAGATGATGTCCTCATCAAAAGTTCATCTGTGGAGGAACACATAGCGGAGATCCGTTATGTTCTGACACAGTTGAGGGCCGCCGGAGCAAAACTTTCCTTTCAGAAAGCACAGTGGTGTAGAACCCGTGTTAATTTCTTGGGGCATGAGATTACTCCTCAGGGTCTCTGTCCCCAGGAAAAGAAAGTGGAAGCACTTCAGAAACTGAAAGACCCCACAACTCTGCGGGAACTAAGGAGCCTCCTTGGACTGACTAATAACAGCAGAAAGTTCATTGAGGGCTACGCAGAGATCACCAGATCCCTGATTCATCTCCTGAAGGGGGGGGTCAAGTGGGAATGGGGTCCAGAACAAGCCGAGGCAGTAAAACAACTCAAAAGAAGCCTCTCACAAGCGCCTTGCCTAGCTTACCCTGTCAGAAACAAGGAGTTCTTCCTGGAGACGGGGTTCTCTAATACGTGCTTGACGGCAGTATTATACCAAAAGCATGACAAGGTCAATAAAGTAATCTCCTATGCGAGCAAAACTTTATCCTCTGTGGAGGAAAAATTCAACGATTGTGAGAAGGCACTCCTGGCAACGGTGTGGGCATTGAAGAATTACCGCCCGTTTATCCAGGGGGAACACATCATAGTGGAGACTCCACACCAGCCTCTGCAATATCTCCAAAGTGATAGAATCCGGGCCGGAAATGTGAGTAATTCCCGAATTACTTCCTGGATTCTGTCAATGCAAGGCTTTCCTGTGGAGGTCAGATATGGCCAAAACAAGAAGAGTCCCCTCGCGCAAGGTCTGGCTGACTTGCATGATTGTGCCAGAGAAAACTGTCTCGAGGACGAAAGTCTAAAAATCAAGGACAACACGGAGGCATACCGTAATTCCCCACACAAAGTCTTTGAAGAAGACAAGTGTGAGGGAATGCCCACTGTCTATGTGGACGGATGCTCTTACCATGTTGACAACAACGGGGAGAAAGAACTGGTGGCCGGCGTAGGGAATGCATGGGTGAAGGAGTTTCCAGAACCCTCCGCTGGATACAAAATTGGTCCCCAAAGTAGTCAGGTGGCAGAATTGATGGCGGTGCATCAGGCCATCCTCACTGCTGTCCAGCATCAACTCCACGAACTGGTCATAATCACAGATTCGGATTATGTACGGAACGGGTTCGTGGAGCACCTGGTTAATTGGAAAACCAGAGGCATGTTATGTGCTAACAACAAACCCTTGAAACATGGGAAGTTGATCCAAAACATTGATGATCTGGTCACCTCGAATGAGATGACCATCTATTGGAAAAAGATCAAGGGTCATTCCAAAGTAGAGGGACCAGACACAACTGGAAATGACTTAGCTGATCAGCTGGCCAAAACCGGGGCCATCCAAGGAGATCTAATTGAGATTGAGTCCCTGTTGGAGGAAATCCAGGTCACTGCTATCACTAGGTCCCAGACAAATGCTCACAACGACCTTTCAATTGCCCAATGGAGTAAGGAGACCCCTGATGCTGATTTGATTACCGCTCAGAAGGGGGATCCAATAATTGGTAAATTTTACCAGCACATTGAGGACCCTGAGAACTTTCCCCTGACGGATACCGATTACACTGGGAAAGAGGACCTAAGAGTGTTGATGAAATGTCCAAAAATGTTCCGGATCCAAGACGGTTTGTTGGTAAGGAAATCCAAAGCTGGCCACGATCAGTGGGTGGTTCCTACCTCATTCCGAAGCCTGATGTTAAGTCACGCCCATGATGCGGCCACCGCCGGTCATAGGGGGTTTCACACAACATTGGAAATCTTAAGAGAGGTTGCATACTGGCCACACATGGGGCAGGACCTTGACCAATACTTGAAGGGGTGTCTTGTGTGTGCACAATTTCAGCCATCATCCCTCACGCACCGTGCGCCTCTCCAAAAGAGGGGGATGACACTGCCATGGTCAGATTTACAAATCGACTTTGTAGGCCCCGTGATTCGCTCTGCTAGGGGGAATAAGTACATGTTGACTGTGACATGCTTGTTTACCAAGCGGGTGGAATGTCTCCCAGCCCCAAATTGCAAGGCAGAAACTGCGGCTGCCCTGATGATTAACCACATCTTTTCCCGTTTTGGTCTACCTCAAAGGATTGAGTCAGACAGAGGTAGCCACTTCACCAGTGAAGTAATGACAAAGATGTGGGAGATACTGGGGGTCAAAAGGAAGTTACATATTGCTTACAGGCCAGCTTCTTCTGGAGCAGTGGAACGCTACAACCGGACAATTGTGAGCATCTTAAAAAAGTTTGTGGCAGATTCTGGGCCAAGTTGGGATATCCGATTACCTCTGTCCTAATGGCCATCAGATCTACCCCTTCATCTGCAACCAAAATGTCACCATTTGAGTTGATGACTGGGCGCAAGATGGTGCTTCCGCAGCATTTGCTCTACAGGACCCAAGAGCAGACACTGATAAATGCCTCCACTACTCATGAGTATGTGGAGAATTTAAGGAAACACCTCCAACATGCTTTTGCTTACGCTCAGCGGAATCTAGAAAGATCAGCTGATAGCATGAAGACCCACTATGACCTGAAGACTTCCAGGAAGGAATATCAGGTGGGGGACCGGGTCTATCTATACAACTTCCAAAGAAACCAGGCAAAACAGCAGAAATTCTTGCCTACATGGAAGGGACCCTTTGAGATCATCGACAAGATCTCCCCTGTGGCCTACAAAATCCACATCCCCAAAGGTCCTTTGGCAGCGGGGGAAGATAAGTGGGTCCACATAAACCAGTTGAAATGTTGCCATCCCAGGCACACTCTGCAACAACTGGAGGAATCCTCTGGAATCCTAGCGGGTACTGTCTCAGACTAATTCAGTTCCAACCATAAAACATACCACATCTAGTCTCTAAAATATTGTGATTTGCATGAAACGGTCTCTTAGTTATACTGTTTTTTTTTCAAAATAAGAATGTAATGTTTCGTTATGATGAAATGCATATGCTGCCCCACTATCTCAACAGTGGTGGAAAAATGTCTATGAATAGGTATTGCCGCTCTTCCTTTATTTTATTTTATTTGTATATTTGTTACACGCCCAGACCCTCGGGTGTCACGGCAAGGTTATAAGATAGCTTAGAAATTAGTCACAATCAAACATTACAAAGGTTGCATTACAAGATATAGGTTACAACATATTCACAACAATATATACAGTGGCCTAAGTATTCACAACAGTGTCCGATGGAGGAGTCCTATCTTAGGGTGCTAATATTGGTTGAATAACCAGGTTTTTAGCTGTTTCTTAAAGAGCTTGAAGGAGGATGCTTTTTTGATGATGATGGGTAGGGTGTTCCAGTGTTTGGGGGCTAAAGTGGTAAAGCTGCTGCCCCCTGCTCTAGTGGTTTTGAATCGAGGGGGGTCCAGGAGGAGTTTGTCGTTGGATCTCAGTAATCTTATGTTAGTTTTAGGATGCAGAGTGTTATTGAGGTAGATAGGTCCTTTTTTAGTAATGCATTTGTGGGTGATGCATAGTGTTTTGAAAATGATGCGGGCTTTGATGGGGAGCCAGTGGGCATCTTTCCTGGTCTTGGATATATGGTCTGATTTTTTTATGCCTAGTGCTGCCCTCAGGACTTTGTTTTGCAAAAGTTGCATTTTGGCTAGGTTGGTGTTGGAGGTGCCCAGTAGTAATACATTACAGTAGTCCAATTTCGATAGGACCAGTGCTCTGGCCAGGGTGAGGCAGTTTGCTGGGGTCAGAAATTGTCGGCTGAGTGCGATTAATTTGGAAGTGTAGGCCGTGGAGGAGGAAAGTACGTTGATCTGTTTGGTCATGGTCAGGCTAGCATCGAAGTACACGCCCAGTGTTTTTACTTGTTTTGACACTGGGATATTGGTGCCGTCGATGTTGATGGTTGAATATTCTGGCTGAAGGGTTGCTAATTTGGCTGGAGCTCCTACGATGAGGACTTCCGTCTTCTCATCGTTAAGACATAGGCTGTTCAATGCCATCCAGTTTTGTATGATGACGTAAATTTTATTGATAGCTAAAGTGTCCTGGTCATAGTTGCCTGTAAGAGGTATAAGGATCTGGGTGTCATCCGCAAAATTAGTGTAAATGACACCCATATCGTCAAGTGCTGAGAACAGGAGCTTGGTATATGCGTTATACAGCGTGGGAGAAAGGCAAGAGCCTTGGGGCACTCCTATGGGTACTGGGATGGGGTTGGCTGCTTCTTTGCCTATGGACACTCTGGAGGTGCGGTCAGTTAGGAAAGATTTCACCCAAGCAGTGGCTGCCCCAGAGAAGTTGAATTCACGGGCAAGTGAGTTGCAGAGTTTGTCGTGGTCCACCAGGTCGAACGCTGCTGAGAGGTCCAACAACAGGAGAATGCAAAGTTTCCCTGAGTCTCTTATGGCATCCATCTGGATTTTGAGGTCCAAGAGAGCTGTTTCAGTGCTGTGGTTAGGCCTGAAGCCTGATTGTCTGGTGCCGAGGAGCTGGTTAGATTCTAAATGGGTTTGAATTTGGTTGTAGGCTAGTTTGTCGATGATTTTGAGTAAGAATGGGACCGTGGTTATGGGGCGATAGTTATTTGGAATGGTGGGGTCTAGATTTGATTTTTTTTAGAAGTGGTGTAACCCAAGCTTCTTTAATGCAAGTCGGAACTGTATTGGAGTTGAATGAGGCATTGACAAATTTGGTGATGAGGGGGGTCAGGGTGGGTGCACAGGCTTTGACTAGTTTGGCTGGGACGGTATCTCCTTTGCAGTTGGATGCTTTTAGTTTGGAGATAGTATCGAGTACGAGATTGTGGGTGACTGGTGTGAATTGGAAGGGGGGGTTGGAGTTGTCACTGGGAAGGGCGCAGGGGTTGGGGAAGGGGTTTTTTTTGTAGCTAGGAGTAATTTTTTGGAATTGATTTTGTTTTGTAACGTAGTGATTTTGGAGGCAAGAGCATCTTGAATGGTGGTACACCATTCTTTGCTTGTGTTTGTGGATGTGACGGTAGGAAGGGGATTTTCAAGTTCTCTAAGGATAGAGAAGAGCTCTTTGGAGTCGGATGCTGCATTGCTAATGCGAGCATTGTAGGCGTTAGCTTTATGAGAGATGATAGCTGATTTGTAGAGGGTATTAGCATCTTTGAATGCTTTGGCTGAGTCCGGGGAGGGGTGTTTATTATGGGCATGCTCAAGAGAGCGTTTTTTCCTTCTAAGGGCGATTAGTTCCTCGTTGAACCAGAAATTGGATTTTTTGTTGAGGCGCCTTAGTTTGGAGGTTACAGGTGCTATGGTGTTAATCGCTGTGGAGAGGCATTTATGGTAGTACTCAGCGAGAGTAGTTGGGTCATTGCTGAGGATTGAGTGGGTATCTAGCAATTTGTTCAAGGTGGGGTCGAAGTTCTCAGCTGTGAGCTTTTTGGAGTTTCTACTTTCGATGATATCCATAGGTATGTTCTTGTGTGTGCAAGGGTCGTCACTAGTGATAGTAAATTCTATACAGAAGTGGTCTGTCCAATTCAGTGCGGTAATCGGGCCTAAGGTGATGTTAGTGTTGAGGGTGAGGATCCAATCAAGGGTTCTGCCCTTAGTATGGGTGGGGACATTGACATGTTGGCGGAAGTTCATGTCATTTAGTGCCAGGATGAGGGCGGTTGCTTTGGTGTCTTGATTGTCATCAAAACCTAGATTCAAGTCACCAATGATGATACATTTCGTTTTGGGTTTGAGGAGGGGCGCCAGTATTAGTGGGATGTCTGTTTCTGGGTGGCTGTTTGTGCTAGGGGCTCTATAGATGACCACTATGTTAATTGTGGTGTTTTCATTCAATGAGAGTTTGTCGTCCTAGGAGAAAGAAAACCTGGAGACGGGACAAGGAGGACGATCCGGAGACCGGGAGCAGAGACGCAAGGGGCCCAGTGTACCGCCCAATATTCCCATCAGGACCGGCGAGGAGAACCGATCGATCAATACCGGATGGAGGAAAAGATGCTGAACTGTGCCATTTGCAGAATTGGAAGAAGATTATGCGGACATACCAGTGCGTGGGTCAAAACCCTTGTGCACCCGACATCCCCTCGACTCAATCCAAGTGCCGTCGGGCGGGAGGGTTTGTTGGGTGTTCTGACCCACGTTTGGACTATTATGCTACAACATTTGGTGCTGTGGGCTTAGGAAATCCAAGATGGCCGAAAAAGCCCACATGTGCGCCAGAATCTATGAAAACCGCGCAGTTGTGCACACTAAAATGGTTGCCTAACTTGCCACCCACCAATGCAAGCAGGATGGGCCGGGGTGCCATGAGTGAAATGTGTGCCAAAGGAAAAACCGCACTTTAAAATCACCTTTTGTTTCTCTGAATGCCAGCTCAAAATGCCTATTTGCAACACATCCAAAAATCTCACTGAACACCAGCGGACATCTGGCAGAATAAAGTATTGTGGGCATACAAAATCTGGAAAGAGGATGAAAAGTTATATTCTGAAGTGACTTGAAGGTTTATAACAAGACTGGCTGAGCTGTGGATTTCAGCAGTTTAAGTAAATTTGGACTGAAAGACACTAAAAATCTAAATGTTTAAAAGAAATGAGTGACCTACTTTTGAGTGTCACATAGGCTGAAATTGTTTAAATGTCATAGTTTTAAACTTAGAATCAGCATTCTAGCTGCATATGTAAAAAATTGTTAGTTATTTGAATGCAGAAAACTGGGGAACAGAAACGACATGTGGCTAAAAACTGGCTTAAAGAGATTCCAATTTTGCCTGGCAACTACCCCCATCAGGAGTGAAACTTGATTCACAAGTAACTTCCCAGGCCTGGCTGTTTCCTGCTGGCCACACTAAGGATATGCCATCTCTCTGATAATTGAATTAAGGGGAGCCCCCACAGAATACAGGAGCTCTGAACAATGCAACCCCCTTCACCCAGGCAGATGGTTTATTGCAGATGTCGTAAAACAGCTTCCTCTTGGCAGAAGCTGGGAGGGGCAGGGTCTCTGAGCTTGGCAGAAACTGGAAAGACTGGTTTCTGTACCATGTGACCTGAAAAGACACACCCCTGTAGTCAGAATATGGTTTTAGAAAAAGATGGATCATTCATAGAGCGGACTTGTGAAAATTATTTAAATGATACCATAATTCTTGTGATTTTTCTGCCCACATTTTAAGACGTGTTAGGACCCGGTGGTATGTTCAGGGGGGTTTTAGCGGAAAAGAGGATATTACTCAAAATGTGTGCATGTGAAAAATCTGACACTTCATCAACTAATGTCCATAATCCTTGCGCACATGTGTGTAAATTTGGGTTAATGTCCGATATTGCGAAACCAGTTAAAAAGTGTAAATGTCGCCATTTCTGAATGCAAGCTCCCAGGAAGAGCAGATTTGGACAGGGTATACCTCCTGTGATGCATGATGGGTGCATGTAATTTCAAACCACTGTGTAGCTATGAAATATGTCTTTTGGGTCAAAATATAGATTGTGTGTAATTTGACTGGGGTGGGTTCTCTGTACCATAAACAGACCTCATCATGATGACACTTCATTTCATTCCCCCAATCAAGTGGAAGAGGATGAAGTGGCCAATGACGAGTGGAGAGGGGTAGAGCCTAGTGATGCTGCACACACACCCATTTTCAAAACACATAAAAGCAGACAGACAGGACAGATAGGGATTGCTGCGGGACGCTCTGCCGGGGAAATCCATACTTTACCTCCATCAATCTCTAGAGAAAGCTGTGCAGAAAGATCCAGACTTCAAATCCATCAATCTCCAGAATCCAGAGAGAGAGAGAGCTGACCCAGATCACTGTGAAGTGCAGAGACCAGACCAGAGTCCAGTCTAAAACCTGACCAGATCCGTGGCGAGGCCCATTTAATTCAAGAATATAGTGTGAGTACCTAGTAGAACTGTGCAGAACCAATCTCTTAGTTAAAATAATATAATCCAAGCTATTTTAATCTAAGTAGAACTGCCTCCTAACTGTCACCTGTCATTTTCTAGTTGCTAGCTGTCACTTGTCTTTTTGAACTTTAAAATTTCAAATCTGAAAAACGACCTTTAGTAACTTTCCTCAGAAAGCTTAGAATCGTGGCTTTTCTATGAACCTAGAACCGCATTCCTACCCCCGATACTTTTACCGCAATCGCGAAAAACGCACTCGCGAATTTACCGCGATTTGCAAATTTCTCAACGTGTGAAAACAGCAGTTTTCTTGCTTTCAGTTGCCAAAAATTCGTTTAACCTGCTAGTTAACCCTAGATCCTTGCTAAAGTGAGCCTGGACTAATATTAACTAGATACCACTCACCCTGAACCTCTAGAGGGAATTAAAAGCATTTTAGCATATTTTTCACTTCATTGCCAGCACATATAAAAGCATTTTGGGCCTGTGTTTCCAACTTCTGTAGTCTAAGCTTGCTGGGGTGAACTGAATTACATTTGATTGCATTTCTGAGAACTGTGTGCTTTCCTTCCATTTCCTTGCATTGCATAAAGGGGGGAGGGGATTGCCAGAGAAAAGTGATTACATTGTTTTGTTGAAATCATATTGAGTACTTTCTGTATTGCATTTTCATTCAACATTACATCCATCTGAACTTATCTAAAGCATTCTCTACCACCTTCTTCTTCTGTTCCTATTCACAAGTGTGCTAGTGCCAGATTCTCCGTTGTTAATCTTTATCATATCAGATTAAGTGTGATATCCCATTATTAATTTATTATAAAGTGTGATATATATATCTATTGTTTAAATTATCAAATAGACCTTTTAAACTTGCAAAACAGAACTACTTCTTGGCTCAGTGGGGTCAGGAGGATTCCAAGAGAGGGGTGTTATATAGGGGTAGTCATCCAGAACGCATGAACTGGACATAAAGATATATCAATAAGGGTTTCCATTCAGTATCCCAGACTAGGCATTGACTTAGCTGTAGTGTTGAATTGAATCCTCTTACATGTCCTAGTTCACCACCTCATACCTTCTACTACTTCTGATGTGTGCCCTGGACTGACCACAACCTCCCTGGTCCTTCTAAAACTAGCAGGAGAGCCTGCTTTCCTCCCACCTTATCAGTTCTGGCAAATCTATTTATGCCAGTAGTTTCTCTCCATAGTCCTCCGGGTGGCACTGTTCACTCTCCAACCTCCTTAATAACTTCTCATTCTAACCTCCTCAATAGTCACTCTACACATGTTGGTACCTCTTGTCAGTCTTAAAAACCCAAACCCCTAACCGTCGTGTTGCCCACCCTTGGGAAACCAAACTGCGGTCTTCAGACAATCTTTGACAATCTCCCATTGGGGGTGTGGATCACTATACACCCCCTTTGGCTGCATTCGTATCAGGCCCCATGTGCACTGTGTACTCCTAGATTACGCCAAATAACATACACCTATCTTACTACCGTGGGCAATAACAAATAACACTAAGACACAAAGAAAACACAAAGAATCGATTCAATTTATAACAATGGGATACATTTATTTATATACACACAGCTAAGCATAATACATGACAATGCAGGCAGTTCTAATGCTATGTCTAATTTGCATCTTTTATATTCTGGTGCAAAGCTACCATGCAGTATCTATAAGCCTGTGCTGCGAGTCTGTGGTTTTAATGCAATCTAATGCAAGCACCAATCATCCATCACCTTCATAGGCAAATCCACACCATCAATCCACACCATCCACGCTCTAGACAATCCCTGTCTAGTTTCCCCTTCACCCAAACCTGTGTGTGTGTGTCTGTTCTTATCAATCAATTTAAGCCTAGGCCAAACCCATACTTCCCATTCTGTTGTCAATCAGTCAGTGGCAGGCCTCAAGCTCATCAAGGCCCATCAGTCTGCTGCACCAAGCACCATCTCCAGCCAACTCTCTCTCTGTGGCTCTCCCGATCTCTCTGGCCAACTCCCGATCTCTCGTGCAGTCTCCTCTTGTGCAGACTCCCACAACTCTTCCATCTCTCACAACTCTTCCGAACTCCACCCTCTCTCTCTCTCCAGCCCTCCTGGTTATAGTCTCCAATGAAGCACAGAATGTCTACGAATGTCTCTCCCTCAGCATTCAGCAAAATGCCTGCCTGTCTCCTTGCGTGTTACTTGCACGGCATGTCCTGTCACTTCGTGTGCTGTCAGCGTGACCTCATATCTCTCCCTCTTGGCCTTCCGAGTAGGTTGCAAAATACATCATCTATTCCCTGTTTCTCCATTCTCTCCACTATAGGCTTCACTCTGCATTACAAAATGCACTTAGGCCCCGTCCCTCTCATACAAAAGCACCTTCTCCCATCTCTCCATCGTCACTCCCTTCATGGCCCCAACCCTCAGGGTTGTCTCCGCGAAGCACACCAGCCAAGCTGATAAGCTTCCCTCTCGGACAAGGGTTCATGTTATCTGTGCATGTCTGCCAATGTTTACAAACAGTGTACCATAACATTTCTCCGCACTGAGCAACTTCTGTCTTTCTCCATCAAAAAATGGCTCATAGGCCTCGTGTCTCATTCTGAATGCTTTCTAGTGTTTACCGCAAATCTCTCGCAATGCAAGCACTAACTAAATGCAAAACTCATTCTAGGTGCATACTCAATCATACATACATACATACATGTGTGTCAATCATATCTCTAAATGTGTCTCTACAAAGCATACATGTGTGCTATACTAAATGGCTTTTCATGGCATTTCAAATATGCCAGTATGTGTGTGGTGCAATCAATGCATTTTCTCTCTCAGCCTAAGTGCTATTTCTAAGGCAAACATAAATACAGCATATCATCGTGAGTATATGTTGTGTCTCTAAAACACTACATGGCACTTCAAATATGTGCAAGTGCAAGTGGGGGCAATATCATTCTAAAAGCATACAAAGGTTACAGTCTAATATGTGGACAGTGTCTACTTCAGCAATGTACTAATCAGAATGCAATAATGGAATGATTCCATTGCAGAGAGTCATGATTGGGTAATGGTGATTCTAACAGATACCAATGATGAGTCTAACGATAACAATACCAGGCTCCTCATTTTATCAGATTCACGCTCTCCTCCAATATGTTCAATCATGCCTCCCCTCCTACCTCCACGGCACTTCTCTTCTAGCTCTCCTCCCAGTCCTCTAGCTCTCCAATCTCCTCCAAACACCTTTATAAAGCTTCTTCTTGAACACCCCACACCCTCCGACTGAGCCAGCTGGCTTTTATATTCTGGTCTTTCCTACCCTTGTGTGGTACTTAGGAGAATCCCTTTCTCTTATGTAGTGTGGGCTGGGCTGATCTGTGTTTCAGCAATTTGTCTTTAATTATGTGGGCTAAAAGGGGGTCGGCCTGATCTCACATAGAGCCCTGCCACCATCGTTGATTCTTAAACTGCCCTGAACATGTGTAAGACCTTGCTTCTCCCCTCTAGAACTCTTCTGGCATTACTTGCTTTGAACTGAGCCTCTCTGCTCCTCCAGTATGTAAATCAGAAGTCATAAAATCCTCTGGTTAGCAATAGAAACTGTTTGGTGTAAATGTGACTCCCGTTGCAGGGAAACTGAATCTTTGTAATGCCTGTGATGCTAGCAGAAATGGAAGAACATTGTTTATTTGATCTCATGAGGGTGCAATGTGCATGTGTTGCCTTCCATTCTCTCTATCTGTCCAGTGTAACCTTGTATCCACAAGACAGAGCTGGCCTACTCCATGCTCTGAAGTGTTCTCCTCGCTGGGGTGCTGAAGAAAGGAGTATGTTTCCCATCCTTGCCTTTGATTTCAGAGGGTTGTAACTTTGTTCCCTTATGAGAAAAGATGTTAATTTCCAAGCTGGTTGCATGGAGCGAGCTGAAGATCTATACTGGCTCTCTACTAGTCTCAATAAAATGGTTGCAGATGTCCTCAAAGGCATTATACTCAAATGTCTTTTCTGGTGGTCCTTAGGGGATTTGGTTGTTGGCATGCACAATTGACTACCCTCTGCCTTAGTGTGGGGACCGAGTTGGGCTGGAATGACCATTCCTTGTATATCTCTCTGAGTTCAAAAATGACCAGCTTGGGATGGCCCCAAGCTGCTTTGACCACCCCACTGTCGTGCTCCAAGGTTAGAGAGGGGACTTAATCACAGGCCACAGATCAATATGAATGTTGTCCCCAGAGTGCCCTGAATTGGTTTCATGTGGGAAGAATTGTCAGGACACTATTAAAGACAAAAATAAGTGGAGGGGTCTCTTAAATAGCATGGAAAGAAGTCTTTCTTCTGCTGCTGATGGTGTGCATGCAAGGATAGGCAGATGAGGCAGGGAAAGGCCCACTGATAAGGTCCACAATTCCTGTCTGGCCCTTTGCACTCTCTCACGGAGCTCCCAACACCATTGGAGCCTCCCTGACTCTACCGGCAGCAGGATTGGCCAGCTGAGACCGTTAATACAGCCTTGTTTGTTGGCCAGCAGGTGGAGCCGGCCGCATGCAAGACCCGCTAAAAAGGCTCATGATTCCTGCCCGGCCCTGTCCAGGCATGGGCACTGCATCAGCCCGATCAGCTTACCCCCAGCTTTTCAGACAATATTCATGGCTCTAAACCTTTTTTGGAACAACTATCTGGCTACACTAATGCAAGACCTGTGAGTCCAGGATCTTATGGTGTACCCGCCGCCGACTCACAAGGTAAGGCAATCTCTGCCTCCTGATATATCCTCCCTTACTTCAGCTGACAATGTGAATACCCGGCATTGCCCGGAGTACCTTCCCACGCCACATCACCCATGCGTGTATCTGTTCTCCCAGGGGATGGCCCATGCACGGCAAATTACTTACAATCTGGGGAGACCATCCCCTTAGAGACTCCTTTCTACCATCTCCCACCACCCACCCCATTTTGCCTCCAGCTATGCCAACACAGTGGTTAGTGAATCCCGCACAGCCTAAGCCGAGCGCTGACTAGCATAGCTCCAGTGTGCACAAGCCAATCAGGCATTCCAGTACTTCCATTTTCTCTTGCGCCTCTCACAACCACCTCACACTACCCACTCCCACCCCATTCCGGCTAATCAAACTATGAGCCAGAACTACCACAGCTATAACATTGCTTTCAGGTCTCACATACCCCATTGTGGGAGAGTCCAGAAGTATAAGGCTCACTTCTCTTACCAGCTCCCCCATCCCCGCCACCACTAATAGGTTTCATCTTGCCCCCTGCCTTCCATGCCCTGCTTCCACCAGTAAGGCAGGATGTACTGCCCAGATGTGCACTCATCAATGTACACTCCCTTGAGGCACATGCTATTGAGATCCACAACTTCATCATCGACCACCACTTAGACGTGCTTGCCACCACACATTACTGGCTCCACAGTGCCTCTGACCCACTGCTCTCACTAGCCATTCCTCCTAACTATTCGATCTTCAGGGCTGACGACACCAATAACTCAGGAGGTGGCGTAACCCTTATTGCTAAATACTCCCTTCTCCTTATAAGACCCCTACTCCTCCCGGGACTGACTACGAAAAACTGCTCCTAAAATTCCCAATCTATCCTCAGTCCACGTACAACATCCTTCTCCTCTACCATCAACCCAACTCCCTCAGTCTTCCGCAGTCCGACATCCCCCCTGATCACACCCCTCATCAAGCCAGCTACAAAATGCATTGTACTAGGTGACCTTAACTTGCTTTTCAATGATCCTGCTGATGCTAAAGCAGCCACACTTGCACACACATTACAGGACATGAACTTTACCCAACTAGTCACCTCCCCTACACATGACGAAGGACGCATCTTAGACTGGATTCTTACCACCAACACCACTATCAGCATCTCTTCCATCAGCCCAGTACCCTGGTCGGATCACTTCCTAATAGAATTTGACCTCTCTCATGCCAAACACCTCCTGACCCCTACAACACTGCTGAACCTATTTTGGTCCGCAACACCCGTAAACTTATGCATGAGATTCTCACATCTACTCTCCAGACTTTGCTTACACCCACACTTCCACAAAGCAAAATCCCTGAAGGCATAGCAAACCTTTACCACCAGAGCTTCCTCCACACCATGGGCCAGCATGGCCCCCATAAATCTAAAAAACCTAAACCGCATAAGCCCATTAACACCTGGTTTTCAGATGAGCATGTTACTCTCTGCAGAAGGAAGAGAGCATTAGAATATCTCTGTGGCAACTCCTATGACACCGAAATTTCAAATGCAAGCTCCAACACCAAAAAACTCTTCTCTGTTTTAAGAGAACTGGAAAACCCTGTCTCTGCAAACACCCAGACTAGGTCTGACAAAGCTTGGTGATCCATCATCCAAGATGCTCTTGCCAGAAAAATGTACCTTCTATGCAACAAAATGTATGCAAAAAAAGCAACTAGGCACCAAGTCCCCACCACTCTCTGCCCTGAGACCCCAAGCTCCCCCTAATCCTGCCTTGCCACCCCCATTCTGCTTCTGCCAAGTAACGCAATCAATTGTCCTGAATACCATCCAGTCATTGAAACCATCCAACTGCAAGGGAGACTCTTGCCTGGCACATATTTCCAAACTCTGTGCTACAACAATGACCCCCATTATTACTGACTTCGTCAATGCCTCCTTCAGAGCCAACATCGTCCCCATCAATATCAAACCCTGCCCAACAACTACTGCCCCATCACCATTGTCCCCTTCTTACTCAAAATCCTGGACCGCATTGCCTACTCCCAAGTACAGCAATTCCTAGAACACCACCACCTCCTAGGAACAAGACAGTCTGGCTTCCGGCCCAAACACAGTACCAAAACAACCCTACTCAACCTCAAAATGCAGCTTGCCAGCATCCATGACTTATATAATTTAGTCATTCTTGTCCTCCTCGACCTCTCAGCAGTGTTTGACCTTGTGGACCACCTCAGCTCAAATTTCCATTTCTCCACAGATGCTGTCACCTGGGTCATATTCCTTAGTGAATGCACCTTAAGAATCTTCATTGATAATTCAGTAGCTGACCCTATCCCACTTCCCATTGGTGTTCCCCAAGACTCCTACCTGTCACCCACCTACAACACCTACACTAAACCCTTATTCGACATCTGTAACTCCCTTGGCATCATCTACACTAACTTTGATGATGACACCCACATTTTCATCCCTATTACTGGTAACCACACCAATGATACTATTGTCATAAATAGTGTGTACAGCACTATTCAAAATTGGATAGCCACTCATAACCTCTGCCTCAATGACGACGAAACAGAACAACTCATTGTAGGTTCACCCCACTGCCTCAAAAACCTCAACACAACATATTCCTCATTTCCCATTAATGGAACTGCAACACGGGTCCTGAAGCAGGTCACAACTTTGGGGATCTACTATGACTATGCACATTGACTCCCTTTCCTCATCCACAGCTTATACCTCTAAACCAATTTCCTCAAGCAGACAATTCCTCTCACCACATAACTGCCTCACGCTTGCAAGAGCGATTATCATCAGCAAATAGGACTACTGTAATGCACTCCTCATGGGCACGTCGGCAACCAACCTTGCCAAGAGCCAACTCCTCCAAAATAAAGCTGTGCGCACACGACTGGGCTGACATCACTCTGATCACATCTCAGCAACATGGGGAGAAGCCCACTGGCTGCCCATCAAAGCCAGCATTGATTTCAAAACCTTGACTAGTGCACACCACTGCATCTACGAAGAAGCCCCTCTCTACCCGAACAATAGCATTGCCAAGAGACAGCATGTGCGTTCACTACAATCATCCAGTAACAACTCTCCTGTCACTCCACGATTCAAAAGGGCCAGAGCAGAAGACGTAAACTTCTGTGTTACAGCCCCCTCCCTCTGGAGCTCCCTACATACAAACATCAGAAATGAATGCTCCCACCCTACCTTCAAGAGACTTGTGAAAACTTGGCTGTATGACAAATATGACTAACTTCACTCTGCATTGTGCTGCTACGTGATGTCTTACTGTTTCTTCTGCCCAAACGCTGTGATACCCCTGGGTTTGGGCATTACACCACAAACACAATAAATAAATAAATAAATAAATAAATAAATAAATAAATAAATACATGCATAAATAAATAAATAGAGGTTACACTGTTGCTAACGGCCCAGGTGCAAGAATCAATTTAATTCATTGAAATGCATTAAAGACCAAAAACATAGGCAAAATGCCCCATTTTCCCATCCCAAAACTGGAGAAGACCTAAGAAATACACTGTTCATTCGTTTATTTTCAATAGCGCAAACAAAAAAATACATATTTATACTGAGTACAGTAAGCACTGAGAATACACATTCATCATAGCTAAACACATTTGTTTCCCCCAATGATCCTTAAAAGAATCTTTGTCACATGTTCTGCAGCAAATATCACTGGAACAAACCGGGTTTGTAAGTTGTTTTGTGTACCTGTTTGAAATTCACTTGGAATTGACCAAATCAGGTTCATGTTGTGTGACTGTGTTGTGATGTGGAACCCATTCGTGATTCAGCTTCCCAGAAACGATGCAACTGATTAGTGTGTATGTCCTGGATCGATCACTGTGGCATCTCACGTTCTATTAACATGCCGTCTTTGCTACCAAAGAAGAACCATACCACAGTTCAGCCTGTCCACCATGCCTGGAATAAACTCTCAAATGTTGCAAATAATGAACATTTACAATCATGTCCTGTTTTCCAGCATTTAGATTGAGAGATAAATAGTCTTGTAGACAAGTTGACAATAATATTTCAGAATTGTTGGATAAGTCGGTGCCTTTGAAGGCCCAGCATATTAAAAATATCTCTGCAAACAGAAAAAGTATGTCAGACCCGAAGCTAATGCAACTAGCCGTGCATTAGGTAATCTTGAGAGGAAATTGGGTGCTGACTATGACCTGAAAGACAAAATGATTCACATGAAACAGCTCAACTTGTAAAAGTCTTTCATGGGAAAAGCAAAGAAATTCTCTGTTTCTGAAAGATTAGGCCATCCAACAAATGTCTCAAAATACATTTTTCATATCCATGAGAAAATGGCAAAACCAGATGCTATAAATGCAACTATTCTTGCCTCACAAGAACCACTGGATTCTCCTGCCAGCCATTGTGTGAATAAGATTGCTTTCATTAGATACAGTCGGACCTCTTGTACTACATAGCTGCTGGATTTAGTCAATAATCAATTATCTTATTAACCTAATCCATCTCTCTGGATGTATTTTCTCTCTTGTCACTAGACAGCCTTCTCATCCTCCTTGCCAAGGCCACGTTTTTGGGTTCACCTAATCATATTCTCCTTCCCTCATCCCCCAATTAGCTCAATCAATCAATCATTGTTATTTTTCAGAGCTACTTTAAATCTGTAGCACTTGCTTGAACTCCGAAGAAGTACCTACTATTTGGAAAGAAGCAATTGTTTGCCTTTTACTTTAGAAGCCCACCTTGAATGTCACTGACTTAAACAATTGCCATCGGATTCCTCATACTCCCTTTTAAGCACAATAACATTGTATCAAATTGTATCAGCCCAACTTCAACTGTTTGTTTTAAAGTCAGCACTACCTGACCCCATGCAGGCAGATTCTAAACCACCGTCTAGCATAGAAATCATAACTACCACAATGCTTGACATTCTAATGGAGGAGCCAGAAGGAGGAGGGTGGTGGAGCTCTGGTTTTGCTTAAATCTACCATTCGCATTTGATACGGTTGGTCATCCGATTCTGCTGTCCTGCCTACACCTACAGGGCATCAGAGGCCAGGTTTTGAAATAACTGAATACTTATTAACAAAATAATAGCAAACAATTAAACAATATCATTTGACTTCTCAAAACCATTAACGTGTGGTTGCCCAGGGCACTGCCCTTTCTCCTTACTCTTTAATCTCTGTATGGCACTGACAGCTAATCTTATTCGGAGAGATGGCGTCTTCTTCTTGAATAAAGCTAGTGGTTCTCAGATTTTTATAAAGTTGTCCAGACACAGACCATCTCAGCCACTAATGTCAACTACCTGTGTATCAGCTGTAAAGAACTGGATGGATGTCAATCCTAAAAAAACTGAGGTGTTTCTGTCAATTCAAGTGTCTTCTGCTGGGACAATGTTTTCTGGCCCGAAAGGTTTGGCATTTGCCTAGTGCCATCATCTCAGGTGAGACATTGTTTAGTCCGACCTGTCCCTGGCTCAACAAGTCAATAAAGAAGTCATGTTTCTTTCCCTCAGGTTACTTAGGCGAATATTACCTTCCTTTACATTTAATCACCAAATCACGATTATCAATGTGTTCATCTCATCCATGTTTGATTTTGGCAACAATACCTATCTTGATCTTAGTGTAAAAAATGTCTACAGACTGAGGCACGTACACAACATGGCTGGCAGATTATTACTCCAATTGGGAAACCTCAATCACATTTGCCTTGGCCTGCGTGCCTCACACAGGCTACACGTGAAACAGAGGACTACATTCAAATGCATTGGACTGGTCCATACAATTGTACATGGTCTTTAAAACAATCTTTTAGCAGACAGACTTCAGTTTTATCAACCATCCATAACTGCAAACGGTCGCCATACTTTTGAAAACGTTCTTGTTTTGTACACTAGAGAATCCTGCCCTTCTGATCTGTTGAAGCACAACATTTATTTGACCTCAATTGTTTAAGTTAGTGTTTCTATAGTGTTAAGATGCCTTTGTGTGTATATACAACTACTATACCAATATAAATACAAATAAAAATGGCTTTCTGATTGTCCCTTGACCATGTTTGACCTCCTTTTTGGACATAAGTAAACTCCATATTTCCTGGCTTGGCTTGATCCTTGCTCCTTACTTCCCCTATTGGACAGTGGTCTCGATGGACCTCCCTTACTGCCTGCCACTCTACTTTATGGTCTATTGATTCCACAAACTGTGTTATCTAATTTGCATTTATATGTGAAAAAGATGCATAACGAGCTATCGATTGTGCTAAACTAGTCTATGGCCCTCATTACGACCCTGGCGGAAAGGGGTTTACGCCGGCGTAAACCATGGCGCACCTTTCCGCCTGACTACGAGTTCCCGTAGCGCCATGGTGATTTTTACGCCTGCTTTTTGCAGGCAGAAAAATCCATGGCGCTAAGGGACCTTGTTGTTAATTACGCCACCGTAATTTACGGTGGCGTAATTAACGCCTTCCCCACTCCCATTATACCCTATGGGGCAAAAATGGGAATGGGGAAGGGTAAATGGGGATTGGGGACTTACCGCCCCGCCAAGGTCGGAATGGGGCGGTAAGTCCGCCAACCACCATGGCGGAGTTGGCAGCTTAGCGCCATGGACCATGGTGCAAATAGCACCATGGATCTCCGCCAAGGTCGTAATGAGGGCCTATGTGTTTTCTTTCTTTCTTATACCGTGGCTTATTAGTATAAAACTACTAACTGTGACTTTGATAGTAATTGTACTAATAAATAGTTAATTGAGAAATGTAACCAGATCTGGAGGTTCTGGGTGTGGCCTCTCTTGGGTTCTGGTTAGCACCAGATTTGCTTCCTTAAAGAAAGCCAAGACCATCTATGAAAACGTTCTACCAGTTGGCATGAACCCAGCCACACAAATGCAATGAGCAAGAGCAAAGGATATCAGTTGACTCAATTGATCCAGGCTGTGACTCCGATTAGCATGTATCTTTTTATGAAGTTCATTGCATGACATTACACTGGGGTGGAAAGGTTACCAAGGGGGCTGGATGCACCACTCACTGCATGAGGCCAGTTCTCGGAGAGGCGTGGTGCGGATACCCCAGCTACTTTCACCGGGTCATGGTTTAAAGTCAGGGGCTTGTCTCATGGGAGTGACAGGGGGCTTTGTCCCCTTAAAGGACAATAGGATAAGACCATTTCCCACTGCCCTGATCCCTTTATGGGGCGAAATGTCCCAACAGATGTACAGCAGTTTTACACCAGTCACACACACATAGAGACACACTGAATTGACGGCATCACTTAGAATGTTACACATAGATTCAGAGCTTCAGAGCATGAGCAAGAACAACACACAGCTTTTTGTAATACCTGATAGTCTCTGCACAATCAGAGAGTTGTAGGTCAATGCACAGTTAGTCTATCTGCCACTCCCATACTCATATGCACAAAGGTGAATCCTGTTCTGGAACTATAGTTCCAATTACTGACCCAGTGGGGATATGAAAGGGAGAGAGACAAATGCAGTGATGTGGGTGTTTTGCCAGAGCAGTAGCATATTTTGAGGCAGCTGGAGGAGAGAGGGAGAGCAGGAAGCTTGCTAGAGGTGGATAGAAAGGAAGAAAAAGTAGTGTAGTTGAGGGAGGGGGCACTGGTGAGAGGAATGATGAGAGTGAATGGAGCAGAGAGGAAGAGAGCAGGACATCAGCAAAAGCAATTAGCAAGATAAGGGAAGAGTGTGGAAAGGGTGGAGAGGAGGACCCCCAGTAGAAGGAAGGAGGTGGGGGAAAGGAGTGGAGAGGCAGTGTGGATGTACATCAGTATAAGGAAGGCAGAGAGTTAAAGAAGAAGAGATGTGGTGATGAGGATCATCATTGGTAGGAAGAAAGAGAGTGAAAGGAGTAGAGAGGAAAGAAGGAAGGGGGAGGAAGGACAGGATAATTACGTTGTAGGAACAGCTTCGGAGGAGAGAGTAGTGAGCCCAAGTCTGAAGTGGCTGATCCTAGGAGGTGTGGACTAACAGAAATGTGGCGATGTGTTCAAGAGGTGTAAGGGTAGAACAAGACCAGTGAGGAAAAGAGAGAGGAAATAGAGGCGATTCCCTTATTTGCAAAACCATGGAAGGGATTAAAGCTAACCCAAGGCTTACAACAGCCAGTACATTATGATAGGGAGATGGGAGTAGTACACAAAGTCAATCACTCCAGCTACTACCCTTTCCCTACTCTCAATGCAACATTTGGGACTTAAAGGCATAGTGCCATCAAAAATGTTATTGGCTCAATAAATATTGGTTATTGGGTCAGGATCAAAAATATATATAAACAATATTCATTAAGAATGTTCATATGTAAACATTTGAGCAAATGAGGCTCAAAGTCACAAATTTAAAGCACTAGGAGGCATCCATTTTGTGAAATGGATGAGCCTCCTGTGCTTTTGTTAATTTCTACCCTTGCAGCACTAATGAAGCAAAAGCCAGCCAGCATGTGGCTTTTGCTTCATTATTGCCGGAAAGCAGAGATTAACACAAGCTGCTGCTGGTAAGTGCTTTAAATTTCATTCTTTTTTAAAAGCACTGCAAAATAAATGCTGCGGTTTTCTTTCTAACTTAGAAAGAAAACCGCAGCATTTATAACGTTGTATTTATGCTTGATGTGGCTTCAGCTTTGAGTCTCCTGGGCTTCCCCGGGTCGGGGGAGCCCAGGAGACTCAAAGCTGATGCCACAGCAAACATAAATACAACGTTGTTGTACTTAAAAATGCTGTTCCCAGAGCCCGAGAAACATAGAAAGAAAACTGCAGCATTTACAAATACAACAACATCCTACAACATCCTGTGTTGGGGGAGCCCAGGAGACTCAAAGCGAAAGCCGCCGATTCAGACTTACAACGTTGTTGTATTTGTTAATATTGCAGCATTTACAAATACAACAATGTTGTATTTCGGACTGCAGTGGCTTTCACTTTGAGTCTCCTGTGCTCCCCCAACCCGGTGGGAGTACAGGAGACTCAAAGCGAAAGCCGCCGCAGTCAGAAATACAATGTTGTTGTATTTGTAAATGCTCCGGTATTCATAGAAAAAAAACGCAGCATTTACAAATAAAACAACGTTGCATTTCTGACTACAGCGGCTTTCGCTTTGAGTCTTCTGGACTCCCCCGGGCATCTTTTGAGCCAATTCAATGTGTGGTGGCACTATTCCTTTAACTCTGCCAAACCTGGGGTCCGGTTCTCCATTCCCCATGAAGGATGCTGCACAATGACAGTGGGATATCCACTGGCAATGTGCCCTGGTTTCCTAAGGAGAAGGAGGTTCACAAAAGCAGGAATAACAAGAAAGCAGGAAGATCAGGAAATAAGTATTTCAACACCAGACTGTTAGTGACATTTCTTTGTTTGTGACGGGCTTCCAGTAGAAGATTGCTCCTGGGCCTGTCAATGGACCCAGAACTCTTTGTTTCCTAGAGACATTTGTAGGACCAGTCACCTGGATAGGGAATCCAGGCAGAACACTATTCCTTAGAAAGCCTACTGACCTTTCTATTTTTATATTATTTGCAATCCTTTTCTTCTAATTGGCCCAACGTGTAGCACACTCTAAATAAAACCATGTTATCTGGATATCCTGTTGTCGGGCATGGTAAATTTGTAACAATACCATAGGGTCAAGAGGTTACAGGATCAGGGAACTGCCTCACATCAAATGCTATTTCATCTCAAGCTACCATGTCATCTTCTCACTTTGGTTTGAAATCTACCGGTTTTCATTTCAGGTACCGTTGGCAGCACCAAATAGATACTAAAATGGCAACATTTCCTGACCCAAATTTGATTGTATTCCCTGTGGCATACAGAATCATTGTTGGGTAGAGCAAATAAGTAGGCCATTTTAATTTCACATTTTATTTGAGTGCTATTTCTTGGGTGGTCCCATTGTTTCAAAATAATGACAACATTTTGTATTCAATGGAGGAATTTAAGGGAGTGTTTTTCGTACTTTTTATTTTAATTCCATTATCCTGCCTTGGACGAGCAAACTTTGAAATTAAAACCGGATTAGGAGCATATCTCGACCCATGTTACATAGTTTAATCATCAGGTTGTAAAGTAGCTCCTAATAATCCCCACCAACCGAAATAAGGGAGCGAACCAGGGCGTACAAAGAAACTAGCTTTATTAAATCCATTCGGCCAGTAGAATGTCCACAGACATTCTCAATCATTTCCTGGTTGCCCAGGGGTTATAAACCAAAGACATTACCTTGTCAAATCCTTAAATAGCAATATTTACAGGCTGCCGTTGTCTGTTAAAATAAAGTCACAGACATTGGTATATACCTTTCCTCTTCTAATTGGGTCATCATTATCTGCAAGCTTGCCCCGTGTCCCTCTGATTATGCAAGATGTCATGTCCCGGACATCATCGTTCCACGCTCTGATTGGTTGGCACAATAACATGCTAACATTGTTACGATACTGTTGCTTGTTACTGATCTTGCCTGGGTGTTACAGTTATCCACAACAGTCCAATAAACCTCTGGTGGGAAAGGAGAGATCGAAACTTTGCCCTGGTCAAAGAACTGTCAAACTCACTCCCATCTCACTGTCCCATGCCGGGCCCCAATCTCCCAATCATTTGCCCAGTCTTGGACTGCTTGTCCTGTACTCGTTTTGATACATATTGCTGCCTGCAGATGTTTGATGGAATTGGGTCATGATGTGCATAGCTTATTCATTATAGTGTGAGGCCAGTGTATGAAACCTTTTAGCTTCAATTTATTCAACCTATTAATGTGCTCTTGGTGCATGCATTGAACTGCTTTAACCATTGGGTGCACTGTGGATATATCCTGGTAGTATGTAATTGCCAATGTTACTGCGTGTACCTGCCAATTCAACTTAGTACGTTTCTGTCTACTAGCAACAAAACTAACTCTATAGCTGCTTATCTAAACCGAAACCATGGAAAAGCCTTACTCGTGCAATTTCAGCTATCCTCCCTTTCTCTCAACCGTGGCATTTTCAGTCATCTGAGCACCACCATGGACCAACGAAAATCCCTATTGAACTATTTAAGCAAAAATGCTGTGCTTTTTTAACCATGTGCTATGCAGGGCCTTGCAAAAGGAAAAATTGCATTTATCTTGTCATTTATAATGCTGCTTTAAATATGGGTATCCTACCTAGTTGTGCATACCATCATTTACTACATTCCCTCTCTGTGTATTCAGCAACCTAACCCTCCCTATAATGTGGCAACTTGCTCCCTACAGTGTGGCAAAACAAGCTTTATCCTGCTTGTGTTACATTCAACCTGGCGGTGGAATACACAAAATTACACCTTATTCTAGTTTCCTTATTCTGTATATTTGCTATACTTTGAGAACAGGCGGGGCGTGACCTTGCACATCACTGGTATTACCTGCACCATCACAAGGTTATCAACATAATTTGGCCACAGGCAGGGAGAACAGTTTTCTTATGTTAGGGCTTAAAGGAGAATGTGAAGTGCCTAGTGTTTCAGATCGATTCTCAGTTTACTGGGTTCCATGTGTTAAAATTGCTGCAAAATTGGGCGTGGACACAAAATATTGCGTCCAAAAGGCAGTGGTTTTGCCGCTGCAATCCATGTAAAGGATGGGGGGGACACCCCCGCAACCCCTGGACCTATTATACCATTTAAGGGGAGCTGGGACACCCCCGCAACCCTGGCTCCCTTTAAATGGTGTAATGGGGTACACCTTTAATGGGTCAAACCACAGCATTTTTGGTGCGATTTTTTGTACAGGCGACATTTTTGCCACAATTCTATCACTGCATACCGTTTACTGAAGGTCAGGATATGATTGATGTGATGTTCTGTAAAGACCTGCCAACTCCATCTCAGCACATGAGTGCTGCAAGATCTTGCCATCATGAATGGTGGCACCATGCTTCAACCCTGAGACACCATCTTGCCAGGTAAGCCCCACTGGGCTTAATGCATTTCAACTAATTTACCATTCAAAAATGCCGTTTACATCCTGATGACCGATGCAGCCTTGATGTGCCCTTTGCTTTATCCACCTCTGTTTGCCTTATATTGGCCATCCCTGCATATTTCCTGGCTCTCCACAGAAAGCCGGCAGGCCATGCCAACCTCCTCTAAAGGCCCCCTCAAAAGGCTATGTGCCTTTCCCTGTCTGACCCTGCCAGGCCATGTTAGGCGTGCCTTCATATGCGCCGTCTCTGCCTGAGGCATCCATCACTTCACTTGTGTGGTAAGCCATGTTTACTACTTCCATCCGTTGATGCGCCCATTAACATCGCTCCTGCTACCTCGATTTCCCCTTCACCTTAGTTTCAGTTACCAGAGCCCCCCCCTTTTTTCTCCCTTACAGCCTGCCTGATCCCCCTGTGGCAGCACTTCACCCTGTCGCCCATCTGGGTCCATCCTGCCTAATACTCTTTCTACCAGTCCCAAGACTGCTCACCCTGCGCTGCCTCAGCTTCTAGCTGTATGCACCCCTAACGACCACTCAGCCTTGTCGCCCCTTGAAGCACACTATGACCTTTACTCACTCAATCTAGCCAGCAACCCACCTTCTTGGAGACTGCACCACTGTGTGTAACTTTATGGAAGCCTTTTGTTGGTCCCACCTACCGTGTCACTTGTACCATGCCAATGATACTGCAGCTATCCCACCAAGACTGCACATAACAGAGATAGCCCTTGTTGCGGCAGGTGCTGTTTCTCTTGCTTATGTAGTACTAACCTGTTTGCATGCATGTTACAGCCGCTGCGCAATGATGTAAGGCTGCGCCAGTATGTTTACATACCTACATGTACCACCTAATTGAACCACACCTTTTTCTTGTCTTAGTTGCTTGTTACATGCCTGATATTCACCCCCACACCATGTGGTGTGGCATTCCAATATTGCTTTTTACCTGTTTGTTCTTGCATATTTTAATGTAGCCCTCTTCAACATGAGGTGAGGCTGTCCCAAAGTGAGCACCCACTCCAACTGTCTCTTCATTCCAGCCTTATGCTTGTTTGATCCTGTTCACTGGCATTTACTGTACTCCTCTCCTCCCTCCCTCCTTCTCCTTCCACCCAGTCCTGCACTTCCGCTCCTCCCCCTGACCCCTTGCATTCATGCTACAGCACTTGCACAATCTGAAAATCTCATGGCTTAGTAGGAAAGTTTTTGTTTGTTTCTACATTCCTGTACCTCCCCGACCTGCACCCCCTCCCACCTCTCCATTTCATGTTACAGCACTTGCACAATCCAAATGTCTCAAGACCTAGTAGGAATGTTTTCGTTATGTTTTTCTTCTTCCCTGCCCCCCCCCCCGCACCTCCCAACTGTGTCTTAATGCACCTTGAACCACCATTTGCTGTACATGCACATTTTAAATACCCAATACATGAATATATAATTTAATAGCTGGGTGGACAGGTAAGAGGAAATCCAATCTACCATGCTAATCCTCTATGCCCACCATAGTCTCTGCCAGAACACCACTTACGTATCCAGTTCCCATGGAAATAGGCACAATTTGAAGGCCTTTAATCTCACAGGAAATGGATAGAAGAAAGAAAAACACAAAACACGTGTCCATATTGGCGGAAGGTGGGACAGCCTTTAAACCAGCTAAAGCTCCATCTCAAGGGAAACAATCTCAGCTATATGCAATAGTCCACATATTTGCTATCACCCTTCTAAATTATGGGAGCCACATGACCCTCACAAGAATCTGAAAGTCAGATCAAAGACCAGAAGTTAAATGCTTTGTAGAGCCTAGACCTAAAGTTTGATGAGCCTCTGGGAATCCCCGAAGTGAACAAGTCAAGTCACGAGGGTGTGAGTGCCGTTGCTGTGGTAAAAACTAAAATCAAAGCTCATAAATGAGCATAGAATAGGATTTACTGTAATTTGTCCAGGTGAACAAACCAAAAACAACCAGTTAAATCTCATTGATGCCCCTGAGCTTGTGGTAATACTTGAGAATGCTCTGATTTACTTCACATACACTGACCCGACCATTGACTGGATAAGACACATTGTGATGTCTGTTATATTGTTAGCTTCTTTGTTTTTTCTAGCTGTACAAGGTTGTATACTAATTGACCTTTTCACAATTGACCTCGGGAGAATTGACCTCGGGAGAATTGACCTAATTTAGAAGGTCAATTAGGACATGTATGCGGGGGTAACCCCCCGCACTCCCCCACCCAATCCAAAACCCCCTGCAGCACCCCACCCAATCCCGTTATATTATTTTTAATCCAAAACCAACCCAATACATATATAAAATAACTAAAATAATATAAAGGTCAATTGTGCAGAAGGTCAATTAGGCCCACTATAATTAGGTCAATTGTGCAAAAGGTCAATTGTAAAAGGTCAATTTGGGTAATACCCTGTACAATAGGGCTGCAGTATGTTAGCTTTACTGTGTTGGCCTGGGCATTGTTGCTTGTATTGCAATGTTGTGATGTCATCTAGCGATGTTAATATTCTGTATCTATGATGTATCTGTTTACTTTCCCATAAAGTTCCATGTTTGACAGTTGATCTTCAGCAGTTCGTGTTGCTGCTATGTTGTATTGCTGGGGGTCTTTCTAGTGTAATAATTCTAATTGTCTACATCCCATGCACCCAGGTTTTACTAAGGTAACATTGGCGACGAGGATTTCAGTAAGAAAGACCTCCAGCGGGCAGAAGAAGCAGCCGTGCTGTCTACAAAGCTGTCCTGTTGTTCCAGCCTGCTAGTGCTCAGTGCAGGCAATGAGGGACAGACGCTCCTTTTTATCAAACGTGGTAGCGGGCAACGTGCGGATCAACAGAGCAATAAAGAAATAACCAAGTAAGTTTCCCTGCGCACTCCAATTGCCCCACTATGCTTCACTTAGCATAAGTCTCCTCTTCTGCTCAGACCGTGTTCCTGTCTCCGGCCGGCGCACCGCTGCAGCTGGCTTCCTGACCGGAGACCACACCCACTTCCGCCCTGCCCATCACGGCATAGCTAATACCGTAATACACGGTACGGGAGCTCCACACAATTGGAGGACCGTAGCGCCACCCTACACAATTGGAGGACTGTAGCCGTTGGCGCACCCTGTGCCAATTGTCAGTATAAGGAGAAAAAGAGGGTCAGGAGTAGCATGTCAAGGAACAGAAAAAAGTAAAGAGAGAGAGGTGAGGGGTGAAAGATCCATCCTTAAATTGAGGCTGGAAAGAAGGAGAGGTCGAAGTGCAGTGCCCACAACGGTAGAAGTTGAAAGAGAAGGGTGCCAACGTGGTGCCTAGAGTTAAAAGACAAACTAAGCAGTGGGTGCAATAGAGGAGAGAAGTCATTAGGGTGTGCAAAGTGGGAAAGCTGAAGAAGAGTGGTGCAATAAAGGAGAGGTTCACAAGAAAGCATAGAGAAGAGGCTGAGGTCAACCTGAAATGGCGATGTCAAATGTTAAGTGAAGTTAATCTTTAGGGCGCCTGGCGGAGTCCTGATATACCCAGGTGGGTACACGTTTAAATATCAACAAAATCAGGATGGGAGATCCTACAAAAAGCTGCGTGTTTCTGAACAAGTACATTTATTTCAAAACACAAGATATTTTTCTTGCATATAAATTCTCAATTATTTTACAAAACTTTCAATAAGCACGAAAGTGACAACAGACAGGTTTGATTATATACAGTAGAAATACAGGTAAGTATCAACCTCTATAATGTCGAGGTACAAACTCCACATACGGGCACAGGTACAATGACAGTAGGGTAGACCTATAGTTTGGACAAGGTGCTCCCAGGACGGAAAATGGTCCGGGGGGTGATTGACACAAGAGTGTACACAACACATTTTACAGAACATACACAAAGGGGTTTATACAGTTGTGTCACAGGTGATCGACACAGGAGTGTTTCGGCCGACACAGGAGTGCTTCGGCCATGGAGGGCTGGATTCAAGCCTGTCATAGTGTTGGCCTTAATCGGGATGGACGCAAGGTGTGGTACTCTCCGTTATATCTGTGGATAAGATAGAAGCTGTGAGGATCTCGGGGTGTTTCAGTAATTTACGGATTAGTTAATAATGGCTGAATGGTGCCATAATGATACATCAACAGGTGTATCAGTATACAGCTTACCTTCTGCTAGTATAGCAGTGGTGATGCTGTGCGTGGACAATCCTTTATTGGTTGCTGGATTGTGGGTGCGTATTGCACTCTGGGGTAACTCCAGACCTGTTAAAATCAAATGGGTGCAATGGAAGAAAGGGTTTTTGCACTACTTGAAAGCAGTTGGGGGAACTCTTTCTCGAATGACAGGAGACTCACCCTGTTGATGCACCATCTAGGATATGAAGGGCAGAGAATCTTTGAGACTCTCCCACAGATCCCGAGTGATGGGGAGGGTGATGACATGAGTGAACTTGAAAGTGCGTTTGCCAAGCTAGATTCACACTTTAATCTAAAGACTAGCACCATATTAGAGCATTTTAATTTTCGCATGAGGGTGCAGGAGCCTGGAGAATCAGTAGATGGAGTATGTCACTGCTCATCGTCAATTGGCTTCTTCGTGCAAGTTTTTGGAATCACATAATGAACATTTACGGGACCAATTCATGATGCATTGTAGTTCAGTTCGGATACGAGAAAAGTTATGGCTTAATGACGAGCCCACTTTGGATGAAGTATTGAACATCGCCCGTAGAGTGGAACATTCTTTAGTGTGCATTGCAAAGTTAACAAAGAGACTAGTGAAGTAAAGTCAGAAGTTTTAAGTGTTAACAAACCCAAAAGCAAGAAAAAGGTAAAAGACAAAGAGAAACAAGTGCATCGAGGAGGTAACGAAAAGCTAGCAAGCAAAGGGGTGAAAGAGGCGAAAGGGAAGAATGTTTATGTTATCGTTGCACCAGCGACACCCATTTTGCTGCTTCAGCAGTATGTCCTGGCAGGAGGGGGACATGTTCAAAGTGCAAGAGGAGAGGACATTTTGCCAACTGCTGCAAGAATTACCAGTATAATGAGAAGAGGGACTTGTATGTTACAGAGGAAGACGGACGGAAATCATCGGATGAAGAAATTGACTATCCGGTGGAAAATATGATGATGAATGTGAGCACCCCTATGCAAGTGTTAAAGTCAACAGAAAGGATGTCTGGATGATGGCAGACTCAGGATCGAAGATTACTCTAATATCTAGGGAGGTGTTTGAAAGGAATGTGAGTGGTGACGTGCAGAATTTGTTGGAGGCTGAGAGAGAGCTTGAAAAATTGTTGCAATATGGGATCATCAAAAGAGCGGGGGGTGGTGGAGTGGACTTTTCCGCTGGTTTTAGTCAGGAAGGACTCAGGAGAGCTGCATTTGTGTGTGGATCTACGGCAACTCAACAAGTGTGTAATGGTGGATCGTCATCCACTCACGAACATGGGAGAGATGCTATCAAGAATATGGCAACGGAAAGTGTTTTCCAAATTGGATATGACGTTGCCATATCACCAGGTGGAATTAGAGGATAGGTGTTGCAAGTTGACAGCGTTTGTCACCCATGAAGGGGTATTCCAATTTAAACGGATGCCCTTTGGCTTCAGCAGTTTTCCAAAAAGTGATGAATAGGGTGGTTGGTGGGATAGGAGGAGTCTATTGTTTTCAGGATGATGTGCTGGTGTGCGGGAGAACGGAAGAAGAGCATGATGACATTCTAGATAAGTATCACGACCCATACCCCTGGCTCTAACAGGCAAGCCATCTGGGCTGCACCACGGCCTTCCATCAAGGCCCCAAGGGCCTTACCATTCCGCCAAGACTCTCTTGGAGTCAGTCCTGGCGCCTTTGGTGCCAGGCTCATATGTGAAGCCAGAGAACTTGAGAACTGGGACTTGCAATAGCCTTTGGACAACATGGATGCCCCCGCATAGCTCAGTCCCAGAACTGAGCTATGCGGTCTAGTGTTTTAGGTGTGGTCAGAACTAGGGGCACCTGGGATACCTGCAGGCTATTTAAGCCACGCCCAAGCTGAGGAACATGCTTCGCGTTCCTCTGCTAGCTGCAGCGTGACGCTCACCACCTTCTGTCCGGATCCTTATCTGCATCCCCGAGCCTGATACCTGCAGAACAAGAACATCGTTAGTACACACTTACCTGCGAGCGAATCGTGCTTCTGTCCTCTGCTTCTGGGTCCTGAATACACAGCATCTCGGCGAGCGCTCCTTCGATCTGCAAAGCCACACCTGGAAAGAAAAGAGAACGGAAAAGCAGCATTAGTAAGTGTTTATTCTCCAATTTAGAAAACAAAAATAAGCGCACGCTTACCTGGGGTTGACTCGTCCTTGGCCCATGTACATTCCGGGCCATTTGAATGACCTGCAAGAGGGAAGAAGACAGTGATTAGCACACAAGAGATCAAGAAGGCAGAACGTGCTACGCTCTACTCACCGCTCTTCATCTTCCCGGCAGCATCCATTCCGGGACATCGCAGCAGCCTGTAAGGAAGAGAGAACAAACGGGTCAGCACAAGAAAAGGCACATAGTGCCGCGCATCGTGCTTTCACTTACCATCTTGTGCACAGCCCCAAGCAGCACGGCACCACCAGAACTCCATTCGCACCTAAGGAAGAAGGAGAGACATTAGTAGGGGCAATTGCAAAGTAAAGGACAAACTGCCAAACCAGCAGTCTTACCTGGACAAACGGGAGTCGCAGCAGGCCTGGACTCTGAGGGCCTGCACCAGTGAAGCAACTAGGTTGCGCCGCGCCCATCCAACAACGCGCCCCTGCACAGAGCAGCAGGGCGGAGAGCACACCATATAAAAAAGAAAGGTGAGGAGAGCACCAAGGGGGTCGTTGGGTCCACAAGGGAGGTGGGATCCAGGCTGGAAGAGACAATAAAACAAAACCCAAATTCCTGTGTTTTCAGACCCGGTTCTCGGCTGAACAAGAGTCCAAGGGAGGGGGTTCAAGGTCGGATGCGGTCCAACCAGACTGAGTGGCGTCCCCGTGGTTATCAGGTGAGTGTTACAATAAGGTGTTGGAGAGTTTTGAGAGAGTGGCATTGAATTGAGAGAGGAGAAATGCAAATTTGGTGTTTCCAAGGTAGAGTACTTAGTTCATGAGATATCTGTTGATGGAGTGAGACCTAAGGATAGCTTAGTGAGTGCTGTCAAGGAGTTCAAGAGTTCCGACGACAAAGTGCAGTTAAGGTCATTTTTAGGAATGACAGAATTTTATCAGAAATATGTTTGTAATTATGCCAGTAAAGTGGTTGAGTTGAGAAAACTATTGAAGAAAGGAAGTGAATTTATCTGGTCCACAAAGTGCGAGGAGAAATTCACGAGGTTGAAGAATGAAATTGATCTAGCACAACCCCTAGGGCATTTTGATACTAGGCGTCAGAGCAAGATCACGGTTGATGCATCAGATAAGGGTATTGGTGCAGTGTTGTCGCAAATGGACAATGGAGGAGAGGAGATCATTATTGTACATGCTTCTCTGGGTTTGAGGGGTGCCGAATCTCATTAATTTGTGTTGGAGAAGGAGGCTCTTGTGTGCTATTGGGCTTTGGAGAAGTTTAGGAATTTTGTCTGGGTGACGAATTTCCTGTGTATGGATCATAAATCCCTGAAGGAAATATTGGAAAACAAAGGTTTGGATAAGGTATTGAGGAGAGTGGCTGAGTGGATCATGCATATGCAATGCCATAGTTTTGTTGTCAAAGTTATTCCTGGGAAGGAGAATAACCTAGCTGATAGCTTGTCGAGACTGAGAGGGAGCTGTGATACTGATTTGGAGGTTGAGAATATGGAAATGATGTTTGTTAATACGGATGGTGTGATGTGTAAGGAAGAGTGGTTGGAGGAGGTTAATAAGGATGACAACCTGGTACTGGTTAAGGCGTACGTAGAGTCTGGCATGTGGACTAGGACGGTTGATATTCATCAGGAGGTGGTGCCATTTTGGGAAGTGAGGAATGACTTAAGTTTGATGGATGGTGTAATATTCCGGTGCGAGCGGGCTGTAGTGCCCAGAGGAATACGTAATAGAGTCATTGGGCCTCATTACAAGGTTTCCGGTCTGGATACAACAGTACCGGTGAGGTTACCGGTACTGTTGTATCTGGACCGGTAAACTCTGAGTTGTGCACGCGGGTGCCCTATGGGGCTCAAATGGGAATAGGGATATAACAGCACTGGCACCCGCGAAAGGGCAATTACCGGGTCCGGTAGGGCCTGCATACCCCTTTAATTGCCCATTCACGTGTGCTGGATTTTCTTGCCAGTATGGAGGTAGCCTTGCCGGTAAAACCGGCAAGGCTAACTCCAACCTCGTAATGAGGCCCATTGACTTGGCTCTTGAGGGACACATAGGAATCACCAAAACTAACAGTGTCTTGCGGAATGATTACTGGTGGTCTAGCTTTGACAGAGATATAGAGAGGAGGTTGGTGGAGTGTCAATTGTGCATCAAAATAGGGAAGGGAGAGGAAGCAAGAAAACAGCCCCTGGTGGATGTCGGTGTACCAGCAGGGGTCTGCAAAGATTTAGCCATGGATATTCTAGGACCGGTGGATCTAGGCTATGGGAGTGGAAAGTTTGTGGTGGTGATCGTTGATTTATTTTCTCGATGATGTGATTTTAGTATCGTAAGCGAGGTTTCAGGAGAGGTCATGGTGAAAGAAATTCAGAAAGTGTTCGCTGGGGAAGGTATTCCCGAGAGCATTTTGACAGACAATGGGCCTCAGGGGTGTTTTGGTAAATATTAGAAAAAGTGTGGGGTGAAGCATAAGAAGACAGCCCTGTATCATCCCGAAACAAATGGATGTGTTGAAAGAATCAATAGATGCATCATGGAGAGCATACAAATGGCAACAGAAACAGGGTGTGATAAGAAGGTGGTGATTCAGGAAAGACTTTTCGTGATGCGGATGTCGCCACATTCGACCACGGGAATAAGCATGTTTGAATTGGTGAGAGGTCGTAAACCCAACACTACAGTTAGTCTTCCGTGGTTGGGCAGGAGTAGAGAGAATGGCCATGTTGTGGATGATGTGAGGAGAGTATTGAGGAGGAAGAAGGAGGAATAGGTGGCGTGAGAGAATGTAAGGAGGGGGAAGAATAAACTGAGGGTCGAGTGTGGTGATATGGTAAGAATAAAGAAAGGCGTGGTAAGAAGAAAAGGAGAATCACTGTACTCTGATCCTGTGAGGGTCGTGGCTGTTTTGTGTGGTGCGAATTTGTGTGGTAGATGGTCAGGTGTGGAACCTTAATCGGGTAGCCATTGTGAGGAGAGGCTGATGGACATTTAGCAAAGATAAAGATTCCATGTTTGACAGTTGATCTTCAGCAGTCTTTCTAGTGTAATTATTCTAATAAAACCCATTGTTCACATCCCATGGATCTGGGTTTTTACTAACGTGACAATGTCTTTATTAGAATGAGCTCAAATAATTGTGTTTAACCTATGGGAGAAGATACTTGGTCTTATAGATGATGTTGAAAATATCAAACCTACTGCTTTGGCTCAGCTAGTTAAAACTAGCCTTGCTCCCAGGGTGATTTCAGGTACATATGTCATTCTGAGTAAGGTAACTGTTTTTCAGCTAGATTACTGAACCATCACATGGAGGATAACTCTGTGTTCTATCTGTCACTGGTTACTCTGATCACAAAAATGTTACTTCTGGGTTGACCTTTATCAAAGCTACTTGTATGTCATACCAGAAACTATTTCATTCGTTGCATGGGCACCATTGACAACTGAAGGTTAAACTCCTTTCTTGGTAATCACAAAGGATACCGATAAACCATGTCTGTCAGATGAGCATAGTGATGTAGACTCCAGCTCTGACTCTGGGGAAACAGACATCTGTTAGGACCTTCCCTATCCATGGCAGGCTTAAAAAGAACCAGGAAATCAGTCTCAAGCTGGACTAAAGCAAGCCCAACCAGTAAAACACAGAATGTGCTGCGTGAACCAGCTCATACATGTTTATCTTATTTCCATAGCTTCAGGGACACATCACAAGCATACTACCCAGTTCTGCGATCACTCGGCGTCAGTGGCGACCAATTGAGCCATTTGAGTTTGGCCACGTTTGAAACCATTGACTTCAAGTATTTAGTTAGTTGCATTGGCGTGGAATGTCCATTGATGCCAAAAACTGTCTCAACTTGTACTCTTTTATTTGGTGAAAAGATGAAGAAATGATGGTTCCATGTATTAATATCGCCGGAAAAAGATCACAATACCAGAATATCGCCATATTTTTCTGCCATGGAACCTGCGGGGGACACCCCTGCAACTCCCATAATTTTTTTAATGGAGCGGCGGACACCCCTGCAACGCCCGGTCCCAATAACCACATAAATTATCCCCACTAATAATATCGCCTACTTTGTCTCCAGGGAGCATATGGCATACAAAGTTTATTTGTATAATAAGATCAACTTCACTCGCACAGTATGCAGGGACGTCATTTAGGGGTCACTAGGGGTCACACATGCAACCCCTGAGGCCTCCCTTGCTACCTCTGTGGGCTCCCTTGCTACCCCTAAAAAACACAATTGTCAATCTATTTTTTTCATTGAGGCTCCTGGCCTGTGGCCAGCAGCATGTGGCTCTTTGTTTCTGGAGTGGCTGGTTTTCTGATGGCTCTAGCTGGTAAGATAGCTCAGTGGGTATTGCGCTCACTACTGCAATGTGTGTGTGTGATCTGCAGGCTCGACTCCTGGCAAGGTCAACTCAGCCTTTCATCCTGCTGTGGTTGATAAATGAGTACCATCACAGGTTGGGTAATATTGTATGTATATTTGTTCTATATGAAGCGCTTAGGTATAAGTGCTATATAATAACACAACATTATCGTTTGGCCTTGGACGTCTGCTTGCATTCACAGTAATTTGGTAATATGGGCCTATACGCACTGATATTAATGTATATCACTTTACAGTGATATCATAACAATATTTTTCATACTGTAATTAGAAACAATGCTATGTGATGCCACTTCCTGTCTTGTCAAGTGCTGAAAGGTTGTGTTCCATCACTTCCTGTGATGTCATCAGAGGTCAACGGTCGTGTGATGTCGCTTCTGCTACCCTTGGCATTTTTTTTGGTGAAAAAATGTCCCTGACAAAGGTTGAATGTGGAGAAATAGTATCTATCGAAAGCAATTAGAGAACATCACCCAGGTGGTACTTCAAAGCTAATCAGATGGCTCAGAATGCAGCCCATAATTGCCTTTGTTGGCCAACATTATGATCCATTGATTGGCCTCCAAGAACACCCCATCCTTTTTTTCCGGCCTCCTTACTAACGTTGTGTTTTCGTCAGCACACCCATGCGTGTCCTCCTTGGTTGCTACCATCTTCTGTGCTTCCGGTTATCTATAAGAAGTGGGTATGGTAAAGGAGCTTGATCATGTCTGTTGGCGCCCCCTTTCCGTTTTTAAAGCGAGACATGTTTTTCTTCAGTTTGAGAAAAATGTCAGATCCACAAGCAATCTTCCCGTGTTGAATGCGTTTAGCCACCTCTATCTAGTGTTCTAACTGCCTAACAGTGCAGAAACTGAGTAAAAGTACCTTTAATTAATGAATGATTCCATGCAATGTAACCACTGCCTGTTTTCAGGCCCAGCTGAAGATGTGTGGGAGCCTGTTTCAACATGATGGTTGGGGGCCCCCTCCTCAGAGCGAAAACAGCCTGATGCACCCGTAATGGCGACAAAGACAAGGTTAATAGTCGCGGATGATCAGGAGACGACAGTCAGCAGGGATGCCACTGAAGAGCTCTAACCATTTCTTTGTCAGCAAGTGGCTGATGTGGGGGACCCAGTGTTAAAAGGCAATGAGGTGATAACACTTCTGTATATCCCGTGGGAAGAGAAAGCACAGCTTTTAATATGAGCGCTGCAAAGCACACATTTTAAGCCCCAGAACAAAAATTGAGAAATTAAAATAAAATATCGCCTTGTTACAAGACTGCTGACTGATCGGCCCCTTTTATTTGAAATGGTTGAAAGCCCTGACGCTGTCCCTGCTTGTCTTCCTCTAAACGAAATTATATGCAAATTTGTATAATTATAATTGTTTTTTCATTTTAAAAAAGGACCATTTTCTAAGCGGGGCGGCATTCAAACCGGTGTTGCTATCCATTGTCTAAGTTCCAAGACAAGCACGTTGCCCCTGAGCTATCCCGTCTCCCACCATCTCACCCCTTGCTTGCCTTGTTGCATGATAATCCTTTGCTCTGGCATAGTGCCCCCTCTTCCGTCGGCGTGACAGTATTTATCTGACCGATAAGAGCGAAATAACTAGTGCTAGGACCCATTGTTTTATTTCTTGGATGGTATACCCAGCTCCAAAAAAGTCCTTCAGCTAGGCACTAAGCTCGGTCCTGACTTACAGTATATTGCAGTATGAGGCCTTGTGAAACTGGGGAATTTCGCACAAGTTCAGTACCGTACAAGAGTGTAGATACTCTCGTTCAAACACAGTGCAATATGCTGCAAAATGAAACCACGGAACTGGATATTAGACACCCAACTGTAGAGTGGGGAATAAGAGCCTGGGCCATGGCACCTGTGTTATGCCTATTTCCTTGCGCAAGATTACCCTTATGCCTCAGCCTTCAGCAAGAAAGGGGGTTTGAATACCCACTGCCACATGGCAGGTACATTTGCATTCAAAGCAGAGGGAGGATTGTTTGGGAGTTGTAGGCCCACACATTGCTTGAGCCCACAACGCAACACATTACTTTCACCTGATGCCATATTTTGCCTCAGCTAAAAGACCATCCGCTGGGGGAAAAACATGCAGGATCTGGGTTCGAGCCTTTGCTCCAGGGCCCTTCTATTGTTATTTTGCTTGTAAATGCGGGCAGTAACAGGATATAAAGCACCCCAGGGAAGGCACTCAAATAAAGGCCCGTAGATTTGCATAACTATGAAGTTTCCAAGTACTGTGTGACCCAGCAGTGCATAGCTCGAGCATATACCCTTATCATGGATGCCAGTGGGTTGTGCTGAGAGCAATATTGTCATAGAAGATGTGTTGACAAATGTATCTGCTCTCAGAACCGATCAGGGGGATGCTACTTCCATGAACACCAGGTGTTAGCCAGGCAGAACCCTGGTGATGGGATGCAGCCTCAACACAGCAGTAGATGAGGTGACATATTGAGAAAGGCTAAACCTTCGCAGCTGGTCAGCATGATGTGTGCGTTTCACCACCCCACAGAGAGAAGGGTAATGCGGGTAGTTTACGGTATGTCTCATCAATTTCTCAATGATTGCGGAATGAATATAATTTAGAAACAAGTGGCTCGCCGAGATGTAGGCTATTGTATCAACGAAAACGGCACATGGGGCCTCATCATGACCCTGCTGGTCTGGAATTAGCGTGCTGGTAATTCCCTTTAACAGCATGTACAAGTTTACCCTTACTTGCAGCTTAAATCCACTGGAAATTCTGACACATCAGGCGCCGGTAACAGTAATTCTGTTTAGTGGTATCTCGCCGGATTTACCAGCGGGATACCACCAAACCTTTAATGTGCCCCATAGTGTGTTACCACAAACTTGTACTGTCCATGGCAGGCAATTTACATATATTTTTCTCACAGATACCCTAATCCTCATTATAAAAGGGTCCATTAGGCAAATCCATTTGAGGAACACATTTTTAAATGACACCTTTGAGTTACACAACATGTCTGTCATTCGCACTCATCCTTTCCCATAATAACATTTAAATGGATTATATGGGCACCATGTGATGATGCCTGGCACACATGCCTTACTGATGTTACAGGGAGAGCAGGCAATTGACTGACGCATGCAATTATTGTCATTTACATTGAAAATAACACAACCCTGAATGCAATGCACCGGTTAAGATTCTCTTGACTGTCAAAATAGGGCACAGAAAGTGAATCCTGTCGAAGAACAGCAGAATTCACAGGTTTTCTACAGCCCCCCCATGTTACTAGTTAGAATAGTCAAACAGGAAATAATCATTATGCTCTCTTCCAAGTAAACACAGTAAATGTGTCTGGTCAACAGAAGGATAAGTATGCAGCGAGGAGATTACAGGCCTTTTAGGGGATATCGCTGGTGATTAAGCCATTCTGTTATAGTTCTGCGTGGGTGTAAAATATGATCCAAGCACTAACTCAGAAGATGCTGAAGCCACCGCTAAGTTATTTGATTTCTATTTCTATTTCATTTTAGGTGTCTTTATTTTATTAATAGGATAATGTGATGCCCAGCACAGAAAGCCACAATAAATGTTAAATAGCTGAATACATTTCATACATATTTAGAAAGGAAATTAATATTAATGAAGGACAAAGAGAAATTTAAAAAAATCCACAGAAACATAGTTATAATCTATTGAAGGAGAAAGAAACTCTGAAGTGGGGTGTGGGGGTTCACTGCCTGGTATCCGCATGGGGAACACCTTAGCTTAATAAGGTCCACTTGGCATGCGTACACCGGAACATGTTACTTCATGTTTGCTTGCCCAGATACTAATATGTTGTGGGATTGTGTGTGGTGGGTTGTGGTTTTAGGGGGTAGTGGAAGTAGCTGCTGCTCAGGGCTCAAGTCGAAGGTGCACGCGGGTGGACGGAGTCCACCCACTTTTTTCAGAGGGTGGACTTAGTCCCCCCCCAGCTAAAATGAACATCCTCTTTGAATTTATTACATTAAACTGATCTCTGGGATTGAACCGCAGTCACTGCGCTTGCAGGCGAGACACTTCACCACTGCACTATATAAACTGATGAAAAATAACAAACAACTAAAGGTGAAATGTCTCATTTCGGTACTGCAAGTTCCAGGGAAAACATTTGTATTGGTTCTTGGAGTTTGAAAAATGCACACCTCTTAACGTTTTCAAAAACACGATTAGAGGAAATTATCCTCTCTTGGTTTTCTGTGTGTTGATTTTCTGAAAGAAAAAGAGTTCTGCACACAACACGTGTTGCAAAACAATACAAGAAAACACAAAAAAACAGCCTTGAGTGATATTTTCCTGTGGCACAGCAACTTATGTGTGCAGAACTCTTTTTCTACCATTTTGACAAACGAAGTAGGGGAACTCTAGGTCTTCGTTCCCTGCACGCATTATTGCGACACGAAAAGCTGTCATTTTATGCTAAGGTCGCGGAGGTTTAAGAGTGTGGCCAGAAAAGCTCTCCAAATTTGTGTACTGTTTATTTTCTGAAAGGCAAATGCCATTCGTCCTGTAAAATTTGGGTGATTATGCAAAGCCAATTTAAGGAAATGTGCATATTTCACTTTGATATGCTAATTTCTGGCAACGTCAAATCCCATTGCGTTTGTTGATGAGTCCCCCCACTTTAATTTTTAGGACTTGACCCCTGCTGCTGCTGTAGTAAGGTTCGGGGCCAGCAACTTGACAGGGGAGGTGGTCCATTCCAGCCAACTGAAAGTGGTTGGGGAGAGCTGCGAGTGGCGGGAGTGCAGCTCACGGTCTGTGGAACTGGGAGATGGCAGGCAGATGCCATGCATGGAGGCTTTTTGGGGAATTGAATGAATTCAGTGAAACTTCACCAATCAGCAAGTGACAGGTCACTTTCCAGGGTGATAATGTGCAGTAATATATAATTGGTATCTCTTCCAAGCCACTTGATTTGCCAAAAGTTTTCTTTTAATGTTAATGTACACCGTTTCATGAGCTGAGCTGGGATACTGCCCCTGAGTAGTCTAGCCAGAATCATGTGGGGGTCTGTTTAAAAACAAGCAGGGGAATGTATAGACTGTATCTGTAGTGAGAGTTGATGATCCTTTGAGCAGACCGGTCTGCACAAAGGAAAGGTTTAACATGATGTTTCTAAGGTAAGGGAAGGCCCTGCTGTGTTGTGAAACCAGTGCACTGAGTTTAAATAGGTACCAAGAGTTTAAAATGCACATACTACAATCCATGCATTCAGTAAACACTCTGTTGGAGGTCAGGTACACATAGCATGATTAGCACAGCTTTTTGAATCACAGTAAAACTCCCAATTCTAATTGAAAGTGTTTTAAAATATTCTAATGTCAAGTTGTGACAATAATAGGCCAGGGCAAAAATATTCGGCCACAAATGGAACCACCACTGCCATTAACCGAGTGTGGACCATCTTTTCCTGTCCAGACCAAATACTTTCTGGTTTCTAAATTCACAATAAAAAGTCTTCAAAATATGTTTGCAAATGAAAAGGTTTAGGAGTCATTTTTATTCAGGAGTGCATTCAGGGGTTGTAACTAAGTCTGTTGTCTTTTTTGGAAGGTCCACACACTTTTTGCTTGCATAGGAAAATCATTTTTGGCAGGAAGGAGGAGATTATATTCGGTGTCTCTAAATGTGTTGTCTTTCTGAGGACAGCCAACATTCTTCTTGATTGCATCGAAAGTCTTGGAATTCTTTGGCAGAGGAGAATAATATATTATAACAATCTTAAGTGAAAAGATGTTTAGAGGACCCAAATGTTCAATGGATGGAGGGGTGCTTGTGGCTAGTGGCCATTTTACATCAGACACTGCAGCTGCTGTCTGCTACAGGAAGGCCAGAAGTAGGTAGCTCTCATTGAAGGTATCATTGTCACATTCAACACCATCTGCTGTAATAATGCCTGGAGCACCTAAATGTGCAATGGGGAGTGGGAGGCTTACAAGTAGTGGGCATTTTACACCAGACACTGCAGCTGTTGTCTGCAACTGGAAAGCCAGAATTGTGTGGAGCAAACTGTAGACATCAAAGTCAAATTCAACACCATCTGTTGTGCAAGAGATTGCTCAATACTACATGCTCAGGCATTGCAGTCGGTGTAGGTGGAGGAGCAGGTTCAGTCCACTGTGTCTGGGTCAAAAGGGGGAGCAATGCAGGTTACTTCTACTGATGAGCTGGGAGATACAGCACACAGTGTAGAGGAGCAAGGGGAGCCAGAAGAAACAGCCAACAATGTGGGGAGCATGATGAGTCAGGAGACATAGCGCACAGTGTAGAGGAGCAAGGCGAGCCAGGAGAAACAGCTAACAATGTGGGGAGCATGATGAGTCAGAAGACATTTCACACAGTGTAGAGGGGCAAGGCGAGCCCGGAGAAACAGCTAACAATGTGGGGAGCGTTGTGAGTCAGAAGACATATCACATAGTGTAGAGGGGCAAGGCGAGCCAGGAGAAACAGCTAACAATGTGGGGAGCGTGATGAGTCAGGAGACATAGCACACAGTGTAGAGGAGCAAAGCGAGCCAGGAGAAACAGCTAACAATGTGGGGAGCATGATGAGTCAGGATACATAGCACACAGTGTAGAGGAGCAAAGTGAGCCCGGAGAAACAGCTAACAATGTGGGGAGCATGATGAGTCAGGAGACATAGCACACAGTGTAGAGGAGCAAGGTGAGCCAGGAGAAACAGTTAACAATGCGAGGAGCATGATGAGGCAGGAGAAACAGGATGCAGTGTAGAGGAGCAATGTGAGCCAGGAGAAACAGCTAACAATGTGAGGAGCATGATAAGTCAGGAGACATAGCACACAATTTATAGGAGCAAAATGAGCTAGAAGAAACAACACCCGGTCTAAGGGTCATGATGAGCCTGGGGAAAAACACACAGTACAGACGAGCAAATTATGAGAAGTTCCTGGTTCCTTCCCCTCACTTCCAGCCAGTCTAAGAATAATTCAATTCATGGGCACTTAATAACCACATCAACCATAAAACATTATACCAAATACACACTTTAAAATCCATGAAACAACTCAAGGAATAAAATACATAAACATAAAAATGCATGAAAATCCCAGGGAAGCAAAATCCCAGCGAAGCAATATTTATCACTGCTTCATACAACTGTGTTTACACATTTGCAGCCATGTGTACATACATTATAGTGGTATCACTCTAATGAGAACCTAAGGATCGATCCTGGATAAATATAAAATGAATCATGGGAAAAACCATGAGCCACCCTTTACCAGAAAGACACTTTTCCACAATTACTTTAAAACCCTCAATGCGAGCCTTAAGAATGTGTTTTGCAGCTGCGTGGGCGTTCATAATGATATCCATACACTCTGATCATAGGAACTCCAGCTCTGTAGAGGTGAGAAATGATCTAGACCTTTCCCATGATAGTAAGCTTAAAACAGAAAAAACTGAATTGAGATAAATCACCTGAAGCACCAATTTTACAACCAGAATCTCTACTGCCACAACCCCTTTCCCAGCACCAAGTCCTATCACAAATTCGGAAAATATTTCTCCTCTAGAAGGCAATCGGCCTCCTCAAATCTGGGCATTTCAAAAGACCGAAATAAGCTTCATACTCAAGTGGATCCTTTATGTGAATCCAAAGATTTAACAATCCTAATGTGTTAGCTGCAATCCAGTCATGTACCCCCCACTCAGCTTCAGATTTCTGTTTGTTTTCCTCCTAAGTGGACGCCCACAAGCAACCCTGAAATACTTGCTAATGCCCATCTTCCTATCAATGAGCCTACATTTTGGTACTACCTAGCTTTGGACTCATAATAACCGCTCATAATCTATACCAGGATGTTTTTCATGTTAGTATTCAGGTTTCCAATAGGCTGATGAAATGAACTTTGCCGATTTTGTTTGCGCAAAGATGTCCACATGGGGTATCCCTACTTCTAGCCTAATCTCACTCATGGGGCAGCACATAAGCACACCTGAGACTGATCCAAACACCCCGCTTCTGACTGTCCCCTTACCTCTGCGCCATATGATGCAGCTGTGGTGATTTTTACTCTAAATAACTCAATACATTTAGTAAAAACCTGAACTCCAAATGTATAATGGAATCTTAATAGACCTTGGGTTGTTTGGACCAACACCTTTTTTGGACTTGTCTTGTGGGCAGCCCACAAACAATTATTTTCAAAAGTGATACCCAGGAATTTATAATATGACACCTCTGGCATCTGCATATATTATAATAGCCATGTAAATGTACTCGTTTTCCTTCCAAATTATACTATTATTGACTTCCCAAGATTTAAATTCAATTTGAGAGCCCTCAAATAGCTGCTATCAAAACCTTTTTTGGAGGCCAGTGAAATTGCATCATCTGCATGTAGCACAGAGGCATGTCTTCTCTTGTTTAATGTAGGGGATCCCCGGCTGTGGTAACTAGACTTTTCTCAATGTCTGCAACCAGCAACATAAACAATAGATTTGCCATAGGGCATAGTTGCCCTTTAGGCTCTGTGCAGCACTGCCAGCACTGCCAGCAGAACACTTGCGTGCCATGGGACATGCCCCCGTGCCGGCTCAAGTCCAGACAACTATTTATTCACTTTATTTATCATTGCGGCCACAACTACGAGTGCCAAACTATTAAGTGCGCAATGAAAGAGCACCCCAGCCTATAAAACCAGTGTCCACTGCCCTTGGCTAGTTCCTTCTGAACTGCATGTCCTCCTTTCTTCCCTCTGGCGTTCTAGCTCCAGTTTGAACAGTAGCACAAAGAAAGGCTGCTTCTTCTCCTCTACAGCAATAGACGCCCTATGCTTCTGCTCCACCAGATCCATTGCAGCCCTGTGTTTCTGTCGCTCCAGGGTAGCAGCAACCTTCTGCTTCTGTGCCTCTTAGGCCAGTCTCTTATTCATGTATTATTTGTTTATTTTGACATTTATAGAGCGCACCTAATCGGGAGGCAACTTGGCACTTGTTTGCCAGAAGGAGTTCTCTATTGGTTAGGCCCTTCTTTGGTTGATTATACAGGGACCCAACGACTTTACTGAAGCATGGGACTTAACTGAGGCCAGGGACCGGTGAGACCCCCACCCCAGGACCTCTGGGACATCTGGGAGATTATGCTACCTTCTCTCTGGGAGGAATGGAGGGTAGTACTATTACTGTGGCTCTCCCCATCCACTTCTACACCTTCAGGAAATAAGATCTCAAACTGGAGGCTCATCACTGCTGCTGGCCTCCGGGGAATCTTCCAGCCCACTAGCTTTCAGCTTGGAGACTTTTCAGCAGTTCAGTTTTCTTTACCTTACTGCCACACGGAGACCTTTTACTTTGCACAGCTCGCGCAGTTCAACTACTGACAAGGTGTCTGCAGAGCTCATGTCAAGTTCTATTGAGTACTATAAGATATGCCTTGGCAGTGAAACTAATGTTAAATGTGTACTCTTCTTATTGTGGCTGACTAGGCTGTAGGCACAGTCTGTTCCAAATCCGAACCACTGCCCTCCAGTGTGATGAATTGACTTCTGCCCTGAATGAGTACAAGGACGAGCAGAGGCTATAGAGTCCACTTGGCCCTCCCACTTCTACAAACCAAGAGCCAACACAGTCATAAAGGTAAAACAGGCACAATTAAGAGATACACGTCCTTCACCTTTTGTGGCAACATGGGAAAAGGGAAGGCTATACTCTCAAAAGGGCTGTGAATGTGGTTCAGTAGCAACCCAAACATCAAAGTATAATAGTCCAAAATAAAGGAATGTCCAATCAAGGTTCTATTAAAATATATACCTTAATCAAACACATAATGTACAATAATAACTAGCTAGAAAACAATGTTAAACCCACCTCTGTAGATGGAACACAGAATATGCAAAGAAAGATTAGCAAGTTCCAGTGGCAAGTTGGTGTTGAGTCAGGGTCAAACGGGAGGTCGCTGTGGCTTCAAAGTGCCTACTCGAGCTATTCAGATTGGACAGTCACCAGGTTTGGTTCGGTTGTCGAGGTTTGATGGTGGCAATCTCGTGCCAGGATGCAATGGCAAGTTAATTTGATGCAGAAGCTCAGAGGATGCTGTTCATGGCAAAACTGACGGTGGGAAAACTGGCAGTGGCAAAGCCTCAGATTAGTACAATCTCATTTTATCACATTCTAAATGGCAAAGTCAGAGAATGGCAATAACTGATAGTGGCAAAGCTGACAGTGCCAAAACTGGTAGTTGCAAAACTAATAGGGGCAAAACCTGATTGTGGCAAAACCTGATAGTGGTAAAAACTGATAGTGTCGAAATCTCACTTTAAAACAATATTGATGCAACATCTGATAGTGGAAGTAACTGTTAGTGCCAAAACGGGTAGTAGGGAAAGTGATAGTGTCAAAACTGATAGTGGAAAAACTGATAGTGCCCAAAATTGGTAGTGGCAAAGACTCACATTAGCACAATCCCACATTAAAACAAGAAAAAAGAAATGTGCCCCCACCACCGTGCACTGAGTAGTTATACCATTAAAACTACAGATTTAGAATCAAGGAGCAAATGAATATGTCAAATGTTATGGACAAGAGATTACCACTGCAAGAACATTGAGCCAATAACCATCAGATGGAGAAAACATTTGTTGGGCTAAAACATATTCCGCAAGATGTGAGACTTGAGGACCGGGAGCTTCTCCTGAGAAAGGAAGAGGACACGTTCATCTGTAAACTGAGAAGTACAACAGTCGGTCTCAATAAAGACTATGAAATGCAGGGTTTCTTATGAATGAATCAATGAGATGTTCAAAATCAGCACATGGTACCAGTTTTGGTGAATGGGGCAATTCAAGTGCATGCGTCCACGACAGGGCCACTTTTATGTGATGGCACAAATAGTACTTCATAATATGTTACACTATAGGATGTGGTTTGACTTTGGAGTATTGATATCCTATGTGATGGTATAAACAGTAGATTTCAATGTGGTACACAATTTGATGGGATTTAATTTTGCAGTAATATGCTATGTATCTAAATAGAGCAAGTACATAGGATGTAGACGTTTAGATTTACTTGGACAAATGTGTAAACTGTGATTCTGACGGGACCGCTGATATGGCATCTAGCAAAAGGATCTTGAAGGTCACCTGCGCAGCAGGATTTTACAGGTCTCCTCTCGTAAAGGAAGGAGATAATGAGAAAAGGATACAATGCCCAAGAGGGGATCTTTGAAATAACATGTAACATTTAAAACCTAGTCAATTCATTGGATCAATGCATCCTGACAGTAATATAAAAACATTCTTTCAAGTTTAAGTACAAGGCAAATGCTGTATAACTGCTTTTATTGTGTTATTGTGGTACAACTCATTTTCGCTTAGCGCTAATGCCCATATTAACATGAAACCTGGATATATTATCTGAAATCCACGTCTTCTATTAGTCTCATCCAAATGGTCAAACATATCCATAACTTAGATGAGAATACGGCTAATTGTATACAATGCATGACACATCCCGTATTAATTGGGTATGTGACAACCACAAATAAAATAGAAAAGGTAAATAGTGTCATAGGCACACGTCGTCATGACGTCATCACAGCCATGATGCCAAACATATAAATTAGAGTGTTCCAAGATGGCAGCAGCCTCCTATAGATGTGGAACGCTGCTGCCATCTTGAAACAGAATTCCTGCAATTGCAGGTAAGAGTTGGCAGGGTCCTTTGCTTTCTAAAATTCAATACCCCCAAAAAATAAGGGGTGCCATCCTGAGTATGCTTTGTGTATATTTTACAGGGGAATTATGAAATAAGAGTCTAGTTGCCTAGGACACAAGGGGCCATTGTAATATAACCAAAACTGTAATTGGAGGTTAGGCCTTCCATTATGAAAGGACATGGAAGGGTCCACAACTAAGTGATAAATATCATATCAATAGTATTGTGGTACAATGCTGTACCAAGCACAATGATAAATATTCAAACATCTTTTGATGTTGATATATATTATTTGTTCAGATTTCTTATCTCCAAACTACTTACCTTTAAATAATTGTTTGGAAGATTTCAAGCCAAGAGGTAAATATTACACGTGATAGAGCCAGGTAGCTATACAATGTACAATGACAGTTATATTATTATCCTTTAATACATATATATACAATCTTTTCAGATTCTGAACAGGATGTCATTGAGCAGAACATAGACATCATAATTAATTAAATTCACAGATGAGAGATTCTATGAGGTAACAATTATCATAACCATAAATGTTCTCCATTTTGAAGTTGCAAGAGTAATGAGCAAGGTTTGGTTTAAAATTTAAGGGTTGTACACAGTGGGTATCTAGATTTGCAATGATGTTGTACAAATCAAGCATGCCTACAATGCAACAAAAATAAGATGACTGAGACTAAGTATATATAGATATTCTGACACCATAGGGTTATAACTAATGGGTGATGTGTTTAGAAGAGACTTGGAATGAGTTACCGATATAATTGTATCAGTTATCTGAATCACGTTTAAGATGTTTCCATAAACCAGGCATTCTCCCACTTTTGTCTTTGTTATTTTTCTCACAGGTGGACAAACAATTGCAAAAACGAATGTTACCAATGTGCTTGTACTAATTGTTAATTGATGTAGAATATAAACATGCTATATAGCCTAGAGGAATCCAAGTATTTGGGCGAAACATTATGCACGTGGGCCAGCTGGTTGTTGTTGGCTATTCCCAAACAATAGTATGTACAATTGTTCACTAGTGGGTCAGTGGATATCATTATTATAATTTATTAGGAAAATATCATGATGCTTATACATTTTGGTCTGTGGTTTTAATGGTATAGCTACTGAGCGCTCGGTAGCGGGGGAACCTTTTTTTCTTCACATTTAATTGGACTGTTTGAGTGTTACAGTTCCTCTCCCACCTGTTACAGACAGTAGGCACCTGTAGATTTATTGTAATAGTTTAACTTCAAGGAAGTAGAAGCCTAATTAATTTCAGGTTGGTGCAGTGACCCCTGACACTGCCACATAATAATCCACCACATTAAAATAATTTCAGTGACGGAAGGAAACTAATAGTTGCAACGTCTCACATCAGTCTAATCTCATTTGTTCACAATCTCAGTGGCAAAATCACCCAATGGCAATAACTGATAGTGGCAAAGTGTCACATTAGCACAATCTCACATTAAAACAATCTTCATGGTAAAAACTGATATTCACAAAGTCTCACAAAAATGGTTCACTCCCCTCCTCGACACCTTGGAAAGAAACAAGAAGAAGTTGGAACTAGAATGGAGGAAGAAATACAACCAGGCACAAAGATCACAATATCAATGACAAATCTGAGCATACAAAAAGGAAATTTAAAATTCCAAAAAGAAATACTATGACAACCGAATCACAAAAGCCAACAACACCCACTTTGTTGCAAAAAAATTCTGGTACCCTCACTCAAACTATGCAACAACCTTACAGACCACTTCAAAAATAAAAACAGCGGCGTCCACCGAATCATACAAAGCAGACCAGTCAACCAAAACACTCAACCCATACCTCCAACCGTGGAATGTCAATACATACTCCAAAACCTCCCCCAAATACTAGTAGGGACACTCGTCAAGCTAGTAAAAAATAGCAATAAAGCAGGCTTTCCATGGAGCCCAGCCCTCCAGATGTCTATAAGACAATCCTCGCACAGGGCACACCTCTGCAATGCTACAGAAACCTCATTAACCTATCAATCACAACAGGAAAAATCCTACAGTCGTTCAAATCGATGTACATCAAACCACTCTGTACGGACAGAGCAGGCAACGTGGAAGATCTCTCTAACTACAGACCTATCTCAAATATTCCCTACCAAGCAAAACTACTCAAAACATACATCTACGGACTGACACTGGAACATATAGAAATACGCCAGCTTCTAGACCAGGCACAAGTTGGCTTTAGTCCTAAAACAGGGACAGAGATGACACTCCTCTCAATTCGGGTCGATCTAAAGACAAACGCAGACTTTGACACAAACTAGGCTCTGATACTGCTGGACCTCTCTGCAGCGTTCGACACATTCAGCCACGACATCCTCATCAAAAGACTAGAAATGAACTTATTTACCCCTACTCTGGATTAAATCATTCATAACCAATAGAATGGAAACCGTCTGGATTAAACCTTTTAAATCCACTCCAAGGAAAACCAACTGTGGAGTACCACAGGGATTGTCCCTATCCCCACTGCTCTTCAATATCTACCTGACCCCATTAATCAAGCTCATAAAAAGACACCACGTTACGTGGTACAACTAAACTGATGACACACAACTCATCTACAAAATCAAAAATGCACAAGAAGAAAACTAAATGCTGGAAGACTGTGTACAAGAAATCTGTGAATGGTAAACAAGCACTACATCCCATGGCCCATAGAACTAGGAACAGCACTGATGCCATTGAAAACAGTCAAAAACCTTGGAGTCCTAATGGACAACAAACTAACAATAGAACCACAAGTACACAAAATAATCAAGAAATGCTTCTTCCTCCTTCACACAGTAAAAATGATCCTACCATTCCTCTCCTTCACCCATAAAACACTCACCATCATCTCCCTCATCATGTCCAGAATAGACTATGCCAATAGCCTATAGCCTGGAATGCCGGAACGCATGCTGAAGAAACTCCAATGTATCCAAAATGCAGCGGCCAGACTTCTCCTCAGACTACTGCAAAGGAAACATACCACCCCAGCGCTACAAATGCTACATTGCAATATATACAAAGAGCAACCCATGTCCAAGGAGCAGAATACCTACAAAAGAAAATAACAATCTACCGACTGACAAGACCACTCAGATCAAGCAACCACATTCGCCTGGAACCAAAACCTTACACAAGACAAAAACTTGGCTGGTCATGTTTCTCCCACCTAGCAGTAAAAACTTGGAACACCCTCCCGCAAGAAAGCCGCAATACAAAGGATGACCAAAAATTTAGAAAACTACTTAAAACCTGGCTTTTCACCTCAGAATAAGCCCGAAACGACTAGGAATGGCAAAGGCACCACTGGGAACAGAACACACCACAGCAAGCACACATGGAAGTAAGAGGCCAGGGAGGGACACTAAAAAAGACCCACCCCCATAGAATAACACCACTCTAGACATCACCCCAGGGATGCGCACCATAGCTGCAGAGGGAGGAGCATTACTCAATTAACTTGCACCCCTGGAGGCCCTAAAGCACCTTCCTCCGAGGGTGGGGACCCTGCACCATGGGCTGGCGGAGGGTAAGGGTAGGTACACCCTTGGTAACCTAAGAGCAAACCCTTCAACTATATCCATCTACGCCCAGGGATTGGGGGATGCCTTCACCACCTCATGACCATAGAACACTAGACAGTTAGAGAGGAAAGCCACCACCATGCGCAGAACCCGGCTAATGAACCGCTACAAATGCACAGCACCAACAGTGATTCTGAGCACAGAAGTCTGAATTAATGAGGTAAGAAAAGCCCCACTAACCCAAACCTAAAACCTCAAGTTTCAAATACACCTCTTAAACACTAAACAAACACAACCCCTTCTCTGCACAGCAATCCGAATGCACTTCACTAACAACAAAATCCAACATGTTTCAACATGATTCCCTGCAACAACAAAACAAAGCTTACATAGTCCTGCACAACAGCACATGGGAATCTAGTGAGCTGTAAATCGTAACCCAAGGTCAGAGAATGGTGCAAACTGAACTGAAGCTGTCAAACAAGACATCACAACTCTCCATCTACCTATTCATGTTAGGCTCTACTAAGCCACCCAACATTCCATTCTTTTCCGATCCGCCAGAGTGCCAGGGGACCACTCCGGTGGTAAGAGTGCACGGTATAAATTATCTTTAGCGTTAACATTAACATTAAAATAATCTTAGTGGCAAAGTCTTGCAGTGTGTCAGACTTGTAGTGTTGCAAAAATATTCTTTTGGCAAAAAGCTATCACAATGGCAGAGTATCACCAATAGACATCTCTTACCTTGATGTATCTGTAGCAAGGGGTCAGGTCTCAGTGCAGGGCCAAGGCGCCAGGCCAACAGGCAAAGAGGAAGGCACTCTTAGCCTCTGCCATATGCCGGCTGGCCGGGCAAGGCTGTCATAGGTTAACTGTAAAAATATTACTGGGGATGGCTCAAGGTGACTTCCTGGGCCTATTGAATGCCTGGATTTTGTAAAGGGATAGTGGGGCAGGGAGGGGGCAAAATGGTTCCTTGAAAAGTGTTCTCTATTGTTTCAAATGCTAAAAATAAAGCAGAGGGAAAAAAATACCAATCCAGCTGAAAGCAGACAAGCAGCTTTTCTGAAGGCTTAAAAAGGGGGTGGGGGGAATCAAGCTAAAAAAACAGAAATACTTCAAACACAACACAGAGGGCTTTTTTAAAGGCTTTAAAAAGGGAGGGAAACTCGGGATTCAAGCTGAAAAAAAGAAAATACATCATGCAGGACACAAAGAGACGTTTAAAGGCATACAAAAGGGAGGGAAAATCATAATTTAAGCTCAAAACGAATAAAATATACCTTAAGCAGGACACTCGGACAGCTCCACACAAACGGCAGTGCTCTGCCTTTCCTGTCTCTGCTTCACAGGACTGGAGGAGGGTTCAGGCGACTTTCTGGGCATATTGGATGCCTGCATTTCTTAAAGGGATTATGGGGAGGGAATTCCAAAAAGGCTCCTTGCGAAATCAACTCTTTTGTTTCAACAGCCAAATAAACAGAGGGAAAAATACCAATCCAGCTGAGGGAGGGAAAATCAGTATCCAAGTTAAAATGAATGAATAATACCCCAATCTGGACGCAAAGGGCTTTTTATAAAGGCTTAAAAAAGACAGGGAACTTTAGGATTCAAGCTTAAGCCAAAATCACAGACATTCAAGGGTACTGTGTAAGGTGCAGTATTCCCACTTGTACACCTGTACTTGCCAGAACCCATATTTTATCTTTGTAGATCAGCTACAAAACCAGGTTTTCCATAAAGCCAACACCCCTGCCCTGACCAAAAGTGCCAATAACTGCCATGCGCCCACCCAAGGATAACACAGGCTGTGGAAGTGCTCCCATGCCTCTGGAGCACTGGTGCAGTCTGGACTACCCACAAATGTACAGAATGGATGCTGCACGACACATAGCATATCTTCCTAGGTCTGCAGAGTAGCGATGCCCCTAGACACCACCACTAGCTACGTAGTATTTCTTACTGAGTGCAGTAACCACCTATAAAGCTGCCCCTTATGTAATACCAACACTTTCCATATATGTCAACAACACCCACACACCTCCAAAGAGAAGCCCTGACTGTGGCACTTTTCCCGAGGCATGGCTGATGTTTTCCTACATAGAGTAGCCAGCTGCACAGTGGCCCGGCCAAAGGTCACACTGTCAGAAACTTCATTATATATTCTTCTAGTTCTATGATATAATATCCTGGGACCCGAATGATATTGTGGCGTGAAAGTAAATTGTAATAATGTAGAGGTCTGTCGGTCGTTAATTATGGGTCTTCGCTCTGGTGATTTGGGACTCTAACATCTTTACAGATCATCGAAAATCATTTTCTAAAGAAACCGAATTATGCAGTACATCAAGAACTAGGGTTGAACTTCATTGAGGATGATTTATCCTTACAACGAGTATTACACCGGTTATAGCAGTGTATTATCTATTCCCTGGTTCTGACACGTTAAAACAGTCCTTACTAAAATAAATGCACAGCAGCATTCAAATATTCCTAATAGAGTCGTGGTATCCCATCTAAGAAATCAGTTAGCGTCCAAATCAAAGGACACACATGAGTCAAGAGAATTAGAAAAACCTTGTAATTAGAGGCACACAGTTATATCCTCTAATACCATACAGCAAAACCTTATTTAGTATAATCATTTGTATGAACACTCTCTATTAACTAGAGCTAACTTTATTTGTCTACCTCTTCGAGTCATCACGACTGCCTGGTCTGGTGCTTTGGAATACAATAGATGTTGGTTTCCCTACTGAGAACAATGGGATTTGCTCTATGCCGGCTTGCTCTTTTTTATTTACTAATGGCGGTCACTCCTCTGGTTGGATGGACTATGTTAACTTATTTTAAGTGTGCCAGGAAATGTACAAATAACCTATCGATACATATGCAACAAAATGTTTTCTGTGGAATCCTTTTTTTTAGAATGGCTGTTTTTATGCATTATTTATCTGACAAATTGTTTGTAACATTTGTTTTATGGATGTTTTCTTATCTTAATAAAACCTATTGACTGACTGGCTGAAGCAAACATAACTCATTTTACATTGAAAATAACGTAAACAGTAAAAAGAGATTTAAAATATGGAACCTAAAAATAAATATGTTACTTCACATTTTTTTCATAGAAAGTAAATTCTGTTCAAATATAAAGTATTAGTTTTAAACGTGTTTTTAATTTCTTATTAATTTAGCAGTACCAAAGGAATCACACATATTGGCCCCAGCTAAACCCATCATCACCTTATTTGCACTTTCATTTTTCCAGATTTGAAGTTAATACTTTACAAATGGGTTGAAAACCCCAAGGGCCAGATTACAGAAACTTTGTGCCAATGCAAGGGCAAAGTTGCACGGTATTAGCACTAGGGCAAAGTTTGCCCTATTTTTAAAAACAGTGGCACACACTAGAAAACTACTGCACCATGACAAGGGCAGTTTGGCATATTAAAAGCACCAGGGCAAATATTGCCTTAGTGCAAAAAAGATACATTTCTACAGCATTTTTGCACCAGGAATGGTGCAAACTTTGCCCTGATGCAAAAATGCATCAAAAATGTACCTTTTTTGCACTAGGGCAATTTTTGCCATGGTGCTTTTAATATGTCAAACTGCACTTGAGTCCAAAGTGATACACCTTCAAACATCATTTCTTATGGGGCTAAATTGTCACCTTAATTACATGGTATATTATAGTAAACTATATATGGATACTTAATGTATCCTTCTGTCCCCTGCTAGTCTGACTTTTGGGATTGCCAACTGCGTCAGGGTTTTACATACAAGTAGTGCATGTCTGAAAAGGGAAGCAGGCGCACATTTGGCATGCTGCTCTCAGTATTTCCCTGTGAACAAAAGCTGTGTTTTGAGTATATGACAAACTGCATTTCTGCTCGGTAATCCTTTTGCTAGTGAGTTAGGGATGTAGCGATTTCCAGTTCGTGCTTCAACACAGTTATATTTTAAAAATGTCAATGATCAGAAGGAATTTTGCGTCTTTGGACTTTAATTCGTGCATCCTTTCATGTGCTTGTGCCTCCACGCGTTTCACACTGCTGCCTCTTTCTCAAGGTGAATAGATGTATGCTTAGGACAAATCAGTGATGCAATGATTTAGTCCTTGATCTGTTGACGGGAAGTAGGACAAGGAAGGGGTGGTATGGGTGTGGTATGAATATGTGGTGCATTAGTCTGTGGTGGCGGTAAGGTGATTAGGTGTCACAGTCTAATTGCGGCAGCAATGGGTTTGCCATGTTTGTATAACCACACACATTGTGCCAGTGTGATGATGAATCATTGTTCTGCATCTAGATTGTGGTATGGAATCTAAATGGTTTGGGTTCTTAAGGGTACATGAGGTACCAACGTGGTCACTTTTTAAAACATGCAAATAGCTAGGATGTTGTCAGCTAAAAGCTTTCAAATCAAAACTAGGGAACTAGGTTTCAGCACAATACATGACACAAAACGGGAGGAAATATGGGAAAGTGAACATTTATCAAATATGGCACCAAGAACCGTGCAACTATGGAATGGACAACTGAGTTAAGTGGTTAGAGAATGCATTTAGAAATTCCAAGAAACTCATTGTTTCAGCCATAAATATTTGAAATAACTTACATGGAAACAGTTTGGGGCTAGAAAAGAATGTGAGGTTAGAAATTTAAATTGTAATTGTAATTGCTTATTTATAACCTGCTTAATACCCAGAAAAGTGAGCTGCTATAGAGTGAGATGAGACTTTTCCACCACAGGTGAGTGAAAGGGTCATAACAACACAAACCCAATTAGCATGGTAAGGGACGGCAATGCAGATGGGATGCCACCCACATCCAGAGTAGATGGCTCACAAGCCAAGAGGTCAAGCCAGTCTGCAGGTTGCAAGTTTGAATCCCATGGCAGAGCTGACTCAGACTTTCATCCTTCCAAGGTTGTGTTGAGATGCAGGTGCAATGTCCTAAACGTGAGGGGAAATAGAAGCTGCAGAAATTGTATTGGCATGAAGATCTGATCATTTTTAGTGTCACTATTTCTGTCATTTGTCACAGCATTTCAGGTTACCTTCGAATTGGAAATAGTTTTGCTGAATTTCAGAGAGCACTAGGCTACCACGTATGTGGAGGAATGATGGCCAGAAAAAAGACACTGTTACTTGTTCCTATTAGCATTAGGCTCTCATGCCATCTTAGTCAGAGTCCTGATATATTGAACGCGGCTCCATCATAGAGTGTAGATTTCTGTCATTTAGGGCACTAGGCCTCAGTTCACACCCTCTGTCTTTCCATTTGTTTAGACTGTATTCCTGCTTCCCCCAGTGAGTGTTCAGCATGCCACGGTCCTTGGAGGAAGGGCAAGAGGCAGCATACATATGAATTATTGTTGCAGGGCCTAGTGGATCTCAGGAGCTGAGAGTGAATTGTAGAATAACCGTTTGTGTTCCTGACGATAACATGCATACAATAGTTGTGAAGGACATATTTTGGTATAAACAAAGCCTTGAATGTAGACATTGCCAAAGCATCAAAACTAGATTGTGGTTATATTGCCCCCCCCCTAGGGAGTGTTGGAACAACTGGGTCTGCCAAAGAATGGCTTGGTAGTACGAATAAATATGAAACATTAATTTCCAAGGAGTGGATTCTCAATCATGACCCCACCTAGTTCCCAAGAGATAGACGGAAGACTGTGTGTCAGGAAGAACAACATGTTTCAAAATGGGAGTTGCCAAAAGTGTTGTCGAGTAAAACTGCTATGAGGCCTGCGAAATGTCCGGAGTGCCAAGTTGACTGAGTGCATCGGAGAGGATGTTACTGTTTCTAATTTGATGACTTCACTGTTCACACTCACTACATGATTGGGTCATTTTGGTGGGGCTGCACATCAGAGGTTACATGACCTTGTTTTGACCTATAAGGGTGTGACAGTTAGTAAATATTAGATGCATAACTTTAGCCAATAAGGATGAAGCATTTGTTGTTGGCTGCCCAATTAGGTCATTCTTAGAGGACTGCTGGTCACAGGGAAGGCACTAACCATTAGGGCATACTAACATATCTAGTGTTCAGATTTGTATATAGGTGAGAGCCAATAGGGAACATGAAATTAACATGTACTTGATACCTGTAAGGCATTCCAATTTTGTCTTCTTTTTCCTTTAAATACTATAAATGCATGTGGGTGGATTGAGAGCATTATCAGCTTTTGGTTGTAAGGAGCTGACTGACCCTCCCAGCTGTAATTTGCATATATTAAACCGGTTTTCCTTGCAAATCATGCACTCCATTATTGCTTCCTTGGTTAGATTTTTCTGATCCTTTTTTGGACTTACCATAAACCTTTGGTGACCCCAATGTGATTTCCAGTGCCTCACGAAAATAGAGAATCCTACAGCCTCATAGCCCGGGTTGCCTAGCCCTGCCTCGAGAAAGCCATTTCTGTGCTGTGAAGGTATAATGAATGAGACACAGACAAGGAGACAGAGGTTTAAAGTATAAACTTTTATTAACTAAAAAGGAAGGTTGGAAAAATGCCTAACTTGCCCTTAGCTAAGGTGGTTTTTCCCAACCTAAATGAAACTAATGATAGTCTGTGTTAGGAAGCCCAAAGCAAATGTCTTTCTGTGTCCAAACCTTATGCTTGCCCTCACATCTAACTGAATACAATGTGTAGAGATGTCAGCATCAAATGGTAAGTGTTCCAAAAAATAGGTCAGAGCTTCTTCCAGCTCTTGAGCGGAAAAGGGTTTTCCCTTCCCCATGATTCAAATAGTTCATTTTACAACAACGGGGTTCCCTTCCCTGGCGTTCAAGTCTTCCAATGTTTCAAAACAACACAATTCCTTGGGATAGTTCAAGTTCCAACATAACACAGTTCCTTGTGATATTTCCACAGCTCTTCGAGTCTGGTTACTTGTCACCAATTCCAGGATCAGCTCATCAATCTCAGTTCACATAGGCTTTTTTTATTTAATCACAGTGTGGCTTTTCCATAGGTGGGTGTATTCGGTTTAGGCGTAGTTGTCAGACCACACAGTCCACCCATTACAGGTCACACAACCGACACACCTTACTTGGTTCTGTTTCATAGGTTTCTTGCCACAGTTTTAGCTCCACAATGAAGCTTGACTCTGTGTCTTGTCAACTGCCTTTGAAGCTTTATTATCACAGGTTTTGTTAACATTCACCTTTTCAGTAGCTTTCACTTGCAAAACCGACATAGGTTTCCTAGTATGCTCTGCTGTTATGAAACACGGTTGTTGTTATAGTTCAGATTTCACAATCCATTAAAAGCTTCCCAGTACACTCTCCTGCTAAGAAACCTATTCTCTTGCATACCAGCTTTGCTACTACTTTAGTTATCTTGCTTAATTATTCTTGGCTCTTGGCAATGCTTGATCATTGAACTCTTAACAATGTCAGCTTACTTGACTCTTGGTATTGCTGGCTTATTTGGCTCTTGGCAATGCTAGTTTTCCATTAACTTTTTCCTTATATTCAAAACCCCAAATGTCTCTGGCTTCATAAACCACCCCTCCACCGTGTCCGGGGCCCCCTTTTCACCCAGGCAGACTCACCCACTTCCTTAAGGTCCGATTGCGCCTTTCGGCAGCTTTCTGGAGACTTGTCTCCATTCATGGTCTGCTTGTGCTGGTTCATTCTGGCATTTGGCATCCTCCACGGCTTCCTCACTTTCCAGCTGCTTACTGCAGAGCTCCGGTCAGCTGCAGTCATTGGTCCTTCACTGGCGAGAGTTTGGTAACATCTCCAGCGCTCCCGGTACCTTCGCTCTGCAATGCACTGCTTTCTCCGCTCTGCCTCGGACTGCCAACAAGCTCCTCTCACTTGTTTGCACTGGATCGTGCTCAATAAACCTCGCAGCATCTCGGGAAGGTTCCTGCTCACCACCACAGCTTCTGCCCTAGAACTCTCCATCACACTTGCCGTACTTCCTCTCATACCTCTTAGCTGAGCCTGTTTTAAAGTTCACAGCTTCATGGTAATGAGCCCAAAAACTAGACCGCTCATGTTTCTTCATCCAGCCTTTCCCCTGTTTCAATGGTGGCCTCCTCATCTCAGTACCTAAGTGGTGTACGTTGGGAGTAGGTTGTCTAAGAAAATAGGCAAGGGATTGATTATACCCTACAAAGACATGGGGAATATTCGGTTAATTGGAAAAGGGAAATGGGTATACCGTGTTTCACCCAAGGGTGCTTCATCCCCTCTCCCCAAGTCTCCTCCACCCAGGAGATCCTTCCTCGCATATCCACCCCAGGGTCAGGATCCGAAAGCGACGACCTTTCCAAAGCCACCTTAGAGGAGGATATGTTGGGGGAACATGTGAGGATGCCCTCAGATCCATCACAGTGCACACGAACAGAGAGGTGAGCAGACACTGTGTTACTCTGAATCTCTGTCTGGTCCCTGGAGTGTGGGCTGTGTAGGCAGTTTGCAGGGGCCTTGGCCTTGGGGAATTGAGAAGACATATAGAATGTGAGTGCACTTTCTGCATGAAACACAGTATTGTTGATAACCTTTGTTCTTGCTTGTAAATTGCTATTGTGATAGAAGGGGGAAACTCCTCAAAGGCAAAGAAAGACAATGTTATGTGATTTTGCATGAGTTTGTGGCTAGCATTAAGGTGAAGTTCCCCTACCTTGGGGAAAGATGGCGTCATATAGAATAGCAAAAGTGAAGAATTGAGGTAGGGAAACTCCTTTTAAACGGGGAATGGGAGCACTGCATACAAAGTGATGGTCCTATGAGGAAAGGACATGATATCTCTTAGCTCTAGAAGGGGATTTTGAGGAGGGGTCTGTTCCCTCGCCTTGAGGCAAGGAGGCAGAGGAAGGATCTATATAAATGTGTTCCTCTTGCAGGTATCAATAGCCAGCATGTAGATAGAGATCTTGCTTATTTGGCATTGTGAGCACATTGTGTGTATAAAGGTGTTTTTTGGGGGTATACAGTGTTTATAACAAAATAGAAATAACAATAAGCTTTTTCAGTTAAACCTAAATAACAAAAACATTTCAAAATTGTTTAGGAAAAGTATATATGGGGTGGGGTAAGGGATTAAAAAGGGTGGAGGGGCCTGGGGGGGTAAAGGAGCTGTGGAAATGGGGAGGTTTGGGGGGAACCCCCAATTAAAAAAGAGAACAAAATCAACTTTTTTGATATTTTTATTACACTGAAAAGGTTATAATTATTTCTGTTGTCATTGTAAAGATATGGAACCGTTTTTTTGGTAGGGAGTTTTTGGCCATTGTGTAAGTGACTTTGTTTTGGTGTCAGGTGTTTTTATTTGTGTAATTATTTATTGGGGTGTTGTGAGTTTTGAAAAAAGGCACTGCAGGCCCAGTTTCTCTGGAATTTTGGGTTGTTCTGAATTGGAACAGCAGGTTATTAGGGACACTGTTAGAGCACATGTGTAAAACACTTCCGCAGTATAAAGAGAAAATCCTGAAGTACCACCAAGAGTGGGTTCAGGGAACTGTGGGCAGATTGTTTAAATATTGGCACGAGGAGGGCATGCGTGATAAAAGTGTATTGGAACATATGTGCACACATTTGTTGTCAACTTATAAAAGGAAACATTTAAAAAATAGGCAGAGTATACTTGAGTTATGGAAAACCAGTTGAGGAGGAAGAACACACCCCTAATTACAGTACAAAAGGAACCAATCAAGAACACATATATGTGCCCTGCACCCTTATGGGTAATTTCATTAACAGCCCACCGCAGGGTACACAAACCCCAATTTTTCACCCTCAGCTGATGGTAAAAAGGGAACAATAGGAGAACTTGGGAATGCTACCCAAGACCCATTAATTATGGAAATAGAAAATAACGCTCACAGAGAATTAGAGGAGGCATTGAAGAAGGTGGAAGAGAAGATAGCGAAAGTGATACAGGGACAAGGGGAGAAGCAGTCCGCAGCGATAGGCAGAGATGAATGGCGGCCGGGATAGCGTCTCTTCAAAATCAACACTAAAGCTATCAGAGCTCCTAAAATAAGACAAGTGGGGAATCCCCTGTTATGGGGAGGTCTAGAATGTCCGCTAGATAGGAACAAATGCCACAATTGTGTAGAATACGACTCAGCATATACTTAAGAGGAAGTGGAGGACAATGATGATGGGTGGGAGACAAATGAGAAGAAGGAAATGACACCATGGGGCCACCGGCTCAGGCGAATTGCCCTAGTAAGGAGAACAAAGCACAGAGAATAGAAAACAGGGACACTGTTCACGTTGATACAGAAAGGCCCAGGGAGAGCACATTATGTGCCCTGGCCTCACATCGATCGGGATAACTTAATGCACACGTTGCACTCCCTTGCAACGGGAGCATGGGAGTGGATATTTGCTCTCGAAAAACAGACATCAGGGATTTTGTTAGCTGAAGGGGACATAAAGAGTTTGTTTGCCGCCCTGTTAGGGTATCAGGCAGACAAGATAAGGAGGAAGGCAGGGGGTACAAAGGAGTACAATTGAGCAGTAATACCCACAATGACTCACCATTTAACAACTGTTGAGCACACATGGAAGGTTTTGAGGGACAGATATCCAGACACATCTGACATAGACTCTGTCATGGCCCACACAATGAAGGCACCTAAGAGCCCCACAAACTACATCCAACAAATACAGACGATGTGGTGGTTTGAGACAGGAGAGGCACAGGATAAGAATGTAGCTGTCTTTTATCATATGCTGATCAAGGGTATTCCCCCAGAAGTGCAAACCAATTTGAATAAGGTGGTTGGCATTGAAGCAAAGGCATGGTCCGAAATACAGGCACACATAGTAAACTGTTGTAGAGTGAGGCAACAAAAGGAGAAGGAGAGGGTAGAGCAAACGAAGAAGGCAGAAGCAAACCTAGTACAGAAAAAGCTAGCATAATTCAGCATGGAAGTAGAAGTGATCATTAATACCATGGAAGGGCAACAGGGACAGAACCAACTGTAGGGATGGACAGAATGGGAGGTTACCAAAGAGGTAGGGGGGCAGATGGGGAAAAATGAGGCTTAGGTTTGGAGGGCAGTGTTGGTCTTGTGGGAGGATAGGACACTTCACATGAGAATGCAGAAGTAGGCCACCACTGTCCTACAACAACCCTAGTGGTCCAGCGTATTAGCTCATTTACCACCCACTGTCACAGATGCAGCTCCCATTTTCCCACTTTGCCCATGTCCCATGTAGCCACCGCCAATCCAATTCCCAACACCAAATCTCCCTCAGACACACATGCAACAGTCACCTGCTCAGCCATGGGATAAATAAAACAGCCACAAAACATGGTAACTCATTAAACAGGGGCAAGTGTGATAGGAGGCAATCCTTTCCCGCACCCAGGGATGAATGTTTACCCACAATGGTACAGGCCACAGAGGAATCTGACATGGCCAGTCCTATCAGTAACTTCAGACCTGGAAGAGGAACTCTGAATGAGAATGAAGATAGGGGACCAAACATTTTCTTTTTTGGTTGACACAGGAGCAACCAAGTCCTGCATTAGGAAAGAGACGTTTCCTATGTCAGGTGAAATAAGGGACATGCAGGGATTCTCTGGGGCAGTTGTATTGGTTCCTTTCACTGAAGCGTCTTATCACCATAGGCACACAGGAATTGTCTTCACATGTATTGTATTCACAAGATACCCCAGTTAAACTCCTGGGCAAGGACATCATGAGCAAGTTGAACATGACCATTTCATTCAATGAGGAGGGCATAGTGTGTTCTACCCAGGCACGTTCCCTGCTAGGGCTACCACAGTAATACACGCACTTTGTGGCCACAGCACCCTGAGGGGCTTGTCACTCCGCCCACATGTGTTCTTCTATGGATTAACAGTTCTATTAGGCTGGCTGCACGGGATTGAGAACAAAACACTATGTATACCCATAGAATGTATATTCAGACCAGCAGTGCCCTTGAGGGTAGCACCAGGTACCATTGCCACATTAGATCTAGACGCAGTGATCACTAAGGCAGATAATGTAATATTGTCAGGCACAAATGATAATTACACTGAATGGCATACTGTTCTATGGTATCACCCCAAAATATTCCAATCACAGTGAAACCCAAAATATCGAATTTCATCTGACCGATTTCACCGCATTTATATGTGGGGGGATGGGGATGGTTAAAGTTAATTAAAAAATGTGGGAGGGTGCGGGGGCTGTGGATAGTCTCCCCCGCATATATATGCATTGAAAAGGGTTAAAGAAAAAAAATTGGTGTTTTGGGATTCAGGATTTTATTTCTCGAAATGATCACATAGATCCGTTTCATGTATTCACCCAGCACAGCAATTGTGAGAGGTGTCTGATGATCAGTTGTTCAAAGACACCAATGACACAGGTGAGATGGTGTTTCAAATCTGTATACCATGCCAGATAATTATTGAACAGAGGGTGGTACCCCGCACATGCTCCTTGCTAAGATATTGCCACTGCATCTGAGGAAAGATTTAGAGAAGGTGCCAGAAGAGCTGTGGACCAGTAGCCCCCATGATGTCGGTCTCTTAAAAGGGAGAGAGGCTGTTCACATCAAACCGCAACCAGGAGCAGCGTTGCCTCAGGTCAAGCACTACCCCATGACCAGGATTTATTCCACTGTTGTAGCATTATAGCAGTAGGGTGTAATAGTACCATCAGAGTTCCCATGCAACATGACTGTGTTCCCAGTGAAAAAAGCAAAAGGGTTGTCATGGAGGATGGTCTAGGACATATGCCTGTTCAACAATATTGTAGAGGCAGAGTTGCCAGTAGTCCCCAATCCTGCCACCATTCTTTGCAATATCCCCACTGAGGCAACTCATTTCACAGCTATACACCTCAATGTAACTATTGTCCGGCCTAGATATTCGATTGCTCCACCTACACCAAGTCACTATTGCGGTGGTTAAAAGAAGTGCAGAAGGTGAAGGGACCCCTTGTCTGTACAGTTGAGATGGTCCAATCTTTTCAGGTACTCCAAAAGCGATCAGTAATGCACCTGTTCTAGCAACAACAGATTACAAAAAGGAATTATTCCTGTTACATTCCAATGGTCAAGTGATGATGGCTGTCCACATGCAACAGACATCAATGGGACACAAGCCTTTGGCTTATTACAGTGGACTCTTACACCTAGTAATGCAGTGACATTTTCCATGTGAGCAGGCTCTAAAAGCACTTGCTTTCACAATACAAAAATCCTCCACAATCACAATGGGATGCCCATTCACGTTATACGTGGAACATGCAGTTTTTACTATACTAGAGAAAACCACTCTTATCACCCAAAGAACATCAGGATATGAGATAATTTTGTCCAACCGTTCCATTCATGTAGTGAGATGTCACACTTTCAATCCAGCAACATTCATTGCAGAGCCAGTGCAGCCAGGTGATGTGGTGCATGATTGTGCTACAAACAAAGATACTCCATGTGGCAATACCAGTGTCAGGGAAGACCCACTCGAAGAAGAAGTGCTCTTCATTGACAGGTCATCAACGAGTGATCAGAGCACTGGACACAGGCACATGGAAGCAGCAGTAGTGAGGATTGAGGGCAGTGAGTACAAGCAATTTCTAAGGTACGACTGCCCTCGCACTACTCAGCACAAGCAGCACAGCTCATAACACTAATAATAGCATTAGATATATCAAAAGGTTGCTTTGCTACCATTTACTCAGATTCACCTTATGTTGCATTGACAGTACACCGGGTCCTCTCCAGATGGCAAAGGTGAGGGTTTAAATAATCAGACGGCACCTGTGAGGGTGTAGAAGAAGGAGACTGACAAGGAGGGGTCATTTTGTGGCTAGAAACATTTATTGTGCAACTTAAGAAACCCTACTTCGAAAGGGCTTGCGCTGCCACAACCTAGGAAAATTGGTGTCCAGTGATATGGAAATAAATCCTGCGGCCAAAAAAAAACACTTTTTTTTGTTGCACTTTTGAACGGAATTATATGTGGGAGTGGATTAGGGTAATCATTTAAAGTAAGGGGCTGTGCGGGGCTGCAGAGGGCCTCCCCACATATGATTGCATTGCAAAGTGAATTTTTTCCCACAACCATATCACATAGAACTGGAAAACGTTAGTAAACTGTCAGAATGTCCGTCAAATTTAAATGTTCCCCATCCTCCATCAGAAACCAACTAATCTAACCCTAACACTATAAACATAAGTCTTTAACTAAAGTTAAGTTTGTGTTTCCTCATCAGGGGAATAACTCCCTTCTCCTGATGTCTGGCTTCAGTCTTATAGTAAAAGTAGGTCTTTCAATTTACCATCAAAAAGGGCCATGGGAATAACTCCCTTCATCTGGTCCTTCTATACAAGTTCTCCACAGCACACTTGCAGAAAACCTGGACTAGCCTTTTTAGTCCTTCCTGGAAGTACAACCACTCATAGCCTTACTTGGTTTCTATTCAACACTCTGATGAAGGATGTCTTTTCCAGACGTCTCAGTATCTACCTTATAAGTCTTTCTAAAGTCTGCTTGAGCAGTGGTATTAGGTGGACCACTGCAATGAGGGAGATGACTCCTGATGCAGTCTGCTTTGTCAGTAATATTGTATGAACCACTGTAATGAGTTACAAAACTCCTGATGCACTCTCCTTGGGCAGTGGTTTGTGGCTGACCACTGCAACAATGGAGATGACTCACATTGTACTCTGCTTGAGCAGTGGTATTGGTGTGGTCACTGCGATGAGGGAGATGACTCTGGATGCACTCTGATTTAGCAGTGGTATTGACTTGGCCACTGCATTGAGAGAGGTGACTCCCGCTGTGCTCTGCTTGAGCAGTGGTATTGGCTTGGCCACTGCGACGAGGATGATGACTCCCAATACACTCTGCTTGAGCACTTGTATTGCATTGGCCATTGCAATGTGGGAGGTGACTCCCGATGCACTCTACTTGAGTTGGGCCTCTTCCTAGACCCCACTTTGTCTTCCCGCAATACCCATTACCTGTGACACCTTGGGGACATGGCTCTGGTTTTTCCTGGGGTCGTGGGGGCCTTTCCTCCTCCTGTCTGCTTTTTGCATGGCTCAGCAGCAGGCTGGTGGTCTCGACTTTGTTTCTGGACCTGCCGGTCCACCTTCCTGCATTCACGCCACCACCAGGGGAGTCAGCTCCCTTCCGGCTCTGAGGATGCTCCAGCACTGCCCTATTCTTCCTCTGGTCTCCCTCCGAGAGAGATGCGACTGCTCCAGTTACAGCATTCCACGTTTGAGATTCCTGGGCTTTGCTTGCATACTCCTGGCTTCCACAGTAAGATGCCCTTAGTCCACTCCTGCTTTCTTCTTTATACTGTGGACTCCGCCCTTGCATAACGTCAACACCATTTTGGAAAGTCTCTTTGGCACTCTTCATGTCTCCAGTGACCTGCTTGTTACAGTAGTTGGCTGACTTTGCATATGGGTAATCCATATGCCCCTCATGCTCTTCTTCATCCTAGTATGTTTTACACTTGTCACTGTCAATGATTTACAATAACACATGGTTCCACTATCAATAGTGGGAGAAAAGGGCAGGGGTTTTGGTGACAGGGTGTTATGGATACTTTTCCTCAAGTGGGTGGATGTCCTTATCCCCAGGAGGGCAGGCCCTTCCTATGGGGTTCTCCAGCATATTACCACCAATAGGGGGACAGTTGGGTAGAGGCTTCACCACCCTAGCCTCATAGGAAAGGACTCCCCCATAGGGAGAAGTGATGAGTCCTGCTGAATCATCACACATCTCAGTGCAACACGCTGCCTTACTTCTAGGTTAATTGACGTGTTGGAGCAATTACAGTAGTGAAGTGTGCAGCTCACAGCAAGGGTACAGACCCAATTGCTTATTGTAATGATGCAGCAGATTCAGCAGAAAAAGAGGCAGCATATCTGGAAATGCCAAATCCTACAGTGTTTCCTGTGGCAATATGACAGTAGGTTGAACTAAAGGTTCCCTACAATGCAATTTCAGTGACTCAGATTATCCAATTACAGGCACGGGCTCCTCAGCAAGAGAAGGAGTTCTGGATCAAAAGATGGTGTTTTTTATCCACCACAGATTTTATTTGAAGACAAACTATTTCAGGAAAAGCGGTGATGCCCCAGGAACTCTTTACAGATGCCTTCAAGCAATTGCACTACCCTGCTCATGTTTCCTAGCAGTACTTATATAGCTGATTTACAGGAAGACTGGTCTGTTTCCAACCTCCAAGAACATCTTGAAAATTTCATACTTAATTGTACCACATGTCAAAAATACATTATAGGTTGCACCCATAAGATGTTGAAAGTGACATTGCCCTGCCCCTCAGGATGATTCCAACTTCTCCACATTGATTACATTGACATAGTTAACAGGTGCAGTAACCGCTGTTATCTGATTGTTGTGGTGTGCACATTTTCTCATTGGCTTGAAGCAGGTCCCTGTACCCACCCTGTTGCCAAATCAGCAGCAACATTTCTAGTGCATGAAGTATTTCCCCAGTGGGGAAAATGTGAGATCCTCAGATCTGATAACTGTACTCACTTCTTTAATGAGCTCTTCAGAGAAACTTCCCTTCTACTGGGCATACAAAGCACAGATTCTGCTCAATTTATCACCTGCAAGCTAACGGAATTGTGGAACACCTGAATGGCCTATTGAAAGAACATCTTGCTTAAAGTTCTAACACTTTGAAAAATAGTTGGCTTAATTGTTTGCTATTAACATTTTTTGCTCTTTGGAACCAGCCACGGTTAGATGATCATCTTACTCCTCACGAGATTGTAACAGGCATGAGGCTGCATACTCGACTCACACCCGCACACACAGCCTCTGATGTACAAACGTCTGCACACATTCTCGGTGATGAGTTTGAGAGATATCTTACATAGATAACCAATTCTATCAGATTTATCTTCCAGCAGGAATAGCTATTCCCCGGCATTGAGATCTACATAAGGAACTTCTTACGAAAGTGGATTCAGCCAAGATTTGAAGGACCCTATGACTTCATCTATGCCACGTCCACAGCAGTCAATGTTGCTGGCCGCAAGATGTGTTTCCGTGTAATAGACACACGGAAGGAAAACAAATCCAACTCTGCCCCTAGGAGCAAGAGAAGGGAAAGGGGAGAGAAAACGATGAGTGACATTTCTTTAAATTCCCTTAACTCAATAGGCCTTTTGGGAGGATAGACACTAATATTTTTTCACAGCTGTCATGAGCAGCGGATAATGTCATGCAGATTATGCCCTGTATTGTTTTTCTTCTCTCCCACCCCTCTCTCTCTCTCTCTCTCTCTCTCTCGCTCTCTTCTTATGGCTGAATTAATATGGTTGTCTTCTAGGGGTGGGACCAGTAATGTCACCAACATTGCATATATGCCAGTGAATAGTAGTATATCCGTGACCAGAAATAGGAGGGATGTCTCAAACCCAGGAATTTATTTCAGTAATGTTAAAGATGTGCATCACCCTAAAACTGACAATATGTGGTATAACCACATGTAAGGAGTGGGAAGTCAAGTGACTCTTGCTATGTGTGTTCTTTAATCCCCCAGGCAACAGGCACACCCAGAATGTTTATAACACAGGAATTGTCACCAGAGTAGTTCACTGTTTAGTGCACCTTGCCTTATGTAGGATGCAAGGGTTGGTTCAAGGACACAAAGTCCAAGCACAATGGTTAAAATGACACCACAGTATACACAGATAACTACATAAGGATAAAGAAGATGGTACACACAGAGAGTTCAAAGAATCGTGTAGGACAGAGGAAAGACAAAGCTGTTTTTATGGTACCACCCCTAATCAGGTGTCCTGAAGAAGTAGGACAGGAAGAACTTGAGTGCAAAACAAGACCTCAGTTGCAGATTGAAGGTGCTGTCAATTACAGAGATTAATGGATTGAGGGGCTGATAGTGTCTGACGCGGGAGGGATGGCTGGACTATCAGCGAGTGCAGTATCACAATTAAATAAGACTTGTTTTGCTGTTTGGGAGAAATCTGTTAAGAAATGGACATGGATTGACCAGAATGAGAAGTCTACCCAAGTACTGAAACGTACACAATTCTCCATGTGTTTCAGAAGCAACAGCAGCATACATGTAGGGTCTAACACACAGCGTAATAGGACCATTGATCTCTCAGACATCACACAAGAAACAGCAGCTCTCATGGATGTATATTATATTTGAGGGGGTGTGGCCTACACCTAATTGCCACCACTGTGGAAGAGGGGTTTGTTCCTTGGCAACCCTGCAGGCTCCAATGCTCATTGTTCCAGACACCAATCTCACCACAATCAGTGAGCACCCTGTGTCAAAACCAGTGCACCTCATGCTTCGCTGGCCCAGTGTTATTTGGGCTTGCAAGACATTGGGCCTCATTACAACCTGCCAGTCCGGGACCGTGCAAAATCCGTGACGGCGGTAAAAACGTTTCCGTGTCCGCAAGGTTGCGGAAAAACCGTCCGATTACACGCTGTCGGTCGCGCGCACCACACGGACTCGGAAACGTTGTTACCGCCGTCACGGAAAACCCCACGGAAATGGAAATAACGAAGCCACAAGTGGCGCAAAACCCGTTTCCGCCTCCGCCACCACGGACACGGAACCGGAAATACCATGATCGCCAAAACAGGAAACAGAGAGGCGGCCATCATATAAAAGCACAATCCATTGCCATCCAGAGCCAGCACAAGCACAATCCTAACTCTGAGAAGCCAAAAGGGACCACCAGCATGTCTGCCAGGATTCCTGCTCAGAGGCAGCGCAAACAGCGCTTCAGCGAGGCGGAGCTAACCGTCTTGGTGGAGCACATTGTGGACAATGCTGAGATGCTGTTCAGCGCCGACCAACGGCGTGCCACACAGCAGCGGAGGAAGGAGGTGTGGGCCGAAGCTGCACGCAAGTGCACCGCCGTGGGCGTGGCAGTGAGGAGCGTGAAGGACTGCCACAAGCGTTGGGACGACCTGAGGCTGAGGGTACGCAACCTCATTTCCACGCACCACCAACGCAGCAGTGGGACAGGCGGAGGACCCCCTTCCCCACTGAGGCTGCAAGCATGGGAGGAGCGTTGCAGCAGCGTCCTCCACCTAGAGGGAATCCATGGGATCGGGCAGGCTGAGGCAGGAGTGAGCCCACCTGCAGATGCCGGTAAGTGCCCAAACATGAATGCCACATGTAAATATGCAGTTGTGAGTACTGGGCCAAAGGACCCATTAACAACACCCCCCACACCAGGCAGTGCGTGTGTGGGCCAAAGGACCCATTAACAACCCCCCCCCCAGGCAGTGCATGTGTGGGCCAAAGGACCCATTAACAACCCCCCCCCCAGGCAGTGCATGTGTGGGCCAAAGGACCCATTAACAACCCCCCCCAGGCAGTGCATGTGTGGGCCAAAGGACCCATCATGATCCGTATGGCAACCAATATCACTGAATGCAGACACCAGCAATCAGATGCATGTGACAAACACTATTCAATGTACAATCTTAATGACGCATGTGATGCACCCATCTGCCACCACAACAACACTAATTGCATGCCCTTTGTGTCCCCACAGCCGTTTCAAGTGACAGTGATACTGCACAACAGGCCAGCCAATCTGCATCGGCAAGTACACTAGCCACCGCCACCACACAGGAGGATGCTGCCGGCAGTTCTGCACCTCTGGCCACATTACCAGCCACTACAGATGTGCGGCACACCACCACCACCGACATCCCCACCGTCTCCACACTGGCTGAGTCTAGACAGGTGCCACGGGAACCTATCATGGACACCCAACACAACACCGAAGGCAGCAGCACTGCAGAGGGGGCGGCCTGCAGTGATAACAGTGCCCCGCAAGAGCACTCGGAAACGGGGCCACAGGGGGAGATGCCCACATTGGAAGACCTGGGCTCCTTCCATGAGCTGGGGTTCAGCCCCACTTCACTGGGGAGTCCCATGAGGTCGCCCACCTCATCCATGGCCGATCTGAATGCACGCATGCAGCGGATGGAGGACCAGCAGGCTACCCTCACCCAGCTGGTGGAGAGGCAGCTAGAGGAATCCAGGCTGCAGAGGGAGAGCTACAGCGCATCAGTGCGTCGCCTGTCGAGGTCCATTGGACGCTTTGCGAGCACCATAGTGACCCTTGCACGCCATGTGCGGGAGGGCAACGACCACACCTCCAGGCTTGTAGAGGCCATGTTGGTTGGCCAACAGGCAAATCTGGCACGGATGCCCTCAATCCCAGATTCTGGCCCATCAAACACTACCACCCCATCCAGCTCCACTACTGCCAGTCCAAGGAGGCGCTCGAGTAGGCTAACGGGTCCTTCGGGCAAGGTTGCACAGGCACAGAAGCGCACACGGAAGTGATGGCATGTGTGTGGGGCAGTGCAGGACACATGTGGACTACAAGGGTGTGAGAGGGGTGGGCACGTTTGGGTGGTGGGGTAGGTAGTTTTGGGGGTTTGGACAATGGGCTCTGGGTGGGGGTGGGCACGTTTGGGTGGTGGGTGGCCCCGGGTGTACAGCTTCCCTAACCAATGCACCTTCTTCCCTGTTGTTATCACATCAATACATCACCATTTCAAATCAAGACATACATGTGTGGACATTGATCATTTATTTTGCAGTGCAACTATTAATTCATTGTCGTCACCATGTTTGTGCATTTCTGTGAATGTGCTGTGACTCAAAAGTAAATGCGAATCAGGGCATCCCGTGCTCTCTGGCCATCATGTGGACCCCCAGGGGGAGGCGGTGCCATCCCATCCCCATCTCCATCCCCATCTCCATCCCCATCCACATCCCCATCCCCATATCCATCCCCATCCCCATCTTCCTCATCTGCGTCTGGTGGCATTGGGATGTTCCTGCGCAGGCATATATTGTGCAGCATGGCACATACGAGCGTGATTTTGCCCGTCTTCACTGGGCTGTACAGCAGTGATCCGCCAGATCTGCTCAGACAGCGGAAACGGGCCTTCAGCAGTCCAAATGTCCTCTCAATCATTCCACGTGTGCGGATATGTGCCCTATTGTATGCCTCTTCATGCCTGTTCCTTGGTCTCCGTACAGGTGTCATCATCCATGGCGTGAGTGCATATCCCGCATCACCTACATGGGATGTAGATGGGGTAACATGTCAGTGTTTGTGGCATCATGTCCTCATCTGCTGCTGTGCATTCGTGTATCATCATTCATTCATGCATATGTAGCATGCAGTGTATGGAGGTATGTCTTGGGCATCACGAGGTATGTCGCTGACTGCATATGGGCCTACACATTAACTTGCATGTTTACTGTGCCCTGCGGGTGACATTTGATTGTGTGCATGTCATGGTGCAGTGCTGTCCACACATGGCAGAGTGACTCCACTGTACGGAAGTAGTAAATACACATCGTCTCATTTACACGCCTCTCATGCTTTTTTGGGCAGTGTTTCAATTGAGGGTGGGTGTCTGCAGTGGCACAGGGTTCATGGGACAGTGACAGGATTGGCTGTTGCAGCGTGTGCACGGGCACATTGTGGTGCCCTGTCATGTCTCCTTCATGATGTTTGGCATCCGCTGTGTATTTGGTAGATGGAAGGGGGGTGATGCATGTGCGGTCACAGCGGCACACTCACAATGCTCATTGGCCTGGACACACACACACCACTCCGACAGGGTTGTAGCATCGTCAGCTGTACTCACCCAATAGCCATGTGCTTTGTCCGCCATAGCGTTCCATGTACCGTGGCAACATGGAATTCCGCAGTACCATTGAGTCATGTGATGAGCCTGGGAAACGTGCGCAGCAGTGTGTAATCAGTTGCATGGCATCACAAACCATCTGGACATTCAAAGAGTGATACTGTTTCCTATTGCGGAACACCGCCTCAATTGCATGTGGTACTGTCAGCTCGACGTGGGTGCAGTCAACTGCGCCTATGCAATTTGGCATGCCTGCTATGGCATGGAAGGCCAACTTGGTGGCAATGACCTCGGGGAGGGTGCGGGGTAGGGCTATGTGTTCCGACACATGGCGCAACAGGGCATCCAGTACCTGTACCAGGATTTTTGAGAAACACGGTTGTGATATGCCGTGCAGCTCACCAACCGTGTGTTGATAGGTGCCAAGGAAATGCAGAACTGAGACAACCTTCAAGAGGGGGGGTGGCGGTGGGGGTGTCAATTAGGCTGCTGATGTTGTCCACAATCATGGCGGTGATGTGCAGGATTGTTGCGCGGTCCAGCCGGTATAGGGTGTGGATCTGTCCTGGGGTGAGGCTCCAGGGTGAGGCCCTGATGCGTGGTATTGGTGGCTGGCGGCGGGGTCGGGCTGGCTGGGCAATGGGGTTTGCCATAGCTGCAGGGTTGGCTGGTTGCCGCCTGCGCCTCCTCCGCCTACGCCTCCTCCTCTGCGCCATTACTGCCACCATGTGCAGTGCTGCCTGTTGGTTGAGTAGGCCCAGTCCCAGTGCTACTAGACCTGCTGCCTGCATGGTTCTGTGTTGTGTTGGGCTGGGTGTGGCCCTTTTGTAGGCTCCCAGTGGCCTGCTAGGTCCAGCTGGGCTGATTTGGTGCACCTGTGCCCTGATTCAGTTCAGCAGACAGTGTATAACGCCATGTTCGCGGTGGCGGCGGTTCCGCCACCGTGATCACGGTATTTACGCCATTTTTTTGCCGGTATTTCCGTGTCCGCGCTAGTTGTGATGCTCACAGTGTTTCGTGTTGACGGTAACGGAGGGGTTTCCGTGCAGACAGACTTAACGGGAACCCTATTTCCGCGGTGGCGGTTTAGGGTGGTGCTATTACCGGGGCCGCGGGTCATGATTGCGCGGACATGGAAACGGTACCGGTATGGTTTTACCGGCAGTGTTAATTCCGGACCGGAGTACTTGTAATGAGGCCCATTGACATAGTAACCATTTTCCCCAGGAATCCTGTGAGAGACTAGATGCTATTCCCAAGGAGTTTAGGCTGTTCAGCAAAGCTGAAAAATGTTGTGCCTCTCTTCATGCTCCCGGTCTACAGGCAGCAATGAATGTGAAATGGCTCCAAATAACCTGTTGGGAGTTGATCCAGTTGGCAAATGAAAAAGAAAATTGACTAAACACTGTTAGGGAGGACCTGCGACCAATTAGATTCACCACCCTCCAAAACAAACACATACTGGACTTACTCACTGCTATGAAGGGTGCTGTCTGCACAAAGATAGGAAGTTCCTGTTGCATTTACATACCTTCCAATGGTGCAGATAACAGCACCTTAACACAAGCGACTCACTCACTAAGCACATTCCTCACAAGGGTGGAGAAAGAAGGGGGTCACAGAATAAGATTGGTTTGCAACTACGTTTTCATGGGTACTCTCATGGTTGGGTAATATATTCAAAGTGCTGATTCCTGTCCTTGTTCTATGTTCTGTTGCTTATTCTTCTTTGCACCTGCCAGCTGGTTATTGGTTGTTGTAGAAAGGCGGGGCTGAGGGAATGCTTATAATGTCACTTACACTTAAAACAGGTGAGGTCACTCCCCTTATGAAACATGTACACACACACAGAAATGGAATGGTGAGATTGAGCATCACATGGTTAGAGTAAAGCAAATGATTGGTCCATGAGCAACATGTTCCGATCAACTGTCCAACCAGAGAACTATTTGGAAGAATACGTTGACTGCACAAGGGATGGGGGTTGTTTTTTTTTTTATAAATGTACCCCAGAAAAATGTACAGAGCAAGGGGGCAACCTGTGTAATGTTAGTAAGGTATGGGTACCGAAGATTGATTTTGACAAAATGAAAGAAGAAAGTAAGTTAATTAATTAACTAAAGGGGGAATGATAGGATGCACGTGCAACATCCTAAACATGAAGGGAACTACAAGTGTGGGAAATATATGAGCATGAAGAACTGGTCATTTTTAGTGTCAGTATTTCTTTCATCTGTCACAGCATTTCAAGCCACTTTCGAATTGGAAATAGTATTGCCACATTTCAGAGAGCACTAGGCTACCGACTATGAGGTTGAATGAGGGGCAGAAAAAGATAGGTTACTGGTCTCTATTTGCATAAGGGTCTCATGCCATCTTAGCCAGAGTCCTGCCATATTGAAATAGGTCCCATCATAGTGTGTCGATTTCTGTCATTTAGGGTACTAGGTCGCAATTCTGAGCCTCTGTCTTTCCATTTGATTAGACCTTATTCCTGCTTCCCACAGCGAGTGTTCAGCATGCCAAGGTCCTTGGAGGCCGGGTAAGGAGTAGCATACATATTAATAGCAGATATCAGAAGCTGTGAGCGAATTGCTGAATAATGGTTTGTGTTTCTGCCAATAAGATACATACAATAGTTGTGAAGAACGTGTTTTGGTGTAAATGAAGCTTTGAGTGGAGCCATTGCTAAAACGTCAAAACTAGATTGTGGTTATACTGCCCCTAGGGAGTGTTTTAACAACTGGGACAGCAATAGAATGGCTTTGGTAGTATTACACAGCCCACGGTAGCGGCTGTGTAGTTATGGTTAAGTTGCTAAACAGATAGGAAGAGCACTTTTTGGGCGACTTATAACTTCGCTCCCCCTGGAGGAATCCTCACCAAACTTAATAAATAAATAAGGTATATGGCCCACTCTGAATTGTTTTGTAAAGTTTGATGAGGTTTGGTCCAGGGGGGCAAAGTTATAGGGGGTCCCACATTTTTTTTCTCCCATAGACTGAAAAGAGAAAAAATGTCTGTTGCGGCTACAGCCCAAAACGCAGGATGGATTTTCCCCAAATTTGCGGCAGGAGCGGCGGCTTTGTCCTGAAAGCGTGCTTTTGTAAATTTGGTGAAAATTAGTGATATCTATGTCCCCGGACACACTTCCTTGTTCGCTCTCGGACAGGACACTGATTGGATAATCAGCTTGTGTCATGTCCGCAGACAAGCGACTTGCTCTCTGATTAACTGGGATGAGGTGTGGGGTGCGTCAAATTGTTTTGAGGCGCCCGCCATATTGGATGTGCGCACATGCGCTGGAAGTGAGCATAAATCCAATTTTGGGGAGTGTGTTGGTGTCTATGAGTGCTTGGAGAGGGTGGGGGAGTAAGAGATGGGTCAAATGCTTTATTTGTTGAGGTGGGAGAAAGCCGCGATGTGTTCATGGTGTCCGTGGTCACCGCGGTTGTCTGCAGACATACTAGACACTGGGTGCAATACTAGCTATTTTAGTTTAGTATGATGTTGGTTTTGGGTCGTTAGAAGAGCATTGGGTGAAGAGGGTATGTATTGAAGAGTTTGCACGTTGGTTGTTATTATTTTTTAGAATGTTAATTGAAGTGCACAGTTTTGAGCTGGATGTATTATGTTTTTGGGTTGTGGTCGTTTGGTAGGTGTTTGTTTCTATGGGTGTGTTATGCTGCGGTGGTTGTGGCCAGGGCCTAGAGTCTTGGATGCATGGCCGAAGGCCGTAGGCTGTAGGCCATGCACCGAAGACTCTAGGCTCTGGCCACAACCACCGCAGCATAACTGTACAATGCTACCAAACATTTTGATTGTGGTATGTGGGCTGCTTAGGGGATATGTTTTCAAAACTTTGAGTACTGATTGGTAGTAGTGTAATAGTGTTTATAGGATAGTGAGATGATGTGTGTTAGTTTGTTTGTTGGATTGTGTGGGCGCACTACTGGCTATTTTAGTTCAGTATGATGTTGGTTTTGGGTCGTTAGAAGAGCATTGGGTGAAGAGGGTATGCATTGAAGAGTTTGTATGTTGGTTGTAATTATTTTTTAGAATGTTAATTATAGTGCATAGTTTTGAGGTAGATTTGTTATGTTTTTGGGTTGTGGTGATTTGGTAGGTGTTTTTTTCTAGGGGTGCATATGCTGCAGTGGTTGTGGCCAGGGCCTAGAGTCTTGGGTGGAGGGCCGAACGCTGTAGGCCATAGCCCATGCACCCAAGACTGTAGGCTCTGGCCACAACCACCTCAGCATAACTCTACAATGCTACCAAACATTTTGATTATGGTATGTGGGCTGCTTAGGGGATAAGTTTTCAAAAATGTGAGTACTGATTGGTAGTAGTGTAATAGTGTTTGTAGGATAGTGAGATGATGTATGGATTGGTGAGGGGAAGCACTTACTTTTTTGGATGGAAAGAGTAGGTTTCTTCTGAGTTCTCGTTCGTACTTCAGACGCTGTTAATGTAGACATGGATTTCTTTGTTTTTGCAGTAGTAGTGCTTTCTGATAACTGTACATAGCATGTTCATGCACTGTTCTTTGCCTATGTGCATTCTATGTATTTTATTTAAAATCTGTTAGTTGAATGTGCTTTAGAAATTAGTACAATAGTAAGCGCACAGAGCACACTTGGCTTCGTAACGCAGTGTTATCGGATGTTAGGAGATAGAAGAAATAATCGTATGCTTTGTTTGCTATTTTTACAGGGTAAATGGCAGGAACTGTATGGAAAAGTATGCAATATATGTATTTGTGAAGGTATGGGAAATACATCAGAAGGATTTAATGGGGTCAGCAGCTTATTACTCAGTAAGTGATTACTAAAGTACTTGGTAATTCTGTGGTGCTTGCAGTTGGAGAGTCTGAGATAAAGTAAGGATTGAAAGGAAGGACCTGGTGCCTGTGTTGCAGACTGAAGGGAAGGGGGGAGATGTTGTATGTCTTGCTTTACAACACTGTACATAGTTGTAGATTATGTGATAGATATGACTGCACCTGTGCATAGTTGAATGCAGTTGTGAAATCTAGCACGGAATGGGCAACCAGCTGGAATGAGAGAGCTGTCTAGATTGGAAGAACAGTTGTAGAGGCAGTGGTGTTGTTTCAGCTGGGAGCCTTTCAAATGATATTGGCTATCTGTGTGCATAAATAAAGATGCATGTACTCATCCTGGCTGTGTGTAATTTCATAACACACCAGAAAGCCTTTTTCTATAATTATATTGTTATTTCTCCCATCTTTTAACAAGAAATGAAATGACATTTTGTTAGATAGCTGTGTGTGTTGTGTCTGATTACTTATATAGTCATTTGTAAAGGAAGTTGAAATGATAGAATGTATTTGAAATATGCATAATGTATAGAAAGGTTATTGTATGTAAATTGTATGCACTGTAATGCATTAAATGCTATCATGGTTGAAATGTGGTTAAATACGTGGCAGTGGTTACAGAAACAATAAAATAAATGAAGAAAATGACTGTTTGCGCATTGCAGTTAATAATATGGGTAAATAAAAAATTGGAGAGCAGACAACTTTGCAAGTGACACTTGATCATAGCAGATGGGAGAAATGACAGTAAGCATGTTTTACAGGTTACACAGGGTAAGTGGTAGTTACTCTGTTTATATGCATTCATACAGGAGATGTACATGCACCATGCATGCCAATCCTCCCGATTTCGGTGGGAGACTCCCCATTTTTCCATGAAAAATATTGTTATTTTTCACATTCTCCTGCCGAAAATACATCTTTACCCATTGCATTCTTATGACACAAATGTTGTCTCCCGATTTCTCGGAGGAAATGTCCCTCCCAGGTGGGTCGGAATGTTGGCATGTATGATGCACTGTGCAAAAAATATTCATACCTGTACTTTGTGTTCTTGCATGTGGATGTGCATGAATCTGCAAGTAGAAATGTTGGAGAGTTTACTTGTAGTTGATGTAGGTGCTTTGCAGTCACAGTGCAATTGTACTCGGAGCAATCAACAGTACATCTAAAGTGCTGAATTGTGATGATGGAGTTAGATGTAGAGGTCTTGCATGTGATTGGTGGATGGTTGTGTGACTGCTTAACAGTAGCCAATGAGGGAATGGTGCAGGGAGTGGAGTGGAAAGGGTAGAAGGTCTGCCCCAGTGTTACTTACGCGCTCTGCTGATAGCGCGGCTGTTCGCAGACAGGACATGGTACATTCAGGGCTTCCGAGCATGAAATGGGAGTTTATTTTGAGGATTAACCAATCAGGTGTTGAGGTTCTACTTCGTATTGAGAGAGGCTGTGTGTAGTGAAGATGGCAGAGGTGGAGAAAGTTAGGGTGGTGGTGCTTGGAGATATGTTTGTGAATGGTTTGGAGCAGTATGCAAAATGTAGGAATGTGGGAAAGAATTTTGATGTAAAAGGAGTGGAGGTGGTTTGGAGCACTGTCCCTGCTTTGAATTTGCAGGCAATGGTACAAGTTTGCCAATATATGGCTAGGGTTAACAGTCCACATGTGGTTGTCCTGCACTGTGGTGCTTTGCATTTGGGTAACGTCAGTGCCCCTACTTTGTTAAAAGATCTAGACAACTTGGTTCAGGCAGTAATGAAACTACTTCCAAATGCCAAGGTAAATTTTTCGGTTTGGTACCTAGGGCAATATGCAACAATGACAACATTGACTCTGGTAAAGTTGATTACTTTAAAGAAGATGGCATGTCTTTATCTTTTGTGGGAAATGCCATGCTGTTTTGGAACATAAAGGTTGCTTTGGAGAAGCTAATGTGAAGATTTTTGGAGGAAAATAAGGAAAAAAAAATACAAAATAAAAGGTTTTTCTGAAGCATCTGCAAAAAACAAAAAAAGCCAACCTCAAAGGGGAAATGGGGCACACTATTTAAATTTTAATTCCCCACGCTCAGATTTTTCGATTTGTCCGCAGACACCACAGTTGTCCGTGGACAGCGCGTGTTACATACGGGGATTTTGAGGTTAAGGGGGATGCAAATGAGACATAGCACAGCAAGGGATTTGTCACTAGGGTTACTGGGTGTGATGTGTGAGCAGAGCAGAGAGTTTGTCAGAAAGTATTTTTCCTGAGACGAGAGGAGATAGCTATGGCTGTGTGTTTCAGAAAGCAGATTGTCTGGAATTTGGGAGATTCGTGGATACATTGGTTGGAGGTGCATGCAGATTGCTGCGGAGTGGCTGTACATCTTGGATTCCCTCTTGTGGAAGTGCACTGGCATGGAGTGCGTGGAATGAAGTGGCTGGATCTGGTACCTCTTTGTGCTACTTTGGTGACACAGTGTCATCCAGACATTATTATTATTCATTGTGGAGGGAACAGTTTAGGACATGTTCCTGGAATCTCTTTGCAATTTGCGATGAAAGAAGGACTTGGGAAAGTCATGGACATGTATCCAAACTCCAGAGTATTTTTTTCCCGTACTGCACAGAGATACATGTGGCTGCATTCTTCTTCATTTGGTCCACAAATGGAGAAAGCAAGGCGCAATGCTAACAAGGCTGTCTGTGCCTTTTTGAGTGATGTTGGTATGTCCTCTTTTCACAATGAAAACATTATGTTTCGTAATACACACATTTTTCGCAGAGAGGGAGTTCATCTTACTTATGCCAGCAATCAGATTTTTCTGCAAAATATACAAAATGCATTGCAACCTTTTTGGGAATTACAGCAATCCATTTTGCTGTAGGTGTTGACCATTTGAAGTTTTCGAAACACAAGAAAACACCACGAAAAGGCTCTTTTCAGAGCCACCACTTCCTCCCAGAGAAAAGTGCAATGGTCGTGATAGGGCAGCACTGCAAAGATTTTAGAGGTGGACAGTCCGCAGACTTGTAAAAATGCCCAGGGCCTTACACATTTCATTGACACTTCTCTTTTTGAACTGTGAAAGGTGCCTCTGAAAAGAGCCTTTTTTTGTTGGTTTTTGTTGTTTTATATTTTATTTGGTTTTGTAAACACAACACACAAGGAAAGGAAGGGAAAGGAGGGTAAGGAAGGGACACCAACCATGGAGACAAGAAAGGGCAGGTGGAGAGAGGTAGTGTGGGCCTTATTCAGGTAGGTAGCAGTTATTCTCATGCTCCTTGACCACAGTCTTGAAAGCACTTTGAAGGTTCTCCCCCTGCAGAGTACTGCGTCGCAGTACATGCACAATACTGTGACCCTCCAAAGGCAAGGACCAACAGCATCATGTATGGCCTGCGAGGCAGCTGGAGGGATGCGCTTCCCCACAGGAGTGTCTCTTGTGGTGGCAGGAGGGGAAATGGAGGATGCTGCAGGGGAACTCAACCTACTATGTTTATCGCTAGGTATAACCTTACAAATAGCCCCACCGTGGAACAATTTTAGGTGTTGCTTCATTGAGGTAGTACCATAGCTGTACAAACCCGGTTACCAACGACTCAGCACCATCTTGCACTGATTGCAGGTCACCTTGTGTGCACGTGTTTTTGGTACAACATCAACAGTGGCAAATAACCTCCACACCCAAGATTCACGGTGAGAACTAGTAGTAGGGACTTCCACTACCTCATCCTCTTCATCCTCTTTATCACTCTCCTCTGTATCCTGACACCTGTTCTCCTCTGCAGGCCCTCGGGGAGGTGCTGGTGGTGGAGGGGGCGGGGGTGCTGCTGAGATAGCAGTAGCACCAGCAGCAGCCATGGATGCCATCAGGACAGCCGTTTCAAAGAGCAAGAGCAATCCAATGCAACAAGGAGCAGTCTCTGTCCTGGAAGCCCAAAAAAAGAATAAGGATCAGCTCTGGGGTGTGGCCTTTTATAGGGTTTCTGGGGCACGCTTCGCGGACACCCGCGCTGTCCTCGAACATTTCGAACACTAACAAAGGGCTCAGAAAATTCCAAAAAGTATGCAGATCGCCAGGGACATAGTGTGGGACAGGTGCAAAGGTGAACTTTCCCAAGAAAATATCTTGGATTGCTGAAAAAAACACTTTGTAGGCGTCCGAGGACCCGGACAGTGTTCGTTATGCTTAGCGCAGGTGCAGTCACATGATGACGTCGAGGACACGTTGACAAATGGGACGGCTGTCCATAGGACACCAAATGTGCGGGGCAGGGTCTACGCATGCGTGCAGGTGTTCTACGCATAGTGTTCAGGTCCCCAAACGAATTAAAAGTGTGACACATGTGCAGCGGTCAGTTGTGGACAGGCACAACGTTCGTATGGGCAAGGGTGTGCTATTGTCACGACCCCTGCCCTTGGCCTGGATTACCAGGCCAGGCGGGCTACTTCTTGACATTTGTCCCCAGACTCACTTGGAGTCAGTCCTGGCGCCTTTGGCGCCAGGCTCAAGTGTTAAAGCAGTAATCTGGGCCCATAAGGGCATTGCACAACAACATGGATGCTTCCACATGGCTCAGTTCCTGAACTGAACCATGCGGTCTAGCATTTGGGTGTGGCAGGCCCAGAGACACCTGGGATACCTGCAAGCTATATAAGACATGCCCGGACTCCAGTACACGCTTCGCGTTGCTCTGCCAGTGGCAGCGTGACGTTCACCACGGTCAGCAGCATCTTCATTTGCACGCCGGACCTGATCTCATGAAAAAATAAAGAGAAGACATTGTTAGTGTTTGCTTACCTCCTGGGAGCAGCTGTTGTACTCCGCTCCAGAATTCCCATTGTGAAAACTGCTACCCGGAAAAGAAAACAAAGAAAATAACTTTAGTAAGCATTTATTCTGCACATTCAGAAACTCTTTCTTACCTGCATAGAGCGGAAGGTCTGGGCCCAACCCGGAGTGTCAGTAAGCGGTTCGCTCATCACTACTTACCGCTCTTCATCTTTTTGGCACGCGCATTCCGGAACATCGCAACCTGCAAGAAAGACAATATAAATACGTTAGCACAAGAAAATCATATAGCGCAGCGCTTCGCCCTTTCTTACCATCTCGTGCACAAAACTGCACGACATCACGAGGACAACATCTACACCTAAAAATCAAAGGAAAGAGAGAAAAAGACAATTACAAAACAAAGAACACACAGTCAAGACAGACTTACATGAAGAATGGATTCGCAGCAGGTCTGGACCCCGGAGAGTCGCTCCAGTGAAGTAACTAGGCAGCGACAAGCCTAACCCCAACACACCCCTGCTCAGAGTGGCAGGATGGAGAGCGCGCCTCATGAAAAAGCAAGGTGAGAAAGACGCCAGGGGAATCCTTGGGTCTGTAAGGGAGGTGGTCCCCAGGTCACAAGAGACAATCAAGCTAAAGTGTACCCCCTGTGTTGCATGCCTGGTCTTCAGCCACACGAGGGTCCAATGGTGTGGTCCAAGGGTGAAGCAGTCCAGACTGGGTGGCACCCCCATGGATACCAGGTGAGCGTTACAGCTATACATGCGCACAGGGTGTTCTACGGACAGTGTTCAGGTCCCTGAACAAAATAAATGTGCGTCACAACTTTGCGAACAGGCGGACGGCCTATGTGTTCTATGAACATATTCATTCTGGTTACGGACAATGCGAACACAGGGAATGTTCTTCGGACACTTTATTTTACATAGCTACGAACATGTGGACGTCTTTAGTGTTCTGCGGACACCCCCATTTTGACTACAGCAATTCGCACAGGTATAGTGTCCTTAAGACTCCCCCATTTTGGTTAATCATGGACAGGCAGACATCTTGTGTGTCCTAAGGACACGCCCATCTTGATTGAGGACAGTGCGAACAGGAATAGTGTCCCTAGGACACCCCCTTTTTGGTTAATTGCGAACAGGCGGCCATCTTATGTGTCCTAAGGACACCTCCATTTTGATTGGGAACAATACGAACAAGTATAGTGTCCTTAGGACACCCCCATTTTGGTTAATTGAGGACATCACAAATAGCCACGCTGTCCGCGGACACCCTAACTGCCTTTTAAAAAATAATAAGACACAGAGGAATGTACTAACAACACACTTTATATTTTATTATTGTATAAAAGTATACAAATTATGAAAGAGAGGGGGAACCAGAAACTGAAACAAATACAGGGGAATTAGGGGTTTGGACATGTTATATGGTAGGGGAGGAAGGGATTGAAATCTCATCATAACGTTTTTCTTGCTGGGGAGGTTTTGGGGATAGTTGGCTGGGACATGGAGAGGGGGAACAGGTTCATGTGGGACAGTGATATATAGGGGGTAATTCATGGAATCAAGCGCAGAAGTGCCGCACGCGGCTGGCGCCCAGAGGGAACGTGCGCCAGCTTGCGCCAGTCGCGTGCACCAATATCCATTTTGACGCACAGCGCATTCATGGATACTCACATCCAAAACCAGCCGTGGCGCAGCATGGCACAGCAACTCTGCGGCAGCGCCAGTTACGCCCACAAGCCTGCCCCGTGCACCAAAAACATCTGCACAAATCCCCTACATGGCACAAAGGCCAGCGGACCAGCATATAGCCCCCCAACAACGAAAACATGCTAAATATGCCACACAGCCCACATGCGAGAACCCAATTGCATGTAAAACTCCCCGTGCACCCCTCTGAATATGCGTACCTCGCTTGCGCCAGCGGAATCGCGTGCAAAGCTCTTCGCGCACCCCTTGGAATACATGTACTCCGCTCGCGCCAATGCCAATTTCATGTAAAACTCCCCACGCACCTCTCGGAATACAAGTACCTCACTCGCACCAGGCCAATAGTGTGTAAAGCTCCCAGCGCACCCCTCAGAATATGCGTATCCCACTCGCGCCAGCAGAATCGCATGCAAAACTCCCTGCGCACCCCTCGGAATACGCTATCCTGCTCGCACCAGGCCAATCGCATGTAAAACTCCCTGCGCACCCCTCGGAATACGCGTACCCCGCTTGCGCCAGGCCAATAGCATGTAAAACTCCCTGCGCAGCTCTCGGAATACGCGTACCCAGCTCATGCCAGCGGAATCGTGTGCAAAACTCATTTGTGTTGTCATCTTTGATGTCCTGTGTGTTAGTCTTAGCAGTGCACGGTGGTGGTGCAAGTTATGGTTGCTTAGCTTACCACAACTGGCGAATTTCACGTTTTTTCGGTTTTACTTGGAACCATAATGTCCCTTTAACAACGTTTTTTTCACTGAATTTCATAGGTTTTTAGTAGCGCAACTTAACCATAACGTCCCTTTAACAACATTTTTTACTGAATAAATATACATGACAAATTAATTTCTTACCAGTGAAGTCTCAGTTTTGAAGCCGCCTCGTTCCCAAGAGATATCCGGAAGACTGTGGGTCAGGGATAACAACATGTTTCAAAACAGGATTGGCAAAAAGAGGCATGGGATATGTCTGGAAAGCCAAATTGACTGAGCACATGTAAGAGGACATTACTGTGTCTAATTTGATGACTTTGCTGTTCACACTCTCTACATGATTGGGTAGTTTCGGTGGGGCTGCCCTTCAGAAGTTACATGAGCTTGTATTGACCAATGAGGGTGTGCCATTTTAGTGAATGTTATATGTATAACTTTAGCAAATTAGGATTCAATATTTTATGATGACAACTCAATTAGGCCATTCTTAGGGGGCTGCACTTAGGATGGTCAGTGGGGATGACTAATCAATAGGGCATACTGACTTATTTTGTGTTTAGATTTTATATAGGTGCGAGCCAATAGGGAACGCAAAATTAACATGTAATTGATACTTGTAAGGTATTCCAATTTTGTGTTTTTTTACCTTTAAATACTGTAACTGACTGTGGATTTATCAAGAGTGTTTTCAGTTCTCATTTTTAAGGCACTAACTGACACTCCCGGCTGCAATTTGCATGCATTAAAGCTGTTTTCCTTGCAAATTGTGCTCTCCATTTTTGCTTCCTTGGATTAATTTTTCAATCGGTTTTTGGGTCTACCGTGCAGTTGATAAATTGGGTATCATAAAATGGGGCAATAAGAACACCTGTTACTCAAGTGCTTGGAAATGGGAAATACACAGTTTATATGAGATCACACATTATTCTTATTATTATGCTAGACATCAACAACTGAAATCTGAAATATCTTCATGACACAAGGTGATGAGTTGAAAAGTAGTTTTAACAGATGAAATTTGAGACTGGCTGCTGGATATCCAGGCCTTGATCATCCAAAGGCCACTCAGCAGATAGGAAGCATCGTTCTCTGATGACATAATGAGTAATAATTGAGTACCAACTTCATGCTGATAAATTAAGGCATCTCAGCTGCTGCAAGGAAATATTCTGAGACAAGAGAAGCATATTTGCCACAACACAGACAAGTCTGGAAATTAGAGCCAAAATAGATGGGGTTTTAACATCTTCCAGAACTCATTTAAATTAGAGCTGAAACAAAAGTTTAAAGAAAGGGAGTTCCACATTCTTGGCACTGCACCAAATAATGCCTGCTTAGAGAGATTGTCATACTTCAATCTTCCATTGTCCAACCTTCATATCTCTTTACCCTGTGTGGAACTTAAACCTCCAGATATGGTCAGTTTGTCAGTCCCATATGCTGGGAAACAAGTTCCTTTGAAACCATTCAAATGAATTGAAATGCAATGATTCACAAGCACCCACAACCAACCCACAATGCTGCAGTGTGCAGAACCAACATTAGTGAAACCATAAAAGAGTTAGAAAGACTCACAATGTTCACAATCCATTCTGTAAATGATCAAAGATTGAACTGCTGTTTAGAAACCAAATGGTGGAATATATTTCCTCATCTGTATCAAAACCGTTGAGTGGAAAAGGCAGCATTAGGTTAATTTTGAGATATGGAGGCACACATGGATGAAAGAATCCAAAATAAACACATGAAGAAAATAAAAACAAGTATGTATATATATTTGTGAAAGTGTGCTTGTATGTTCGGGGTTGGCTTCAGCCCACAACAATTGGTGCGTGTAAATTTGGCCCGAGGTCAGCATAGCAGTATGAGGTGTACTAGTGATAGTGAAATCTGACCAACCCCACCCATTCGTCCTACACAGGCCGGGGTCCGGCCCTGTGCTATCAGTAAAGGTGATTTTGGGAGCTTGCCGATTTTGTGACTTTTCAAATAATACGAAGTTGGGACACAAGGTTGGCATACCAGTCTGGTGTGTACTGGCAATAGTGAACTTTGACCAACCCCACCCAGTCGCCCTGCACAGGCGTGGAACAGGGTCCGACCCTGTGCTATCAGTATAGGTGATTTCGGGAGATTGACGATTTTGCAATTTTTCAAAAATACGATGTTATGACTGTTAAAATGGATTTCTGTACGCTGACCAGGAGGGGCAGAGGTTCAGAAGGCCAGCCTAGTTTCTTGGAACAGGGTAACCTCTGAACAAGCCAGACCAATCAGGTTAGCTATGGCAGGCGGTCAAGTCTAAGTCTCAGGAGGGTTGAGGGTGACTGAAGGACCTCAATGAGCACACAAAGCAAGGACACTTACAAATTACTCCAGACAGGTGTTATATCAAAAATATATACACATTTATTACAAGGCCTTTGTAACATAGACCATAGCAGAGAATCACAGTAACACTAAGTAAACCAATACAACTCTATCAATACAATGTATATACAAGACCATTGGGGTCTAAAGGGGTTAAATGCACGAAATATGTCGACAACCTAGATGGAAAGGAAAGAGGCAGTGCAGATAGTCTTTAGGCTCCTTCGACATCAACAATACACCTAACTAAGAGGCAGTCCAAGCCCTAAGAAGAGAGGAGCCTTGTGCTCAATGGTACATGCAATGAAAACGCATGTGGCTGTTCCAATGGGCAGAATAGGGTCTCTTCAGGGGTCTCTAGCAGCTCGGGAAGGTGGATGAGGCGAGTTCCCACTATTCAAGAAGGACCTCCACTTGAAGGCAGAGGCAGTTTGAGAGTTCGGGATGTAGTCGCTATTTCGCAACAGCAGTGGAAAGGTGATGGTCCCCAGGGACTCCTCGTGCGTAAAAATGGGCCCTTGCGCTACGGGCCACCGGTTGGGGTATTGAGCACTCACCGGTTCCCAATGCAAGCGGACCCAAACATCAGCAGGTCAGTCCACTTCGCTTACAGATTCGAATGTGGCAAAAAGGACATCTCGGCACCTTTTAGCTCCTGAGATACTGTCATGACGCGCACGCCATGGAAACTGTGGTGGACATGGAAAAAGGGCTTGCGCTGACTGTCTAATTCCTCCCCTGTGCTGTTGTCCACCTCGGCATCCTGCCAGTCCTTTTCCCGCTCTGGTGTTCTGTCCTGCTTCCTTCTGCCGGTTCTACACAGCTCCCTGTTCTAAGTTCCACTGCAATCTCTGAGTCCTCACCGGATGTTCCTAGGCTCCCTCCAGTTGCCGATTGCTGGAGTGTGTCCTGGGAGTTTCTTGTGAACACTCATCCAACTCTAAGCTACACCGTAAGGAGCCCGTTCCTTCACATCTTGGAGAGACACCACAACAGGCACTAGTAGTCCTCCCAGTACCTTATGGGTATTGTAGTCCGTCCAGCAACCAAGATCACCAACCACAACCTGAACCAGCAACACCTTCACACCGCCAGGGTTTTTCAGCCACGCTTTTCCCTGTTTGTGGGGCGAGCTCCCTGGGGGTCCCACTGCTGAGCAGATAGCTAACTGGCAAGGTGGCCTCCAGTAGAGCCCGTTCCAAGGCCCACGCAAAAAAGCCGGACATCGCTTGGAGAGAAAGAAGGGTGATTTCTTCAGAAGATTCATCAGAAGACCCCATTACAGGTGAGGAGGAGGAAGTTATTAAGGGTATTGAACTAACCAGACCCTCTGCAGTTTCTGAGAGTTTGCAATGCCCCAAGATGGCATGCCTTGAACAGTACCAGGAACTGGTCAATGCTATACCACGAATAACCGCTGAATTACAAACCATGAAGGCCGAGAACAATGCGCTTAAAGCTGACAATACTGCTTTAAGACATAAGATTACTTATTAAGGGATGACGTTCATGGGGATCTTCCACTGATACCTCTACCCTGCGGTAAATTTGACGGCAACCCTAAAAGGCTTAAAGAATTCCTAGACGCATGCCTGATTTATTACACCTTTCACCCAAAGATGTATGAACTGGACTGAGCTAAGGTCGGTTTCCTCATTTCGAATCTGGCTGGCAACGCTCTTGTTTGGGCCACCCCGTTGGTTACAAATTCTGATCCTACCCTGAATGATTATGGGACTTTTGTATAACAATTTCGCACAAGGTTTGAAAGGCCAGAGGTCTTGTACACATCCTACGAGCATTTGTTACACACTAAACAGGGTACATCCAACTTTCAGCGCATTGCTCAGGAAACCGGCTGGCCAGACTCAGCAAAACAAACACTCTTTAGAAGAGGATTACACAAGGACTTAAAGGATGAATTATCCAGGGTGGCTAGACCAGCGTCCTTTCAAGAACTGGTAGCCTTAGCGCTCCAGATAGAATACAGACTCTCTGAACGCATAGCTGAAAGAAGGAAACCCAAGTCGTTTACTCCTTCCTCCTACCCACCGGTTGACTCAGAAAAGACCACCCTTCAAACAGAGGAACCTACGCAGATCGGAACCGCCAGGGGTCCTTTGACGGCAGTTGAAAGAAAACGGCGAAGGGATTTAAGTCTATGCATGTATTGTGGTTCCGAGAAAGGCCGGGAAACGAAAGACCCCGACATTGAACAGGGACATGGAAGGGGTTTCACTTGCCAATCCCTGCGTTACCAATTCCTCGGTTGCTCTGGATCCTTCACTCCAGTTAATGGTCCTTAGGGTCGTGATAGAATGGACAAAGGACCATAGGACAGAATATCTTGCCATGCTGGACTGCGGCGCAGCTGGGAATGTTATGGATGACCAGTGGGCAGGGAACATGCGGTTCCCCGAAGAGATAAACACCAACCAATCCCTGTAGAAGGCGTAGATGGCACCCCTCTATCTTCAGGTCTGATCAGGCAAGAGATACAAGAGGTTTCAGTCAAGATAAAGTCACATCAAGAAAGAATCATATTTGATTTGATTAAGGCAGCCCACTTCCCTGTGATCCTGGGAATCCCGTGGCTGAGAAAACACAACCCCAGTATAGATTGGGGATCCAACACGGTGGAATTCCGGTCCGAACTTTGTTTTCAATCCTGTCTATCCCAAGACATAGATCAAGATCTTCAGAAAGGTTTGAGACCAGCAAAGAGTATCAATTCTATACCACTCACTTAACAGGAATTTAGAGAGGTCTTTGCCGACACACAACCCCGACCAATTCGGCCACATCTACCAGAGGATTGCAAGATTGACCTCATACATGGAGCAGAGGTACCGTTTGGAAGAATGTTGCCCTTGTCCCTCCCGGAGAAAGAAGCATTAAGGGACTATCTAGCAACCAATCTTCAGAATGGTCTGATACAAGAATCCACCTCTTCAGCAGGAGTATCACTGTTTTTTATCCCCAAGGAAGGAACAAAGGAACTAAGACCTTGCATTGATTTCCGTGGTCTCAATAGACTAACAATCTGAGAGAGGTATCCCATGCCCTTAATAAAAGATATTATGGAGGCAGACCAAGGGGCGGAATGGTTTACGAAATTGGACCTTAGAGGCGCATACCACCTTCTAAGGATACGAAGCGGAGACAAATGGAAAACTGCCTTTCGTACACCTCTAGGCCATTATGAGTACATGGTGATGCCCTTTGGGTTAGTAAACGCACAAGCCAAGTTCCAGAGATTTATGGATGAGATATTCAGCGATCTGCTCTTCACTTCAGTAGTGGTGTATTTAGATGACCTCTTGCTCTATTCGACAACACTCGAACAACATCGGCAACAAGTCAAAGAAGTACTTAGAAGACTCAGAAATCATCATCTGATGGCAAAACCAGAAAAATACCTGTTTGAAGTCTCTTCTGTTCCTTATATGGGTTTCATCCTCTCAGAAAATAAGGTTGAGATAGATCCAAACAAAACCGCAGCCATTTCCAACTGGCCTACACACAACTCGGTAAAAGACATACAGAGGTTTTTGGGCCTAGTCAATTTTTATCGTAAATTTATCGCTGTATTCTCCAACATGGTCCTACCCATCACTGCCCTGTTGAAGAAGGAAAGAAAGTTTGAATGGGATCAAGAAGCTGAACTTGCATTTAGACAACTCAAACATGCCTTTACCAGCGCTCCCATTCTAAGGCAACCTGATCAATCCTTACCTTTTATAGTAGTAAGAGATGCCTCTCATGGAGCTCTCGGAGCAGCAATGCAACAAAAGAAAGAAGACTAGCTGGAACATCCAATAGATTATTACTCAAGAGCTCTTATCACCAGTGAAACGAACTACTCCGTAATTGAGAAGGAGCTGTTGGCCATCCGACATGCCTGTGAAGAGTGGAGACATCTGCTGCAGGGGGCCATGCACCCTTTTCTGGTTCGTACCGACCACAGGAACCTCAGTATCCTACAACAACTGGAATGTAGGAATTCTCACCAGGCCAGATGGGCATATTACTTCTCCCAATTCGATTTTGACCGCACTTACCTGCGGGGGAAAGAGAATCATTTAGCCGATGCACTCTCATGAAGTCATGGTAAAGAAACAGGAAAATACTCTGGACATGAGTACCTGTTATACGGGAAGAATATTTTAAGCACTATTTCCTCCTTTTTACAACAGGTATTGGAAGCTCAGAAGGAGCCTTCTGACTCACACATATCGTCATTAAGCCAGAAAGGGGAGTTCCTGTTTAAGGAAGATTTGTTATACTTACCAACCCGAGCCCTCCAAGCCCAAGCTCTAGCCTGGTGTCACGATCTACCAACAGCTGGACATAAGGGTCGATCAGCTACGCTAAAATTATTGAAGCAACACTTTTGGTGGCCGACTATGGCAAAAGACGTTCTCAAGTATGTCTCTTCTTGTCCCATTTGTGAGCAGAATAAAAACCATACTACAAGGCCCTTGGGACTCCTCCAACAAGAAGACCCCCCCCCCCCCGCAGGACCTTGGCAACACTTATCAATGGATTTTATAGTGGAGCTGCCTGAGTCAAAAGGGTGCCCAGCCATTATGGTAGTTTTCGACACTTTCAGAAAACTCACTCATTTTTCTTCCTTAAAAGGTACTCCATCTGCCACTGTTACTGCCGAGGTTTTTCTCAGTGATGTAGTACGACTGAATGGACTGCCACACACCATTGTTTCAGACAGAAGTACGCAGTTTATCTAAAAATTTTGGTCTTCCTAATGTAAGCAGTTACAGATCCAAACAGCATTATCATCCGGATTCCATCCAGAAAGCAACGTTCAAACTGAAAGGCTAAACGCCACGCTCGAGCAGTACCTTAGTTGCTTTAACAATCAAGCCCAGGACGATTGATGCCATCTCTTACCTGTGGCTGAGTACTCTTATAATAACACAACTCACTCAGCTATCGGAATGAGTCCTTTCCGGGTACGATCCCAGACATATACCTTTTTCAACACTACAACCCACCAATATACCCAACATCGATCAACTATTGCATTCCTTGAAGCTGATTCATAAGAAGGCACAGGAAACCCTGTCACCCAGTCGCCTGAACGATAATAGATGGGCAGACAAGAACAGAAAGGAGAATCCAACCTGGCAGGCTGGGGATAAAGTCTGGCTTTCAACCAAATATCTTCCCAGGCGTCTACATTCAGGGAAATTCGCTCCAAGATTTTTCTGTCCCTTTTCCATCATCAGACAAATAAATCTGGTGGCTTTCAAGTTGGTTTTGCCATATTCCCTATGCAAGATACATCCAATGTTTCATGTCTCCCTCCTTAAGGAATACAAACCTGACCCCTATAACAGACGGACGAAAAGAAAGACCCCAAGTCTGGACGACACCCAGGAATATGAAGTATCACGCATTTTAGACTCCCGATATAAACACGGGGTGGTTCAATAACTCATTCTCTGGAAGGGATACCCTTGGACAGAAAGGTCTTGGGAACCAGCGAGAAATCTTAATGCACCCAGACTCCTATGCCAGTTCCATTGCAACCATCCACGGAAGCCAGGGGGGGGCCCTGGAAAAGGGGTCATACTGTCATGACGTGCACGCCATGGAAACTGTGGTAGACATGGAAGAGGGGCTTGCGCTGACCGTCTGTGGGAACGACGGTAGCGGTCTAGTCTTTTAGCGCACTAGGATGATAGCGTACTAGGACGCGTACAAGTATACGCCCCTTTCCTGTGATCAGTGTGTTGCAACCCTCGTCATACTCGGGTTAACACGCTGTGTTTTGTTTATCTTACGGAAGTAAGTTGCTTCTACCTTTCTAATTCCTTCCCTGTGCTGTTGTTCTATCCTGCCAGTCCTTTTCCCGTTCTGGTGTTCTGTCCTGCTTCCTTCCGCCAGTTCAATGCGGCTCCCTGTTCTAAGCTCCACCGCAATCTCTGAGTCCGCACCGAATGTTCCTAGGCTCCCTCTACTTGCCGGTTGCTGGACCGTGTCCTGGGAGTTTCTTGTGAACACTCATCAAGCTCTAATCTACACCGTACGGAGCCCATTCCTTTACATCTTGGAGAGACACCACAACAGGCACTAGGAGTCCTCCCAGTACCTTATGGGTATTGTAGTCCGTCCAGCAACCAAGATCACCAACCGTGACCTGAACCAGCAACACCTTCACACCATAGGGTTTTTCAGCCACGCTTTTCCCTGGTTCTGGGGCGAGCTCCCTGGGGGTCCCACAGCCGAGCAGATAGCTAACTGGCAAGGTAGCCTCCAGTAGAGCCCATTCCAAGGCCCACACAAAAAAGCCGGACATCGCTTGGAGAGAAAGAAGGGCGATTTCTTCAGAAGATTCATCAGAAGACCCCATTACAGGTGAGGTGGAGGAGGAGGAGGTTATTAAGGGTATTGAACTAACCAGACCCTCTGCAGTTTCTGAGAGATACAGCGATGATTCCCAAACAGGACAGTGGCGATTTCACCGCTCCGGGTGGATGAATCGACTCAATTTCACTGCAGCAGGCTTCAGGGGCAAGAGGGTCACAAATGCAGCAGACTTGCAAAGGACGTTGCCACGGCAGGGCAACACGGTAACCGCGAATACTCCGGTCGTGGTGCACTCATCTCACTTCAGACCGGGGAAGGCCAAGTGTACGAAATTCGGTGTGAGGGTGCTATGGATACAGAGCTAGCAATATACCAAGTTTCGAGGGCCTCCTCGAAACGATGGCGGTGACAGAGCAAAGCAACTGGGAAAGCTGGTCAGTCCACCGGTTGGCCCAGGGACACTTCCGAGAAAGCCTACTTGCAGGGTTTGATGAAGGTGCCGGGAATAGTTGGTCCCACTATTCCAATGGGTCGAAGCATCTTCTCAGACCTTCTAGGACGACCAGATGCAGAGAGGTCCCATGGGACGACACCGGGGTGAGGGTGCCAAACATTCCAGCGGGTCACCAGTGGTTTCTCGACTCAGCTTCGCAGTTGCAGGATACTTGGATCCTATCCTTTGTTCAGTGAGAACTCCGGAGATTGACATAGTATGGGTGTTTTTGGCCTCCTCTTATCCAAAGTTCCCTTTGTACCAAAACGAAGAAGACCCAATGGGAGATCTGCTCACAAACACAGACTCCATATGTGGACCAATCATGGACCACGGTGATCCCAGTCATTCATGGCACTCCAGACTCTCTGGCACCCAGGATGTGTATTGGAACCAGACGTTGCAGCCCACGTCCTGGATGCACACACACAAGGCATGTAGAAGCCTGCGAAAGCATTGGGATTCATGGGAAAGTGCATGACCAAATAAGGACTGACCCGGGTCGACTCGACCTGGGGAAGGTGAAGGGGCAAGATGGCCAAAGGACAGGACCAAGAACCTCGTGGCATGGCCATTTTGGAGCCAGGCCACCTATACGTGCCAAACGCGGTTAACGCAGTTAACATGGCAGGAAAGGGTTAACAAGAATGCGAAAAGATAGCTGCCAACAGTCCTGTCCATGACACATCTGCACAGTTCATAATAAGTCCAGAGAGAGTTTCTAGGGCCTTAGGGAAATGACTCTAGACCCACGTGTGCTGTATGGGAAGATACATGGCACACTTGTTACATGTTGTACGAAAGCTGCAACATGAGGAAAGGACTAAGGGAAACAAAGTCTCCCAGTTCTGACTGTTTTAAGGGCATGTCAGTTTCCCCATAAAAAGTGAGCGAAAGCCCAGAGGAGTGCAGCTGAAGGCTGTGCTTCTCTGCCAAAGTCAGTCAATGGTGTCTAAACAGCAGCAAACCGTTTGGGGGTTGACACGTGAGGGAAAATGACATACAATTATGACATCTTTCCTAACAATGACTCAATAAAACACCCGGCAATGCTGGGTGGTACCACTTGTAGCTCATATTCCAAAAGAAGCTATAGAAGAAAAGCCAAAGCGAAACATATGAGGCTGGATAAGAGTGAGAGTGAATCAAAACAATTCTTGTATGGATTCAACTCTATGGCACTTAGTACCCCAGGTGGCAGACATTTACTAATACTTTTGCCTCTAGATATAATTGAGTGTTTTGTGCAAACCGGTGAACGAAGAAGCTTGTCCTCTCAATCAAATTCTCCCACAGATCCATGAAGTTTTTAATTAACGGGTGACAGGATTGACCCCTGGGGTACCACTACACTATTTTGTACTCAAAGTGTACTTATTTGGATGGTCACCCCTCCCACTGTATCCTCATAAATCATCTGTAAACCCACTCTACATTGCATATTGGTATGTTGTAATCATGTTTTTTTAACAGCACTACTTATTTTTGCATGCTCTGAACACAGACCCAGCCTTGTTCGCCATGGCCATTTTGTCATAAAGGACAGTGAGTTCTGGGCAAGTTAACTTTGACTGTTGTCACAACACAGACCATAGCAAACCTCCCTGCTGTGGATGCATGGAGTCACCTGAAAAATATGCTCTTTTAACATCAGTATGCAATCATGTGTCAGCACAGAAAGGTGGCAAGAACTCTCAATGGATTTCACAGTCCTCACTTTATTATCCATGTTTGTGTTTGACATGTTCCCCCTCGCTTGCCTCGTCGTGCCTTGAAACATTTGTGTATAGGCGCATTATAAATGCCATATCATATCATGATTTCCATCACCCCTACCTCCAGAGCCTTCCCTCCACCCTAGGGGAGTGTCCATGACCCCCCAGCAGGGGCTGTGGTAGGAGTAGGGGTAGGGAAAAGCATGTACCTTTCACTGTGCCACAGTAAAGAGAGCAGACAACAAACCCTGCAATAGGTGGCTGCACTCAATTGCCTACACAGGAGAGGTTTACCAAAGTCACATTATATTTACATTGATAGTACACTGCTCACACCATCCATTAACCCTTGGTGTGTATTACAATACATCTACCTTGTATAACACATCACTACAGTAATATAGTTCAAATAGATGCGCCGCACTTAATATTCATGTTCAAAGTCATCTGATAACACTCAGTAAGGAACAATCAATGAATGTGTCTTACAATGTCATGTGAAAAGTAATTATTTTAATCATGAGAAATATGTAATAAAAAAAACAGTGCTATCATTAATGTGATAGGAGTGTACGGGAGAGGGATGGGGTGGGAAAAGGCAATTGAGTGGAGTGAGGTGACATGGAAAAACAAAGGGGACACATGTTGAGTGCCTGTGAGGATGTGGAAGACTTTTTAATTTTGTTCACATTTTTCCTGTTACCGCAAAATTTGGTGAATCGCCACTCTCCCGCAGGAATTTCTGTTAATTGAAATGATTACTGTGAAATTATTGTGGGGATAAGGAGTTATAAAAACAACTTTTAACATCTGCAGTACCTATATCTACTGGGCACGGGGCAATGGGTGTTTGATAATAAATGAATGGTGTGACATGGCCAGTGCAAAACAAAAGAGGTGATGGCTGGAAGGTTTGGAATGAATCGCAACCTCTGGTATTGCTCTGGGCAACCCTCCAGACCATCGGTCTTCGACTGACAAGCCATTACAAAAGGAGAAAGACCATATGCAAATCAAGTTTGGTCCCACCCCAAAAGGGGTAGTCCAGCCCAAACTGCCTAACATATCATATATGTACATATTTCATATTTACACCATAAAATATATTCTGCCCTTGTTTTAGTAGATGTAACACATGGCATACAATTATGTAGCATAAGTAATTGATTATTTTTGTATATTAATCAAACTTCGAATTCTTAGATTATATATTATCACAATTCAAATGGGCACGTACCTTCTTTGGTATGTGATTATTTTTTATAAAACTTGTCATTTAGAAGAATGTGTTCATGTAATGTTATTACAGTGAGAAGAATTGTAAATTCAAATGTAAACATTGACTATCTTCATAACACTCGATATTAAACATGTTTCTACTGCTATCTATTCTTATCATTTTTTTTACTTATCTTATGTTTGGTATACCGGAAATAGATTTCCCAGAATCAGGTACTTTCCCTTCAATGAAGTATTGTAATTGTTTACTAATACATGAAATTCAAACCATTTGTATAACATTACATATTTTAATTTTAAAGTGTATAAATTGATAAGTACCACAAATAAATGTGCCACACTTAATCATATCCTACTTCTGTATCAGGGTATTGTTCCATGTCAAGTTGTTATTATTGCTAAGTGCAATCAAATAAAATATGTATCAAAAGAGGTCAAGAAAAATACGATAACTTACATTATCAGTAATGTCACATTTTATGTAATTATTGATCTCATCGATGATGTAATTTATGATGCTATCAGTGATGTCATCAGGAGGTGCATTGTTTAGGTGGAATTTCATAGGGTTTTTTCAAGTTAAATCTGATCATCTTAACTCTCTCTTAATCGAAGTTTTTTCCCTGAATATATATATTCCTGCTTCATCATCGGCCGTGTAATCCTATGTCATCTGCACAGCTCCACCACCGACGCGGCTTGAGGAACATCAGAAGCCATGGTGGTGGAGCTGCCCTTACATCTTGGCCCAGCAGTGCTTTTCATTGTTAACCTCTGAGCATCAACTCCTGCAAGATGGCTTATGCCATGTCCTCATTTACTACAAGTAACCCTGGCTAAGCATGAATGATATCAAGTTACAGGCAATCTGATGGTGTTAAATGGAAGCATCAAATAAAAAGCAAAGCTTTAGGTGGCACTCGGACAGCAGTGGGAGACTATTGGTTAGAATGTAGACTAGTTATCAAATAATAGGTGTAGAGATATGTGATTGCATGCAGTTTTTGATGTGAAAGGAAGGCACAGCAATTCTTAGGGTGGGTGCAATGTGAGTGGGGACCACCTCTGATGGTTTATTTATTGTTCATTTGTACATTGCCTACTGCAAAATAGAGTAACTTTGTGGCTTGTGCGTATGTGTGTGGGGGGATCAGTTGGTGTATCTATCTTAGGTGCATCTATTTTAGAAGTTATTTTTTAGATTTCTTTACAGTTTGTTTAAAAGATCATTTTAAAAGAAAATCTCTTGTCCCCAACAGATACTGCCTGCCAGTATGGTTTCAAACAGACTATTTCAGGATCCATCTGTAATCATTCTTTCAAATAGCCAAATCAAGATCCTAATCATGCTGACAAATGTAGGTGTGCTAATGATTTTCAGGAATACCATACAAATTCCTCTGTGAGCTGACGATGAAGAAAATCTCAGCATTAAACCAACATGTGAAATACATCCTCCCCTGCTGTCACTAATCTCAGAGAAAGTTCTATATGTGTGTGATTTTGAGAAATCCGCACTTTTTGCCTTACACTGAATTGTCATCCAACAATACCTCAAAGGTTACCCTTTTTTGGTGTGTGAACCTCCTTGGACTCATTCTCATCGACACAAAAAAAAACTGTTTTACATCAATCGCTCAAAGACAAAACTATTCAAGCTCCAACAGAATTTCATATGATTTGAATGGGGTGACCTACCTAAAATAACTGACTTGGCCCACTTTGGATACTGACAAAGTTGGTAGCTATTGTATCTCAAGTTTTTATCTGTGTCCTGTTATGTACAACTTATTTCTATTGGACGTTCTTTAATAAGGATGTATGTCAACCTTTCTGCATGAAATGTTAGTATAATTACAAAACATTTCAGTGTCAACTGCTTTCTTTATTGATTTATTTGGGAAATATTTTAGAAAAAAAGTAATCAACATAAGAAACTGATAAACATTGTTTCGCTAGAAAAAATGATTCAAATAAATTGATATTAGGCGTGTAGCGGGTATACAGATGATTTATGGATACATAGTGGACAGATAAAGTTGACTATCCCTAAGGATCAATAGCAACTCTACATATTCAGCTCAGAATTAGCAACTATATGCCGACATATGGTCTGACAAAAACAGACTCAGAGCCCTGAAGTACCATAAACAAATGAAGTTGATGAATATGTTGCTATCCAGCACTTCACTTAATGGAATATTTCAAGGTACCCTTTTCTTGATGAGCTTGCCCAGGACCACAAGTCATTCAACTTCCAGGAAAAAGCTTTGGCCATACCCATTCTGTTAATTCTAAATACACAGTCTCATTCCACCCACAAAGGCTATTGTCTAAACAGCAGCAAACCGTTTGGGGGTTGACACGTGAGGGAAAATGACATACAATTATGACATCTTTCCTAACAATGACTCAATAAAACACCCGGCAATGCTTGGTGGTACCACTTGTAGCTCATATTCCAAAAGAAGCTATAGAAGAAAAGCCAAAGCGAAACATATGAGGCTGGATAAGAGTGAGAGTGAATCAAAACAATTCTTGTATGGATTCAACTCTATGGCACTTAGTACCCCAGGTGGCAGACATTTACTAATACTTTTGCCTCTAGATATAATTGAGTGTTTTGTGCAAACCGGTGAACGAAGAAGCTTGTCCTCTCAATCAAATTCTCCCACAGATCCATGAAGTTTTTAATTAACGGGTGACAGGATTGACCCCTGGGGTACCACTACACTATTTTGTACTCAAAGTGTACTTATTTGGATGGTCACCCCTCCCACTGTATCCTCATAAATCATCTGTAAACCCACTCTACATTGCATATTGGTATGTTGTAATCATGTTTTTTTAACAGCACTACTTATTTTTGCATGCTCTGAACACAGACCCAGCCTTGTTCGCCATGGCCATTTTGTCATAAAGGACAGTGAGTTCTGGGCAAGTTAACTTTGACTGTTGTCACAACACAGACCATAGCAAACCTCCCTGCTGTGGATGCATGGAGTCACCTGAAAAATATGCTCTTTTAACATCAGTATGCAATCATGTGTCAGCACAGAAAGGTGGCAAGAACTCTCAATGGATTTCACAGTCCTCACTTTATTATCCATGTTTGTGTTTGACATGTTCCCCCTCGCTTGCCTCGTCGTGCCTTGAAACATTTGTGTATAGGCGCATTATAAATGCCATATCATATCATGATTTCCATCACCCCTACCTCCAGAGCCTTCCCTCCACCCTAGGGGAGTGTCCATGACCCCCCAGCAGGGGCTGTGGTAGGAGTAGGGGTAGGGAAAAGCATGTACCTTTCACTGTGCCACAGTAAAGAGAGCAGACAACAAACCCTGCAATAGGTGGCTGCACTCAATTGCCTACACAGGAGAGGTTTACCAAAGTCACATTATATTTACATTGATAGTACACTGCTCACACCATCCATTAACCCTTGGTGTGTATTACAATACATCTACCTTGTATAACACATCACTACAGTAATATAGTTCAAATAGATGCGCCGCACTTAATATTCATGTTCAAAGTCATCTGATAACACTCAGTAAGGAACAATCAATGAATGTGTCTTACAATGTCATGTGAAAAGTAATTATTTTAATCATGAGAAATATGTAATAAAAAAAACAGTGCTATCATTAATGTGATAGGAGTGTACGGGAGAGGGATGGGGTGGGAAAAGGCAATTGAGTGGAGTGAGGTGACATGGAAAAACAAAGGGGACACATGTTGAGTGCCTGTGAGGATGTGGAAGACTTTTTAATTTTGTTCACATTTTTCCTGTTACCGCAAAATTTGGTGAATCGCCACTCTCCCGCAGGAATTTCTGTTAATTGAAATGATTACTGTGAAATTATTGTGGGGATAAGGAGTTATAAAAACAACTTTTAACATCTGCAGTACCTATATCTACTGGGCACGGGGCAATGGGTGTTTGATAATAAATGAATGGTGTGACATGGCCAGTGCAAAACAAAAGAGGTGATGGCTGGAAGGTTTGGAATGAATCGCAACCTCTGGTATTGCTCTGGGCAACCCTCCAGACCATCGGTCTTCGACTGACAAGCCATTACAAAAGGAGAAAGACCATATGCAAATCAAGTTTGGTCCCACCCCAAAAGGGGTAGTCCAGCCCAAACTGCCTAACATATCATATATGTACATATTTCATATTTACACCATAAAATATATTCTGCCCTTGTTTTAGTAGATGTAACACATGGCATACAATTATGTAGCATAAGTAATTGATTATTTTTGTATATTAATCAAACTTCGAATTCTTAGATTATATATTATCACAATTCAAATGGGCACGTACCTTCTTTGGTATGTGATTATTTTTTATAAAACTTGTCATTTAGAAGAATGTGTTCATGTAATGTTATTACAGTGAGAAGAATTGTAAATTCAAATGTAAACATTGACTATCTTCATAACACTCGATATTAAACATGTTTCTACTGCTATCTATTCTTATCATTTTTTTTACTTATCTTATGTTTGGTATACCGGAAATAGATTTCCCAGAATCAGGTACTTTCCCTTCAATGAAGTATTGTAATTGTTTACTAATACATGAAATTCAAACCATTTGTATAACATTACATATTTTAATTTTAAAGTGTATAAATTGATAAGTACCACAAATAAATGTGCCACACTTAATCATATCCTACTTCTGTATCAGGGTATTGTTCCATGTCAAGTTGTTATTATTGCTAAGTGCAATCAAATAAAATATGTATCAAAAGAGGTCAAGAAAAATACGATAACTTACATTATCAGTAATGTCACATTTTATGTAATTATTGATCTCATCGATGATGTAATTTATGATGCTATCAGTGATGTCATCAGGAGGTGCATTGTTTAGGTGGAATTTCATAGGGTTTTTTCAAGTTAAATCTGATCATCTTAACTCTCTCTTAATCGAAGTTTTTTCCCTGAATATATATATTCCTGCTTCATCATCGGCCGTGTAATCCTATGTCATCTGCACAGCTCCACCACCGACGCGGCTTGAGGAACATCAGAAGCCATGGTGGTGGAGCTGCCCTTACATCTTGGCCCAGCAGTGCTTTTCATTGTTAACCTCTGAGCATCAACTCCTGCAAGATGGCTTATGCCATGTCCTCATTTACTACAAGTAACCCTGGCTAAGCATGAATGATATCAAGTTACAGGCAATCTGATGGTGTTAAATGGAAGCATCAAATAAAAAGCAAAGCTTTAGGTGGCACTCGGACAGCAGTGGGAGACTATTGGTTAGAATGTAGACTAGTTATCAAATAATAGGTGTAGAGATATGTGATTGCATGCAGTTTTTGATGTGAAAGGAAGGCACAGCAATTCTTAGGGTGGGTGCAATGTGAGTGGGGACCACCTCTGATGGTTTATTTATTGTTCATTTGTACATTGCCTACTGCAAAATAGAGTAACTTTGTGGCTTGTGCGTATGTGTGTGGGGGGATCAGTTGATGTATCTATCTTAGGTGCATCTATTTTAGAAGTTATTTTTTAGATTTCTTTACAGTTTGTTTAAAAGATCATTTTAAAAGAAAATCTCTTGTCCCCAACAGATACTGCCTGCCAGTATGGTTTCAAACAGACTATTTCAGGATCCATCTGTAATCATTCTTTCAAATAGCCAAATCAAGATCCTAATCATGCTGACAAATGTAGGTGTGCTAATGATTTTCAGGAATACCATACAAATTCCTCTGTGAGCTGACGATGAAGAAAATCTCAGCATTAAACCAACATGTGAAATACATCCTCCCCTGCTGTCACTAATCTCAGAGAAAGTTCTATATGTGTGTGATTTTGAGAAATCCGCACTTTTTGCCTTACACTGAATTGTCATCCAACAATACCTCAAAGGTTACCCTTTTTTGGTGTGTGAACCTCCTTGGACTCATTCTCATCGACACAAAAAAAAACTGTTTTACATCAATCGCTCAAAGACAAAACTATTCAAGCTCCAACAGAATTTCATATGATTTGAATGGGGTGACCTACCTAAAATAACTGACTTGGCCCACTTTGGATACTGACAAAGTTGGTAGCTATTGTATCTCAAGTTTTTATCTGTGTCCTGTTATGTACAACTTATTTCTATTGGACGTTCTTTAATAAGGATGTATGTCAACCTTTCTGCATGAAATGTTAGTATAATTACAAAACATTTCAGTGTCAACTGCTTTCTTTATTGATTTATTTGGGAAATATTTTAGAAAAAAAGTAATCAACATAAGAAACTGATAAACATTGTTTCGCTAGAAAAAATGATTCAAATAAATTGATATTAGGCGTGTAGCGGGTATACAGATGATTTATGGATACATAGTGGACAGATAAAGTTGACTATCCCTAAGGATCAATAGCAACTCTACATATTCAGCTCAGAATTAGCAACTATATGCCGACATATGGTCTGACAAAAACAGACTCAGAGCCCTGAAGTACCATAAACAAATGAAGTTGATGAATATGTTGCTATCCAGCACTTCACTTAATGGAATATTTCAAGGTACCCTTTTCTTGATGAGCTTGCCCAGGACCACAAGTCATTCAACTTCCAGGAAAAAGCTTTGGCCATACCCATTCTGTTAATTCTAAATACACAGTCTCATTCCACCCACAAAGGCTATTGTGGTTATTTTATCCTGTATGTGGCTATGGGGGAATTTATCACACTATAAATAACAACTACTTTAAGGTTAAACAGCATTACAACATACATGTTGTGATGCTGGAAAAGCCTTATGGAGGGACATGGCCTCCTAATCCTTGTCCTACCACTTCTCTGTGTGTGTGTTCTCTATGTTTTCTGCCACTGAGGTCCAGCATGGACCACTCGCAGCGCAGCTCTTTATGTTTTCCTTTTAGTGTACAACACCCATGGGATACCCCTATACCTCTTATGTGGGTTTTTTTTGGGAACCTGGGTGTAGCATACAGAGCAGTATGGGCTGGTGGCAGCTACATGCTGACTTGGCAGTGGCTCTGAGTGGCCTCCATTTTTGGGACACCCGGGCCCTGCCATAGAAATCAATGGATTCCTTGTAGAAGCCAAGGTGGCCCTGGTGGCCTCTTGGTTTCTATTGCCTTTTACATTGTTTCCCCAAAGTCCTGGGGAGCCCTTCCTCTGTTCCCTTCCTCCTGAGTGGCTGTTGGGTGGAAATACCATATATGGCTCTGGGGCTGCCTCCTGTCAGACTGACTGAAGCCTTCCCAGAGGCTGTGGTTTGTGGCTACACCCTGGGGGTGGGACCTGTGTGAATGGAGTCTGAAGTGAACTCACATTCTGTGTTATGGGTGTCTGGGTTCTGTGTGTGTGACACAATGTATGAGACAGTCCTGACTGAAACTGACATGGATGCAGTGTAGTGTGCTGAAACACGGGGTACTTACCCCAATCCACATTCTTTGTTTTTGATGTCTGAGCGGAGTGAATGACCAAAATGCCTGTGAGTCTAATTGGCTGTCTGCCTGCATGAATGCCCTTCTGTGTGATCGGGTGACTGATTCTGGTTTAGCCAGAGTGAAGAAGACCTCTCCCTGAGCTACGAGAGACAATCATGCAAACTGCTACTCTTCACCAGAAGTACCCTACAAGCCAGTCCTGTGTGCCTGCCATCCGGATAAGTGGTCTTCGAAGTCCTGAAGGGGAATGCCCGGATATCCCAAGTTGAAGAAGTCCATTGGTGTCACCCAGAGGCCGGAGGTGGATTTCGTGAACGATGGAAGCCGTTGCTGTCTATCGCTCAGGAGAGGGGGTGCACTGGCATAGTGCTGCTGGACACTGCTGCAAAAGTTCCAAACTGCCTAAGAACATTTCCAGGGACATCCTTGCCATCATCACTGACCACTTTTTGCCACCCGAGAGAGTCCAGAGTCGCTGAGTTCAGAGGAAGGTCCGTCGCTGGGTTTCTCGCCACCAGAAGCTAACAAAGATGTCGCAAGGGTCCAGAATTTATGAAGGTCCACTCCAGTGGTTGAGTCCTGGTCACCAGAAGTCATCCAGACATCCATGCTGTGGCTGCAGCACCAAAGAGCCAGAAATAAGAAAAACACGATATTAGGAAACCCGACACCAAAAGTCACCTATGCACCCGTCGCCGCCAGAAGTCATTGATGGGTCCCAGGGGTCTTACTCTCATCTGACAAGCCTTTAAGGAGTCCACATCAAGTTTCATCCTCCCACGACTTCTACAGTCAGAGAAATCGTCGACGAAAGGAGAGCACCGCAAAGAGTAAAACTGCAGCACTTCAGAAAGACTTTGGTTCCATTTTTCTCATAGACTCAGCTTCCCAGTGGCACCTTCTTTGAAGGGGGGGAGTCCATCCTGGGAGGGAATCGTTGAGTGAAACCTTGAAATTCTGCCACTTCACTTGCCAAGGCTCCAAAGGTACATATTCTATCCTCAGTAGTTGTCCAGGTGCCCCTCCCAGGCACTTTGGGATGATAGAACCTTTTAAAGAAAGCAGAAGGTTATTGAACATTGTTGGACTAGGCTGTAAAAGACAAGATAAGAAACTAACCTTTCCATTACAGGTTGCCCAGGTGGGGGATCTTCACACAGAATTCTATTTTAAGTCTAAAGAAAGTATTATGCCATTGTTCACAAATAACCTGCCTTTCTTCCCTATTCTATGCTGATGCACCTCACTTAAGAATTCACATACCTATGTAAAACTGTCTTCAGTTAGTGCATCTATTACTGAATTTAAATATTATGTGGTACCACATAGCGTGTTTATATTTGACATTCTTTGAATAAGTATTTCCAAATACAAAGTGTTATTATTTATATGTATATATTTTGGTAGCAACCTTATTTTATATAAAGAAGTTGTGTTATCACCTAACATACTGTGTGGACATTCTTTACAAGCATAACATGACATTGGGGGTTATTACGAGTTTGGAGGTAGCCATGGTGCTATTAGAACCATGGCTGCCTCCAATCTCGTGTCCGGGTTCTTTGAATGGGGATTTACCGGGTCATTCCAACCTTGGAGGACCCGGTAAATCTCCATTCAAAATACCCATCCCCATTCCCATTCGAGCCCCCTTACGGCTCAATGGGAATGGGGAGGGAGCTAATAACGGGCCCGTTAATAATGGGAGCTCCCTGGTCCCTTAGCGGCTACCGCTAAGGGCGGCTCGTAAAACCAGCCGTCCTTAGCTGGAGCCGCTAAGGGACCTCCAATGCGGCAGGAAGGGGTTCACGGCATCGGCATCCTTACCGGTGTCGTTAACCCCTTACCGCTGCACTCGTAAGGAGGCCCATTGTATTGTTTTATTTAGGAAAGTATGCACTCTGAAAAAGAAATTGAAAAGTGTGCATTTGTATACCTTAAAATGTTTCTGTCATTTGATAATGCTTAGGGTCTGGTTCACAATAGGATGTCAATCAGAGATGTGAGTGGGCACCACTGGGTTAATAATCTTCCCAATCTTAAATTCAATATAAAAATAAAAGCTGAAAGTTCAAAACATAGTTCTGATGGAGCTGGCTGCGATAAGTCTGGAGACACCCGGACTCAAAATTGCGACAAAATCCAAAGACCGAGTAAAATACTAGGTCACACAGTCGCTCTCAAAGTAGCCCAACCAGGGCAGGTGGTTATCCACAGTTCGAGAATCTTTAATCCGGTATCAAAGATAATGTATAAGTTCAAAGAAAAAAGAGTCTGTAATTTGTTTAGATCAAACGTAGTTTATCCAAAGTAAAGCTGTCACTAATGTCTTCTTAGTGAGGAAGTAGTTGCCACAACCCATATATACAATGCAGACTTATGCGCCAATGCATTTCGGAAAACATTTCCTTCTTCAGGGCAAGCTGGAAAAGGGAAACCGCAGACCATTGGAAGCCTGGACCAGAAAGGTGCTCTAGAGAGTGCAATGAAAAGCACTGTAAGAGCTGAGAGTTTAGCTTGGAAATCCATGGGTGAGCTTAGGAGAATTGGGTGGTGTAGAGAGAGATTCCCTAGACAGATATGGTACTAGCTTGGTGAGGGAAACAAGCGGTGACATCTGTTAAGACATAGAAACAGTGAAGCAGTTGAAGTTTAACAGCCTGATGAGGGAGACACTGGGTACCATTGAGAAGTAAGAGAAACCAGGAAAAGGGTACCAACTTGGTGAGGGAGACACGAGGTACCATATGGGGAGAGAGTGAGAGGTCAGAACAGAAGGAAGACCTAACATACCTAGAGAGAACAGAATAGCAGAGTCAGAAGGATACCAATACATAGGGAGAGTTAGCTAATACTGTCTGGGAAGAATAAAAGCGTGTGCAACAGAAAGGAAGCCTAGGTTTACAAAAATAGGGGAAAAGCCACCTTATGACCAGAAGATAGAAGGATCAGCCTCTGGAGAAAGAGAGAAGGGAGAAGGAAGTGAAGGGATATCAATGGGCAGCAGCAGGATTACATAGGTAAGAGAGTAAGATCACACTGGAGAGAGGGGGCATTGAATGAGAAGAGGTTCAAGATGGTGACATTATGCCAGGGGACAGGAAGGATAGATAAGGCAGAGGAAAAGGAAGAAAGGCAGCTCTGCGAAACAGCATAGGAAAAAGAAAAACATTAGGAGCAGGGCCCCGCTCCTCCATTAACCTGCTCCATGGGTGAATGAGACCTACCATCAAACAAAACCTGAAGGCAGAGCAGGAGCCCAAAAAGGCAAAGGTCTGGCAGACCTCCCAAACACCTTGTAAGCAGTGAGCTGGACAAAAGGAGCCAGAGGGGAAGCCATCCTTCTTACGAGTGCAGCAGGGGGAAAGGAGACATTCTCTTCGAAAGACATAAGAACTTTGGGATTTTGGTTACTGCAGTTTTGGATATGTGTTGGACTCTTGGAAAACACAATGTACAGAGGTCCATCACCCAATCCCATTGCTGGGAAGAAACCGTTTGGTGTAAAGAGGGGAAGTACTGTGTCTTTGTTTATTTTGTGTGGTGAACTCTGCGACTTGAAGACTCACTTTGAGGACAGACTTGTAAGTTCCTTTACTTTGGGACACCTTAACATCCTGACCACCTTAGTATAGAGTTTGGGCTTTGTTATCCTGACGCCTTTGAGTCCACAGTTCACAAGGTGGGTCCTCGCCACAATAACCTCCTTGATTTTTGGCTACCCCAATGGGAATTTCCTTCTGGAGTATGAAGGGGAGTCTCCAGTAGAGTATCCTACAATTGGTGGGGCCAAGTCTCTAGGCCCAGGGTGAGTTGTTCCTGGTTCATTCTGATTCTGCCAGTCCAAGCAAAAATTGACTTCTAAATGCATTGATACAATAACAAAAACATTATAACAATGATGTATGCATCATACAAAACATATATAAATAAATAGGGCACACTGCACACTGATTTCCCTCTTGACACTTAAAGAATAGGCACTATAACCTGACCTAAAGAGAATTCATGGCAGGATCTGCATTGCTAGAACTTGGGGCCTGCAGGAAGTTAGAAATATATTTCTATAAAAGATGCTCAACCAGGATCAGGCCGAAATCGTCCCTGAGGAGTGGAGGGCGGTTTCTGGCCATGCCTGGGCCGGTTTTGGAAATTCTAATTCTTTTTTTTTTTTTTTTTAAACGTCTTTCATCCTTCTTAGGTCGATAAATGAGTACCAACACAGGTTGGGTGATTTTGTATGCATATTTGTTCTATAAAAAAGAGCTTAAGCGTAAGTGCTCTACAATAACATATTATCATTTGGCCTTGGATGTCTGCTTGGATTCACAGTAATTGAAGGAACAATGCTATTTGATGCCAATTCCTGTTTTGTCAAGGGGTGAAAGGTCATGTTTCATCGCTTCCCGGAATGTCACTTTGGGGTGGGGTCACATGACATCACTTCTGGTGATGTCATCAGAGGTCAAGGGTCATGAGGCAAGGGGTGGGCCACTTTTTTTGGTTGACCGGGCCTATTTCTTATCCCAGTCCGAGCCTGCGCTCAACCATCTGTCTATCTTAAACTGGGACTTATTTGAAATGTTGTGTCAGCAGCTACATGTCACTTTCGATTGGAAAGGTAATATGAAGGAGGGAAGCTGAAAGCAGACTAGTCCTGAAGAAAAAGCAAGAGATCCATCACAAGCTAGGCTTGTTGCTTCATACAATGCACCTGAATAGGGGTTATTTGCATATCCAGGGGCTATCCAAAAAACTGACTTGGAGGGGTCCTCAAAGTTTGTCAGCAAGGACCCTGAATTGATGGTGAGACCTGCCACTTAAAAACAGGTATACCTGTTACACAACTTACCAGCACTCATTCTGTCGCTCTTCGAATGATGAACAACTGAACCAGGGGCAACCGAGATCCACCCCAAGGTCTCCAGGTTGAATATAAAGATTTGCAGCACTGCCACAGTGAACTATATTGACAGCATTTAAATGAAGTGCTGAATTCAATTCAATATGACACGAATGAGAATAAGTTGGGAAATAATAAAAAGGCAAGTTTAGGAAATAATTGCAGGGTTTAGAAAAGCTGTGCTTCATTTTTGAAAACTTGAAGCTGTCTGTGACATATAGCACCTGACACTGACGAGTCAAGGCTTGTTGCTACCTCATAAGTTTTGTTTCCTGTGTGAGAAACCTGAAGGTGTCTCACCCGCTAGTCCCCCGGGATTTTTCATACAGGTGGCCAGGACATGGCCATTGCTTTTGGATCCAGTTCCTGGGAGTGGACCAGTGGGGGAGGATCACCTGGATTAGGGGCCCTCAGGGAGTGGAAGTGGGACACCGGAGGGTGAGATGCGGTATACCCTTCCCAATAACACCTTTTTCCCATCATACCAGTTAAGATACCTAGGAATTCAATGGACAGTTCACTGTGAGCAATAATGGACTAACACCAGGCCCGTATACCTGACATGTCCCAACACCATGGACAGGCAGGGTCAGGCAATTACGGATTATTACACACACCTGACTCCCATCACACTTCCCCACACGATTAAAAGGCAGAGCAAAAAAATGAACACTCTGAGTGCGGCCAACAGCACAAGGCAGTAGCAGTTCCAAGATGGCAGTTTAGTACAAGAAGAAAGATGGCGAGACCAGAGAGAGTTGCAAGGAGGGAAGTAACCGTGACCTCTCAGAAAATAGATGTACTTGCTATATGATGTCACATAGCAATTGATTGATTGCCACTAGGTTCCTTGGATCTCTCAGGAAAGTACAAATGTCAGTATGTCTTCCAACAAGATGAGGACGCTCTTCAATCAAGAAATAAAAGACCATTGCAACTAGTCCATTAGCATTATCCTGAGATAGGGCCATTTGTGTTTTCCAAACTGTACTCAGGATGCTAGAGAACTTGCTCTATTGTGGCTGCAAGCAATCTCCTCACAATTGGACCATTTTTAAGATCCCGCAGGATTAGGTGAATGCTAACAGTTTGCCCCACAAGTGCAGGGTGTGCACGAAGAATTAAGATAAAAACAGTAAGAATGATCTGGAGAACATGGCCATCAGGCACTACCATTGGTGCCTCCAAAAAGAAACTCAGTGAGAAAGGAAACAGGGAACTGTTCCCTATTCCAATCGTCGAAAAAGAATTCCAGATCTAGCATTGTTTCCTTCTCAATCAAGAATTAAATAGGTCTCACTCCAATGTTAGTAGCAAGCTCCAGTGGCTCAAGAACAAATAGCTTTTTTTACTCCTTATTTAATAGCTATGAAGAGTGTCTCGATAGAACCACAGTCTAATGTACTCTTTATCTGTCTATTGGACAGTCTCTGCATCCTTCTTCCTCATCATCGATCTAGTCTGCAAGTGCTGAACTGCTTCTTTGATGCTTGCTTCCAACTGGTGTGCAGGTGAGGGGGACCCTCCGGTGTAGAATTTCACATCACAGAGAAATATCCAAGCTCGTTGTCCCAAGAGTTTTACTGCCGAAGGGGTGACATCTTCCATAATGAAGGGGCCATGAAAGCGTGGTTCATGCCACTTGCGAACGAAGTTCCTGATGAACACCTGATCTCCCGGAAAGAACTTAGGCAGTAATAGTTCAGTTTGTCCAATTGCTGTATGGTTTTCATCTGTGTTCTGAGCCCGACACCCCGTCTGCTTGAGTTGTTCTGAAATGACAGAGATACTTGTAGTCATACATGTATGCACGTAACTCTTTTCCTAACAATTCTGCTGTCGCCTGGGAATCACTTCTAGTTCTTGATGGAGGAGTGAGGGGTGTCATCATTCACCTCTCTGTCACTATATCATGGGGCGTAAGATGATGGTCAGAGCCTGTCTGATTCCTTAATGCATATAATGCAAGAGGAAGGCAATGTAACCATCCTTTTTCAATGTATGCTTCTATTTAGCTATCCTTTCCTTAAGCAGGCCATTGAGTCTCTCAGAGATTCCATTCGCTTACGGGTGATAAGCCGAAGAGAACTTGTGCTTTACACCAAGCAACAAGCTTATTTGTTCAAAGACTTTGTTTACAAAATGGGGGCCATTATCTTAATACTAGATTCCCCATCTAGGAAACATTTCTCGTACTAAAAACCTTGCTGCACAGGTGGAATCTGGTTGTGTACATGGATCAGCTTCAATCCACCTTGAAAAGGGACATGCTAACACTATAATATATCTGTATCCATTACAGATCTGCAGCATATCGACGTAGTTGATGTGTAAATGCTGAAAAGGACCATTAGGTCATGAGATAACTCCCCTGATTGTACGCAGTGTGTGCCCAGCAATAGACCTTTGACATATGGTACAATTTACTACATAAAATGCAACGTGTTCTAACATGTTTGGTACGAGCCAGTCCTCTGCAATAGCTGCTGCAAGGCTTTCTCTAGTGAAATGCCCAGGGTAGTGCAGCTGTTCCAACACCACCCTTAATAAGGGTACAGGCATCACCGGTTTACCAGTGCTTTCCTGTCGCCACAATGCTTCGGAAGGGGTTAAAGAACCCCCTCCGTGTACACAGACCTTTCTCATCCTGTGGTGCTTCCCCTTGAATCTCTATCAATTGAATTTTAGACAAACTGTTAAAACCGTCATTCATACTCATCATCACCACCATTCTTTCATTTGCGTCAGGCGTATCAAAGCTCATTATTCGTTCTGAACATGCAACTCATTTTGCTTCTTCGTCAGCGGCTTGATTTCCATGCGAGATAAAGTCTGCTCTCTTAGTGTGAGCAGCGCATTTGACGACTGTGATGCTTACTGAGAGCTGTAGTGCTTTAATAAGTCTGTCCAATAAGGCTGCATGTTGCACTGGGGTACCCTACACTCAGAGGTAGCCCCTCCTTTTCCAACATGCTAGCCCTGCATGTACCATCAATGTCACACAGGCAGAGTCACTGTACACTGTTACTTCCTGTTCTGCATTTTTCTTGAGAGCGAAAATCAGCACCACTAATTCTGCAGTCTGTGCTGAAATGTGAGATGGTAGTCATGCACTTATCAATACTTAAAACTCCCCATTGGCCTTGTGCTTTACCACAGCGGCACCTGTATATATTTGCCCATTATCTTGATTGACTTTTGAAGAACTGTCAATAAAGAGGATTTTGCCAGCTGCTGAGGCATTTTCCTTCACCCTCAGGCCTCTCATCATAGAATTGCTCATAATTCGAGCAATCATGTGCATGCTCGTCTTCTGCCAGTGGTTCTGCTACAAACATGACAGGGTTCACTATTTTGCATCTTACTATTTTAATCGCTGGAATCGATTTGACCACCTCATAGGCAGAACCCCTTTGAGACATCAAAGTACCCTTAGGTTTTTCCAAAATAGCAAACAAAGCATGTTCAACAAATAATGTCATGGAACACCCCATCACTATGCCAAAGATTGTTTGCAAGGGAAGTGACCCCTCATTATTGTGTGCATTACTGGGTCCAGAATCCCACTGTAATATGCTCGAGGCTTGTACCCCAACGTGGCTCTCTGTGTGAGTACTGCTGTCATGACTGTGCCATTTGTGTGCGAAAACAAAAAGAATTCCTCAGCATAATTGGGAATCCCTAAAACGGGAGCTGTGCAAATTGCCTTTTTCAGCTCGTCAAACCCTTCCTCCATTTCCTCAGTCCAGACAATCATTTCCTGGATTGCCTGTGCCTTTTTGTGAGCCTGTATCAAGGGCCCTACATATGAACTATAATTGAACACCCATGCTCTAACATAATTGCATAATCCCAAAAATCTTTGGATGTACTTTATCATGTGTAGCATCGCTGTTTTCAAAATGGCCTCTGCCCTTTCAGATGTAACTCTTTCATTCATGCGAGATTAACTGCCCTATATATAACACCTCTTCTTAGCAATACCACAATTTCTTCTTGTCCACTTGATACCCTTTCTTAGCTAGAATAATCATTAGCTGAACTGAGTCTCGTCTGCACCCTTCCTATGATGTGCTGCAGACTAAAATGTCATCCACTTATTGTGGGATGCTGCTGTGCTAACATCATTTTCTGAGGAACCTCACGTCTTTCTGCTCTAACCCAATAAGTGATGCTCATTTCAAATACTACTTCGTCATCTGACGGGTGGTCTCTGAACATATCCTCGAAAGTAATGTCAGTCAACCTGTAACCCTCTCCAATGGCAATCACTGTGCTCCATATCAGTTATTCTCACAGTCTTCCCCACTAAACCAGATAGCCATGTAAACAAAATGCGTACCCCATAGTGAAAGACCTCTGGTTCTAACGGTAACCCTCGTATGGCCATTCGCCCTGATAAATTCACTCACGTTTAAATAATGTATTCTTGGCGTTGAACACAGTATGCTTTCATCAGTAAATGAAATCTTCATGTTTAACATTGTCATTAAAGCTCGACCAACTATGTTAACTGGTGTCTGCCTTGAATAAAATAATGGCACAGACATATCACATTCTCCAATCTTTCAGTAAAAGGAACTCTACTTTTAGCTCCTGTGAAACCTTGAGCATTCATGGCATTTCCCAATACCGTAAATTTCCCCTCTCGTATACATGAGCCTGTTGCACCCGTGTCTACTAAAAAAGAAAAAGATTTGCCTCCTATAGTGATGTCAACCCTTGGTTCCTCTTGAAGATTGGGAGTCACATATAGCACTGAACACATCAAGTCACCCAGACTAATTCCCCTGCCTGTGAAAGGATTCCCACCCTTGACGGTGACACCACCTATGCTAGGAGTCATTAACTGTCTGTGTTTGGGCCCTGCTGTAATTGCATGGGGGCGTGCTGTGACTGCCCTTGTGGTGGATTCATTGATATCTGCTGCAGTTGCAAAGCTTGTTGTATTCTCAGCGCTTGTGCTTGTTGTCTGATTTTGGGCAAACCCATCCCTACTTTGTTGGCTATATGCAGGTGGATAAGTCACCCCTCTTGAGAACTGCCCATTTTGCACAAACCCTTGGCTCCCACACATGCGCTATGTGCCCTGTCATTCCGCATGTCCAACATATAGGAGGAAGCCTTTTAATTTTCCCTCCCTGCATGCATTGGTTATCATTCTGCGTATCCTGAAACCCACCATGATTATTCTGGAAATTTCCCTGATTATTCTGGAAGCCTCTTCCTCAGAAACCTCCCCTACCCTGTGCTACAAATCCATTATTACCTTGACCAAACTGCCTTTGGTTATTCACCTGTGGCATACCTGCTGCTTGCTGCGATCCTGACCCTTCTCCACTAGTCATCATCGGCCCTTCTATGGCGTATTTTGGCAATTTTTTCAGCACTAATTTTGCTTCTTCAACTTTCCTAACATCATCTTTCCTTCGATTTTTCTCCTGCAGTAATCGACAATAATGCACAATGGTCAGCTGAATTTCTGACCATGGTTTTGCCTCCATACCCACCAATTTCTTGAGCTGTTTCTGCACTTGATCTGGCATCCCTTGACATAATATGCGGTAGAATACAGGTATAGATTTCCCCCATGGCTCCCGTGTTTCTAAACTCCATTCGTCCAGAAAACTTTGAATGTAAACAAAAGGATCCTCCCCTTCCTGCATTTTTCGTGCCATTGTAGCTCCCATATCTGATGTGTCTGGATATTGCCCTTTAAGAGCTTTCCAGACTGCAACTCTACAATTATAAAACAGGCTCCGCCATGAGCAGTGTTCTGCGTGGTAACACTCGCGTATCCGGCTCTCAACCAAATGTCATCAGCTCTTTCCCCAAGGATAGCGGCTAGAAGACCTTTAATGTCTCCTATAGCTAACGTGTTTCCCCTGTCATTTTCTCTACATCATGTGTCCATTTCCCAGTGCCAGAAGTTAAACTAGGGAGTTTACACCTCAAATTATATTTATCCATTTGTGGCCATGGTATATACTGAGGTCTAGCTCCTCCGTTCCTTAATAAAGGAAACTGCAAGATCCCAAAATCGCATTCATCCCCCATCGTCTGTCTGTCCATAGCAGGGACAATAGTTCCACACCGTCTTCTTCCCGGTAGTGGCCTTAGCTTGCTCACATAAGGCGGCAAGTCCCCCTTCTCACCATGGGGTCGCCCTTTGGATCGATCTAGCCACGTCAAAGACTCTGATACCTGAGATTTAGGAAGGTCTAGATCTGACCATCTTATTTCTCTGTCCATCGGAGAACACTCATCAGGACCACATGCATTTTCTCCCTCCTCTCCACAGAAGGTTTCTCTGTCCTTGTTTGACATAGCCTGTCCCCAACTTGTGTGACTTCCCTCCTTCTGTACAAACATCCCTCTTTGCCTTGTGACTGCGTACTTTCGAGTCAATCGTTTTTTCCTTTTCCTTTCGGTTCTTTCTTGGTCCTCATCTCATGATATACCTTATCGATTTTGTCCCCAATGCTTCTTATATTAAACTCATCCTCTAGATTTGCTCTAGATGGACCTAGTATTGGCTCATGTGTTGGGAAGAACTCCTCTATGTCTGCCCATGCTACTACTGGATTGGGCTCCATTAACACTTTCTTTATGCGATCAATGTCGCGTGCCCTTTGCCTTCTCTTTCATATATTTCTTCATCAAGCTTCATCAAGCTCTCTTTGTTTCCTTGCTTCTTCCCTTACCCTTTCTTCTTCTTGTCCTTTCATCTCTCTTCTCTCGTTTGCTCTATTTATTTCTTTGTCTTTGCATTCTTTTATCTCTTAATTTCTGTTCTTCCTCTTCCTCTCTATTTCTTTCTAGCTTGACCTGTTCTTTAATTGCTCTCTACTTGTTATCATATTCCTTTGCTCCTCTGCTCTTTCCTGCTTTCTCAACCTCTCATCTTGATACAGCTGTATCCTTTGTCTTTGTCTATCCTTTCATTTGGCTTCATCTCCTTTCAATCGATCCTCTCGTTCCCTGTCTTTTTTATCTTATTCGTTCTGATCTTTTCTTTGCCTTACTTCCTCAATGCTCTTTCCATCAAGTTTGAGCAAAATCTGACCGCTCGCCCATTCATTCTGTATAAGCACTACCACATCAGCCATATCTTTCTCTCCTTTCCATCTCTTTATTTCCTGCCCTATATCTAAGGATGTACTTGGTCGATCACTTCTCTCCTTGTCCTGTGGGACTTTAGGAATCACAACTCTTTCTGGAGTCTTTTCTGGACTCTCGTTCCTGCTATGCGCTGGCGACTCATATGCCGGGTTGCTGTACCCTATTGCTGCCTTAAGCTCTCTTAATGGGTATACTCTGTCATCCTTCATACTATCGCCATTTTCTTCAGGTGCGGTGGGGGAAGCATAAGGCTCCTCAACCCCTTTTTGCACTGGTTAAGCACCCAGTCTTCAGGAGGCAGGTCTTCCCTTTTCCCTGGTAAATTTTCCAGATCTCTGGGCTCGGTAGTCTTTTTTCTAACTTTTTTCCCGTGTATGCTGCATGCAAGTATGTCATCATGTGTTGCAAAACTGCTTTTGCTAGTGATCCCCCCTTGTGGCCATGGCATGAACAGCTTATCTGCCATGCCCATAACCCATTCCTCACTGTACTGCTTAGGCTTGGGTGCATGTTTTGGTAACTGCTTGCACAGATGTATAAGCGGAGTAATATCTTCCATTTTGACTCGTCACACTTGACTGTCAATACGTACCGTTGTTTTTACAGTTTATAAATACGTTTCAGAAAAATAACACAATATGAGCGTGCACCAACCGTCGCCACTCCAAGACTTTTATAACACATTCTATTTCAATCTACTTATTCACTAAACATCATCAGTTCAACTAAATAAATACATAATGAATTTTCAAATCTATGTGCTTTCTTTCACGTTTCTTCAATTTTTACTATTTCTTCCATACATATATTTTATTCAACATACAATACAGACAGACAATAATGACAGACTCAGTCAGCCCACATATATCTCAGTATACGCTCTTTGTGGCTACTTCTCTGTCAACGCTCTTCATGACTATCTTTGCCCCTAATAAAATACTACAATGGAGTGTGAGTCGTTCCCTTTAAATGATCTTTAATTGTCTGTAGCCAATGTCATCCACTTTCGGGACTCTGGATACGACCCCTTGTAACGTCCCTATGACACAGGATTCTGGCCGTGGAGTAACTGTGATGCTCCTCATCTCACAGTCCTCAATCACTTGACAATCCTCATCTCAAGTCAATTACTTATTAACTCAACGCTCATCGTCTCAAGCTATTCATCTACTAACTTGACGTTCATCGTCTCAAGTTGTTTACCCCAACCAATCCTCTGCTACTTATTTCCCCTTAACACTCTCTCCACTCAACACCCATTCATGTTTTGCCACCTCACTCAGTGTACTCACCATTCGTGTTTTCGGCTTCCGACTCTCAGGATCGTCGCCTCCTCAACCAGCTGCTTCAGCCTTCAGTCCGCTCAGCTTCCTGTAAAAATCAGGAAGGGATTCAGTTTGAAACTGAGGAGCCCGTCCTACTGCAATTGCAAGAATTTTCTTAACTAACTACCGCTATCTAAAGGGAGCTTCACGTCTGTTCAGCTAAATGGTGGTTCTTGAACCATTATCTCTGCTACCACGTGAACTGGGGTTGTCGCCCCAGCCCTTTAAGATGATGTAGCAATACTTTGAGATGGATGGGGATGCAGAAGATACTCAAACATCAATAATCGGACTAACCCAGGAAGTTGGCAAATCAAAGCTGTTTTATTTTCAATTGTCTAAAACAGGGAGCTACAACAAACATTAACAATTCTTTCGATCATCTCGCTCAACAATTTTCATTAAAAAGCATTTTATATAGTAAAAACCCATCATTGCTGACATCATCATACATGGCAAACTACAAAAACCTATTGTAGAAAGTGGTAGGATTAGAGGGAACATCTAGGTATATGTTCCATACTTGTCTAAGAGAGTGATAAGATCTCTAAAATCAGGTGGGGCAACTAAGCCCTCCTCTAGTACAGGTCACTACGAACGTCATCAAATACACAACGTCCCATTGGTTACACAAACTATAGGGATCTTAACTATGTGGCCCTCTATAATTGGTTGGCCCCCCTACATCTGTCAGTATTTTTCTACATATGCCAGCAGCACGCAGGCTGGCATCCGGGAGCTGGTGGGTTGATCTTGACCATAGCTTCCCACCAATTAGCCTACTATTCATCATCACTCTGCTGTCTGCTAGTCAATTTGAAGATTGGCTTTGAGTTTGTTCTTCGTGCCTGAGAAAAAGAGGGAGTATAGCATACTCTGTCTCCTTGCATTGGTGTAACATATCACAATTATCTATTTTCACTCATCCACGTGACTGAAGACCATGTTTTAGAACGCTGGTGCATTTAAAATACTATTATTTAATGAACCCCTGACGTCTTCAATGTTCTTGCGCCCCGCCTCTGAACTGGGGTTTGTTCTTTCACACGTTTACAGCTACTCTCTGATCATTCTAGTCCAGAGTGGCCTTGATTTCTTGGGGATGATCCAGCCTCACCCTTCTTTGATTCACCTCTGTATTTCAATTGCTTTTTTAACTGCGACACACTGGAAAAGCCTTCCTTTTTCTGGTCCAGCTCTGATAAAATGTGTAATGGAATCGTCCATAGTTCATTTGCTCCTAAATATATATACATATAGGCGCATGCTGCAATCTATTCACTACATAGCTAGCCTCAAGAATAATTTGTCTGCTTGTGTTTCTTTGCATCTGTACACGTGTAAAATTACTTAATGGCCTTCATTCCGAGGTTGGTGCTAGTCATGGCGCTATTGGCGCCATGACTAGCACCAATACCGGTACCGCCAGCGACTTGGTGGTATGGGGACTTACCTGTCTATTCTGACCATTGTGGGACCGGTAAATCCCCATTTGAAAAGCCATTCCCATTCCCATTTGCGCCCCCGTAGGGCTCAATGAGAAGGGGGAAGGCGTCAATAACGGTACCACAAATTGCGGAACCGTTATTGACCCGGTATCCCTTTGCGGGTCCCGTCCATAACGCCTGGTAAAACCAGGCATTAAGGGAGGGACCCGCAAAGGGACCTCGGAATAGGGCGCAAAGGGATTACCAGCACCGGTGTCATTACCGGTGCCTGGTATCCCTTTGCGCCCAAGTCGTAATGACCCCCAATGTCTTCATCTTTTCTGTAGCAAAGACATCTTCATTTCAATCCCGAAATATACTTTCTTAACACCTATAGAATGTTTATGTTCTCTTGCCTTGCATCTCTTCTGGGTGCATCAGCCCTGCCTTGTGTGATGTCACCACTCTTCCCTTTCGCTCACTTTTGCCACTTCTTCTGGGATTTCATTCAAATGGCCAACATATTGTCCTGTATGCAGGTATGGTTTTCTCAATGGGAACTTATCTTCCAGGATTCTCCTTGGTATTGGTATCTTCACTGGAACGGCACGTATGTCACACTCTGGTTCCCAGCATATAGGCAACATGGGAGTGATGCTAGAGGTCGGGGTACTTGGTTCCTTCTCTACAGCCACATATGGAGTGCGAGGTGATAGTAGGAAAGAGAAAGAACGGGAAAATATGTTATGTTCTGTGTGATTAAGTAAGGCTCTTTGTGTTTTTCTTGTGTATTTTGTATACCTTGTATTGACTATCGTTTCCTTAAGTGAATCCCTTTATTTCCTTTGTTTAGCTCCCCACGCTTTTTGGGTACTTATTGTTTATTTTTATTTATGTTTTGCTGGTTAGTGGCACTTTTTGGGGTGGTCTTGGAGCAGCACTCCATAAGGAACACAGACTTGGGCTGAGCTTCACTGACATGTTTTATGTGGGGAAAGGAAAACCCTAGGTTTGTCCCACTGCCTCTGGTTAATGCCGGCTAACCCCACTCCCACTGTCATACTGGTGCACATAACAGTGGAAAGGTACACTGTGGAACGGACAGGTCAGCCACTCTCCTAGGAGCTGCGACAGACCTTGTTGGCACCTCCCCTGTGGGAGGATGTTGTAATGTGCTTGGGTCTGTGTATCATGAGAGGTTGCTATGAATGTTAATGGCTGGGTGCATGCATGGAATGTTGGAGTGGAATGTTAGTGGAGTGCTGAGTGATTGCCCCATAGAGTGACAGAGTGTGAGCTGGCTGGGTGTGGCTGGTCCAGTGGTTGTATCTCCTTACGTACGTACCTAACGTAACCAAGTGACTTTACTGGAACATGAATACATCTACTTACCTGCATATCTTGGTTCCAGTGTGGTATTTCAGCATATCCCACCAGGTCACTTCAGGGGACCTTGTAGTGAAGCTTACACAGGGGATTGCATCAGCAGGAATGGAATAGGATGAGGAGAAGGTGTTGCTAAAATGTGACGTAGGGATGGAGGAACAGCAGAGCAAGATGGAGAAAGATGGAGAAAGAGGAGCCACAAAATGAGGTCTAGACAGAGAAGTTAAAGAGGGAGGAAGGAAAAAGTTGCAGAGAGGAGGGTAGAAACGACAGTTGGAACCTGAAAGAGAGATTCCATCAAGGCATGGCATGGTAGAACCAACTGGTGTACTGTTCTAACACAATCCCCACAAATCCAATTGCCATGGGTGTAGGAGCACGTCCACTTACATCGCAGGCAAGGGCAGCCATTGTCACATACCCTAAGTGTGGCATGTGGCATGTGGGTGAGTCAAGGTTGGGGCTGCTTTGCATCGGGCAAGCAATGCATCTGCAGTTACATGCAAAGGTGATACAGAGAAGGTGTTGACCGGAATGGATCCCCAGCCTGGCATTCTACTACCAGTTCCACTGCGTCCCATAACAGACAGCAGCATTGTAGGTGCATCACCTCTGCAGACTCTGCCTTGCTGTTGTTGCATCATGCTCCCCTTAGACCCGCGCACAAGCCGAACAGACTTCCAGCCGAACTGTGATGAGGAGCTGTTAGGACATGCATAAGTCTTCAGCCTGGTTTGCCAGCAGCCTGTGAGTCAGGGCAAAATGGTTAAGGAAGCGTGCCTAGGGGTGCTTGACCACCACTTCTGCGAGTGGCATTCCACATTCCTCTTGATGGACTCAATGGAAATAGGGGAATGGTGTGGAGGCCCTATATATAGTGTGTATCTGATGATCTTATGTGTGAAATCCCCTTTTCTTCCTTGTATGCATTGTCAGGAAATTAGACTGTGTGAACAGATTTAAAATGAGCCATTTATCATCATTTTTGTTTGCAATTTAATGGAGGAATATTGTAACTCGAAAACATTGGGCTTTGTTACGGGTCTGGCGGTAACCTTGCCGGTTAACAAAGGTGCCGGTGCATCCGTGAAACTCTGCGGGTGGGCGGCAGAGTCGTAGTGCGCCGGTCTGGAAACAACGGTGCCAGTAGGCTTACCGGCACTGTTGTTTCCGGACCGGCACACTCATAATGAGGCCCATTGACTTCCAGTAGAGTTTGCAGGATGAATGCCCTCTCTATATAGAAAACTGTAAGATAGATCATCGTGTGGACGGTTTATTTGCATGACACTCTCTCTCACCTGACCTGCATGCCATCTTCAAAGAATGCATATCTTTTCTGCATGTACGCATTACCTGCCCACGAACCTAGAGGCAGACCAGACAAGCGTTCAAGAGCCACCACTTTCCGACTTCCAATTAACACTATTCACAGGCCTACAGTAGAGCATAGCACAATACAACATACATGAAACACCACATACATTTAAAATCAAACGCTGTTATTACTACACAGACTGGTGTGAAACAAAACCCAGAAGATTATCGCAAAGTATACTACGGGCCTTTTTGTCACGTTCTTCACCCCAGTGTATTATACCTGTTCAACTGTCTGGTAGAGTGACGTTTTCAAATGTGTTGTGTCTTGGTTATGCTCCCATGAAATGTTCTTTCTTTGTCTTCGACGGCTGCCTCCCCGTTTGTCCACAGCGGTTTCTGTACAGTGTGCCTGTGTAGCTGTCACTGGGGGATCCTTTAATAACCTCGACAGTGTTTCTGCGTCTGTTATGAATGATGGTAAGCGTGGTGCGCTGCAAGCCATTAGAGGCGGAACATGATGTTGTTATGAACAGTTCTTGCACGCTCCCCTGTTCTAATCTCAATAGACTCTCCTAAAGCAGCGATGGACGCGGGAAGGCGTGTGGTGATCGACAGTTTCATTTTACAGACCTGATGAGAACTACACTGGTCATCCCAGAGAACGGCAGAGTGGAAATTGTCTTTTAAGGCTGAGAAGGAGAAAGGAACCTAACACACTATTACACTTTAATTGCATTTCTCACCTGGGAGTTTGAAATTTTAGTTTACTCTTCTAATCAGGTGTTTTTCTTTTCCTAAGCATCCAGTCCCGGCATAATTATATACTTAGCCGTTTGCTATTGTGAAACTATAATCACCTTCTTTTGTGGTTAAAGGTAATGTGGAAGCAGTGAGGTGGGTGTACCTGAAGTTTATCCCACAACACTTGGTAGATATACAGCTGTCTGTATTAGAATTCTTCTTGAGCTTTTCTCACGTAATTGCACACTTCTTTTTTTCTAATAAGCGCTTTTATGGGTTTAAAAAAGTAGCATATATTTTTGGTGAGGACAATTTTAATTTAAATGTGGTCAGATTAGGGTTGTACATACAGATGTTCTTTGAAAACAAAATATATGATTAGAATGAGTGGTATGCAAAACTGCACATTGGGTCATTATAAGTTTGCCAGTCTGGTAAAAGTGCTGGTAATTCCATGACCAGCATTTTTCCCGGATTGGCAAATTTGGGGGTTCACTGATTTACCTCCATCCAAGAACTGGAGTTAAATCGGATTCCCACAAGTAAAAAACAGCTGGTATTTCCTGCACTGCTATTATCGGTGCCGGAAATACTGGCGATCCCCTCCATGGAATGGGGAATGGCCACCCTTTCCGCTGCCTGCAATATCCCAGTAATACCGGGATATCAGGTGCCGGAAACGGTAGGTCATTTATTTATAATTTTATTTTTGCATTTGTTGTAGCATACTGAACCCTTAGATATCTAGGCACTAGTTACATCGGGTGAGGAGACATGTGAAGTACACTGGGGAGGGAACAAAGGGGTATCAGGTATCAGGCGGTACCATCAGACATCGATATAAATAAAGGTGGCGGGTTGTCCGTTTGGGAGAGGTTGCAGGGGCGAAGTGTTTTAGTGCAGGGTGCCTTAGATGAAAAGCCAGGTTTTCAGGATTTTCCTAAAGGTCCAGTAGGAAGGTTCTTTTCACAGGACGATGGGGAGATTGTTCCAAAGTTAGCCGCAATGACAGGAAAGAGTGATCTTCCTGCAAGTGTAGTTAGCTACTCTGAGGAAGTGGAATTACCAGTGGGATACCGGAAAACTGATAATGAGGGCTATTGAGTTTTGTTTTTCGGATCATTAGGGGAATGCAATGGGACAAAATGACTACTGCTGTGTAGGAGTACAGGAATGAGTAGCTGATTATAAACTTCTGCTTTGGCCCACATTACTACTAAATCAGTAGTGATCTCAATCATAAATGGAAACAGGCACGGCATGAATGGCACACACCCTTTGACTCTTAAAGATACCATGGCCCTAGGGCAGGCTATACTCTTCAGGAGGAATGTGAGTAACCATGAAACACCCAGACAAAAATAGTACTGTGGTAACAAAATAAAGGAAACAAAGTACAAATACAAACATACTATCAAAAAACATAAATATTCCACCCCTGTAAATGAAGACGCAGAATATGCAGACCATTGGGTAAAATGGGCACTCTGTGTCTGAAGACATAGGTAGCCAGAAATTATATCCGGAGAAATGTTCTTGTTTATGAATAGGTATTTCAAAAAGGTAAAGAGTAGGGGTTTTAAATGTCTATAGGGCCAGAGAGACAGCAGCACACAACATACCTGCCAGGCTTGTTCTCGAGGCGCAACGATGTAACTAGGTGATTCTTGGAGTATGATGTCACTGAAGGGCATTTCTGCTGTGGGTGATTTCCTCTGCTGGACATCTCACTGGCTAAAAATAAACAGAAAGAGTCTAGCAAGCATTTTCTGATTGAAACATTGTGTTGGAAGCATGATGTGTGACAATTCTGGACTGCCAAGATACATGCTGGAAAAATGGTGAGGGATGGAAATAGAGTCCCTCTCAGCTATTTCCGCTATCAGGGTTTTGGGCTGACTCTAGATTCTAGATTGCATCTTCCCCTGAGAGGTCTTCCCTCCCCCTTTTCACAAGGCCAATATACTGACCTTGCCACACAACTGAACCGCTGAAGCAGATGAAGCAGTTGAGTTGTTTAACCAACTTGATTGAAGCATCAATGTGCGACCCCCTTGGAGGAGCAGGAGCTCTTCTAACACTGCAGGAGCAATGCCCCGATCAGGAGGAGAGTCCGGTGCAACACTCCGTTGCAAGGTATGCCTGTTGGCTTCATAGCTTATATAATTACAGTTGCAATAATTATTCTCCTCACCGCATCGGAACATGCTGACCTGGCACTGTAATTGTTTTGATTGTAACCGAACACTGTCTACCAGCTACAATTTTGAAATTATCACTGTGTGCCACAAAAGTGTACCGAGCCACCATTGTAACCCACGAGGTTCAAAATAGCCAAACATGGCTGCCCGCCACAACGTAACTACACCTTCAACCTAACTTCCCCCCCCCAGAACCTGCAACCCGACTCGGATAGGCTACTGTCTGCTTCATCAGCACCAATCCCACGTTGGCAGGCTAAGCCGGCCCACCCCATGAAGGCACGCACACAAAGGCTATCCCCTTTCCCGAGCCTGTCAGAGCTAGGAGGGACCGGAGACGACAGAAAAATAAGTTAATACTCCCTCAACCTGTACTGCGCGCCTTGCGTGATTACCCCAGTCTCCCCCCCTAGCCTACCTTACCACCCGGCACTATATGACCGAAACAAGACAGCCCCTCTAAGCCTGTGGCCAAAGCAATCCCTACCGACTCACGGAACTGCGAATGCTGTCTCTAAAGTTACGCCCCAGATTCATTTAACAAAACCAGGACTCACGCTCTGTTTCCAAACTGCAGCAGAAAGTCAAATCTTTCCCCCACCTGCATTAACGTATATGCTCGTTACTGGACAAGTAAAGGCCATTAAAAAGAATCGTCCTTTATTTGCATGTAACCGCCTCCACCTAACAATCGGTATATAACCGTAATGAATATGCCTGTACAACTAGGATAAGTAATAGTCTACCGCTCATGCTACATAAACCACTGCCTTATATGCCAGCTATACTGTACTTGGCATCAACGGCATCACTACACCTTGCTATGTTCATGTTGTCTGTATAATTAATGTTCTGCTTATAGACTAGACCACCTGCTCAGTTTGATCAGCGTACCATGTCATGCTACTTTGCCTGCATCAGTGATTTGTTTTAGCACACTGTTACACTCTCCACCGTGTTAAATGTGTGCTCATCTGCTGTACTCCTACTGAGCTAAACGCTGCATCTTCTTACCGTGAACTTTGCATTTGTTTTCCACTGACCGTAGCTGCTGTACACTGGGAAACACCTCCCGTTTTCAATCCCATTGCAATATGGAATGCATAATGTTAGTCTAACCGCTCTATCTATGTGTATTGTATCCTCCAAAGATTGCGATTGTGAAATGTGCTGTGACCTCACTATCCTATTCTTTAATATGTAAGACGTTGTGTTAATATGGACTGTACTTTGTTAGTTTAATGTAACTTTCAAGATAATTTCATGTAGCACCTACCTTCACACCATACCTCAATATAGAAATCACAATGGTAGATTGATTACTGCTTCTAGTCTTACTGCCGACGCCGACTAGGCGCCTCCACAGAGTGTCAGCCTAGCTTCGACTTCCCTCCAATCCCTCTAATAGACAATCCTGCTAGGAGTTCTATTCGTCACCATGTATCCATTTTGCTTTATAAAAGTTTGTCTACCTATGTTACGCTCACCTGGTCTCTGCAGAGGAGTTGGGGGACGGTTGCAGCCCTCCCGGTGTGAGGTTGCTCGGGTCCGACTTCGCCCTCTGCGCTTATGCAGTGACTGGTGGTAATAGGTGATCCTGCTCGGGACTGCGCCTGCGTGGAGAATAGGGGACGAGAGTATGCCAGCTTGTGCACCTGATCCCCTTCTGTGGGATATGCGCTGTCCCTGGAAAGGTCACCTGTTCATTAGTTTTGGTGAGCACTCCGTCCTGCTGCTTTTGGCAGGGGCGCTTGTATGATCTGGACCGAGTTCCTTCACTGGACCCTTGCACGTGGTAGTCCAGTCCTGCTGCGACTAAGCCACTATACTTCAGGTAAGTGTTCCTGTTTGCCTTTATCTTTCCTCGTCTGTTTTGTTGTATTGTAAAGTTTGTTTTCTTGTATTGCTGACCGTTCCACTTTTGATGTTTGCTCTTTTGCTTTCTTCCCTTGCAGGTGATGCTGCAGCCCAGCAGAAGCTGCAGAGCTTGAGGCGGCAGCCGGAGGGAATGAAGAACAAAGCTGCAGCGGTACAGTAGCTGGTAAGTTATTAACTAGGGGGTGCGCGGGGTTCTAATGCGGAGCGGCCCTAGGACGGATGTTTTAACCTTATCTTTCTTCTTCACAGGGTTCAAGTTCGTGGACACGGAGTGCGGTTCTGCGGCATCGGGATCAAGATCACTGGATGTCAGGAGATGAGTCTGCAGATGAAGCCATGAAGCACCGGTTTCCTGTAGGTGAGTATGCAGGAGAATGCCTGGTTTCAAAGGTAAAATAACTGGTCCAAGCGGCGGTGAGCGTCTGTCATGTGCCCCTTCTATGTGAGGGTATGGGAACGATGGCGACGCAGCCACCATAGAACTGCTCCACTACGTTGAGCCGCAGTGTTTGCAGTGGTCTAGTCTTTTCTTTCTGTCATGACCGCCGCTGGCTTTTCAGCAGCTCTCAGCCGGCAGCGGACGCATTGCAACTGTGTTTCTTTCTACTTTGTTGCCAGCGTTCCCGTGAGTTTTTTCCCTTGGCTCTGCTGAGCCCCTCTCTCAGGCGGCCTTTGCCTCTTCCCTTTTTTCCTTCCCGGTTTTCCCCTTTCTGTTACACCCCTTCTCTGGGGGTGGTCGCTTTCTCGTGGCTAGTTTACGCATTGTCCCCTTTCCCTGGATTCCCGTTCCAGCTCACATCCCTTGCCTCTCTCTACTTACCTGGACTACTGCTTTTTCCTCTTCTTTCTACTCCTTCCTCGGCTTGCAAAGTGGAGCAGTCCTGTTTCGTGGATCGACAGTTTACCTGTATGTCCGGAAGACCACCACATTGATTCCTGAAGTGTGCATCAGGGTTTTTTGCCTTCACAGCTTTTTCCCCTTCTGACGGCTGCGGATCTGGGGCCTCTGGTTTCCGGATTTTTTTCTGGTAACCATTCTGGCGTCGTTCCGTGGTCGGCCATACCTGCATAAAAAGAAATCAGCAGTAAGAGAAAGGAAAAAGAAGAAGTCACCTCCAACGATATCCTCAGGTGAGGAGGATTGTGAGACAATTGAATCAGAAATTGAAGTTGATGTACCTGACAGCTTGCAACGCCAAATATCTCCTGCAATGGCGACCGCTGAACAGGTCCAAGAGCTGGTGGCGGCAGTTCAGTCCCTTAATATGGAGGTACGCAACTTAAACCAGGAGTTGCAGAATATCAAAGCAGAGAACACTGTGCTCCGACAGTTAGTGGCGAATCATGAACCCTGCAGTACGGATCTAACCCCAATGCCACTGTCATCCAGGAAATACAACGTTTCTTCAAAGCATCTCAAGGAGTTCATTGAGGCGTGTAACATACAATTCGCATTTCGGCCAACCACATTTTCTACCGATCTAAGTAAGGTTGGATTCTTGGTTTCCAATTTGACGGGGAACGCTCTGGCTTGGGCGAGCCCTTTGGTTATGGCTGATGACCCTATTTTGAGGGATTGGAGTGCCTTTCTTGAAAGATTTAAACAAACCTTTGAAAGGCCAGAAATCAAGTATATGGCTTGTGAAGAATTGTTGGAAGTCCATCAAGGGCAGATGGATCTCTTATAATACATTACCAAGCTCAAACAACTTGCCACAGAAGCTAATTGGCAGGAACAAGCCCAATGTACCATCTTCCAAAGAGGACTTAAGGAGGAATTGAAGGATGAACTTGCGAGAATCTCACGTCCGGCTTCTTTCACTGAATTGTTGTCAGTTACTCTACAAATCGAGCATCGCATCAACGAACGGAAGCCAGAAAAGAAGAAGACAAGAAGGGCCTTCAGTCTTCCCAGTCCTTCCTATGCTACTCCCGTCTCCTCTGGTCTCTCTAAATAGGAACCCATGCAGATCGGCACCATGAGATCTCCCCTCACTCCGGATGAAAGAAAGAGGCGCAAAGAAGCGGGCCTCTGTATGTATTGTGGCTCTGCTTCTCATTTACTCCGCAATTGTCCCGATGTCCCACCAAGACGTTCGGGAAACGCAATGCCTCGAACCTAAGCGGGACCACGGTTCGAGGGGTGAACGAAGGTCCCTATGTAACCTTGTCAATTGCCCCCTCTTGCCAGAATGAAGACGCTCGCCTTATGGTAGTTTCCCTGCATATGTCCTGGGGTCAGAAGTCGGTCGACACACTGGCTCTCATTGATTGCGGTGCAGCGGGAAACTTTATGGACACTGTTTGGGCCAGCAAGATGGGTATCCCACGAGTACAGAATAAGGAAGACCTTAAGGTAGAAGGAGTGGACGGTACTCCTCTCTGTTCGGGACCCATCACCCATTCCCCTGAAGCCATCCAGGTTGCCATCCAGGATCAAAAGGAAAAAATGTCCTTTGATATGATTAGGGCAGCTTATTTTCCCATCATTCTGGCCATATCTTGGCTTCGTCGTCACAATCCAACTATTAATTGGGCCACCAATACCCTCAGTTCTCTCTCTTCCTACTGCAGTCAGTCGTGTTTGTCTTCCCAACGGTATCAGACTGCTGTTTTGCAAACCTTGGAGTCTCAAACTCTAACCATACATTCTGTACCAACCCAGTTTTCTGAATATTCCCAAGTGTTTGTTGAGAAGGTGGAGCATGATTTACCCCCTCACCGCCCTGAAGACTGTTCGATTGACCTTATTCCAGAGGCTTTAGTACCATTAAGTAGGATGTTTTCCTTGTCTCTCAAGGAGAAATTGGTTCTTCGACAATACCTGAATGCCAATCTCAAGAATAGTTTAATTCAATATTCCAAATCACCAGCTGGGCTTCTCTATTCTTTATCTCGAAAAAAGATTCAGAGGAACTCAGACCCTCATTGATTATCACGGACTCAACAAGGTCACCATCAGAGACAGATATCCTATGCCCCTCATTTCAGACATACTCGAGGCAGTCACAGGGGCAGTGATCTTTACCAAGCTGGATCTTCAGAACGCATATCTGCTGCGCATCCGTGCAGGAGATGAATGGAAGACAGCATTTAGAACACAGTACGGCCTCTACGAATACAAAGTAATGCCCTTTGGCTTTGTCAATGCGCCTGCGGTGTTCCAACAGTTTATGGACCATACCTTCTCAGATTTATTATTCCATTGGGTCATCATTTACTTGGATGATATCCTAGTCTTCTCCAAATCAGCCCAAGAGCATTCCACTCACCTTCACGAAGTACTCAGGCGTCTTCAAGAAAATCATCTATTGGTCAAACCTAGTAAATGTCTGTTCCAGGTATCCTCGGTTCCCTATTTGGGATTCATTCTCTCCAGAGACGGGATTCAGATGGACCCTAAGAAGATTTCTGCAATCTCTGACTGGCCTTCTCCTTCTTCGGTAAAGGAGGTTCCGAAATTTTTGGGATTCGCCAACTTTTATCGCAAATTCATCAAGAACTTTTCTTCTACGGTGGTTCCCATCACTTCTCTTCTTAAGAAAGACCAACTACCATTTAAGTGGTCATCACAAGCGGAAGAGGCTTTCCGAAGCTTGAAAGGGAAGTTCTGTTCAGCCCTTGTGTTGAAACAACCAGATCAAACCAAGAGGTTTATTGTTGAAGCCGATGCCTCGGCAGATGCGGTGGGAGCGGTCCTTCTTCAAGAGCATGAAGGGGTCGAACACCCTGTGGCATATCTCTCCAAGACTCTAACCGCCAGTCAAAAAAATTATTCAGTGATTGAACGAGAATTCCTGGCCATTAAACTTGCTTGTGAGGACTGGAGGCATCTCCTTCAAGCAGGTGTAGGCCCCTTCAGCATAAGGACGGACCATAAAAATCTAAAATCTTTACAGAACATGGCGTGTACCAATTCTGACAGGCAAGATGGGCTTGCTTTTTTGCTCAATCTGACTTTGAGATCACCTATTTCCCGGGTTGTCAGAATGTGGTAGCCGACGCGCTCTCCCGTCGATGGACCAGTAAAGGAACCTCGGCCCAGATCAAGGAAAAGATCTTCCCGGACCAGGTGTTTATCGGAGCCACAGTGGCCTTCCTCTCCCAGATAAGGTCAGCCACTGAGCGATTGCCTTTACCTGACTTTAACTCACCCAAGTTCAAGGTCGTGATGAAGGATGGGTTATGCTTTGTTAACAAGAAGTTATACGTACCTCTACCTGACCAACGTCTCAAAATTGTATTGTGGTGTCATGACCATAAGACGGCAGGGCATCGAGGTATAAAAAACTCTGAAGACCTAGTCAGGAGATTATTTTTTTGGCCAGAAATATCTGATGATGTCAGGAGACATGTCCAGTCCTGTGTCCAATGCGCTCGCAGTAAACATCGCTATCAAAGGCCCATAGGACTCCTAGAACAGATCCCGCTACCTACGATTCCATGGGAGCAGATATCCACGGATTTCATTGTGGAACTACCAGTTTCTCGAGAACACACCTGCATAATGGTTACTGTGGATTTGCTTACTAAATTGGCTCACTTCTCTCCACTTCCAGGGTTACCCTCCGCATCTGAAATGGCAGAGGTATTTATCAGAGATATTTTTCACCTACACGGATTGCCTACTAAGATCATTTCGGATAGAGGGAGTCAATTCACCTCCAAATTCTGGAAGGCCTTATGTCGCCAGTTAGGGATAGAACTTGCCCTATCTTCAGGCTTCCACCCGCAAACTAATGGACAGACTGAGAGACTTAATGGTACTCTAGAGCAATATCTACGGTGCTATGTCAACAACACTCAAGACAACTGGTATGATTTACTGCCCACTGCTGAATTTGCTTATAATAACTCTAATTCGGCCCTCGATCTCAGTCCCTTCTTCTGTACCTCTGGTCAACAGCCCAAGGGCATTCTACCGGTGCCTTCCTCCAGTTCTGTTTGCCCCTCTATCAATGCCCGTCTACAGAAAATTCAGGAAGCTCACAAGACCTCCGAAAGAGCCCTGGTAGAGGCTTGTTCGGTCTACAAGAGATTGGCAGATCGGAAAAGAACAGAGATTCCATCTTTTGGGCCTGGTTCCAGAGTTTGGTTATCCACCAAATATCTACCTAGATGGATACGTCCTTCCAAGTTGTCTCCTAGATTTATAGGTCCTTTCACAGTGGAATCTCGCATCAACCCGGTGACGTTTCACCTCTGCCTGCCCCAGAACATGAGCAAGATTCATCCTGTTTTCCACTCTTCGTTATTGAGTCCGGCCTCTAGGGACATCCCTACTGCTCCAGTCAAACGGTGCAAGGATGATAAGGTCACGCAAGAAGAAGAGTATGAAGTGGCTGAGATCAAAGACTCACGTTACCATAGAGGGAGATTGGAATTTCTTATATCCTGGAAAGGTTATCCATCATCCGAAGATTCCTGGGAACTCAGTTCACATGTTCGGGCTATGCATTTATTGAGGAAGTTTTACCGAGCCCATCCGGGGAAGCCAGGTTTCTCCCGCACTGGAGGGGGGCATACTGTCTTGCGCCCCTTCTATGTGAGGGTATGGGAACCATAGCGATGCAGCCGCCATAGAACTGCTCCACTACGTTGAGCCGCAGCGTTTGCAGCGGTCTAGTCTTTTATTTCTGTCATGCCCGCCGTCGGCTTTTCAGCAGCTCTCAGCCTGCAGTGGACACGTTGCAACTGTGTTTCTTTCTACTTTGTTGCCAGCGTTCCCGTGAGTTTTCTCCCTTGGCTCTGCTGAGCCCCTCTCTCCGGCGGCCTTCGCCTCTTCCCTTTTTTCCTTCCTGGTTTTCCCCGTTCTGCTACACCCCTTCTCTGGGGGTGGTCGCTTTCTCGTGGCTAGTTTATGCATTGTCCCCTTTCCCAGGATTCCCGTCCCAGCTTGCATCCCTTGCTTCTCTCTACTTACCTGGACTTCTACTTTGTCCTCTTCTTTCTACTCCTTCCTCGACTTACGGAGTGGAGCAGTCCTGTTTCGTGGATCGACAGCTTACCTGTATGTCCGGAAGACCACCACATTGATTCCTGAAGTGTGCATCAGGGTTTTTTGCCTTCACAGCTTTTTCCCCTTCTGGCGGCTGCGGATCCGGGGCCTCTGGTTTCCGGATTCTTTTCCGGTAATAATTCTGGCGTTGTTCCGCGGTCGACCATACCTGCATAAAAAGAAATCAGCTGTAAGAGAAAGGAAAAAGAAGAAGTCATCTCCGACGATATCCTCAGGTGAGGAGGATTGTGAGACAATTGAATCAGAAATTGAAGTTGACGTACCTGACAACATCACGTTGCACGCGAGTGCACAGTAACGCGAAGCACTGGCCTTAAGTATGGAGCAGCTTATATACCTGAGCTTCTGAAGCCACGCCCACCAGGTTCAGCCTGCCTGCCACACCCTGCCACACCCAATGAGTCAGCACATGAAGACCAGGCCTAGGGAGTCACACAATCGATGAGTCAGCGCATGAGGATGTTCTCTGGAATAGAGGCTTTCAGCTCCTGGAAAGTTCTTGTAAAATAAAAGCACTCCTGCACCGAAATAAAGTAAAAGCACTCCTGCACTGAAATAAAGTGGTCCTGATCACATCTCTATATGAGCCTGGCGCCAAAGGCACCAGGACTGAGTCCAGCCAGGGCCCTTGTGCTTATGGGTCCCAAAGGGACATAAGTGAGTCAAGTGACACATTGCCCCCATCACTAGATGGTATGTTTTTTGTTTTCTGGTGCCTGTGGCCATGACAGCATTCCCCCTCGAGGCCCCTCTCATGGGTGGTTTTCCCCTGCCCCTGGTTTAGTAGGATTATTGCGGTGGAACTGCCTGATTAATCGTGGAGAGTGGACATGCTGACTGGGTTCCCAGGTCTGATCTTGGGGTCCATAACCTTTCCAGTCTATAAGCTAGTATAACTTGGACCGGACCATCTTAGAGTCTAGGATCCTTTTAACTTCGTATTCTGGTTCTCCTTCAACTTTATCGGGATCCGGTGGAGTATCGATCCGCATACCTTGTCTCAATGGTTTTAGGATGGAGACATGAAACACCGGGTGGATCCGCATGTGGGCTGGTAATTCTAATTTCATGGCCTCAGGGTTGATCACAGCCTTCATAGTGTAGGGCCCCAGATATCTGGGACGGAACGCCCGTGGTCCTTTCAGGGGGATGTTTTTGGATGTCAACCAAACCTTGTCTCTGACTTGGTAGTTGGGAGCTTCACTTCGGTGTCGATCCGCAAACTGCTTCTGTTTCTCTTTGGCTCAGGCAAGATGCTCTGCTGCTTCCTTAAAAACCTGGGTGATGGTTTTGTGTAAGGTCGTTACAGCAGGCATTTCTAATGATTCGAGTGGGTTGAAAATGGATGTCCGTGGATGTCGACCGTACACTATGTAGAATGGGCTTTGTCCCGTACTGGTGGGGATGGAGTTGATATATACGTATTCTGCTAACCAAAGTATGTCCTTCCAGGTAGCCTCGGTATATTGCAGCATAGACCTTATCTGTTGCTTGAGGGTCTGGTGAGTCAGTTCGGTCTGGCCGTTGGTTTGGGGGTGATGGCTTGTAGATAACCGGAGGTCAATTTTGGCAAGACAAACTGAGTTCCTCCGTCTGATATCAATGTTGCTGTTACACGTGTAGCTGGACGATCTGTTCCAAAAACACAGTAGCCAGAGTAGAAGCAGTTAGGAGACCTTTCAGGGGAATAAAGTGGGCCATTTTGTAAAACGTTTTGTAAAACAGATCTACGACGACTAAGATGGTATTGTATCCGTTACAGGAGGGAAGGTCCGTAATAAAATTCGTTGATAGCGTATGCCAAGGTGCTGGGGGTACTTATAAAGGACGTAGCAGACCTGCAGGACTTTGTTTTTGGGACTTGTGTTGTGCACAGGTGCCACAGGTTGCAATGAACTGGACAATGTCATTTCTCCAAGTTGGCCTCCAGTAATCTTTCTTTATTTTAGCTTGGGTTTTGGCTATTCCTGAATGTCCTTCTACAAATAAATCATGATAGTTTGCGATGATTTGATTCTGTAATTTATTATCCGGGATGTACAATCGTCCTTGTTAGTATGGTAGGATGTCCACGATCATATACCGGTCTCCCTTCCCTAGTCATTCCTGTTGCACTGGTGGACTCATCAAGTGTTGCAGGTCAGATTTTAAGTTGTCTAGAAAGGTGGTTGCGGCAATCATGCCTTGGGTCCTTCAGGGATGATGGCCACAGGGTCTGGTGTAGTGAATGCCTCTTCTCCCTCACTCATGCAAGACATGGCAACCGCTTTTCCATTTAGTACTCCAGGTCTATAGGTGATGACGAAGTCGTATTCCACAAAGAAGAGAGCCCATCGCAGTTGGCGTGAAGATAGCACTTTAGCGGTCTTCAGATATTGTAGATTGTGATGATCAGTGACGACGGTGACTGTATGTCTAGCTCCAAGAAGATAATGTCTCCAGGCTTTGAACACTGCCTCAATTGCTAGAAGTTCTTTGTCAGTGATTGCATAATTCAATTTAGGGGCTGAAAACTTGCGAGATCAGAATGCCATGGGATGCAACTGACCTGTTTCCGGGTCTCGTTGTGACAGGACTGCTCCCTTTGCTATGTTGGCAGCATCAGTTTCGACCACGTATGGTAGTTCTGGTCAAGGATGCTGTTGAATTGGTGCTTTGGTAAATGCTTGTTTTAGCTCCTGGAAGGCTTTCTCTGCCTCTGCGGACCAATTAAATATTTTTTTTTTCCATAGTAAAGAGGTGATTGGGTGGACGATCTGAGAGAACCCAGGAATGAACCGGCGATAAAAGTTGGTGAACCCGAGTACACTCTGTACTCCCTTTATGGATGTCAGAGAGGGCCAGTTAAGGATAGTGTCTACCTTGCGCGTGTCCATGCGTATGCCCCGTGGTGTGAGAATAAAGCAAAGGAATTCTACCTCTGTCACATGAAAGAAGCATTTCTCCAATTTGGCATATAGCTGGTGTTGCCACAGTTTCTCCAAAAATGCCCAGACATGGTTGACGTGGTCCCACTTGGTGGTCAAATAAATAAGAATGTCATCAATATAGACAGGAGCGCAGGCGTCCAATAGTTTGCGGAGCACGTCATTCATGAAAAATTGGAACGCCGCCGGGGAATTACGTGGTCTAAAGGGCATAACCTGATATTCAAAAAGGCCATATTTCATGCGAAAGGCTGTCTTCCACTCGTCTCCTTTTTTGACTCTAGATGGTAGGCACCTCGTAAGTCTAGTTTTGTATATATCTGAGTGTTTTTGACTTGGTCCAAGAGCTCGGGGGTTAAGCGGTAACGGGTACCGATTTTTTACTGTGATCTGGTTAAGTGCTCTGTAGTCAATGCAAGTTCTCAGGTCTCCCTCCTTTTTAGGCCCAAAAAAGAGGGGGAGGATGCAGGGGACTTAGACGGACGAATGAAGCCATTTGCCAGATACTGATTGAGGTAGGTTTTTAGATGCTGGTTTTCCTGTTCTGTTAGGGCGTATATACGGCTGCAGGGAACTTGAGCTCCAGGTACCAGATCAATTTGGCAGTCATACGGTCTGTGCGGAGGTAGGGTATTTGCTTGCTCTTTTTGAAAGACATCTTGGTAATCCAGGTAGTGAGGTGGTAATGAACTGGTGAGGCCCAGTATGGTTTTTTTCTTCTATTAATCTGGGTTGGTAAAAGCTTTTAATGCAAATCCCTTGCTATAACAGGTGTCAGCACAGTCTTGGTGCAAGGTTAGAACTCGTTTACGCCAGTTAATCCTGGGATTGTGGGTCTCTAGTCAGGGCATTCCCAATATTATCTGGAACTGATGAGCGCTGATGAGATCAAAGGTGATGTCCTCTTTGTCACCGTCCTGACACAGAAGCGTGACCTTCTTGGTGTAATACGTCACTGGCCCGGATGATAGCTGAGATCCATCAACTGCTGTGACGTTTTCCGAAACCTGCATCTGTCGGAGTAGAAGGTCTATCTAGGTAGCCAGACCTTCGTCCATGAAATTTCCCACAGCCCCACTGTCAATGTATGCCTCCAAGGCATGTATTTTCAACAGTTGCTTGTGGTTCACCAGGAGCACACAGATGACTAGATGTGAGGTCTGTATAGGTTCCTTTTCACAGCTCGACAAGTGGAACCCTACGCTTGCCGGGTGTTGGAGGTTCCTGAGTCCTGGTCTTCTTCTTCACCCTTGTCAGTTGCTCCAACTGCTTTCCTGGGTGGTTTCACCGGGCATTCTCGGAGATAGTGACCTGCCTTACCACAGTACAAACAAAGCTGCTGCTGTCTCCTTTTCTCCCTTTCTGCCTTGGTGAGTGGGTTCCGCAAGCCTCCGATTTGCATTGGCTCGGACTGATTGTGTGATTTGGTTTAATTCTCACGGGGTGGCACGTAGACGACCGCCCCTCAGCCTTGGCCCGATCCATCTTCCGATCCTGCAATCTGTGATTGAGCTGCACTGTCAGGTCGATGTATGCAGCACATCTTTCCGGGGGATTTACTACTTGGGCTAATACGTCCTTAAGTTCCCCTCGCAAGCCTCAGTAAAAGAGCTTAGTTCTTTTCTCCTCTGGCCAGTTAGTTTGTGCTATCAGACAATTGAAGGAAGTGATATATGTTAGTAAGTCTTGATTACCCTGCTGTAGTGATAACAGTTCATTGTCCAGAGCCCGCCCATGAGTATGCCATGCAAATAGTTTCTCCATTTCACGCTGGAAACCTCCGAAGTCTCGAAGCAAAGGATCATCCTGGTTTACCAAGGGTATTGACCAGTCCGCTGCACTACCTCCCAAATATGAGAGTACAAATGCCACTCTCGCTTGATCGATGGGGAATCTCCAGGTCTGCACAAGAAATGTAGTCGACATTGACTCATAAAGATGGCGTACTTATTCAGATTGCCTGTGAAGCGTTCTGGTGGGGCCAGGGTAATACCCCCTGGAAGAACCACCTGTACTGGCGTGGACTGTGGAGGCACGGCAGGAGGGGCATACCCCGGCAGTGGGACCTGCCCTGCCTGGAGCAATCGCCTTGCTAGTTCATCTGTCCGCTCCCGGTTCACAATTAGATCCCTCTTTAGGGCATTGGTTTCCTGTCTTGAGGCATGAACTTCAGCCCGTAACTCTCCCAGTAATCGGGCCAACTGGTCAGTTTCAGAAGTTTCCATAACGCCCAGGCAGAGATTCTGTTACGCTCACCTGGTCTCCGCGGAGGTGTTGGGGCACGGTTGCAGCCCTCCCGGGCGTGAGGTTGCTCGGGTCCGACTTTGCCCTCTGTGCTTATGTGGTGACTGGTGGTAATAGGTGATGCTGCTCGGGATGGCTCCTGCGTGGAGAATAGGGGGTGTGAGTATGCCATTTTGTGCGTCTGATCCCCTTCTAGACCCCTTCTCCCAAACCGTAGTGCCCGTGGGATGCGCTGTCGCTGGAAAGCTTGCCTATTGATTAGTATTGGCGAGCACTCGGTCCTGCTGCTTCTGGCAGGGGCGCTTGTATGATCTGTACCAGGTTCCTTCACAGGTCCCTTGCACGTGGTAGTCCAGTCTTGCTGTGACTAAGCCAATATACTTCAGGTAAGTGTTCCTGTCTGCCTTTGTCTTTCCTCGTCTGTTTTTGTTGTATTGTAAAATTTGTTTCCTTGTCTTGCTGTGCGTTCCACTTTTGATGTTCGGTCTTTTGATTTCTTTCCTTGTAGCTGATGTTGCCAGCCCGGCAGAAGCTGCAGAGCTCGAGACGGCAGCCGGAGGGAATGAGGAACGAAGCTGCAGCGGTATAGTAACTGGTACGTTGTTAACTAGGGGGCGTGCAGGGTTCAAATGCGGCGCGGACCTAGGACGGATGTTCTAACCTTGTCTTTCTTCTTCTTCACAGGGTCCGAGTTCGTGGATGCAGAGTGCGGTGCTGTGGCATCAGGATCAAGATCACTGGATGTCAGAATATGAGTCTGCAGATGAAGCGATGAAGCACTGGTTTCCTGGAGGTGAGTATGCAGGAGAACGCCTGGTTTCAAAAGTAAGTAAACTGGTCCAAGCGGCGGTGAGCGTCACGTTGCACGTGAGTGCACAGTAACGCAAAGCAGTGGCCTTAAGAATGGAGCAGCTTATATTGCTGAGCTTCTGAAGCCACGCCCACCAGGTTCAGCGTGCCTGCCACACCCTGCCACACCCAATGAGTCAGCACATGAGGATGTTCTCTGGAATAAAGGCTTTCAGCTCCTGGAAAGTTCTTGTAAAATAAAAGCACTCCTGCACTGAAATAAAGTAAAAGCACTCCTGCACTGAAATAAAGTGTTCCTGCTTACATATCTATATGAGCCTGGTGCCAAAGGCGCCAGGACTGAGTCCAGCCAGGGCCCTTGTGTTTATGGGTCCCAAAGGGACATAAGTGAGTCAAGTGACCCATTGCCCCCATCACCAGATGGTGTGGTTTTTGTGTTCTGGGGCCTGCAGGCATGACAACCTTGCACAGGAAGCTCCTTTATTACCCAGGGAAATGGCCTCTCTAGAATTGGTTGATATGAGCATCATCCCATCCCTTGTCCTACCCCGTTCCTACCCACCACTCCACCCTTCCTACAAATCCAGGCCCTTAAAAATACCCAAAATACCTACCAGCTTCATTCCTACGACGGCCTGAAACCAGGTGCCCATCAATATAGATTAACTTGCCACCTATCCTATTCAGAGCAATTCTAGACTTATCAGATTAAGATCAAGGACCAAACACTCCCACTTAAACTATTTAAGAGCAGGTACCAAACAGCTCTTTCTAAATTCCAACCCTAGCCAAGCAAAAGCTGCATAACCCTAACCCTCTCCCTAACTTCCAACAACAGAAGATACCACCTAAATCCACTGCCAAACAACCCATAAGCACCAAAGGACCCCAGATACTGACAATAACACCTCTGCCTGAAACCCCACTCAACCTTAAAGGTGCTCTCATCAATGCCCGCTCACTCTGAGCCCAGGCCATTGAGAGCCATGATTTCATCATTGACCAACATTTGGACCTCCTAGTGGTGACAGAAACTTGATTGCACCAAGCATCTGGACCCCTTCTAGCTCTTGCCATCCCACCATGCTTTAGCATTCTCAGGACCGATAGATCCAACGCACTGGGAGGTGGTGTGGCCATAATAGCAAAAACTAGTCTGCAAATCAGATCATGTCCCCTTGATGAAATAGCAGGGTACAAACATCTCCTAGCCAAATTCACATCCAACCCTAATACAACAACTAACTTCCTAGTTATATACAGATCACCTAATAACAATACCCATCCGGACCTAGATATGCCTCTTTTACTAGCTCCCCATATCAAACCTAATACCATATGCATCATCCTTGGTGACATCAACCTAGGTTTCAATGACAAGCAGGATCAGAAAGCAGACGCCTTCCATGCTGCCCTCAAAGATATGAACTTCACTCAACTAGTGAATTCCCCCACCCATAACAAGGGTCTAATACTTGATTGGATACTCACACTCAACTCCCAGGTATCTATTGACTCGATTGCACCCCTTGATTGGACTGGCCACCACAGTGTCAACTTCACGTTAACCAGAAATGAGAAATGCCCCCCCTCCCCCCCTAAGAATCAGACCGTGGACTCTTATGAAACAAGAAATATTAGGAAGCTAACAGCAGACCCCACATCCCCCACACTAAGCAAAGGCCTCTCATCCAATATTATTATAAGTGACAACCATGCCAACCTCGCAGACATCTACCATAAGTGTCTCATCATCACCATTGACCAAAACCTACAAAGCAGAAATCATAACCCATAAAGCCAATGCATATAACACACGCATTAGCAATGCCTCCTCAAACTCTAATGAGCTTTTCACCATCCTTAGAGAATTGGAAAATCCTACCCCAGACATAAGCTATCCACCCCTGTGAAGAGTGAAAAATGTCACAGGAGCGCACTAGGGGCGAGTCAGTCCTGGACAGGGTCAGGAAACCCAAATTTAGTGACCAAAAGCTGGCCGTACCTGTGGAGGAGGCAGTGACCCACCATGAAGAACTACATGGTGCACAGCAGCGCAAGACAAGCGGCAGCGTGGGGGGCAGATCTGGCAGGAAATCAGCCAGAGGGTGCCTGCAGTGGGGCGCATGTCCCGGGTCTGGGAGGACTGTCACAAGCACCTAAATGACTTGCGTGTCAGAGTACGTGGCATACTATCCCAGCATAGGAGTGCAAGCATGGGTACTGGAGGAGGGCCACCACCACCACCACCCGAGCTCACACCGTAGGAGTAGAAGATGACAATGCTCGTCAACATGGGCACCAAAGAGGGAGTCGGAGGAGCGGAGGCTTGCACCAGTATCCAGTAGACATGGCCGCAGGGGGTCAGCGCCTCCTTCACCCCAACCCATCATTCAGACACTGGATGTAGAGGGAGCCACCTGTGGGTCAGAGCCCGATGAGGGACAGACAACTACAGCTGCACCTCAGGCAGAACTGTTGAGCTCATCCAGACACAGTGACACAGAAGGAATGGCCACACCTCAGGGGAGCCCAGAGCCAGTAGCACAGGTAGCACACATCCCACGTGTGCATGTGCATCGTGTCCGCACACCAGAGCCTGATGTTGACACACCATCATATGGTACCCCAGAGGATAGGCACTCGGACCGCAGCAGCCCCATCCAAGCTGCCAACATGCAGCCCCCCTCCCAGGCAGCGCACAGCTGTCAGTCCGGTCCCCGTCGCACCCTGGGTACCTTTGATCATGGGAGCTGCCGTGATGGCACATCTGGACGTAATTGAGGCCAAACAGGCAAAAATAGAGTCCATGGCAAAAGTGCACAGCCGACACATCAAGGCCATCAGCAGAGCCATACGGCATGCCACCAAGTAAATGGCCCAAGACAACGCGTGCACCCGGAAAGTGGTGGAGGGATGCACTGCGGCCCTGACAGGTTTCAGGCAAAGGGTACAGGAGTTGTGCGAGGCACTATTTGCACATGCAGAGCAGACAAGATAATCCAAAAACCTTCTCCGCCAGCAGCTGCAGGTCACCAGGGCAATCCCATAGACCTCCACTATGCCCACGGAGGAGTCCCTGGAGCCTTCACCTACGTGCGGTTCATTGTGCCACCTGAGATCCTGCTCACCAGAGAGGCCAGGACTTGGAAAGCGCCCGCGACCATCATAGATGGACATGGCACAGTTTTTGGGTGCCTTGAGAACATGCACCTACATGCACAGTTTTGGGGAGTCCACTGGGGGGTAAGGGGGATTGTGTGCTGGGAGTTCACTGGGGGGAGAGGGGATTGTGTGCTGGGAGCTCACTGGGGGGTGGGGGGATTGTGTGCTGGGTGTTGCCTGGGGAGAGGAGGATTGTGTGCTGGGAGTTCACTGGGGGAGGGGGGATCGTGTGCTGGGAGTTCAGTGGGGGAGGGGGGGATTGTGTGCTGGGTGTTCACTGGTGGAGGGGGGATTGTGTGCTGGGAGTTCACTCGGGGGAGGGGGGATTGTGTGCTGGGTGTTCACAGGCAGAGGAGGTATTGTCTAACAGTTAATAAATCACGTTTGGAAATCATGCAAAGCATGGACATTCATGATTGTGAACATGGGCTCTTTAATGTTCATGAGGTATGTGTTACATGTACCCATCACCCTTTCTGAGTCAATTGTCATTCAAGCCCTGTCTAGCCAACCTCCCATCCCCTACCCCATCCCTGTGTACACATGCAACAGCTTCGGGCACATCATCCTGTCTTCCATCCCCTGATGGCTGCACATCGGCATTGGGGGGCAGTGGCACATTCCTGCAACAGCAGCTGTTGTGCAGCATGGCACATATTAGGACTTGTTTGCAGATGTTTCAAGGTGCATATGTCAATGCCCCTCTCATACAGTATAGGCACCAATAGCGTGCCATCAACAGTCCAAATGCCCTCTCAACGCACATATGTGTACGTCCCTACACAATGTTGTATGCATGCTCCGCTGGAGTGTGTGGATGACGCACAGGGGTTATGATCCATGTGTGCTGGGGACCTCATGATTCACCTGCAGGTGTGGGAATCCAAGTAAGAGGACACGTTTGGTTCAGTGGGTGCACAGGGCTCAGTGATCAGTGATGTCGGAAGCAGAATCACGTTTGCGTTGATAAGGTCCCGCTATCACATTGCTTTGTTGCCATGCACACTGCGTCTTGCAGGACATGCATCATATGAAGTCGACATGCAGCTGTGTTACGATGTATGTGTGAGTCTTCATGTGTATTGCACTCATTTGGTACATGTGCACTACTTGCCATTTGGTCAATTCCATTGTGGTGCGCTACTGGCAGCATCGGATCGATGGACTACTTACTGTAAGCACCACACCCGTGTCTAGTTGCATCAGGTCTGTCCCTTGTCGCTGGATGAGGGGACACTTGCATCTGCGTGTGCATGCAACATTTTGTTAGGCCATGTGTCATTGACATTCCCTTTCAGTGGTGTTGCGTTTGCCAATTTGCAGTTATGTCCACTAATCCTGGCATGTGATTGGCCGGTCAGGACTCAATGTTTCAGGGATGTACATTGTCGTGGATCAAGCAATTTATGTGGTGTGTTTGTGGATGTGCCTACTTCTTTGCACCATTGCAATGACTGTCGGTTGGCCAGGGTGGGATGACTAAGGTGTGACAGGGTGGGGAGCAACGGTTCGTCCAGCACCTGTCCCACCATGGCACTAGCATGGCATGCATCATGGCAACAGTGAGTTGGTATGTGCCAGTCCCAAGGTGTTGTGGCACGGACTCAAGCTACACGAGCGGGGGCACTGCAGTGCTGATAGTCGTAAGGCTGCCTGGATTGTGTCCGGCAACTGTGTGATGGTTGCCATGTCCAACCTATACTTGGTCAACGACTGCCCATCAGTCAGGGCCCAGGGTGTTGGCCTGACCCTGGGGATGGCTGTCTGCCTTGCTTGTGTTACTCTCCTCCTTCTCCTCATCCCCACCACCCCCTGTGCTCCCAGTGCCCTGGACTGGTTAGCTGGCCTCTGTGGCTCCATGTGCAGTTCAACACATACAGAACTGCCCCCACACCTTATGCACCGGGATACATTTTAATAGGCTTCGCTGTCAGAAGCTTCATGTGTGCCTCTTAAGAAAACAATGTTCGCATTTTAGCTGAAAAATGGCGAGTGGAGTTGGCTGCACAGCTCAGGTAGCTGATCGAGGAAGAACCAGAGAAGAAATGCCAATGCTCCTCCTACTGTACTCATCTGCACACCTTCAACCATCTTCCCAGTGCCCACCTGCCTCTACTTAAGACCCTGGCCAAAGGTGTGCTCAATGTGAATACCGGTCCTGCTGTGTGAGTGGTTGTACTCTGTGTCTTGCAGTGTTTGAGGATCTCGTACAGGGGTCATAAGCCAAGGCAGTTGCAGATATCTGGAGTCACCTGCATGGGGAGAGACACTCCCAGTTGACACTGTGTAATGTGTGGGGGTGGACTTTTACAGTATCATGGAAATGGACATTGTCCTGAGGTATATGCAGCATAATTCCATGGAATGTGTCTGTCCCTGCCCTATGTCCATGCATGTGGTGTCACTCGCATGATGCATGGATTTCAAGTCACATGTGCCCTGTCACCTACAGGCTGGTGTTACGTGCTGTGTCTGTCAGTGACATGTGATGCTGTCATGATGATAGTCCTGTGTGGGTGTATTGCACTGCTGCATGGAGCATGCTGGGTCAACTATCAGCAATCTGTACACTTCGGGGTGCCATGGCTCGCCATTGGCATGCAGGTGTACAAGGGTGCATGTCAGTGGTACTGACAGGGTTGCTGTTGTGCGGTTCTATGCGGCACTTATTTAGTAGTCGTTGCTGTTTTTGCATGTTGCATTCTGGTACCTGTAGGCATGTTGGTGTTTACAATTCCTACAATATGTCTACATGGGCTCATCCCTCACGTTGGGTAAAACATGTGCATGCTCGTCAGGCTTTACTGTGACACTGGTATTGGAGGTGGACTGGTCAAACCTTGGAGAAATGTATCATGCAATGCTTTGTGTCTGTGTTCATGTCCACAACCACCCCCCCATTATTTGGTCAGGTGCTATGCAGCGCATGCATGCAGCCATTTGTACTCACCCACAATCCACGTCCGCTGTCCCTGGTGCCTCTCCATGGATCCTGGGAGTGTGCTGTACTGTAGCACCATGGAATCATAGGTGGAACCTGGGTAGCAAGTACAGCAGTGGGTGATGATGAAGTCGGGGTCACAGGTCACCTGCACATAAAGGGACTGGTAGTGTTTGTGACTTCTGTACACTGCTTTGTGGGCCCGAGGTGCCACCAACGCCACATGGGTGCAGTCCAGGGCTGCTATCACATTTGGCATGTGTGCTATGGCATAGAACCGTGCCTTCAATGCATTCACCTGGGCTGGGGTTGTGGAAAGTGTGATGTGGTGTTGCACATGAAGCAGGAGGTCATCCATCACCTGGCCCGACACTGCACAAAATGCCGTACATCATGGCCAAGGAATGCTGGAAGGTGCCTGTGCCTATGAAGTGTAGTTACTGACACTAGGTTCAGCACTGGGGTCACAGCTGTATGGATGTTAATCCTGCTACCTATATCATCCTGGATTCTGGTGAACAGCTCTACGATGGCTCCCTGTTCAGGTGGTACGGTGTCACCGACTGGGTGTCAGTGAGGGTCCAGGTTGAGGGTTTTGTGACTGGTGATAGGTGCACGCTTTGCTTGTGCTCTTCTTCTTCTCCTCCTCCACACCCTCCTCTCCCCCATCTGTTCTCCCTGTGCCATGGCCTGATCCTGCTGCCACTCTTCTTCCAGACGTGCATGAGCAACTGCCTGTCCCAGCTCACAGTGGCTAATGGCAGCATTGTGTGAGAAACAGTGTTTGGGGTAGGGGTTTGCCTTATGTAGCCAATTGGAGTGCATTGGTTGCACCTGTGCCTTGATTTCTGCCTCCTGTGTCCATTTATCTCCAGCTAAAAGCTGGAGGTAACTGTGCTGTGTTTTCGGCGCTAATAGCACCGGTTTTTGGCACTAATTGTGCCAGACATGGACTTGTGATGTGACTGTGTTTGTGCCCCGTGTGGCCAGTTGTAATTGCGCTGGCTGTAATAGCGCTAGCTGTAATTGCGCCGGCTGTAATAGCGCAGGCTGATTTTACAGTCAGTGGTATTTGCGCTGGCTCATGATCCGGCAGAGCGGTATTGGCAGCACTAATTCCATTAACACCACTTTTAAGGGTTACCGACGGACTTGTGATGAGGCCCTTAGTCTCGAAAAGGTCAAGAGGGGCGATTCATCATAGGCTGCTCTTCAAGTTAATCCTGTCTCAGGGAAGACTTGGGTTGAATACTTTCATACTGTATTTGAAGATGGGCGGTCTAAAGACCATAGGAAGGACGTCTTTTGCGTGGGGTATGGCCCATAGAATTTGATAGGGATGATGTTCTTGAGCAGTTGAGAAAATGTAGTGTATTTTAGGCCTTGGGACCCGACAACCTTTCCAACGCTGTGTTTAAGGCTCATCCAGAACTGTGGGCAGAGGTAGTTATGATGATTTGTGCCCAAGTGCGCATGAACAGGCATATACCTCCATCATGGAGAACTGCAATTGTTATACCCATTTTTAAAAAGTGCCACAGGAACTATCGCCCTATTGGACCCCCCAGACAAGATATTTGCATCAATAATCCTGTCCAGATTGATAGGGTGGGTATACTTGAGTTCTAAATTTGATTTTAAACATTCAGGCTTTGTTAAGGGCATAGGGACATCTCTGAAGGGATTTAATTTCAATTTGTTTAGGAAAAGGGTGGCCACAACAAAGGCCAAGTTGCATTTGGCCTGTATAGATTTACAGCTGGTCTTTGATAGTATATATAGGTTACTTCTATGAGAGAAGCTTAAGTCCTGGGGTTGTCCGAGTTACCTTTTAGGGATTATATGGGAACTCTATAGCCAAATATCCCTTTGAGTGTGTTTAAATCATCAAACGAAGTTATCTATGCCGATCCCAACAAACTGAGGTTTAAAGCACGGGTGTACTCTGGCACGTGCATTGTTTAATCTCTTTATCTCTATCTAAGACATTGGTTGAAAAAAGTATGTGCATTTCCTCCGAGGGTCTGTCAGTGTCCCATCCAATGGCTCTTGTGCTCAGATAATCTGGCCCTTTTGGACCAGACACCCATAGGCCTTCATTGACAGTTAGTTGCCCTGAATCAATATGCCAGCAAGAATAGTTTGAGGATAAACGTCTCTAAATCTAATATTATGAGTTTGCGATTGGTCAAAGGGAATAAGAAAGAGATCTTTACTTGGTATTTGGACAATTTGCCAGTTGTTGTGGTGGATGAGTATCAGTACTAAGGATTCTGTCTGAATGACTACTGAAATGATGTGCGTAGTGTATCCATGTTGAGACAGAAGGCAGAGGCCTTAGCAGCACAAGGAGTGGCAATTCATCAGAGATTTGGTCAGCTCTCCATATGCATGGTGCAAATTTTATATAAGCAGAAAGTGGTGCCTAAATTGACATATGGGGCAGAGATCCTAATTGATCCACTGATGGCCCACTGGAAAATTTTAGAGGGTTTATTCTGGAGAAGGGATCTGGGTGTCCCAGAGAGAACCCTGATGCCATTAATAATTTTTGAGTTAGGGCTGCTTTCTCTTGGTCCAATGGTGCATTGGAAAATGTTTGCCCTATTTAGGAAGTGCCTTTTGGTGCAATCAAACTCCTTATTTTTTCAGATTAAGGAGATAATTAAACTTAGTTCTGATGTTGTACTTGCTAACTGGAAGAAAGAATGTTTAGAAGTAATGGAGGAAGACGATATTACTATACTATACTATAGATCTGCTATTAAGTAATCCTACTAAATCCAAGGAAAAAATGTGGTCCAGTGATTAGATTTTAACAAAGCTATAAGGTTTTTGTACATTTTAATGAAGAGGCAAACCCTTTTAATACACTCCCTAAGTATTTAGGAAACATTTCCAAATCCCTCATTTTGAAATATATTTTTAAGAGTTTGTTTTAACTTATTGACCACAAATCAAGTCCTTGGCATTCGTGCTAAATTTGATAAGAGCATGCATGGGTGTAGATTTTGTACCTGAGATATTAAAGCATTTATTGCTCGATTGCACAACTTTAAGGGAACTCAGAAGTCAATCAATTTAGGCTTTTATCAAACGAAGAATGGTGGTCTATTTTTTTTAGTGGGTTCTACGTGATAATCACTATAGCTTTAGTGAGTTTTTTAAAGGGTCTAATTTTACAGAGGTTTAAAGCTTGCACAATCAAAAAGGTAGTGGGGGATGATTGATTGTATTCGGAATTTTTAATGTACGGTGGAACTTTTATAACTGTGAATAATGCAGTGGGGAAGATGTATTGTGTGTTTTCATTAATTTTGTTTTTGATTGTGATTTTGTGATTAGCGAAAGGTTTGATTATTCGAGCCAAACGCTGAATAAAATAAAATAAATTATATCTTCTGCATAATGTCTTTTGACTCCATTTCATATTAACAGCCCAATGACCAGCTATACTTGGTATACATTGTGGGTTTTCATATTGATCTAGCTTACTACTTACACAACATATTTAAAGGCTGATTCATGGAATTATTTGTGCCGAAAAACGGGGATTTGTGCGCCATTCTGCCCTCAAATCTCTGTTTAACAAATGGGGATTTGCGGGCAGAATCGCGCACCAATCCCCGTTTTTCGGCGCAAATAATTTCATGAATCAGCCCCTTATTGTCCTCATCTTGATTGATTATGCTAAATTTGCATTATGGTTTTCCCATTTATAAAGACATTGATATACATGCACTTATTAATTAGGTTCTCATCAGGAGTGGGTTGGTAGCTCTTAAATGCGGTGGTAACAGGGTAACCACCACATTTAAGGTTTTGCCCAATCATGAGTATGGCCTGTTTACCCCCAGCTCGGAGCTGGGGGTAAACACGCTGGAAAATGATGATTTTCAGCGCAATTACCATGCGGTAATACCGCTGGCAGTAATTGTGCCAAAAACTGCCCATTGATTGAGTCCAATGGACCCAATTGGGAGTAACATTTACCACCCAATCCATGATCCAGCGGTAATACCGCCAGATGGGTGGGCAGTAACGCAAATAAAGTTGGGTGGTATCCCACTTGGGATACCGCCCAACCCGTGATGAGGCCCTTAAAGTTTTCCTGGCTTAAGCTTGCAGCAGAACATCATTGGTTGAAAAACAACTTCTGGCACGAAATGTGCAAAGTGCATAAGTGTCCTTCAGTCTGCAGATGTCTCCATGCTGGTGGTTCTCAGTATGGAGTGGAGGAGGTGTTAGGACCATAGGGGTGAGGAGACACACAGCAGAACATCAACAGTTCATAAACCCTTACCACAATAAAGTGCGCATGGGGATGCCGCAATCACCGGCACCAGTAATACCAGGGTGGGTGATTGCAGCAATTGTCTTCCTGTAGGGGCCTGAACTACCGGCAGGTCAGGCCTGCTGGTAGATCACAGCCCCTACCAGCAGACCTGGTATTGGCTGGTCTGGAAAGTTGCCGCTACACATTGTTATTGCCACCTTATTTCTGTACTGGAAAACTCATTATGAGCCCCAAATTGTCACTTGTGAGATACGGTTCTTTATCTCCTGACAGTAAAATTAAATAATTGAAGTTTTCCAATGGTCTGTGGTCGAGGGGATGTGCCTGGGACTTCACCATGCAAGAAGTCCACCAGCACTTCCATTTACTCTTCCCACCCTTCTTTTAGCCTATGGACTGTAGCCAGGAGGTCTCAATCTGTTAAACAGTTTGCGAGGGGGGGGAGGTGTGCAGGTTTTCTTTTGTGCCTGGACCTGTTGATTGACATGTGACTGACACACACACACGGGGACTATGTGTGGATACCTACCTTGTGGGGACTAAACCTTCCCAAAGTTCTAGAAATGGGCTAATAGCAGAACTATGTTCAGAAAAAATTCATAATACAGGATCCAACTTCATATTTGCAAAAATGCTTATTTTTTACTCGCGTGTACGGTACCATCTTTGTGGGGACTTGAACGCGTGTTACCATCCTTGTGGGGACTTACTTTATTATTCTTATTTGGGATGGATTACATCATGGGCAAATGGACAAATGCTTACTTTATAGTACTCAATATACATTATGCAATTGTATTTCTACATGTGAGCATTATAGCTATGACAACATATGGATTTTGATGGTTTGGCATTTCCCATAAGATGTTTAATGTGCATGTGAAATTTAAAAAGGCACTTAGTTTCTGCCATTAAACACTATAATAAACACTCAAAAGGTTTCCGAAAAGAAAACTGCAACAGAGGAGATGACTTGATTGACCCAGGCTGACACACTGTGGCCAACAAGGAATAAAGAATTCAAATATAGATTTAATTCTTTCACAGACATCATCTTCCCTGCTAACTCATATCTGCTCTTTAGAAATGGTGGAATGGAAATGGTGTTGCTTTCTTCTTTTGGAATGTGTATAATAATAGTGGAGTTAACTTTCCTATAGGGGTCATGTTTGATTATGGAAAAGTTACATTTTCCACAGAGATCGGGTGCGATAATCATGATAATGTCCCCACAGAGAGAGTGTGTACTTGCAATCATGTTGAGGTCCCCACAGAGATGGTGTGTGATTACAATAATGATAAGGTCCCCATAGAGATGGTGTGTGATTAGGACTATACTCAAGTCCCCACAGAGACGGTGTGTAATTATGATGATGTTAAGCACTTGGGCATTAGCCGCTCTATAAATCTAAATATAATACAATGAATACAAATACAAAATATGGTCCCCACAGATATGGTAAGTGATTATGATAACCATAAAGTCCCCACAGAGATGGTGTGTGATTACAATGATGATAAGGTCCCCATAGAGATGGTGTGTGATTAGGACTATACTCAAGTCCCCACAGAGACAGTGTGTAATTATGATGATGTTAAGTGCTTGGGCATTAGCTGCTACACACACACATTTTACCTACCTTGTGAGGACTATGTGCGGAAACCTACCTTGTGGGAACTAACCCTTCCCAATGTTATAAAAATGGGCTAATAGCAGAATTATGTTCAGAAAAAATTCATAACACAGGAAATTCATATTTGCAAAAATGCTTATTTTTTCTCACGTTTATGCACCATCTTTGCGGGGACTTTAACGTGTGTTACCATCTTTGTGGGGGCTTACTTCATTATTCTCATTTGGGATGGAGGGCATCATAAGCAAATGCAAACAGGCTTACTTTATAGTACTAAGTATACATTATACCATTTTATATCTACTTGTGAGTATCTGCCTGCATTATGGGTATCACAACAGATGGATTCAGTTGGTTTTGCATTTCCCATAAGATGTTTAATTTGCATTTGAAACTTAAAAAAGCACTTGGTCTCTGGCATTAAAGACTATTATAAACGTTAAAAATTTTCCAGAAAAAGAGAACTGTGACACAAGAGATGACTTGATTGACCCAGGCTCACACACTCTGGCAAAAAAGGAATCATGAATTTAGATTCAGATTTCGTTCTTTCACAGACATCATCTTCCCTGCTCACTCATATATCCTCTTTAGAAATGGTGGAGTGGAAATGGTGTTGCTTTCTTCTTTTGGAATGTGTATAATAATAGTGGAGTTAACTTTCGCATAGGGGTCATGTATGATTATGGAAAAGTTACATTCTCCACAGAGATCGGGTACGATAATCATGATAAAGTCCCCACAGAGATGGTGTGCGCTTGTAATCAAGTTAAGGTCCCAACGGAGATGGTGTGTGATTACAATGATGTTAAGTTCCCCACAGAGATGGTGTGTGATTATGACTACACTCCAGTCCCCACAGAGACAGTGTGTAATAAGCGCTTTGCCATTAGCAGCTATATAAATCTAGAGAAAATACAAAATACAATTACAAAATAACGTCCACACAGATATGGTATGTGATTATGATAACGCTAAAATCCCCACAGAGATGTTGTGTAATTTCAATGATCTTTAGGTCCCACAGAGATGGTATGTGATTACGTTAGTGTGTAATTATGATGATGTTAAACACATAGGCTTAGCCGCGGTAACCAGTCCTTTTACCGTAGAAAATGTCAAAGTGGTACATTTAATTGCGACCAAAATACAGAAAAATGCAAAAAATATGAAATACATATGTATACGGTAGAGAAAATAAGGTTACCACAGATATGGTATGTGATTATGATAACGATAAAGTCCCCATAGCGATGGTGTGTAATTTTAATGATGTTTAGGTTCCCACAGAGATGGTATGTGATTATGTTAACCCTAAAGTCCCCACAGAGATGGTGTGTAATTTCAATGATGTTTAGGTTCCCACAGAGATGGTATGTGATTATGTTAACCCTAAAGTCCCCACAGAGATGGTGTGTAATTTCAATGATGTTTAGGTCCCCACAGAGATGGTATGTGATTATGTTAACCCTAATGTCCCCACAGAGATGGTGTGTATTTTCAATGATGTTTAGGTCCCCACAGAGATGGTATGTGATTATGATAACGCTAAAGTCCCCGCAGAGATGGTGTGTAATTTCAATGATGTTTAGTTCCCCACAGAGATGGTGTGTAATATGAATATTTTTAAAGTCCACCCAGAGGTCACACAGAGGTCAACAAAAACTTGAACTGAACATTTGAGTCTAGTATTGAACGCCTCAATGGTTGTCCTCATTAATCATCTCCCCTTCCCCATCAAAAATGACTTACCGCTCCTTCTCCTACTACCGTACGCTACACACACGTATTCCTCTACACACATGGCAGCCTTATGCCTATTAATACCAAATTAACCTGAGGGAGCCTTGCCAAAGCTCTCATCTCTATTGATTTCAATCACCCCCAAAGCAGTGGCTAATCAGGTATCACAGCGCTGTCATTTAATAGATTTTGGGCTCTCCCCTTTTAAAAGAGAGAAATTCAAGTGCCACTGTCACAAACCACACAGAACCATACTGGCATTGAGGAGTCGGGTTTTGCATATGATTCCCCCACTAACCTAGTAAAGTCTCATGCAATAAAACCACCAAAATGCCAAAGTTTCACTATAGAAGACCACCTTTCAGTTAATGTATTGAGTCTGATAATGGTGCTGAAGTCCCTGAGGAGATGATATGCGATTATTATGATGTTCAAAAGCCCACGGAGATGCTGTGTAATTATCATGACTTTAAGGTCCTCACAGAGATTGCGTGTGATAATGTTGACAATGAAGTCCCCACACAGATAGTGTGTGATCATAATGCAGTTAAACTCCCCTTAGACATGGTGTGCGATAAAAATGGTGTCGGAACGCCAAAGAGATTGTGTTTGAATATAGTGATGTTAAAGTTCCCACAGCAATGGTGTGTTTATAATGGTATTAAAGTCCCTAGAGAGATGGTGTGTGATAAAAATGAGATTGAAGACCCCACAGAGATGGCGTTTGATTATATTGATGCTTAAGTTCTCACAGAGATGATGTTTGATAAGGGTACTATTAAAGTTTTCACAGGTGAAGTGGGATCATTTCATAGGTGAAGTGGGATAATAATGATGTTACCGTCCACACAGAGATGATGTGTATCAATGTTAGAGTCAGAGATGGTATGTAACAATGTTTGATGAATGGATCTTGTATGATATGACTTCTAAAATTTTGGTGGCTTTTTGGCAATATGCTCTGCAATAGAGGGAAGGTAGGGATTGGTGGGAGCAGATCAAATGTGAGCTGCAAATCCTGAAGTGTTGATTAGTACAGATATAGGTGTACGTGCTTTGCTTTCTGTGAGCTGGTGAGATACCGAGTGAGTTGAACATGTAGGTTTTGTGTTGATACATGGGCCCCAGGTGTGGTGTTCCATGAAATACTAACAGGATTCATCTTACGAACATGGGTAGGTGTGGCAATGCAACATGGGAGATCACAGAACATATTAGGGTGTTTTCCCTTATGGGTGTGTGAGTGGCCATGCCACTGTGAGGGGAGTTTTAGTTGGTTGATATACAGAGTGTAAGATGAATAAGGGAGCATGAAGGTAAATAACATCACAACAAAGATTTTAAAGGCCCCACAGAGATGTTGTGTGATGTTGAGGTTAAAACCCCTGCAGAGACAGTAGTTGATGATGAAAACATTTTTTTCTAAGATGTAAATGTTTAATGCTATATTTTGCCCTCATTGTTAGTGTGTGATGATGGTTTTGTTACACATCGCATAGACCAATTGTGACATAATGGTGATTTAATTGCTCCCAGCAAGGTGTTGTGTGATGACAGGAAACCGAGGAAGCTAAATTAGAAGACAGGTGTCAGTGATCAATAGTCACCAAATGAGCATGTAGGCCACATCTCCTCAAGCCAATAGACGGCTTCTCCACAGCAATTGTTTGATTGTGGTGCTTTCATCTACATTGCATTGTGAAGGTTGAGCCCTAGTTTAATGTCTCCAAAGATAAAAGGCTTGATTATGAGTTGAATCAAATTCTCTTTGATAATTCTGTCCAATTACTGTATTGTTATTTTGTTGTAATAGCACTACCACATCAGACCTGGAGATACATCTTACAGATTCTGAGGTGGTGCAAATCCCCATTATTCTGTCCTATTAAACTAAAATGGGGTATGGAGGATTAACAAAGGACCGTCATTTTTCAGGTAATAACTTCTCCATTTTGTGGACGAAAAACCGCCAGTCAAATGCTGGAGTTTTTTTCCTCCAACTAAACTCCAAAATCGATAAATGGCTGTGTGTTAAAATTGGTAGTAGATCCGTTACACACATTGGGCCTCATCACGAGTTGGCCGGTAACGCTGGCGGTATTACCGCTGGCGCTAATAGCCCTATTGCCAAACCCCCCAGCGCTATTAGCGCCGGATCACGGAAGCGTTAGCGTTATTGCCCATTCCCCATTGGGCCCATTCAGGAATTCCTCATTCCCCATTGGGCCCAATGGGGAACATTTGCGCTATTACTGCCGGCGGATTTCCCGCCGGCGGTAATCGCTCCGAAAATCAGCAATATTGCCACAGATTTCCCCCCAGCTCAGAGCTGAGGGAAATCCGCCAAAGCCATGATCTGGCAGACCCTTAAATGCGGCGATAATAGCGCTACCGCTGCATTTAAGGGTTACCGCCAGACTCGTGCTGAGGCCCATTGTATTTTACTGCACTGCCATACTTTTAGTTACGCTCCTGAAAAGGTTTGTGACTATTGTGATGCCAAAGTTTCCATTAGTATAAACTGTAAATGATGGTAAAGAAGCAACAAACATGGTAGATGGCCTCTCCTGTTCACCCTCTATACCTTTGTATAAGGAAAACATATTTCATCCTTTGCCTTTCACCATCACTTTATTTTTGCTGATGACACTCAAAACATGTATCTACTTCACCCCAGCCATCTTGGAATGGATTACCAACTGTCTCACTGTAATTCATTACTAGATCACGCCTCATGCTGAACTCCACAAAAATGGAAATCCCCTTTCGAAGGGATTGGTTCCTCCGACGTATTCCACATCTATGACAGGTAATCACCACAGCTGTGCTGCTTTGGAAAATCTTCGGCGTCTGCGTCCTGCGTGGATGACGTCGATACACTGTCCTGGAGGGCCTCCATCGAGCCGATGTCACCGGATGTTATAAGTAGGACGCACGACCCGCGTAGCCTCAGTTCCGTTTTTTCCAAAAACGTGTTCGCTTCAGAGATCTCGGTGCACTTCGGTTCTTCTGAGTACTTCTTTCAGTTCTTTGAACCTGTTTGTTTGTGAGGATATCATGTCTTCGTCTTCTTCTGTCCCGCAGTCGGGTTTCAAGAAGTGTCGGGACTGCGGTTCCAAGATGTCGCTGACAGATCCGCACGACGTCTGCCTCTGGTGCCTCAATGAGGACCACGCTACGGATGATTGTGACGATTGCCAGTCGTTAACATCGGAGGCCTTGCGGGAGCGGAAGAAGAAGCTTTGTCGGTAGGGTGTTCAAGCCCCTAAAGTCGAAATCCGCTGGGCTTTCGACCGATGATTCGAGGGGCGACTCTCTGCATCGTCTGTGTAACTCCAGGGGGTATGGGTCTCGGAGTGGGGCTTGCCATTCCTCTGCCTCTTCCAGGCACTCGCAGAAGCACTGTCACCGGTCGCCTTCCCCGTCCTCGTTCGAGGACTCCACCCGTCGGCAGGTTGCTTGTCCCAACAAGCATTCTTCTCCTGCGGAATGGGAGGCATTTCGTACGGAGATGATGGCGATTTTCCAGTCGCAGGGCTCCGTTCCATCCGCGCCTTCCAAAGAAGCCGGCAGGGAACGTGCTAGGGCCACCGCTCGCACGCCTTCGGGCTCGGGCGGTCGGTGCAATCATCGGGAGCCTTCGAGGTCCTGATCGGACATCTAGCCATGCCCGCTCCAGGTCCCGGTCCTCGACGCCCTCGAGACCGGTTGAGCCTATGAGGTCTTCTAAGAAGACGTCGACGCCATCGGCGCTATGTCCGTCGAGGGACTCTCTCGAGACTCTGTCTCCGAGGAAGTCATCGATGCCATTGGTGTCGGGGCCGTCGAAGGGCACACTCGGGGCTCCATCCTCGAGGCCTGTGTCGAAGCCATCGGCACCTCGCTTGACATCGACGGTGAATCCGTCGACGCCCTCCACGCCTTTTGTGGAGGCTTTACCGAAGGTACCCCGTGCATCGGTGGAAACTCTGAGGAAGGCCCTGAACAAGTTGGTAAGGCCTGTACTTGAGCCTTTTTCTGTGCCCTCTTCCAGGGATTTGTTCCAGCCTCTGCATTATATTTCTGAGGTGGAGGAAGGGTCTGGGGAAGGTTTGGTTCCTGAGGAGGTTCCTGATGACCTGTTATCTGGTCATAAGCAGTTGGAAGGCCTGCGTCAGTCTTTGCACGATGCCAGTGGTCTTGATACCTCCCCAGAGGTTGAATTTGGCAGGCCTGAGCCTGAAGTCCCACTTGACACCTACCCAGTGGCTCCAGTACATCGGAGCAGTACTCGACACATCCCTGGGGCAGTGTTTCCCTCCCCAGGTGAGGGCTCATCACATTCTGCAGATGGTGCATTAGTTTAACTTGCGCAGAGTCTCCCGGCGTTTGAGTTCTTGAGGTTGCTCGGCCTCATGGCATCCTGCATTCTTCCGGTGCCAGAGGCCAGGTTGCAGATGAGATCTCTGCAATGGGCTCTCAAGCTCCAGTGGTCGCAGTCCTCTGACAGGATGTCGGATCCCTTTCAGGTGCCGCCCTGGGTCACCCAGGATCTTCTGTGGTGGGCCGTCAAAGGCAATCTGATGAAGTGCGCTCCATTTTGGCTACCCTGGCTGGAGGTAACGATCGTGACGGATGCGTCCCTCACGGGGTCCAGACTCCATATCAATCTGTTGGAGCTGAGGGCCATCAGGCTAGCCCTGAAGGCTTTTCTGCCTTCTGTACGGGGGAAGACTGTCCTGATTCTGACAGACAACACAGTGGCCATGCACTACCTCAACAAAAAGGGGGGCGCAGGGTCTCTACCTCTGTGCAGAGAGGCGATGCAGCTCTGGTTCTGGGCCATCCAGCAGGAAATGTCGATCTCGGCAGTTCATCTGGCCGGAGACGGAAACGTGGTGGTGGACACTCTGAGCAGGCAGAGCACGGTCTCTCACGAGTGGGAACTGGCTCAGGAGATTCTCCTGGAGATCTCTGCCCTTTGGGGGACCCCACAAGTGGATTTCTTCGCCACCAGTACCAACCAGAAGTGCGAAAGATTCTGCTCGAGGGAATTTTCTCCAAGAGGAGCCTTAGGGGACGCGTTTGTAGTGGAGTGGTCCTTCCCACAGCTGTACGCCTTTCCTCCAGTCCCCGTCATTCTGCAAGTGATGCAGAGGTTACGGAGGTTCGGTTCCCGGATGATCATTGCTCCGGCATGGGCCCGGAGAACATTGTACCCGGGACTTCTCGACATGTCCATTTGCCCTCCACGCCGTCTTCCCTACCGAGACGATCTGCTCTCATGGGAGGGGGGTCAGGTTCTCCATCCAGAGGTCAATTCCCTCAACCTTCATGCTTGGCTTCTGAAAGGTTGAGGTATAAGGATTGGGACCTTCCTGAAGATGTGATGGAGGTGTTGCTTTCGGCAAGAACGCCAGCAACAAAGTCCCTGTACCGTTGCCATTGGAGAAAGTTCTGTGACTGGTGCAGGGTTCAGAATGTGGATCCTTTTTCATGTGCCATTCCTGTGGTTCTGTTTTTTTTGCTTTCTTTAGCCTACAAGGGCCTGCAAGTGGGTACCATTAAGGGTTACCTGGCGGCGCTGTCCATATTTAAGCGCTCGTCTGAGGAGTGTTCTTATTTTAAGATTCCTTTGATTTCCCAGTTTCTCAAAGGGCTCACTAATGTGTTTCCACCGTCACCTTTCCAGGTGCCCGGTTGGGATTTGAGCCTGGTTCTAAAATTCCTCATGGGAGCTCCGTTTGAGCCTTTACATTCTTGCCCTTTGAGACTGTTGACCTTGAAAACCGTATTTTTAGTTGCGGTCACTTTTGCTCACAGAGTGAGTGAGTTCCAGGCACTTTCCGTTAAACCACCCTTCATGGCGTTCCATAAGGACAGGGTTGTCCTTAGGGTTCATCCTTCTTTTCTTCCGAAAGTTGTGTCGGAATTTAATTTAAGCCAGAAGGTTGTTCTTCTGGCGTTCTATCCTCCTCCGCATCCTGGTAAGGAAGAGGGGAGGCTCCATAGGTTGGATCCTAGGAGAGCTTTAAGTTTCTACATCTCACGCATGTCCCGGGTCAGAGTGGACGATCAGCTCTTTGTAATATACGCTGGAAGGCGTTTGGGACAAGCTGTTACTAAACAGACTTTGTCTAGATGGATTATCTTGACAATTTCTGAATGTTACTGCTTGGCGGGTAAGGACCCTCCGGTAGGCTTGCTGGTCCATTCTACTAGGGGTGTGGCTGCCTCTACTGCCCTGCAGAGAGGTGTTCCCATTCATAGCATTTGTGAAGCAGCCACATGGGCCTCTGTCCATACTTTTGTAAAACACTACTCCCTGGATTATATCCATGGGCAAGATTTGGCCTTTGGCAAGGCAGTCCTCTATTCTGGAATTTAATTGGGCATTCTAAAATTCAAAATTCTTTTCCCACCTCCTTACGTTGGTACTGCTTTGGGAGTCTGTCATAGATGTGGAATACGTCGGAGGAACCAATCCCTTAGAAGAACAAGTTACTTTCTTACCTGGTAATGTTCTTTCGGTGGGATTTTCCGACGACGTATTCCACATTGTTCCCTCCTAGCCTGCCCCTCTATAGAATTTCTTATGCGATTGCAGCTTCTGTTTCCGCAAGGCTTTCTGTAGTCATACTGGCAGAAGATTGGTGCCACACGTTCTGGGAAAAAACTACAACTGAGGCTGCGTGCGTCGTGCGTCTTACTTATAACTTCCGGTGACGTCGGCTCGACGGAGGCCCTCGAGGACAGCGCATCGACGTCATCGACGCAGGAGCCGGAAATGTTCCGAAGCAGCACAGCTGTGGTGATTACCTGTCAGATGTGGAATACGTCTACGGAACATCCCATCGAAAGAACGTTACCAGGTAAGAAAGTAACTTGTTCTCTCATGGCTTCCATTGCTAACCCTACCTTCCCCTTTCCGCATCTCCTTCTTTCTCTCTTGAACGAGGCTTGCAACCTTGGGGGTCCTTTTTGATAGCGACCTCCAAATGCAATAATTCATCACCACCACTACCTCTGCTGCTCATATTAACCTCCTCAACATTTGTAAAATTCTTCCTTTTATTACTAACTTGACTACTGGTCAAGCCTACTCCTAAGCCTTCCGTACTATTCCTTCGACCCTCCAGACAAAGTCCTCAACTTTTCTACCCACATATAATAAATCCTACCGATATCCTCACCCACTTCTACCTACAGACAATATGCTGGTGGCTCCCCATGCACAACCACTCTCTATTCAAGTTCATTCTCCTTCAATGCTATCAATGGTAGTCCTCCTCAGTATCTGTCTAATTGTATATCTGCTACTCACAAACTTGTTCCCTCTGGTCCTCCTCTGTACTCAAACTCACTGTCCCATGCAACACCTTTCCTCCTCTCTCTTCCACTCTTTCTCCCTACTTTCTCCACTGGAAGCTGCTGCCCATAACAATGAAAGACAGCCCAACTGTGGATTTCTTCAAAGCTTGGCATAAACTGAACTTACTGGCTGATGAGAAAGCTGCTCCTGCCCTGCCCCTATTTATCCCTATGTGGCCCCACCACTCCCTCCAGCGACACGTAATAATGTAATATTGAAGAATTATAGTACTCTTTAGTTTGAAGAGCTTTCCCCCTTAAGTTAATGCTACCCTTGTAAGTGTTTTCTGATATATATTTGTTTCTGTTTGTTTTGTTTTGTCACTGGTATATGTTCCACTTTTGTACACCTTCATAAACTGGCACACCTATTGTCCATATCTTTGTGCTACTGTGCAGGGTAAGGTACTCGTGGTGGCAACAGTAAAGACAGACACACGTAATCACAGTTCAGGGGTGTTTATTATATAGGGAGGTTGGAAAAACGCCTAATCTAAACCTAAATCTAAGATGGGAGCAAGCTACGACCATGAAATAATAATAAGGCAGTCCTAGTGGCATCTTGTCAAATAAAAGGGCCTATACTAACGATTGCCAATCCTTACAACTAAATACAAAAAGAGTTTGGGATAGGATTGAGAAGAAAGAAAGAAGTGTTCACAAATGATAAATCAGGGTGTGGTAGCCTGGGGTCTCCCATCTGACATTTTATATATATGAGTGAGCATGGGACAAGGCGGGACTCCTGAGCACAGCACACTCTCGAGCTTTCCCAGCATGGGACGACAGTTCTGCTCTCAGCTATCAGGACCTTCTTTGGTTAAATCTCTTTTCTACAAAAAGTCTCTTGCCTCTGAGGTTCTGCTGTGTTCAAAATAATAAACAAAAAGTTCCTTTCCGTATGTACGCTGGGTGATGACTTTTTAACCCTAGACCCCCTCTTCCAGGCTCAGATCCACAAAGATTCCTAGCTCTATCGGGACCTTCAGTGGTTAGGTTTCTTGCTTCCGAGGGTCTGATGGGTTCAAAGTAATAAACAAAAGTTCCTGTCTGATTGTACTAGGGTGATGGTTTTTCACCCTTGCATCTCCCTCTTCTGGGCATTGACCCATCTCGATTGTCGGCCTCCCTCCGTTGGTTTCACTATGGCTTCATTAAAAAAAAGATAACATCTGCTACAATCACGTGTCGTTGGCTGATGGCTTTTCACCCCTGGATCCCCCTCTTCCGGACTCAGACCATTCTATAAAGTTGGCTCCCTCTGTCGGGTTCACTACGGCTTGGTGTCCAAAACAATTTCACCTTTCGCATTCACAAGTCTTAATGTCTTTTTAAACAATCCACTGTGGACATCCCTCCGTCGGGTTCATGCTTGTCACCACAATGTTCATTAGGGCCCCATGTTTCGCGCCTTTCTGTCGGCATCACTTTTTCAGGTTCAATTTTGACAACACAATGTTCATTCTCCTTTCTCACTATGCGGATTCATCTTTCTTAGCTTTCTAATTACGTGCCGGTCAAAGACTTTCGAATGTACAGAGGATTTTGCTAGACCCCTGCATGACCACTTTAACCTCTTCTTTGTGGCTTTCAACTTTCCCAAGGCCTTCTGGTATTGGCAGTTTCAACCGTGGGGAATTTAACCAGAGTCTCTCGAGTGAGCACCTATGTGGTGCTGGACCCCTCTGCAGCTGGTTTTCCCAGTAGGAGTTAACAGTTCTTTGATTTCCCCTCAATTCGCCATTTGCAACTTTCGTTCAACACAGTTCAGTTTCTTATCGGTTCTCCCTTCGACTCAATGGCTGTGATGAACCGCTTGGCTTTTCTTGTCTCTGGAATCTAGGATGGTACAACAGTAGCAGGGGCCTCTCCCTGTCCTGATTATTATTATAGGAGGGGTTTGTGTACCATTGACATCTATTGCAGAACACGCTGGCTATTATTTGCGGTTTTACAATTCCTTTCACAGAGACTTTGCGTGTCTGCGTTGGAAATGGCAAGGTTGCTTTTCTCCTTGTTGCTCCTTCGGTTCTCGCTTCCTTTTTCCTCCTCTTAGATTGCCGTACTAGGATAGCTGTCTCATCATGCGGTTTGCCTTACTCATAGTGTGCTCTCGTGCTCTGCCTTTTATCCATGTGGGGAAAGGAAAGGGTCGTCAGGTATGGGTAATTATTTGCCTGACTCTGCCTGACCCTTGTGTTAGGACATGTCAGGTAAATGGCTCTGTTAGTCTTGTTTTTCACGGTATGGGAAAGTGTTAATGTTGGAAAAGGGGTGATAGAGGTTCTAAATATCCTGCTGAGCGGGATGGGGAAAAGTTTCATCAGAAGAACAAGTTACTTCTTACCTGGTAACGTTCTTTCGATGGGATGTTCCTCCGACGTATTCCTTATCTTAGATAATTTGTCTCCAGCTTGCTGGCCTCAGAAATGTTTCTCTGTAGAGGGCGCTGTGTCCCTCGACAGCCACCGTATCGGTGCCGACATCACCATGCCCATAAATAGCCACGCGCGGTGTCCGTTGCTCAGTTCCGTTTGTACCATAAGATAAGTCTTGCATGAATTGGCTATTGATCTTGAAGGAGCGTGAGCTGCAACCACAAGGGAAGTATTACTTCAGGGATGGATGGGAGGCTCGATAAGGAATACACCGGAGGAACATCCCATCGAAAGAACGTTACCAGGTAAGAAGTAACTTGTTCTTCGAAGGGCTTGTGTCCTCCGACGTATTCCTTATCTTAGATAGACTCCCATAGCAGTGGCATGTAATTGGAGGTGGGAGTAAGAATGTCATGTATCCCTTTTAGGAATAGACCGAATGTAATACGGCTTTGCCAAATCTGGTCTCTTGACTAGCTGAGGAATCCAGGTTGTAAAATCTTGTAAATGTATGTGCGGACGACCATGTGGCAGCCGCACATATGTCTCGGACCGGTACCCCTCTTTGGAGGGCCGAAGAGGCTGCGATACCCCTGGTTGAATGAGCCCTAAGATTCTGATGGGGCTCTTTCCCTGACAGTTTGTAACATTCCAGAATGGCCAAAATAATCCACCTGGAAATGGTCTGTTTTGTTATGGGTAGTCCCAACTTGTGACCTGAGTAGCCTACAAACAGTTGGTCTGCTTGCCTAATCCTAGCCAGTCTGCTGATGTAAAAGCTTAGAGCTCACCTTGGGTCCAGCATATGTAGCCTTTCTTCCTCTTTCCCCGGATGGGGAGGAGCGTAGAACGAAGGTAAGGTAATTTTCTGAGTGATGTGAAAATCAGAAACCTCCGTTGGGAGAAAATTCGGCTTCACCTGTAGGACAACTTTGTCCTTATGGAAAATAGTATGGGGGGGTTTACAAGATAGAGCTTGTAATCCGCTCACCCTCCTAGCAGATGTTAGTGCTACTAATAAGACAGTTTTAAGAGTGGGAAATCTCAGCGAACAAGAGTGGAGTGGTTCGAAGGGAGTACCCATTAGGAAATGTAAGAATACATTTAAGTCCCATAAGGGAACTTGGAATGGTCTTGGAGGATAGACATTAGTTAATCCCTTGAGAAATTGTATTTCTAAGGGTAGTTTGAAATACGATGGTTCCTCCGCAGTGCGCTTGAAGATTGATAGCGCCGCGAGATAGCCTTTTACAGTGCCAACTTGAAGGCCTGAGTTTGCCAAGTAGAGTAGAAACGATAACACCGTTGGTGTACCGCATGAAAAAGGGTCGATATTGTTCTCTCTACACCAGCTGCAAAATTTGTTCCAATGGCAGCGGTATAAAGACTTTGTTGCTGGCATTCTGGCCGAAAGCAACACCTCCATGACGTCATCAGGGAGGTCCCAATCCTTGTACCTCAACCTTTCAGAAGCCAAGCGTGAAGGTTGAGGGTTCTTATGTCTGGATGGAGAACCTGACCTCCCTTCTGCGAGAGAATATTCTCTTTGAGTGGAAGACGGATTGGAGGGCAGAGGACATATCCAGAAGGTCCAGGTACCACGTTCTCCTGGCCCAGTCCGGGGCAATTAGGATCATGGTTTTCCGGAATCTTCTCAACCTCCTGATCATTTGAGGAATAACAGGGACTGGTGGAAACGCGTAAAGGAGTGGAAACTACCAGTCCACTACGAACACGTCCCCTAGAGCTCCTCTCGGGGGAAATTCCCTTGAACAGAACAGATCGCAATTCCTGTTGGTACTGGTGGAGAACAGATCCACCTGTGGGGTTCCCCAAAGGGCGAAGATCTCTTGAAGGACTTCCTGAGCTAGCTCCCACTCGTGGGAGACTGTGCTCTGCAGGGGCGTTGCTAGGGGGGGGGCTAAGGGGGCTATAGCCCCTGATCTTTTGGTTGTAGCCCCGGATAGAATCTCAGGAGCTACAGCCAAAAGACTAGCTAGCCCCCAGTCCCAACAGTACCGACATCAGCTTAGCCCCGGGTCTTTTCCAGACCTAGCAACTCCCCTGGTGCTCTGCCTGCTCAGAGCGTCCGCTGTCAAGTTCTTCTCTCCGGCTAGGTGAACTGCCGATAGAGAGATTCCTTCCTGAATTGCCCAAAACCAGATCTGCATTTCCTCTCTGCACAGTGGCTGTGACCCTACGCCTCCTCTTTTGTTGAGGTAGTGCATGGCCACCGTGTTGACCGTCATTATCAGGACATTTCTCCCCTGTACTGATGGCAGGAAAGCTTTCAGCGCTAGTCTGATCGCTCTCAGCTCTAACAGGTTGATGTGTAGTTTGGACTCCGATGGAGACCAACGACCGCTGATGGTCAAGTCATGGGCATGAGCTCCCCACCCTGTGAGTGAGGCGTCTGTGACTACTGTTATCTCCGACCATGGTTGCCAAAACAGTTCTCCTTTCAAGATGTTCTCTGGATAGGCCCACCATTGAAGGTCGTGGGCTACCTTGTCCGGAATCCGGAGGAGATCTGCCATTCTTCCTGAGTATTGCGACCACTGGGTTCTTAGTTCCCAGTGGAGAGATCTCATTCTCAGGCGAGCCTCTGGCACAAGGAAGATGCAGGATGCCATGAGGCCTAGCAATCTCAAAAAGTCGAAGGCTGGGAGCTGTTGGGCATTTTGAAACTTGTTGACCATCTGCAGAATATCTTGAGCCCTCACCTCTGGTGGCGAGGCTTTTCCCAGGTAAGTGTCCAGGAGCGCTCCGATGAACTGGAGTCTCTGTGATGGTATCATCTGTGACTTCTTTAAATTGAGGGAGAAGCCCAGTTTGTGAAGGAAGTGGCAGGCATAATCTAGCTGGATCTGAGCTTGTTCCGAAGATACAACTCTGATCAGCCAATCGTCCAGGTAGGGGTAGACGTGGATCCCTCCCCTCCTTCGACTTGCAGCCACTACCGACATTAGCTTGGTGAAGACCCTCGGGGCGGAGGTCAGCCCAAATGGCAGAACTCGAAATTGATAATGAGAGCCGCCAATTGCGAACCTCAGGTATTTCCTGTGTTTGAGATGGATTGGCACATGGAAATAAGCATCATGGAGGTCCAGAGATACCAGCCAGTCCTGGATCTGGAGGGCCTGAAGGATCTGAGCGAGAGTTACCATCTTGAACTTGTCCTTCCTGAGGAACTTGTTCAATTCTCGTAAGTCCAAGATAGGTCTCAGTTCTCCGTCCTTCTTCGGTATGAGAAAGTAGGGGGAGTACCAGCCCTTGTTCCTCTCCGCTACAGGTACCGGTTCTATGGCACCTTTCTCTAGCAGGTCTACAATTTCCTGCAGGAGGAGCGGATCTGGAACTTTTAGAGAGCTGTGCCCCGGTGGATGACTCTGAGGGATGCGTAGAAAGGGTAGGCAGTAACCTTGGGCAACTGTCTCCAATGCCCAAGCATCTGACGTAATAGCCTGCCATTCCGTCAGATGGTGAGTTAACCTGCCCCCTACAGGTGTTTTGTGTGGAAAGACCTCAGAGTGGTTTGGGGGCGGCTGATGCAGATGCCGAGGGTAAAGAGGCACCTGCTGCTGCTGCGGCCTTAGTACTTTTGACCCGTCCACCTCGGGTGGATCTCCTTTGGCCTCTTTGAGCCGGCTGTCCTCTGCCTTTCCCGAATGCAGAACTTTCCTCTCCCAGAGGTTCCTGAAGGGCGAAAAGGAGTTTGGCAGATTTCAGCTCCTAAAGATTTTGCTGCTGCTTTAGATGTTTGCAACTTTTCCAGACTGTCATCAGCCTTTTTACCGAATAAAGAAGAGCCATCAAAGGGCATATTCAAAAGTCTGGCCTGTACATCTGGAGCAAAGCCAGACTTTCGTAACTACGCATGCCTGCGGATTGTAGTACTTTCCGCCATGGCCCTGCTGATACTGTCAGCAGAATCAATGCCAGTTTGAAGAGATTCGCACATGGCATCTTTGCCATCTTTAATGATGTTAAGGAAGGCTTCCCTTTCATCTCCTTCCGGTATGCAGTCAGCCGCTGATGAAGCACACTGCCACAGTGTGTGACTGAACCTGGCGAGCGTACAAGTGGCGTTGATGGATTTCAACACCCTACTACAAGCAGAAAAGACTTTTTTTGCCATAGAATCGTACCTTTTGTCATCCCTGTCCTGTGGAACAGTAGGGTAAGCGGATCTGCTGCTTGATGAAGTTGCCGCTTGAACCACCAGGATCTCTGGAGTCGGTGTTTTGATAAATATTCAGGGTCAGCCGCAGCTACCCTATACTTGGCTGACAATTTTTTATTGACTGCAGGGATAACCTCAGGAGTTTCCCAATTTGATGAAATGTTCCTTTGTAAAGCTGTATGGAAAGGGACCACAGGATCCTCCTGTGGACCTTTATCTAGTATGTCTGTAAGGTCATCTTGTTAAAAAACAGGTGAAGGCGCAGACCAACCCATGAATTCAATAATTCTTGCAATCAGGGTTCTATAGGGGGTTTCAGCATGTTCCCCTGGGTCTGGTTTGACAAATTCCACTTCTGGGGAAGTGTCCAATCCACTTGCCTCATGTAAGGATTCCTGTAGGTCTTTCAGCCTTCTTTCCTCAGAGGTAAAATCCTCTGAAACAGGTGGTGTGGTCCTCTGCAGCCCGAAAGGTCTTTCTTGGTCAGAATCCTCCCCTTCTTCATAGATTGAAGATAATCTGGGGTACTCTGACCTCAGAAATGGTGTAAAACCCATTTATAAAGCAGAAGGAGCCAAACTTGTCATTATTGGCCGAGAAAACGCTAATGTCGTCGACGCTGATGTGAAAGGCTTTGAAGGCGCCGAGAAAGGCGTCGAGAAAACTTTAAGAGGCCTCGAGGAACTCGAGAGGATCGGGATCCTGCTCGAGGATGTCGTCGACGTTCTCAGCGTCGTGCTGGAGGCTCTGGGTATTTCTTTTATCAGCGTCAATGTCAGGATCGACGATGTTGTCGATTCGATCGACCGATGCGTCGAAGAACCCTTCAATAACGGCGTCAATGGCGCCGAACCATGAGTCGAAGGAAGTTTCGAAGATGGTGCCTTCCTACCCGATGGCCCGTGGCGCTCTCGGGTGGACTCTTTCACCGGGTGCAACGACTCGCGGCGTTTCGATTTTTTGGGTTTTTCACCCAGGGTATCACCCTCATCTGTCTTCGAGGGGGTCGAGGCCGCTTTCTCGAAGATGCTTAGCATCTTTTTCCTGAATTCCTCCCACTCAGCCTGAGAGCTGTGTTTTGTGGGGCAGGAGACCCTTTCTGGGGAAACAGAACAGGACGAGGAAGGGGATCTTCGGCATCTCTTTTTTGAGTGTCTAGATCTCGACGAGTGGTGGGAGCTATTTCGAGACCTAGAATGGGAATGCTTTCGACGGCGAGGAGACGAATGCCTCGACTCGGCCGAAGAAACTTTCGAGGAGGTTTTGACTGGCTTACCTCTCTCGAGCTTCCCCTTGCGCTCCTTCAAGGCTTTCGCTGTCATGGACATGCAGTCCTCACACTCCGAACAATGGTGCTCGACTCCCAAGGCCGAAACATGTTTGGGGATGCTTGTGGTCTCGTGCAGAAGGGATGTGACCTAGCAGTTCGGGCTGGACTGCCCCTTTTGGGGTGGGGCCAAGTCTGATTTGCATATGGTCTTTCCCCTTCTGTAATGGCTTGGCAGGTGAAGAACGATGGTCTGGAGGGTTGCCCAGAGCAAAGCCAGTGGTTAAGATTAATTCTAAACCTTCCAGCCATCACCTCTTTGTTTTTGCTATGTCACCCCGAGTGGGACGGGTATGCCCAGACGTGGGTCCCGTGCCTGCTGGGCCTAGAAACCCAAGCTACTCCTCACTGATGAGGCCCAAAAAGGCCGAAACATGTTTGGGGATGCTTGTGGTCTCGTGCAGAAGGGATGTGACTTAGCAGTTCGGGCTGGACTGCCCCTTTTGGGGTGGGGCCAAGTCTGATTTGCATATGGTCTTTCCCCTTCTGTAATGACTTGGCAGATGAAGAACGATGGTCTGGAGAGTTGCCCAGAGCAACGCCAGTGGTTAAGATTAATTATAAACCTTCCAGCCATCACCTCTTTGTTTTTGCTCGACTCCCAAGCACCACAAACAGGTCCAGTGAGGATCCGTTATCGACATTTTCTTTCCGCAGTCTCGACATTTTTTGAAGCCGGACCACGGAGTCATCGGTTCAGATGAGGAAGCCATCGAGTACGAGTTGGTTTTATCGAGGAAATATAAGAGGTTCATATGACTGAACTGAGCAATGTTATTCTGAGGCCCCACGAAGCGCGGAAAAATGGAACTGAGCAACGGACGCCGCGCGTGGCTATTTATGGGAATGGTGACGTCGGCGCCGATATGGTGGCTGTCGAGGGACACCAACTCGGCGGACGTCGACGCGCAGCGCCCTCTACAGAGAAAACATTTCCGAGACCAGCAAGCTGGAGATGAATTATCTAAGATAAGAAATATGTCGGAGGACACAATCCCTTCGAAAGTATATTTCTCATCCTAGCGTTTGTGGTGCGTTTGGAAGGGTGGGTTTTTATAGGGTTGGTGAAATGAGTAGGAGGGATTGTGGGAACTATAGTTTTTTGTCACAGTCGACTGGGAGTTTGGAAAATTACAATCAAAGAGATGGCGAGAAGAATGACTGGGATAATCGGGTAGGTAACTGGAAAATAGGGACACTGGGAGATGTAAAATTGTTGGATTTTGATAAGGGAGAATGACAGTGGGAAAAGGGGTTTAAATGGAATAGCCTATAAAGGCCTCAAGGACTTCATCCTCCTCCCTGATGCAATGCCACATCTAACCTGGGGCATTTCACTGAGCATAACCCCGGGTTCCCCTAAACCAGGTGATCCTCCCTCGCTCGCCCCCCTCCAGGGTTGCGATCTGAGAGCGCCAGCCCTTCCCTGGCCACCTGAATAAGGGAATCTCAAGGTCTGCTTGGAGAATACCCTCAGGTTTCTCACAGCAGGCACCCCTGGGGGAAATGCCTCCACCATCTGTAAATGTGTTATTGGAAGCGATTTGTGATCGTAATTGACATCTCTATTCTTCAAATTAATACAAATGCAAATAATAGGCATGTTAAGGTTACGACACAGATGATGTGTGATGATGGAGGTGTTCAAGGCCTAAGGAGATATGTGTCAATCTGGCTTTAGAGCACCCAGAGGCACGGAAACTGCTCTTCTGAACACCTGTCAAGACCTGCTATCAAATCTTGACACTAACACCCCCTCTATCCTCATTCTCCTTGACCTCTCCTGTGCCTTCGACACAGTTAACCACAACATCCTGATCGCATGTCTCTGTGACACCCTGGGAATCACAGATCAGGCTCTGGTGTGGTTAACCTGCTTCCTCTCCGACCGCCCATCCCAGGTGGAACTCTGAGCCTTTCACTCGATTATCACTTTCTCAACCTGTGGTGTTCCCCAGGGACCTAACCTATCCCCCTGGTTTTTCAACGTCTATATAGCTGCCCTGGCACGTCTGATTGCCACTTTTGAATTGAATTGATATTTGATTTCTATCACGCTCATACACAAGTGTTTCAGAGTGCGACAAGGCAAGGGAGAGGAGGGGATTAGGGGAGAACAAAACAATGATCTTACTAGGCCCAGTGACATTGAGAATGCACAAGTGCATGGTAGAGGGGGTGGGTAAAGTGCATGCAAGGGGGAAGATGTGGAAAGAGCGCAGGAAGGAGAAACAGATAAATAATAATAAATAAATTAATAATAAAGGCAACAAACAGTGGTAGTGCAGCCAGCAAGTGGCAAGTGCTGGGCTTAAGGCAGCAGACAGAGTAGGTCTGATAAGTGCAGGAAGAAAAGGGGGGAGCTGTATGGGTACAGATACAGACTGCAGTGCAAGGGGTGGCCCGGATGCAGTGCGGGAGGGTGGCAGGGTGAGCAGGTACCTGGGCCCAGAGGACAGATGGTGGCCAGATGCACAGTGCCAAGAGAGAACAGATCGGCAGGGGAGAGGGGGAAAGAAGGCAGAAGCAAAGAGGAAGGTCTTGAGGTGCTTACGGAACCGGAGATGATTCTCCTCAAGTTTTAGAGTGGCAGTGAGACTGTTCCAGAGGGAGGCCCCAGCCAAAGACAGAGATCTACCCCAGCTTGTTTCTTTGAAAAATGACTGACTCTGAGGGAGTTAGAGGTAGAGGAGCGAAGAGCTCAAGAGGGGAGGTATTTGCGGAGGGATAGCTGAGGGTATTTTGGACCCAGGCCCCAGAAATCCTTGGGGACAATGCAGAGGGTTTTGAATGTAATCCTTGTATCCACTGGGAGCCAATGGAGAGATTTCAGAGCTGGAGAGGGCGGAGAGTAGAGGCAAGTAGATTTAGAAAGAGGCTGTTACAATAGTCCAACCTAGAGAGAACCAAAGCTTGGGGGACTGTGAGCTTCTGGGGGAATGAGAGGAAAGGCAGAGTACCTCTGACGAGGTGCAGCAGGAAGTTTGACTTTTTAGAGACATCAGAGATGTGGGCGGAGAAGGAAAGTGTGGAGTCAAAAAAGACCCAGAGGTTCTTAGCCTCGCAGGTGGGGTTAGGAGGAGGGCCAAGGGAAACCAGCCAGAGAGTGAGGGGAAAGGATGGCGAAGGTGTGCCGATGAGGAGGATCTCCGTCTTACTGCCATCCAGATAAAGATCATTGGCGTACATAAATCTTGAATGGCATTTAGGCAATCAGAGATGAGAGAGGAGGTGGCTGAGGGCAGCCTGAAAATTAGTTGATTGTCATCAGCTTAGCAGTGGAAATTTTAGCAGAAAATGGCAATGCAGTGGGTGAGATTTTCCAGGTATTGGTTGAAAAGCCAGGGTGAGAGGTTAGACCCCTGGGGAAGATAGGTAATAGGAAGGACCCAAGTTGGACCTGGAAGGGTTGATCACAGAGGAAAGAGGTCAGCCAAGCCAGAGCCTGATCAGTGATACCCAGGTTATCACAGAGACGGTTGAGCAGGATGGTATGGTTGACCGTGTCAAAAGGTAGAAGAGAGCTTGAGTAGAATAAGGACAGAGGGAATGTTAGAGTCAAGGTTGTAGAGCAGATCAGACTGGTGGTCATTGAGACAGACAACATAATCGGACTGAAGGTTAAGCTGAGAAAAGGCCAGGTTTTCCAGGAGTTTGCCCAGAAAGGGAGTAATGGAAATTGGGTGATAGCCAGACAAGAAGAATCTGCTGTGGGTTTCTTGAGAAGAGGGTGCACAAGGGAGTGCTTCAGAGGGGAGGGCAAGAGTCCTGAGGAAAAGGAGTGGTTGCATAAATCATCAAGAGCCGGAGTGAGAGTGTCTATGTGGTCCTTGATGGTTTTAGAGGAACAGGCATGAACCGGTTTTGATGAGGCTTTCGTAGATTGGACTTGTCTAGCACCCTCATCAGGGGAGAAAAGAGGAAAGGACAAGGAGGAGGGTGGGGGGGTGGCTGATGGAGGGTCAGCAAGCACAGGCATAGAGAGGAGAGGAGGAGATGGTGGACAAGATGTCCTGGGCTTTTGAGATAAAGTGAGAGTCAAGGACATTGCGCAGAGCCTAGGAGGCAACAGGAGGGGTAGACTGCAGCAGGGTTGGCCAGCTCCTTGCAGATTTTAAAGAGTTTGGCTGAGTTGTTAGATGCCGTAGTGACACAGGCTTGAATGTGGACTCTCTTCTTGGTGAGGACAGAGAGTTGGTATTACTTTTGGAGCAGGCGACAGGCCAGTTTGTCCGAGGATGAACAAGAAGCCCTCCATCTCCTCTCAGCTGCCCTAAACTTGCATTTGAGTGTAGCTAGGTCGGAGTCATATCAGGAATTGCAATTGGCTTTGGACTTCAAACTGATCCTCTTGACAGGGGCAAGAGCATCAAGAGTATCAGAAATTGAAGAGTAGAGCAGAGACAGGGCTATGCCAGGATGTGAGACAGCCAGAGGTGGAGGGGGGGGGGATAAGGTGGCAGCACCTGTAACTTGCAGTGCTACGTGGACGACATGCAACTATTTTACAGGCTACCCTCGGCCACCTCCTCCTCCTCACTCATATCTGTCTGTCCGCTATATTCAGTCTTGGTGTGCTGCAAAAGAACTCTGCCTTAACGCCACTAAGACGGAGATCGTTTGCATTGGGACCCCTTCTCCCGCTTTCCCACTGTCACTCTGGCCGGCCTCCCTTGGCCCTGCATGCGCACCCACCTGCGAAGCTAGAAACCTTGGGGGTCACCTTTGACTCCACTGTCTCCTTCTCCTCTCACATTTCAGACATCTCTAAAAAGTCTAACTATAAGCTTCACCTACTCATAGGTACTCAACTTTTTCCACTTTCCCCCAGAGGCTCACTGTCTCCAGAACCCTGGTTCTCTCCAGACTGGACTATTGCAACAGCCTTTTCCTCAACCTCCCTTCTTCTGCCCTGCACCCTATGCAACTCATCCAGAACACAACCTCAAGTCTTATCCTTGGCATCAAGCCCAGGTACCACATCTCTCTGTTGCTGAAATCCCTTCATGGCACCCTGTGGCTGCAAGGATCAAATTCAAGATCCTTTGCATTGTTCACAAGGCTTTCTGGGGCCTGGCACCTACCTACCTGCAACTCTGTCTACCTAAATACTGTCCCTCACGAGCCCTGCACTCATCTACCTCCAACCTTCTGCGAGTTAGCCAGTCTCCAAGCAGAGATTTGGAGGGAGATCCTTATCCTCAGCAGGTGCCTCCCTCTGGAATAGCCTATCTGCCACCTTCCGTCTTGAGCAGGATCTCCTCTTCTCCCCCTTCTCTCTCCCTCTACCCTGCTAATCCAGTTCTGTTTTTTTCTCTCCCTCCCCCCTCCTCTTCCTTACAGCATGCTGACTGGCCACCGGGTGTACCTCAGTCCCACTGGTCCCTGGCACCCCTGCCAGTCCTCTCTCACACTTGCCTCAGGGCCCTACACCCCACCAAGACTCAATGCATTTGATAAATTAACCCAAGAGAGTGGCTCTCTGCACTTAGCCCAGTCTCAACCGACCGGGTTCACTTGATCCTCTCCGTTCCTGTCACCCTCTGTGCACTTGCGCGATCGTATGCACCGCGCCTGAAGATCATCTGTCTGTCTCCCCTGTCTTCACCCCTTAATTGCACTGTTAAAACTGCAGAATCGCCGTCAGGCTTATTTTCTGTCTCCCAAACTATTAAATGTATTTTTTATGCACTTACTCTGCCTGTGCAGACTATTCTCTCAGAATTTCCAGGGCTGTCTGTTTTTTTTCTCCATGTTGCCACCCTCCTTGAGCTCTTTGAAACACTTGCCTGTGTATATGCGCTATATAAATAAAGAATACCATACCATAATGCATGCTGGAAAAGTATGAAGTTTGCACAATGCAGGCAAAAGGGCTAAATCGCCCCTGCCAGGACTTGAAGCTTTGGGCTTGTCACCTATTGTAGCTCTAGGCATCATTGTCTTTGAGTCCCCTTTGGTCCCTTCTACTTCTCCTCTCATGAACCTCTGCATCCCTCACAGAAACTAGCAACAAGAGTCTGACCAAATGACAGAAGCTGTGCTCTACAAGTTAATGTTATATTATATTATTGAAAGGGCACCTGAAATAACGGGGCTATTTAAATGTAATCACTTAAAATATTGTTTTGTTAATTACGAAACAGTTTGGGGGTGGTGGGGTCCAAAGCCCTTACACATTATTATTTAAATACATCACATGAAACAACATGAAGTAGGTTATCGGTGAAAATACACAGCAATCTGGTTTAAAATGACCCACATTGATGTAACCCTGTAATACAATCTATGCTTCATCTGTTAAAACGAATTTAAAGATGCTTTTCTTTTGCATTATGATGAACGAAGACCAGGTTTAAAAATGGAAAGCATACACATTGACCAAGTCTGCATTTGTGTTTGGAGTAGGTAACAGATGTGTATTTGAGAACAACAGAATGTTTTAAACTTCCTAGTGCTCAGTCCTTCGTTTTCCCTCCTCCACCTACATCACTAGGGAAACCCGGCTCTGCCAGTGATCAGGTGTTAAACACCTCATGCCAAACAGCCTGTGAATAACAAAAACCGTGTCCTGGCTGGAATGCCAGCCCAAGCCCAGATAGTTTCACTCCTTACAAGCAAACACTTTCAAAAGACTATTGTTTTAAAACTAAGCAAGTAAAGTGTTTCAGTTTGAAATAGCAAACACGGAGCACAGTTTTGGAATGAAATTAAAAGACGTGATGAATTATTTTTTTAACAAATGATTATCATTATTTTGTTGTATAAAATATGTACCATTTCCAAGAAGTATTTTTTATTATTATGCTGTATATGTACTATTTGCAATGGTGACACACTAACACATCTGTATTTTACTATTACACAGGGAAAAACACACATGTTTGCCAGCATAAAAGAAGTCTTGTTTTGTGCTGATGAGCGTTTTTGCATTTTACAACACAAGTAATTTGTAAAGAAAGTGAAAACGAAAATGATGTTTGCCTGTTGGTATTGTGAGGGTAATACTTCACATTGAACGCAACTGCTTAGACCGTGTGGTTATACGGCAAACCTATTTACTAGCCAAAAAATATGGATTTATCTTGAAAGTGAACTTTGAGCATTCATCTGTTAGTGACAGCAAATAGGTTTATACAACAAAGCTGACAGCTCCCTCAACAGAATCAGAAAATTCTCACAGACCTATTGTAATCTGCCCATGTTATGTTATTTGACCACATTTTTTAATGCGCTTGTTTACTCACAGAACTACAGGGGTTGCTTAGTGATTTTTGCATTATTTGACATTTCGCATTGTAAACTCTTGCTAAACGCCATAGGATTGGTCCGATTTTGTGGTAAGAGGAACACAAAATGATAGCTGCATTCTTCCTCAGAGCAGCTGAAAATAGTACTACTTATGGCCCCATTATCGAAATTTGGTGATATCTCAGTGCTACATTATCTGAGATACCACAAAACTGTATTACCATTACCACCCCTTGGTCCGGTGGTAGTACTGCTGGATTACAAGTGGTTGTAGGCGGTGTTAGTCCCCATTATTTGGAGTCCCTAGGACTCCATGGGGGATTACAGTGGTATTTCTGCCGGCAGTAATACCGCTGAATTGGTCGATTTTGGGTGGTAAGGTGCAAGAAATACCTCCCAGCTTATTTCTGGAGGTTTTTCCTCCACCTTACTCCCAAACTGTTGGTTGTAGGCATTCCTGCCACATGATTACCGCACCACCCAACTAATGAAGCTCATATACATGGTTATGTGGTAAGGATGTGGCAGTAACAGAATTACTGCCTCTTTTACCACACAACCATATTGAGTTTGGTAATAATGTGGAGGAAAACTTTCCACATTTCAATATTTCCTGCAGGTGAAATTACCGCCCACAGTAAATACTTCAAAACCCCAATTACTTCACACCATACTACCCTACCACTCAACCCTAATTCTAAAACTTGTCCAATCTGTTCCATCTGTGCTATAATTGCATCTAGCAAGTCTGCCTAATAACATATCTGTGGTGTAGTCACATTTAGAAAGTCTGCCTAATAGCATATCTGTGGTGTAATTGCATCTAGAAAGTCTGCCTAGTAGCATATCTGTGGTGTAGTCACATGTAGAAAGTCTGCCCAATAGCATATCTGTGATATAATTGCATCTAGAAAGTCTGCCTAATAGCATATCTGTGATATAATTGCATCTAGAAAGTCTGCCTAATAGCATATCTGTGGTGTAATTGCATCTAGAAAGTCTGCCTAGTAGCATATCTGTGGTGTAGTCACATTTAGAAAGTCTGCCCAATAGCATATCTGTGATATAATTGCATCTAGAAAGTCTGCCTAATAGCATATATGTGGTGTAATTGCATCTAGAAAGTCTGCCTAGTAGCATATCTGTGGTGTAGTCACATTTAGAAAGTCTGCCCAATAGCATATCTGTGATATAATTGCATCTAGAAAGTCTGCCTAATAGCATATCTGTGGTGTAATTGCATCTAGAAAGTCTGCCTAGTAGCATATCTGTGGTGTAGTCACATTTAGAAAGTCTGCCCAATAGCATATCTGTGATATAATTGCATCTAGAAAGTCTGCCTAATAGAATATCTGTGCTGTAGTTAGAAAGCCTTCCTACTAGCATATCTATGGTTTAGTTAGGAAGTCTGCCTAATAGCATATCTGTGGTACAATTGCATCTAGAAAGTTTGCCTAATAACATATCCGTGGTATATTTGCATCTAGACAGTCTGCCTAATAGCTTGTATGTGGTATAATTGCATCTAGGAGGTCTGCCCAATAGCATACCTGTGGCGTAGTTATAAAGACTGCATTATAGCATATCAGTGGTGTAGTTGAACTTAGAAAGTCTGCCTAATAGCATATCGGTGGTATAATTGCATTGTGAAAGTCTGCCTAACAACAAATCTGTGCTGTAGTTAGAAAGTCTGCCTAATAGCATATCCGTGGTATAATTGCATCTTGAAAATCTGCCCGATAGCATATCTGTGGTGTAGTTAGAAAGTCTCCCCCAATAGCATATCTGTGGTGTAGTTGCATTTAGAAAGTCTGCCTGATAGCATCTCTGTGGTCTAGTCCGCACTTAGAAAATCTGCCTAAACAGCATATCTTGTGGTATAGTTGCATTTAGAAAGTCTGCCTGATAGCATCTCTGTGGTCTAGTTTCAATTAGAAAGTCGGCCTTAATAGCATATCTTGTGGTGTTAGCTACATCTAGAATGTCTGCGAAATTAGAACTTCTGTGGTCTAGTTTTATTTAGAAAGTCCGCTTAATAGCTCATCTGTGGTATAATTGCATTTAGAATGTGGTATAATTGAATTTTGAAAGTGAGAATAATGGGGTATTGTTGAACTTAGATTATGTAAATAATAGTGTTTAGTTAAACTTAAAAACTGCGAACAATTTCACCAGGTAGTATAGTTGAACTTAGAAAGTGCAAATTATCGCTGTGGTACAACATTAGTACTGTTAATCATAGAGGGTGTGTACAATTAACTTCTGGTGGTATAGTTGGTAAGTGTGAAGGTGTGAACAAAATCATCCAACGCCAACTATAATGCAATTCTAACTAATCCAAATCATGAGTCTACCCAACCCACCACGGTCCACCAAAAATGACCCCTTTGCGACCGCCTCCCATCCCCTCCCTCCACAAACCATCCTGCCCTCCACCAGATCCCCTATCCAAACACCAAGCCAGAGGGCCACCCACCACGCAATCCACCCACCCTACCTGCCATCCCACCACCTGCGACCGCTACCCAACCAACTTTCGACTCCTTCACTCCAATATCAACTGACCAATTTCTCAAACTTCTCTCTGTCCGCAAACCATCCGGCTCCCTGCTTGACCCCTGCCCAGCCACAACCCTCAAAGAAATGTTTGCATCTACCTGCGCAGGAGAACATGCAAGAACCATCATAAAACGACTACCTCTCCTCGGGAATTTTTCCCGACGCACTCAAAACTGTTCATGTCAAGCCCCTTCTAAAAAAAACTTCCCTCGACCCTTTCGAGCCCAAAAACTACTGCCCCATCTCAAATAACATGTTCCTTGCAAAACTCATTGACCGAACCGCCTACTCCCAACTAAATGCCTTTGTCGATGCTAACAATCTCCTAGACCTCGCTCAATCAGCACCCGCTAGCCTGGCCATTTGCCATGGGCAATTCGCGATGTTAGGCAGAAACCTGTGCAGTTCCCTCTGGGACCACTGCAAAAGATTTAGGACTACAGGTGTTTGGCAGTAAACCCACTTGGTAGCAGTCTGCACCACACAGATTCACTTGGTAGCTGTGGCTGAGCAGTCAGACTTCCCTCAAGAAGAGTTAGGCAGTATACAGAGTATTCACAATAGGCCATGAGAACACAATAGAACAAGTAAACACTGGCCAGGGCTTGGTGTAAAAGAGATATAATTATTTATTTAAAACCACATCTAGAAAAACACACAGGCACTAATAGTAAGCAATTCAAAAACACGGTCACCAAAAGATATACACTCCCTTAAAAGAATATTAGACAAGTCTTAAGTAAAACCCCACTTATTTTCAGACAGCGGTGAGCGCTTAACGCAGATGGCACTCTAATAATTTGTTTTAAAAGGGAGAGAAAAGCAGAGAATAAATTGAAACAGATCCCAACACTTTTTCACAAACACAACAAGGGAGGAAGGCAAAGTAACACTAGGAATTCACAGTCAGTAGGCCGGATCCGCTTAAGAGGATCCAAACGAAATGTGTCCAAGGTCACACGGTTGCAGTGCACAAAAGTCTTGTAACGGTTCAAACAGGAGTTGGATCAAAGAGAGGGACCAGTTAGAGGGTCAAGGCGGCCAGCCCAGTCCAGAAGGTTAAGGGGTTATTATTACCTTGTAGCAATCTTTAGAAAGGGAGGCCTGGCGGACACGGTATCTTAAAGTGGTGAGAACACTCCAGCGGGGGCAGTTGTTCCTGGCAGCGGATGCAAGCCGGTGCTTCGTCCGGGGGAAGAGAGGATATCGTCGGGGAGGAAGACAAGAATCCGTTGCACTGCCAGGGAAGAAACCAGCCGCGCAGTTTCTCAGGTACAAGGAGCGGTCCGTTGATTCGCGGTTCAGTGGTGAGTGGCTATCCGGCCGCCGGGGTGCTTGGCACGGGCAGTTTGACCACAAACCGGTCTGGGGTGCTAAGAAAGAAGGTAAACTGGTTGTGCCCACCAGTCAGGGGAAGAAGCCTCTCCAGCCGGGAGATCTTCTCTGTCGGCGGGAAGTGGTGAGTCTGTTCCGCAGGGCTCCACCGGTGGTGTCATCGTGGTAGGTCAGCTCAGCTTCTCCCTCTTCGGATTCTCAGGTCCTGTGGCGACTTCTGAAGTTCCAGTCCCCAAAGCCCTGCTTTTTTGCAGCATACCCCCATTCACTCAGCCTAGCTGTCAATCAAACATCCTAAGTGGTGAGCCGGCCGGCTCACCACTTGGGCCAATCACACAAGAGTGCGACTTGAGTTACGAAGGTAACTCAGTCCAGGGTGCCTAAACCCCCTCCCACACCCCCTGTGGTACCCAGACAGAGTGGCACCACTTTCGGAGGCTTCTGTCGAGGAGCCCGCCAAAAAGTGGAACAAAGGGCTCGACTTGGGTTGGAGTCACAGAAGAGAACACAAACGCCATTTTAGAATCGAGTCTTGGCAAAAAATACCAACCGGCGAATTAATATTAAATAAATAAACGGGCGGTATGTTCGAGGCTATGAGAATTAAATAATTAAAGTTGGTAGCCTCGAACAATGGGAAAATCCCATAGGGAAATATTCGCGGTCAAAAGTAGTTTCCACTGCCACCAGCCAAAACTTGATCAGGGGGGACGGAGACGAATTGCCCCGACCAGTATGTCCACAATATGATGGTTCGTACTGGTTTCTGTTAATAATTTGGGACTAGTAAAGCCAATGGTGACTTTACATGCCCTGGGAGACAGTAGTCAGTCCCAGGATATGGAGTCTATGGTGGGGTGTCACTATGACACCCCTGTGTTACGGCACGGAGGGTGCTGTGTAACACACATAGTAAAACACACATGAGACCCTATGGAGTAAAGGACCCCATAGCCCATAAAACACATTAACAGTCAAAGGAACACCATAAATCATGTCCAAGAGTGGGAGAAAAAGAGTCTCACTCTTGGCAGGAGAAAAAAACAAACTCCAGAAATCCAGCAAAGCTGCTGGGGGATTCACTAGGTTAGGAAATTCAGCCTAAAGAGAGAATTCTCCCTAACAGCCGACCCCCTCAAATTCAGTAAAAAACCCTGGATGCACCCTAGACTCAGACCTAACCCTCTCATCCCAAGTCAACAACGTCTCTAAGTCCTGCCACCACCACCTTAAAACTCCAAGGCGCATTTTTCCATACCTCTCCTTTCCCAATAGGATCTCCGCGGTCCAATCAATTGTTATGTCAAGACTGGACTATGCTAACTCTCTCTAACTCGGGATCCACGCGTACCAACTGACTAAACTACAAAGAGCACAAAACGCTGCAGCCAAACTGCTACTATCACTTGGCCCAAGAGATCACATCTCTCCAGCCCTCAAAACGCTGCACTGGCTTCCGGTTGCCCGAAGGGTGACCTTCAAGACCTTATGCATCTCTCACCGAGCAATTCACAAAACCGGACCTCAATATCTTCAAGAAAAACTAAAACCCTATCATCCTCCTCGTACTTTAAGATCAAGCTCTGCTGGCCTCCTAGTCATACCAAAAACCAACTCAGTCAGGTTAGGTGGATCATCATTCTCAGACCTGGCCCCCGCTTCCTCCCCACATACAACTCACCGAGGACCTCATGTTGTTCCGCAAACTACTGAAAACATGGCTCTTCCCCTAAAATCGACTCTTAACTCAAACTAGATAACAGCAACTCAATTACCTTAGCCCAAAGCCGCTATATCATAAATAACAATCCAGCATCATGATCCGAGTGAGAAATCAAAAACTAATAAGCGCTAATGTAAATTTAAACAGATAAACTGAATAGAACGAATGAAGTGGATGAAAGTAGTGAAGTGGATGATATGAATAATTTGGATGAAAGCAGTGAAGTGGTTGTAATTAAGCAAATGGATGAAATGGAGGAGAGGAACGAAGTGGATGAGAGGAATAAAAAGTGGACGAGAGGATGGAAATGATGAGTACATGATACGGACGGAGTGCACGGAATAGATAGAGTGCATGGAACGGATTGATGGCATGGAAAGTCAGAATGAATGGAATGAACGAAATGTATGGAATAGATGAATCAAGTGCATGAGATGGATGTAGTGCATGGGACGTAGGTAGAACGGATAAAGTGGGTTGAACGGATGAAGAGTGTAGAATGGAGGATAAGTATAGAGCGGATGAAGATTGTGGAGCAGATGAAGAGTGTGGAGCGGATGAAGAGTGTGGAGCGGATGAAAAGTGTGGAGGGAATGAAGAGTGTGGAGCGGATGAAGAGTGTGCGGAGCGGATGAAGAGTGTTCGGAGCGGATGAAGTGCGTGGAGTGGATGACATGTGCGAAAAGGATGGTGTATGGAAAGGACGAAGAGTGTGCGGAGTGAGTGGAGCATGCAGAGCGGATGGAGCATGTGGAGTGGATGAAGCGCGTGGAGGAGATGACTTGTGAGGAAAGGACGAAGCATGTGGAAGGGATGAAGTGTGTGAACGGATGATGCCAATAGAACAGTTGAAATGGGCGGAATGGATGAAGTGGGTGGAACGGATGTAGTGGGTGGAATGAATGTAGTGGGTGGAACGGATAAGGTGGATGGAACAGATTAAGCTGATGGAACAGATGAAGCAGGTGGAACGGGTGATGTGGGTGGAATGGATGAGGTGGATGGAACTGATGAAGTGGATGGAACGGATGAAGCAGGTGGAACGGATGAAGTGGGTGGAACGGATGATGTTGATAGAACGGATGAAGTGGGTGGAATGGACGAAGCGGGTGGAACGGATGAAGCGGGTGGAATGGATGAGGTGGATGGAACTGATGAAGTGGATGGAACGGATGAAGCAGGTGGAACGGATGATGTGGGTGGAACGGATGATGTTGATAGAATGGATGATGTTGATAGAATGGATGATGTTGATAGAATGGATGATGTGGGTGGAACGGACGAAGCGGGTGGAACGGACGAAGCAGGTGGAACAGACAAAGCGGGTGGAACGGATGAAGTGGGTGGAACAGAAGAAATGGGTGAAACAGATGAAGTGGATGGAATGGGTGAAGCAGGTGGAACGGATGATGTGGGTGGTTGGGATGATGTTGATAGAACGGATGATGTTGATAGAATGGATGATGTGGGTGGAAAGGATGAAGCGGGTGAACGGATGAAGCGGGTGGAACGGACGAAGCGGGTGGAACGGATGAAGTGGGTGGAACAGATGAAATGGGTGAAACAGATGAAGTGGATGGAACGGGTGGACGGATCATATGGAGTATATGGATCAGATGGAGTATATGGAAAAGATGGAGTGCATGAATCAGACCATGCATGAATCAGACCGAGTACATGAAACAGACTGAGTGCATGGAAGAGATGACTGCATTCGATAAAGTACATGGAAGAAATGAGTCCATGGAACGGATGGGGTCCATGGAACTGATCGAATGCATGGAGCAGATGGAGCGCATGGAACAAATGGAGTGGATAGAACGGATGGAGCGGATAGAACAGATGGAGTAGATGTTACGGATAGAACTGCTGGAGTGCATACAACGGAGGGAGATCATGGAACAGATGGAATGCATGAAGTGCGTCGAGCGGATGAAGTGTGCCCAATAGCGTCACTGTGTTAAAGTTGAATTCCGAAGTATGCACTAATAGTATCACTGTAGTAGAAATTAATTTATTAGGTATTCCCAACTTTCACTGAGTGTACCTGGTCGCATACACTTTACTGATTACCACAGTATCCCACTACTATGCTTACTCTCTCCTATACACCAGCATTCAATTAGAACACAGCAGTACTATGACACATTCGGTAAAGCTGTTCTCATACTAACATTACCCATCAAACTACCCATCATTCTTATAAAACAGATAGCTAGCACCCACCGGCTCGCTTAGGCGTCTCCTCCGGCCTAACGCATTCAGAACTCAGTCTGAATGTCCACCCTCCAGACTGAACACATTCAATTGATCTCCTCTGCTCCACACCTACCGTTAAGAAGCAGCTATCATGCAACAACCACACCAGCTGCACACATACCTGGTGCGCCCATGCACTTTACGACTCTATCTCTCTCAACTGACTCGAACTGCAGTTCCCGAGGGCATTCAACCTACCAGCGCCTTGAGATCATAACAATGGTACATAAGGCACTATACAAATGCAAAATAACATAACATAACATAACAATGTAGTCCAATGCACTCTATGATTGGGTCTAAATCTCCCAAAGCACCACTCATACTTCGCAAATGTACCTCCATGGTAACAATATCTGAGTAATAGGCATATAATCCACATTTAGTTTCCGCCCCTCTATTTTTGCGCAAATGAATAAGTAAGGCCAGATAAACAAATGACCACATGATCTTAGTCACTCTTCAAAATATTTGACTTTACGGTAACCATGTGAAGGTAAGTCCTTGACCGCTCACACCAGAGAGAATACTAGGGAAGGAAGGCCCAAATAGATTTTGTAAGGATAACAAGTTTTAATCTCACACCCAGATCCGAGCAACACAAAGAACTCTGCTGCTAAGAACGTTCTGCCAAGAGAGGGTACATAGTGATGAAATACATACAGTAAAAACCTGCGCGGCTGGTTGGTGTGCATCTATACAAGATCCGCCTGCCCCATAAGGGATGCCAGGTCATTGGTTTCAGCCCAGTCCGTCCGTCTTCCATCACGTGGCTGTCGTGGAGATCATGTTCTTCTCACTGATGAAGGTCAAAGAATGAATTAACTATGCTCCTAACACAATGCTACTTTGTCATTGTACTGTGCACCTGGCAGGCCTTAAAACTGGCACACAGGAGGTTCTGGGGCACTCTTACCTTCACACACACATTTCCCTCACTCCCTTCTGCGCCATCCGGCTCCAAGGTCTCCACCCTCGTTTTGAACTATAAAGTATACCTCCCAGCACCTTGCGATACAAATCATATGATTATAGCTCAAAGACATGCAATATCTGTCCTCTTTGAACATTTCAGGACTTGTTACTTTGGGGTTGGTGGTGAAAGGGCACCTGATGCTGTGGAATGGAATCTTGGGGGTTAGTTAGTTATATGGGCTATAACTTCAGTTGTAGGGCTTTGGTTTCTTTTAGGGCTGCAAAGTTTTCAATCACTTTAAGGCAGATCTGATTCGAGGTGGGCAAAGCTTATCTCATTCTGGTCCACCCGCTCCACTAGACTATCTAGGTCTCTCTTATGCTCTCTGATGGATTCCAGCATGTCTTTCCATAGAACCACCATTTCGGGTTGAAATGTCTCTCTAATGTCCTGTTTCAAGGATTCTAAGGACAGCAGCAGAAAGTCAGAGGTAAGTGGGGTTCCAGCGGATGAGGTTTCCTCTATAGCGTCTTCATCCCCAGTGTGTCTGTCTTGGATTTGCATTTGTTTTGAGGCAATCATAAAGGCATGTATATAAAGGCCTGTATGTTTGGTGTCTTTTGTTTTGCGAGCTGGCATGGACATTGTTGTAGCTTCTTTGTTTTCCAGTCTCCAATGGTGATGCAGCAACTCTGAGTGCAGCAGGTTAGAGTCATAAGTCAGTGCAAAGTTGTTAAGCCCAGGTTCATGGGAGGTTGGGTAGATCACTGTTTGGATTTAGGCACTCATTATCCCTATGGGTTCCTCAAACCCTGCGGGGCATTGCATACTTGCCGTGAATGTAGGCCTGCTGTGCCATGCATGCTATGTGTGCCACCTCAATCAGTGGCGTAACACAAAATGTGGGGGCCCCCCTTCGAGCCATGCTGAGGGCCCACTCCCCCAACTCAGCAACAAATCACGGGTCGCGTCACACTCTGGGTTGCCTAGATTATCACGCTTGCGCAATACGCACAAATCTGCTGTTGAAGGGGTATGCCACATACTACACTAGGAGAAAGATAAAAATATGTGTTTTAATGCAATATACAGCACGCTTTCTGAGAATAACTGTCTAAAAAGCCAGAGTGTTTGCAATGGTTTTGTAGGGTAACACCAATCCAATACATGCAACTCACCAACAGTCCACAGGAACATTAATGCTTTGCTATTAAAAATGCCAAACCACAATGAAAACATGTCCAACTGGCTGCACGATGTAGACTAGTGTAATAACATTATAGTAAAGCATGCCAGGCCACATTTAGACATGCCTAGACTGGTTGCACCAAAATGCCAGTTGAAGCAATCACACTCATCAAGAAGAGAAAACACATTCAAGCCTGCGTCTCTGTGGCCTCTAACAACATGGCCAAACTCTTTACAATCTGTAAGTAACTGTTCAATCTTGTTGCGGTCTTTACCGCTCCTGTTCTCTCCTAGGCCCTCTGTATGGCTCTGTTCTCTCACCGCTCTGCTAAAACTCAGGACATCCAGGGTTACACACTTCCTGAGGCAGAGAGTGGGTGGGGGTAGATCTCTCTCCCCGTTGGAAAAGCCTCCCTGCCCCAATCAAACTTGAGCCGAACCACGTAAAGATCCGGAAGCAGCTCAACACGTTCATCTTCTCCTCTGCTTTCTCTCTCTCTCTCCCCTCCTGGCCTACCTGACCTACCTGTCTGCTGTACCGACTTGTTGCTGGGCTACCGTCAGAGTCTCACTATGTCCAGACTGTTTCTTGATCAGTCACCCCTGCACTGCCTCTGGGCCTAACACGCACTCAGGAGCTGTAACTGTAACCCTACAGTCCCTTGTTCTCCTTGCACTACCCAGAGCTGCACTGCCCTGTTTTTCCCTCCACTCTCCCTTGCACTCCCCCCCCTTTCCCCTTTCACTTCTCGTTCTCACACCTGCTCAATCTGAATGACACAAGGCCGAGTAAGATAGTTTGTCTTGTCCTCCCTCTATCTTGCCTCCCGTGTCTTGTCGCGCCTAGAAACACTTGTGTACAGTCGCGTTATTAATGCCTTGTATCTTATCATTTTATCATAGGTGCCCAGACAAATATAGAATGCCCGAGTAAGAAACGACTTATCTGGCAGCACCCAAATGCCAGTCTAGCCAGGTAATTACACCTAGCAGGACTGCTTTATCAGAAATGCCCAGTTACAAAAAAAAGTCATGCCAAACTGAGGAATTACAACACTGGCAGAACCAAAATGCCTCTCTAGCCACTAATACCACATATCATGCCTGCTTAGACTGGACATGGACAACCATTATGATTTGTCACACTATCCCGCCCCGCCCACAAACATTCCCTCTCCCTCCCAACCCTTCCCCAACCTCCAAAATCAGATGCTTGGCCCAGAATTACCTCCACGTCCCTCTTCCTTGTCCCAGGGCATACATTGGAGGCTCCTTCACTCATTGGTAAGTACTGGGATGAGGAAGAGTCGGACTAGGAGCAATGAAGATTACAGGTAGCTAAGTGAGGCATTACCTCCATGTACCTCTACCTCATCCCAGCACTTGTGTATGAGGCACACTGCCTCATACACAAATAGTGGGACGAGGAAGAATAGGGCTAGGAGTAACGAATATTACTAATACATAAACAAGACATTAAACACAAGTAGTGGTGCAACACCATTGAGTTCACTGGGATTCAGCACTCCTCCCCCCGAAATGTTGGGCTATGTTGACTCGACCTGGCTGACCTTCAGAGCAGTTGCCGGAAAGAATAGGACAAAGATGTTAAACGGCACCTGGGTTTTGCTGTCAACAAGAGCCTAGGAATTAATAACATAAATCATTTCACTGTTAGTACCTGCATTCAAATGCCAAATTATTTAGCCAATTGAAATCGTGATGTGGGTTTAGTACTTTTATGCCAGGGGAGTGATTGGAAGGGTAGAGAGGGAACATTTGAGCACTCAATTCTCGCAGCAGTCCATAAGTGGGAACTTTAAACCTTAAAGGAGAGAGTTAACTTCTTGTAACATTGAAGCTGCACTAGAATAGTCCCATTAAAATGCGTAAAGAAATTGGATTCCCCCACACAAATAAATACGGCCCTCCCCCACCGCCCGTGAAGTTAGCGCCTCTCCCAACATTTGAAGGGTTAGCCCCGCCGAAATGTAGTTTTTGTTGCACCCCAGAACACAAGCACACACACCATTCGCCATATACACACATGCACACCCAGCCATCTATACATTTAAGCGTGCACCCTTTCACCATCCACTCACACAGGCAGCCACCTAAACATTTAAGTGTGCACGCTTTCACCATACACTCACACACGCACCCGTCATGGGGTTAAGGGGAGCCCTATTACTTCAAATAGAAATTGTTTCTTTTTGAAGTCCCATTGACTTCATAAAGAAATTATTTCCTTTAAGGACTGAACCATAACGGAAATAATTTCTTTATGAATTCAGAGTGAATTCAAAAAGATACTGGGGGTCATTATGTCCCTGGCGGTAGCCGTGCCGGTAAATATCGCCACGGGAGTCATGAATTTTCCGGTGCTCGGGATTGGGCAATTACCAGTGCATTACAGCCCCGGCAAACCCAGTAATTGCCCATTCCTAGGTGCAGGAAAATATTACTCCCATTCCCATTTGAGTCTCATTGGACACAATTGAATGGGGAGGCCGGATGCACCGGCACAATTCATGAATGGTGCCGGTGCATCCGTCGAGTTGTGCGCGCAGGTGCGTTCTGACAGCCAGGTCAGACCTGGTGGGCTGAAAGGCACCCGCTTGCAGAACTCTTAGTTTGCCAGTCCAGAAACAACGGAACCGGCAAGCTTACCGGTTCCATTGTTTACAGACCGGCAAACTCATAATGAGGCCCACTGTTTCTTTTTGAAGTCATAGGGCTTCCCCAACCCATGACATGGAGGCCTCCAGCCTAGGGTCTTCCATTGCATGGGGTGGAGGGATCCCTCAGACTTCAAAAGGAAAGTTTCTTTTTGTAGTCAATGTGCCTTCATAAAGACATTATTTCTGTTACAGAAAGATTTTTTTTATGAATGCAAAGTGAAATCAAAAAGAAAGATACATTTTTCTCCAAATGGGGCTACCTCACAGGCCAGTGACCTCAATGTCGTGTGTGCAACGGATCTGCTGATGGAGTGGGGCATTCAGCACTCGGGAGTATGCATGCATCTGTGCTACCACCGTCCCAACGGTTCGCTCATGGGATGCCTATCCCTCAACTGGCACCCCCCAGCCTCAACCAAAGCAGTGGAGGAAGGGAGTTTTAATCTGCATTGTAGGAGTCCATAGGACTCCAAGGGGATTTATCAGATTTATCATGGGCCCGCTGCATATGTTTTGCTTTTTGGAGGTAAAGTTACAACGTCCCATAATATGCAGCTGAGCCCGACGATGAATTTGGTCCAACTGTACACATCGCGTAACCCTTAAATGTGGCAGTAACGCTATTACAGTCACATTTAAGGGTCTGGCAAATCACGCATTTGCCTGCATCTGGGGGTAAATGCACCGTAAATGTGCTTATTTTCAACGCAATTACAGCGTGGTAATACCGCCGACGGTAGTTGCGCTGAAATTTACCGAATGGGCCCAATGCGGAATTACTGTTCTGCCAAACCTATGATCCAGTGCCGCTAATAACACCGGGGTGGGGGTTGCGATAACACTATTAGCCCCGACGGTATCCCGGCGGTAATACCACCGGGATACCACCCAACTCGCGATGATGCCCAGTGTGTCCTACTTGATCAGTAGTGGTTTACCTCTGTAGCAAACGCACAGTTGATAGTTCCGCTGTGTCTCTTAATTCCCTTGTATTATCTACAGTTGCTTGAAATCAAGGGGCTTGCCATATTCAGCTGCAAGGACATTACTCCTTCATCCACATAATAGGCCTGCAAATCTGAAAATAAACAGCACTAACCCGTCTTAACAAATTAGATTTCCTTTTTTGTGAAGGTGCTAGCACTTTGTGAAATGTATATTTTAATTTGCCATGCCTGCACTTATGGGGCAGCAGTAGCATTTGTCAGGAAGCAAATACTTAATAATTGTAACGACTTTTGAAGACTCTAAAAAATAAAATGCAAATGTTTAAAAGTTTGCTTGTATAAGAAAATACACACACATATTGTTCATTTTTAATTGTATGTGTAAGAGAGGAGAGTATAACATATGGCGGGCATTCACTTTTTAAAATTAAACTGCTTTTTTTCACTCAAACTGAAATGAAGAGCCAGGAATCTTCCTGCAAAGCAGCCCCCTCCCCCAGTCCTCTGTTGGTGTACTGGGCAGCCTCTTCCACATTGCAGTGGTACGCGCATTGTAATGCATCTGGAAAGAGGGCGAGGTGTCAATGCAGCCAATTAGTGATTCTCAATGACAAAGGCCCTGCCTGAATGACTCAGCCTTGCACTTTACACGGCTACAGGATTCACCTATTGTAACCCCAAAACCACTCAAATCACAGGGAGCTTGACATTTAAAATTTCCCTCTAGTTCTCACAAATGAAAACGTAACTTGGAGCTGGTTTTATTATATGTGTAATTGTTTTGTAGGAGTATTGCCGATTATTGGCTGTTTGCAGGCAGAAAAAAGTTAATTCAAAGACAGTTTTTTTTTTTTGTTTTTACTGTCAATGGGCAAGTTCTGTGTTGTGCTCTTGAATTGCACGTGTGGGACTGAGCTGCAGGACAGATACTCTCTGTGATGAGGGCCGGCAAGTAGTCAATAGGGCTGCAATACTCAAATGAGCATAAGAAACCTTTTTTTTTATTTACTTGTTCATTATTTAAAGGTTTTACTTAAAATAATATTCCTGATCAGCACGCGCTGAGTGTAAGTTACACTGCCTGTGAAACAGAAAGCTAAAATGCTGGAGCAGTTACACTTGAAATCAGGTCTTACAATTGTGTTCTGTGTGTACAGAACAGCAGTTTGTAAATTGCTGCATTCTGGTCAGGTGGTGTTATTAGCATTAGTGCATCTGTCAGACACAGGTCTCAAGCAGGTTGTTTTCTTAACTTTATGTGGCAGTGGCAACAAGAGTAGAAAGAAGAGCAAAGCACGTCCAAATCAAACTAAAAACAAGCATTGGCAAAGCCAACTGCTTTGGCTTTAATATATGCTTTGAACATTGGATCAGCGTGGAATGACTGAAAGAGGGGTGATGAGGGGCAAGGAAAGGAGATGTGGCAAGGGAGAAAGGGTAATGTGGAGTGACTAAAAGGGGTGGTGTGTAGCCAGGAAAAGAGGTTTGAGGATAGAAGGAAATCTGCATAATTACCACTATGATCTTTTTACCGTTACTGTTACTGCCACTTGGTCCCCTGTGTTTCCCATGGGATTACAAGTGGTGGTAGGGTAGTGTGGTGGTAGGGTAGTGTAATTCCCCCTTTATGGAGCCCATAGTACCCCAGGGGGATTTTTGGCAGATTTAAAATGAATGTACCTTCTAAAATATCCTCCCGGTGACATTCATAGCAGCAATTTGAAAGCTGTAGAAACAACCATTTGTGAGTGACTGGAACCAGTTCAAAACATCTTCATTTAACTGGACTTTATATTAGTGCAAGGGGCTAACTTGGGTGTCCCCACGTAAGGGTGTATTAAAAACAGTTGTGGCATTAGGCTTTTGGGACTATTGGATTGTATGTATGAAAATGCATTTCTGCGGATACAACATTTCTTCTACCTGCTTTTTATTCAACATATGCAACAAAACAAAGCTAAATGACTTTTATAAAACAAAACCTGTAATGAAACGTCATTCCACATATTCCAGGTAATGTTGCCTAATAAACCCAGAAGCACAGCTTACATTCTATCTCCATATGCATGCTTTGTTTTCAATGAAGACTCCTGTAGCCCACTGGTGGTAGATACAATCAGAAGTGGCAATACATTAAAGATCTATGCTGGTAGATGCATTATTTGTCAAAGTTGTTATTGACCGAGCAAAGTGAACTTGTACTACTTATGCAGCTTATTAATTTGTCACAACACACTTTATTCTGCACTGAAATTCAGATAAGAAACCATAAGCCAATAAGATGCATTTGAATTACATCAAAGGTTAAATGTTGCATGCTGATCATGTCTTGTTGTGATGCGGGCCATGAATGTGTGAACAGCTTGTGTGTGGAGAGGGTGAGGGCAGGGTGAAACCAATGTCATTTATTTTGCCACCCGTGAACAGCATTCTCCCCTATTCACACTCAAAGTATTGTTTGCTATAGTAGGTATGGCTGATGAGCCAACACCTAAAACATGAGAATTGGGAAAACATTCTGTAAAGTAGAGCAGAGAAAGGAACACATTCATATTGTTCCAATGGCACAGTTACCGGAATGCAGTGCAATTCTAATGGGTAATATATGTTTAATATAACCAGATCAGTTCTGTATGATCCTTAAAGGTAAGTTTTCACTGTTTAGTGCATGACTCTGTTCTCTTCCACCTTTAGCACGCTGTCTATTTTGTTTTCTGTAAAATAATTAGCTATGCACATGTTTCAATGGGCCTGTCCCCTGACCTTGTGAAAAAGAGATATTGTTCAAATTGTGTTAGCAAATATAACAGAAGTATACCTAAATGTGTCTCTGGTTATTCTTACAGATACAGTAGAACATAGCAGAACATTTGGCCTTCCCCCGATATGTATTACATTGATTTATTTATATGGTTAAATCTTTCATTACTTCATCCCTCTTGCCCCCTCCTTCTTTGCAAAGATATCATTGCATATTCTGCCACAAAAGCAAACTGTAAATGAATGGAATGCTGCCATTCTTGCATTGATAAAAAAAAATGTCTATTAACATTTTTACTTTTAATCCATAAACAAGAGAGGAGCCCTTAACATGCCAGGCCACTTTTCAATGTGAATGCATAAAAAAGCAACAACACTGTGAAGATAAATGGAGGGGTCTCACTGGAAGTCCCCTTAAACCTGAAAGGGGTGAACACAACACTGTACACATGGAGTACAGGCTGTATAAGAATTAAAAGAAATATATTTGGTCTCATTTACTGAGAAACATCCAGTACCATTTCCATAGCACAACTCACTAGCCAGACAAGAAGCAACCTAACCCACTCCTGAGTCGTCGGTCATCCTCAGTGGGCAATCCCTCATCTACTCCCACACCAAAGGCCCTATAAATATCTTAAAACAGATGCACAAAATACTCTGTGCCATGAATATATATTGATATCAACAGCAGAACACCATTACAGTAGGCCGCCAACCTCTCCCATCTTGTTCTATCAAGTAAGATGGACAATAAGGAACCAAAATAAGTATCAGGCCTGGTTACAACTCCCACATAGCTTAGCTTCACATCCTGTCAATAGCATATATTCTAGATGTAGAATTTGACGTAATCAGGAGATTACTACATGGCATGGGAGCCCAAGTATCAGAGAGGGCATGAACTCTCTCAAGGTAGTCACAAGGTCAACCTTCACCCTCAGGTACTCCATGGACTATCAACCCTTTTTCGCCTGAGTAGCAGTCTTTACAAGGATAGACTTTAGTAGGTCCTCAGCCTTCTCGGCATTCCAGAAGATGTATTCCTTTTCCTTCCACTTATCTTGGAGTTTTACCGGATTGAGCAATTCTGCCTTGAATCCTTGTGCTAGGAAAGCTTTCTTTATAGAGTTCAGTATCCTTTTTTCTGTCATTGGTGCCAAGTCCGGGAAGAACAGGATTCTATGTTGATGGTATGCCAAGGTTCTCTTTTCCCTCGCAGTCTTTAAACTTATCTCTGTCATTTGCATCCAAAACCATTATAGTACTGGGACGAGGAAGAGTGGACTAAGAGTAAACACTAACAGGTCATTTCACCACTCTGGTACTGAGACGAGGAGGAGGCCAGATGACTGCTGTGAGGGTCAGGCGTGGCCCAATAACTATGGCCAGGCAAGTGAAAATAAGTGTTCACACATGCAACCTGATAAATAGTTGCAGTTGTATAAGAACAGTGAGAACCAGCAGAGAATATGGGCCGATGAAAAGGACGCAGACAACCATGAAGCCAGGAAGACGCTGAGGCCATTGCGGGCTGCAAGAGGGTCTGGAGCAGCACAAAGCCTGTTTCCTTGTGTTCCCCGTTGGGAGTGGGGAACATGAAGACACCGTCAACTGCTGCAGGAAGAGCTGGAGAGGGTGAGCGCTGCTCACCGGAGCTCCTGGGGAACGAGAGAGGAGCGAGTAAGAACCCAAGAGCGAAACCAGTGCACACGGAGGAGCGGCCACACACCAGTGAGTGACTGGGAAGGTTCACTCAGGCCGGGGTGCTCCAGGGGCATGGTGTGGGTTGCATCGAATGCTGAACAAGCAAGAACATATGGAAAAGGGGTCTGGAGACCAAAAAGTTGATTATTGAATACTTCGCGAATTGCCAAACAAGTAATATGTTTTGAATACTGCTAAATGGGTTGAATGACCAAATATGAACTATTGAATAACGAGCAAGTTGAAAAGCTCTGAATAAGTTTTGATTGCTGAACTAAGGAGAAGGATATGAGAATATTGAAAGTATGAAACTGAAATTAAAGTACATTTGCAAACGAGCAAAATTGAAAGAAAAAGAAATTGCAAGCAAAGTGAAAAGAGTGAAAAGATAAAACTATTGGATGGTGTGAAAGCAAGGTGGTAACCAGAAGAGATATCATGAAGGAAAGTGTATGATAGTCACATGTTGAGAGAGGTAAGAAGCCAGTAAAGTGAACCAGAAATATAAGTGGATTTATAGCACAGGTGCAGAGAGGAAACCTGTGTTGTCAAGGGAGTCCTATCAGGAAGAATGAACTGTCCTAAAGTGCCAACGGTTATCATTTGCATGACCTGTGACGGGTGGACCGCATGGTCCGACAACTGCGCCTAGACCATGGAACCCTTCCTTGGAGTAAACCAATGTGGCAGTGTAGAGCGGGAGTAAATTATATATAATGATAGTGTTCAGACATTGGCAGATCATATTTAGTTTTCAACTCCAGAAAGATGAGAACGCTCCCCCTTCCACAATATCCCCTAAAATGAGGATATGTTTATGAATAAACAATAAGAGGGTACTGATATCTATAATCTCTGAATTCTGCCATAATGGTTGAGAAAGCGTGATTTTTCTTGCCCAGCCCATACATCTCATGACCATTCTCCTAGTCTTAATGACCTCTTACGTGGCTATAGGACTTGTTTACAACCCCTTTCTCCCATATAGGAATTACAATGGCGTGAGATTGCTAATCCCTGCACATTCCATCAGTTTATGGGGTGATTGGGGTTCTCCATGTCACCCCATATACCATCTCACTCATTGGACATCGCTAGTTGTGCTAATATTGGGTAATCCAATTCCCCTTTCCGAGAAAGAGCTTTGTAAAGTGAGTAGGGCAATTCGAGGTTAGGAACCTTGTGAGAGCAAGTCTCTCAGGATAGCGTCATCTATATCAAATTCAATTTTAGGGCTAGCGATGAGGGTATTTTGCAGGATATACACACATCTAGGTATCATCAGCATCTTATAAAACGTAGCTCTCCCTAATAGTGATATTGATAACAATTTCCAGTGTTTAGCATCCCAAGAAAAGAAGGAGGTTATTAGTTCTGCTGGTCTCTGCATACATGGATGGCCAGGTATTTAAATGTATCTCGAGCTATTTGGTAGTTTACATCTTGGTGGGATCACTAGATCGTCTCCTTGTACAGGAAATGGAGATGACTTATGCACCAACATACCATCTTCCCTACCAGAAAATTTCGCAATCCTTTGAGCCCAATGTAACCCCAGGAGTCAAGACAACAACGTATACACTTAAAACGTCAACATACTCATTCTATACACCCACATTCTATAACAACAAACTGAAATACTTTACGCATGCTCCCCACCTTCCTATACTTCAGAAACAAATACATGAATGACTCTGTTCTTCCAAGACTGCCCAGTGACAACAGGTTACTGATGATGACCATGACACCCTGCTCCATAGCACAACCATCTTCCTCTAAGCTATGTGCCCCATTCTCTCATTGCACAGTACTCTTGGACTTTATATAGCTAGGTATATACGCTATGCCCTGTTTGGTTCACAAACTCATTGGCTGCTGTTAGCTCTCTTAATATTTATTTTTTAAACGGCCAAAGTGAGATCTTCAGACAGGACAACAAGGATGGACTGCAAACAAAATGTGGCCCAGGAGATGTTTTTTAAAGTGGCACCAGATTACACTGTGCAAGAAAGCCAAACCCCACTAAGCATAGATGGATGGTACTCTGTCCAAGAAAGTATTCAAAAATGCGTCCAAATTATGCATTTTAAAGTACATACGTCTCTATATAAGGTAAAACATTTTTGTTAAGATTCAGGAGAAACATACTGGAAGATTTATAACAAATTCTTTGCTTACAAGGTATGTGGGGAATGATGAGAGATGTAAAGAAAGGGGTTTGTGACGAGAGAGAAAAGGTAAGATATGATATGATAGGTTATATATAATGCTGTTAATACCCAGGGGTTTCTAAGCGCGGACCCGGGAATCGAACCTGTGTTGCATTGTGTTGTCTTGCTGCCAAGGCGAGCATGTTGCCTCTGAGCTATCCGAGGAGCACATAACTAGGCTACCCACAAAAAAAGATGCCCCTGTGGTTTAGACCCACTGGGAAATCTTCAGAGTTCTCTGTTGGCCACTCCACGAGTGCTGGACAATAACATTGCCTTGCATCAATCATTGAGCGTGACTCGTGGCCTGAAGGGGAACCTTTACTTGTGGGTCAGACCGACACATGCCAAGCTAGTTTGCACCTATGAACTTGGTAAAGATAAGGCCACACTTTTCACCAGAAGAAAGCAAAATGAAAGTGGGGAGACAGACCCAAAGCTGATACTGGCAAAACATCAAGTTTAAGATTTAAGCTAAGGATTTCTGGTTAACCAGTCTGCAATTGTTTAGACTTTAGAATACACATGTTTCTTTCATATCTGAGTTCAATACCAGCCATCAAAATTTTCAAACTCTTGGGGTGTCCGGGATTGGCATACAATTCTTTCCTGCAACTTTCCAATGGAAGTAAAGATTGGAGGGTTTTTCATGGGATCTTTGACCTTCAAAGAAGACAGCATTTACTGCATGCTGTATTCATAAGAATATTGCATGCTGTAAAGACCACTGACGTCATAATTAGTGGCAGTAAAAACAGGCAATTACCTTCTGATTTTTTCATTGCTTCCAACCTTATACAGAAGGCATAAGTATGCCCTTCATATGCAACAAAGGTGCAGAATGAGAGGCCTAGTGTTCAATGTTGGTAAGTAATTTGCCAACCTATAGAAATCCTTAGAGACATGCTGCTCATAAAGTAATATGCCAACCAACCCCTTGCCATGAAGATGATGTAGTTTAACCTTTATCGATATAGGGATGGTTCCAGGTGGAGCCATCAGATATGTGTAACCCAATTAACTGTTTAACTTGTATTGAATCTATATGTAGTCAAACCCCCTAACATATCCCCTTTCCCTGTAGGTATGTAAACTGATATTATGTTATGACATCTTTCATGACACATTTATAGTATTAAAGCTACTGTCTTTTATAAGTATGTCTAGAGTGACAAGATTTGAATGCTTATATGCTGTCGCAGCTTTTTTTCGATATGAATAAAGTTTGGTTTTGCCATGCACCTTGTCTACTCTGTCATTGAGTCTGGTTTGGATTGACTCTGTTTCCTCTGGGTTTACCTGGGACTTTTGGGCCACCTTAACACTGACCTATGTAGATTCCTGTCTGGGATTGTGTGGCTTTACCCCTTTGGGTGTCTGACCCTTCCAAATCCATGGGTGTGCTTGGAGGGATGGTTGGCAATTGGCTAACCGCCACTCTCTTTAAGTGATGCTTGGTGTGTGATTGGAAATGTGTTAACTCTGCCTCCTGAGGGGGATTAAATCAGACCCTCTTGCCCACTCACCTTGTCAACATCTGGATCTATGAACCTGCAATCTGAAAGTCCTACTGCTCGAGGAAGGGCAGAAACTATGTACCAGAATCCTTTGATGCTCAATGAATCCAATGGGGAAGCTGTACTGCTCCAGAACAACCAGAACACCCAACGGGACTCCTTTCCCCTCAAACGTTGGGGACAGCTGAATCTCAGCCCTGTTAAAAGGCCTTGTCTCTCTGATGTTCCTGACAATGCTTGCAACGCTGGACTCACGTGCCTCTTTGCTGCCATGACCCTGAAGACTCCATGTCAAACCGATCAGAGAATCTTCAACCCAGGACATTAACTAGCATAGGACTCTGCACAACGGTATACAGCCAAAAGATCCGATCCCATTACTGCGACCCACATAACACCTTTTTTTGAGTGAATTCTAACACATTTCATCGAAAATATAGATGGGGGTTCGGTTGGGGTATTAATTAAGGTGGGAGGGATGTAGGCGGGCTGTGGGGGTCAGGAGGGTCTCCCCCTGCATTTATTTTCAATAAAATGTGGTAGGATTCGCAAAAGAAATTCAATTTATGAATAACCCCCGCCAGGGGTTTCGCAGGCACTCAGGCCGCAAGGCCAATGATACGTGGGAGCCACTGCTGGTGAGGGACCGTGTCTCGATGTATCTTACGAAACGCCTTCTGTGTGAGCGTCTCGTGTCTTCGGAAGAGCGTCTGTCTTCCCGAGTGTAGTGGTTTTTTTCGATCGCCGTCTTCTCTCCTCATGGGTTTTCGGTCGCTTTCCCCTCTGGACCTGGGTGAATTCTGGCAGATGTATCTGCGCCTATCTTGAGTATGCGGTTTTCCTGGCGTGTGTAACGGTGCGTTCTTGCACATGCCCCTGTAATGATCCATGCCCCCACATGCAGCGCATTGCTGACCTATGGCCGGGCATTCCCCGGCATGGGGGTATTCGTACCCGCATTTGTAGCATGTGGCCTCAAGGCGTTTACCTCCTCGAGTGGGGTTAGAGTTTGTTGACTGTTTCAGAGTTTTCGCTGTGTTGTTGTAGGGACACTTTTCCTAGATTGTCTAGTTGTGAGTCAACTAAAGCTTCCATGTGGGCCAGTGATAGGATTTCCTCCAGGATACTGGGGACAGAGATGAAAGTTGTGAATACCCTGTTCTCACAAGACCATTGTCACTGGTCCCATCGAGGGCTTCCCTCTGTGATGCTGGAAATGCATTGGAGGGACATGGCCTCCGTATCCTTGTCCTTTACTGCTTTTTATCCTGTGTTCTGTTGTGTTTTCCGCACAGGAGTTCATGTGGGACTCCTGGCAGTGCAGGTCTTCCTTCCTGCTGTTCCGACAGCACCCATTGGGATCCAGGCTCCAGTGGGAGACGAGGCAGAAGACTTTCCTGTGGGAGAGGTACTCAACCCGAAGGACCACCCGACCTTCAATGCTTGCTAGCTGAAGGGGGACCCTCACGGGCGGACTTCTGTAAGGGACAGAGAGAGTGCCGTTCTCTCGAGGGTCTGAGGAAACAGACCCTGTCCCAGGCACAGGAGAAGTGCCTAGGACATTCCAGATGTATTGGGAGGGTGAGCTCCTTGCTAGTGAGCCCACTAAGCCTGAACCTGGTGCCCTCAAGAGGTTGGTGGCCCCAAGGTTTACAGGCCCTTCCTGCTGCAGTTGGCACATGACGTGCCCTTAGCTGGTCATCTTGGTACCAAGAAGACTAAGCAGAGGCTCTCGGCCCATTACCACAGGCCCCGGATAGGAGAAGAAGCGGAGTCGCACTGCAGGACCTGCCCAACTTGTCGGTTGTCTGGCAAGACTGGAGGCAGTGTCATTGCCCCACTGCAGCCATTGCTAGTGGTTGGCACACCATTTGAGAGGGTGGGCATTGACTTTGTCAGTCCCCTTGACCCGCCCACCTCAGGTGGGCATCGGTTCATCCTGGTCTTGGTTGATCATGCCACCAGGTGCCCTGAGGCTATAGCTCTTCTGACGTTACTGTCAAGGTGGTTGCCAGGACTCTCCTGGGCATTTTCACCCGTGTTGGATTCCCTAAGGAGGTTGTCTCTGACCGAAGATCCAACTTCATGTCTAGTTACATGAAAACCATGTGGAAAGAGTACGAGGTAACCTATAGGTTCTCCACCTCTTACCATCCCCAGACCATTGGTCTGGTTGAGAGCTTTAATAAAACTCTCAAGGGCATGCTAGGTGCTTTGGAAGAGCCCCTAAGGAGGAAATGGGATCTCCTCCTGCCATGCCTGTTGTTTGCTTACAGAGAGGTACCTCAAGAGGGTGTTTGTTTCAGCCCCTTTGAGTAACTCTTTGGACATCCTGTGAGGGGGCCCCTTGCCTTGATCAGAGAAGGTTTGGAGGCCACCCCTCCAGGTCCCGCCAAGCAAGTGGGGGACTATGTGTTAGGCCTCAGATGGAGGATGACACAGATGATGGGTCAGGCAACAGCAAATCTCAAGTCCAACCAGGAATTGAATAAGGACTGGCATGACCTTAAAGCCTTGCAAGTGGATTGAACTCCGGGACAGGAAATCCTTGTGATGGAGCCTACCAAGCCTAGAGCTTTGGCAGACAAGTGGACTGGACCCTTCAGGATCATCTCCAAGAAGCGCAAAGTCAATTATCTGGTTGACATGGGAGTCCCTGGGGTAGCCCCTCAGGTATTGCATGTTAACAGGCTCAAGCCTTTCGACAGGCGAGCAGAAGTCTCATGTCTCTTCCTATCTTCAGAGCAAGAAGAGGATGAGAGTGAGCCCCTTCTCGATTTGCTGCATAGCAACCCTCAGGATGGCTCAGTGGAGGGAGTACATCTCTCTCCCGATCTGATGACAGAGCAGCAGAGGGCCTCCAGCAGTAGGCCTCTCTGTTTTCACTGACACCAGGCCTTACACGGTGATGTAGGCACGAAATTGACACTGGTCACAGTGTGCCTGTCAAAAGCCGTTGCTACTGTATGTCAAATAAAGTTAAGAAACACATCCAGGCTGAGGTCGCCAAGATGGTGGATCTGGGTATTATTGAACCCTCAACCAGTCCCTGGTCCAGTCCCGTGGTCCTTGTCCCCAAGACAAGTTCCCAGGCAGGTACCAATGATTGGAGGTTCTGTGTGGACTACTGAGGAGTCAATGCCGTCAACAAAACTGACACGCACCTATTGCCCAGGACTGATGAGCTTGTGGACACCATAGGTGCTGCCAAATTTGTGCAGGCTATTGCAAATAGCTCTGACGGACCATGCCAAGGAAAAGATGGTGTTCTCAACACCCGAGGGACTTTACCAGTTGAGGGTCATGTCTTTTGGCTTGAAGAATGCCCCTGCCACCTTCCAGAGATTGGTCAATCATGCTCTCAGTGGGCTGGAAGCCTTTTGTGTGGCCTAATTAGACGACATAGCCATCTACAGTTCTACCTGGGAAGAGCATTTGACACATCAGGATAAGGTGTTGCAGGCCTTGAAAAGGGCTAACCTCACTATCAAGGCCACCAAGTGCCAGACAGCTCAGGGGAAATTCACGTATCTTGGTCATGAGGTAGGAGGGGGTCAAATCCAACCACTTCCCAGTAAAGTACAGGATGTACATGACTGGCAGACTCCCACTACTCAAACCCAGGTGAGAGCCTTTTTGGGCCTCACTGGGTATTATTGCAATTTCATGGCAGACTATGGATCCATAGCTGCACCCCTGACAGCTCTGACTTAACCCAAACAGCCTAGGAAGGTTAATTGGACTGAAGACTGTCAGAGGGCCTTTGATGGCTTGAATGAAAGTCTGTGTAGGGCACCTGTGTTGTGTGCGCCTGATTACAGCAAGCCTTTTATCATTCAAAATGACGCCTGCGACACTGGAATTGGAGCTGTCTTGTCCCAGTTAGATGACAAAGGAAGGGGACATCGTATCATATTCATCAGTAGACAACTCAAGGGTAGAAAACATAGGTGGGCTACTGTTGAAAAGGAATGCGTTAGTGTAGTTTGGAGCCTTAGGCACTTTAGGCCCTACCTTATGGGGTCTACCATCTAGGGCCAAACAGCTCATAAGGCCCTGAAGTGGATTATGCAGATGAAGGGTGAGAACCCGAAACTGCTCAGGTCGTCCATTAGCCTGCAAGGGGTAGACTTCAACATAGAGCATAGACCAGGGAAAAGTCACGATAATGAAGATGGCCTTTCCAGAAGGTATGTTGACCATCTGGATAAGGGTGTCTATCTCGTGGGAGATTAGGCACCCTAACCTCTGTCTGGGGGGGGGGACTGTGATGCTGGAAATGCGTCGGAGGGCAGGGCCTCCGTATCCTTGTCCTTTACTGCTTTTTATTTTGTGTTCTGTCGTGTTTTCCAGGCAGGAGTTCATGTGGGACTCCTGTCGGTGAAGCTCCCACCTTATGGCACCCATGGGTGGGGGTACAACCCTGTGCCCCTAGTGTATGTTTTTGGGCACCTGTGTGTGGCCCACAGAGCAGGCTACGGGCTGGTGGCAGCTCCGTACTGAATTGACTGGTGCCCTGAGTGTCCTCCATTTTGGGATGCCCAGGCCCTGTCATTGGAATCAGTAGATTCCTGATGGAGACAAGATGGCCCCCGTAGCCTCTTGCCCTCCATCACCTGTTATCTTGATCTTCCTGAAGTCCCGGGAAGCCCTGACTCTGTCCCTTCCCCCTGACTGGCTGTTGGATGGAATTTCCATATATGGTAGTGTGGGGAAGTGCCGACCAGACTGGCTGGAGCCTTCCCCAACGACCGTATGTTGTGTATACGCCTGTGGGTGGGTCCTGGGTGAATGCAATGTGTGACAAATACACATTCTGTGTTGTGGATGTCTGGAATCTGGTGTTTGACACCTCCTCGACAGAACTCGCATCACTCTGCTGCCTTGCCTGGAGCACTGGTAAGCACTGTCCTCGCGATCCAGCATATGCAAATGCCCAGGGAGCTGCCCTCCGCTCCTGGCATCTCTGCAGCTTCCCACAACGTCAGTTCCACTTCTCCCGGCTTGCTCGTGAGTCTCGACCTGGCTTCTCTCCGGTTTCCGCTCCTCCATTTCCTGCCTCTCCGGGTCTCCGCTTCTCCTCTCATTTCCCGCCTTGTTCCCACAGGGAGACAGAAGTCCCTCTCGTGCCATTGCATCCTGGATTTAAAGTTCCAGGCATCAATTACAATGCCAAAAGACTAGACCGCTAAGTGTCCAACCAAAGTCTTTCTTCTGTGTTTGATGCCTCTTCCTCTTCTCAGTACCAAAGTGATGTCTTTGTATGCAAGAGTCATTATAAAGAGGATTTATGTCTCTGTGGTGTCACGTCCCCTTCCCAGTACCTGAATGATGGCTACAGGGAAATTATCTATGGTAAAGATAGGGATGGGACCGACAGTAACCTACAAAGACCTGGGGGGTTTTAAGTTCACTGGAAAGAGAAATGGGGGATACCATGTCTCACCCATGGGCGCATCATCTCCACTCCCCAGGTCTCCTCCACCCAGGTGTTTCTCACTCACATATCCAACCCACAGGGTCATGATACAAAAGCAATGGCCTTTCCTTGACCACCTGGGAGGAGGATATATTGGGGAAAGAAGTGAGGACACCCTCACAGGCTTCAATATAATGACATTCCTAATCTTTGTGAACTTCAATATCATCATGTACCATCCCTATAGAGCCTTTAAAATCCTCTCACAACAGACTAGTGGAGCCTTCCAAACCATCAGACACTATTAACGTTGGGACATTGTCATCCAATGCCATATTTGTGGGAACCTCCATATCATGACACCTCATCTTTATGGCGGCTTCAACATAAAGACCTACTCTCTAACTTGGACTCTAACACTCCCCTCTGTTCTGACCCTCCTTAAACTTTCTTCTGCCTTTGACACAGTCAACCACTCCGTCCTCATAAACCTTGTCCATGATACCCTTGGCATCACGGACAGGGCACTGGCGTGACTTACCTCCTTCCTTTCAACCAGACCTTCCCAAGTGCAAATGGGTCCTTTTCTCTTATCCACCACACTCTCTACTTATGGAATCCCTCAGGGCTCTATCCTGTCACCATGGCCCACCTGATCTCCTCTTTCTCCCCTCATTTCCAGTGGAATACAGATGACACACAGCTCTCTTTCAAGCTGCAATCCTCTACCTCTTCCTCCTTTATATCTGACTGCCCGACTGCTATTCAGGCATGGTGCTCCGCCAATAACCTCTGCCTTAACGCCAGCAAAACAGAGATCCTTCTCATTGGGATGCCTGCTCCTTGTTTCCCTCCCACTCTCTGGCATGACTCCTTGGGGCCCCTCCCCTCACCCACCTTTGAGGCAAAAAACCTTGTCCACTGCATTCATCCTCCCTTTCCCTGTGGCACTTGCTGTTTTGGCCCATATCACATTTCTCCCTCTATCACTTCCCCCCATGCACTTACCACCTTTTCAAGCACTTGAACGGTAGGATCGTCACAAGACCAATATAACAATTTTTGTTGTTCTACTTTCATGATTCCCATGTACCCTCAGCCCCCATATTGTCTTGTGGCACCTGGAAGCACGTATAGGCGCCATACAAATGTCCAATAAATAAAGAATGACACCCATATTTGCAGAAATCTCTATATTGCCATACACCATCTCTGGAAGAGTTTAAGATCATCACACACTATCCCAGTGGGGAATTCAATATCATTACACACTATCTCTCTGGTGACTTCAATATCATCGTGCACCCTCCCAGTGGGCAGTTCAGTATCATCACACACCATCCCAGTGGGGACTACAACATCAAGAACCACCACTTCTGTGGGGACTTTGGGCCTCATTATGACCCAGGCGGTAAGTTACCGCCTGGGTCGTACCTTTACCACCATGGCGTAAACTATGTTTACGCCATGGTGGTTGGCGGACTTACCGCTCCATTCCGAGGTTGGCGGGGCGGTAAGTCCCAATCCCCATTTACCCTTCCCCATTCCCATTTTTGCCCCATAGGGCATAATGGGAGTGGGGAAGGCGTTAATTACGCCACCGTAAATTACGGTGGCGTAATTAACATCAAGGTCCCTTAGCGCCATGGATTTTAACACCTGCTAAAAGCAGGTGTTAAAACCTCCATGGTGCTAAGGGACCTCGGAATCAGGCGGTAAGGGTCGGCGCTGTTTATGCCGCCGTAAACCCCTTACCGCCTGAGTCGTAATGAGGCCCTTTAACTTTATCACACACCATCCATGTCAACTTTATCACACACCATGCATGTCAACTTTATCACACACCATCCATGTGGGAAATTAAATATTATAGGGCACCATCTGTGTGGAGATTTCAATTTCAGTCTGATCCCCTCTGAATAATGTAGCAGAATTGCATATGTTTGCTGATTAGTGGGGTCGTTTCTCCACCAAGGGAAGCACATCTGTATTCACACATGGTACACACTTTTCAATGCAAGGAAAATCCACATCTCCGCCCATAGCTTGTTTGGGACAGGCTCAAAGGACTCTGCAAAACATACATATCTGACCCTTCTAAACAAGGCATTTTCAGTGTGAACTCTTGCTGTCCCACTATTGTTTCTATCCCTCATACAGTGATGGAAATGTGTTTTTTTTGTTTTTGGGGAACTCTCTACGGTATGCCATTTAACACCCATTATAGTGAAATGCACTACCAGCAGCCATGTTGGTGCTCAGAACTTCTCAGTACATTAGTGATAATAATAATGCACTGAAAGAACTGACCAGTGCACCATTTGCAATGGAGCACAGCCTCTATGAAATGGGCAAGTCACCTTTGTGAATAAAGCCTGTAAAATATATTGCATCCCCAGAGCTATTTTGTGATATCTGATATTTTCTGAATTGGCCCATTGATGTATTATAGGGAAATATTCTAAATTGCAAGATAGCGGGCAAAAAAGAAAGGTGACACATGCTAAAATTCATCATAACCTCCCCAGTACTGAATATCAGGCAGCTAAAGTAACTCTTGATTTAAAAAAATGCCAGGAAAGAAAGTCACTATGGGCCTCATTACGAGTCCGGCGGTAACCGAGGCGGTAAAATCGCTTGGTTACCGCCGGACTCGTATTACCATTCCCCCTCCGTGATTCCCGGAAATACTGTGGCATTACAACCCTGGTTTTCCGGGAATCACGGAGGCGGAATGGTGTTAATCCCCATTCCCATCGAGTCCTATGGGACTCGATGGGAATGGGGATCATGGAAACACCGGCAGCATCTCGTAATGCTGCCGGTGTTTCCTCGTCCGCCTGCAGGCGGGCGATGTTAAACCCGCCAGGTCAGACCTGATGGGAACATCACCTCCCGCCTGCAGGAGTCGGGATCAGGCAATGCGGAAACAGCGGTGGCGGCGGGTTTACCGCCACCGTTATTTCCAGACCGCCTGAGTTATAATGAGGCCTATGAATTGTTTATTATACCTAGAGCCAAACAATAAACTGTACTTTTGAAATATTCTGTGCACTAAAATAATGAATAATACATCAAACAGTGTACAGCTATGCTCTAAAATAGCTAAAAATAAACATTCTGAAGATATTCCAGGGGTAGCTTCAAAGTGATAATACACACTTGCAGACTACATGTTATCTCAGACCATCCCTTTAGGGAACTGGTCTTGAATATCATCAGACTGCCCCACCCCCACCAGTTGGGCAATGTATAGCAGCTAAATGGAATTCTTTGTCTACTTAAATTGGATCTTTCACTAGACAGTATTATCATACATACAATTGAGGTATGCATTTTCAGTATACCCAAAGACCACCCTGGAGGGAATTCAGCACCATTATAAAAAATCGCTTTGGAGTCATCAATAGCAGCATAGAAAATCCACAAATCCGAAGTCATACTATAACATTGCATGGGAACCTCAACCTCCTCACTCGAATATCACCATCTAAGTGGAATTATCAATGGCAAAATTCATAATTCCTGTAAATAGTCAAATGTCATTGCACACCATCCCTATGCAGACTTGAACACAACTGAAAAACATCCACATTTTGGCAATAATCTCAGACTATCCATGGCAGGATCTCAACATTATCACAAACTACTCCTGTGGAGACATCTTACAGAACCTCCCTTTACATTCTTTGAATTACATATCATCTTGATGGGGACATCTTAATCATCACACACTATCACTGTATGGACATTAATATCATCAACCACCATCTGTGTATCATACACCATCTGTGTGGAAATTACCACATAACTCCTCATCCTTCTGGGGATTCAATATAATGATATTCCAAATCTTTGTGAACTTATATCATCATGCACCATATTTACAAAAAAGGTAGTAGGCGCTCCTCTCCAGAAAGAACATGGCTGATGACCTGTTGTGAGATGAGAGTTTGCGGCACACGCTTTTTACTCACTGTACCTTTCACAGATGGGAAATGTCCATTTGCACATCATGCACCATCCCTGTGGAGAATTCAATATCTTCACACAACAGACTTGTGGAGTTATCCGAACCATCAGACAACATCAACGTTGGGCCATTGTAATCCAAAGTCCTCTTTGTGGAATCCTCCATATTATGACACCTCATCTTTATTTCGGCTTCAACATAATGACAACCATATCGGCGGACACTTCTATATTGCCATGCACCATCTGTGGAAGATTTTAAGATCATCACACACTATCTCACTGGGGACTTCAGTATCATCACGCACCATCCCAGTGGGAACTTCAGTATCATCACGCACCATCACAGTGGGGACTTCAGTAGCATCAAACACTATCCCAGTGGGGACTTCAGTAGCATCACACACCATCACAGTGGGGACTTCAGTATCATCACACATTATCCCAGTGGGGACTTCAGTATCATCACACACCATCTCAGTGGGAACTTCCGTATCATCACCCACCATCACAGTGGGGACTTCAGTAGCATCACACACTATCCCAGTGGGGACTTCAGTAGCATCACACACCATCACAGTGGGGACTTCAGTATCATCACACATTATCCCAGTGGGGACTTCAGTATCATCACGCACCATCTCAGTGGGAACTTCAGTATCATCACGCACCATCCCAGTGGGGACTTCAGTATTATCACGCACCACCCCAGTGGGGACTTCTGTATCATCATGCACCATCCCAGTGGGGACTTCACTATTGTTACACACCATCCCTCTTGGGATTTCAAAATCATCACACACCATCCCAGTGGGAAGTTCAGTATCATAACAACCCATCCCAGTTGGGACTTCAGAGTTATACCCCATCCTAGTGGGGACTTCAGTATCATCACACGCCATCCCAGAGGGGACTTCAACATCAACACACACCACTATTGTGGGGACTGCAACATTATCACACATCATACATACATAACTTGAATATCATAGGGCACCATCTCTGTAGGGACTTCAATGTCAGTCTCATCCCTTCAGAATGTTGCATAATTGCATATGTTTGGTGATTAGTGGGGCTGTTTCTTCGCCAAAGGAAGCACATTTGTATTCACAAACAGTACACACTTTTCAACGCAAGGAAAATCCACATCTCTACCGATGGCTTGTTTGAGCCAGGCTCAAAGGGCTAGGCAATGTACACATATCTGATGCTTCTAAACAAGGCACTTGCAGTGTGAACTGTTGCTGTCTCACTGGTGTTTCTATGCCTCATACAGTGATGGAAATTTGTTTTTTTGTTTTTGGGAATTTTCAATGTTATGCAATTTAACATCCGTCATAGTGAGTTGCACAACCAGAAGCCACGTTGGTGCTCAGAACGTCTCAGTATATTAGTGCTAACGCTATATACTCAAAGAATTGACCTGTTCACCATTTGCAATAGAGTACAGTGCCTATGAAATGTGCAGTCACCTTTGTCAATAAGTTCTATAAAAGACATAGCATCGCCAGAGCTATTTTATGATGTCTGATTCTTTGAGAATCAGCCCATTGATGTATTACAGGGAAACATTCTACATTGTAAGGTAGTAGGCTAAGAAAACAGTTATGTATGCTACAATTCATTATAACATCACCTGTACGGAAACACAGGCAGCTAAAGCAACTCCTGACTTCAAAAACGGCCAAGAAAATCTTGTTTATTTTACCCGCAGCCAATCAATCAACTGTCATGTTGAAGTATTCTAGTACTAAAATAATGACTAATAGATCAAATAGTGTTTTTGCCCTAAAATAGCTCAAAATAAACATTTTGAACATATATAAAGGACAAATGTAAGACTACATTTGATTTATACTTAATTTTATTAAAAGGAGAAAATTACATTAAATAGAACTTTGTATTCGTCTGAAACCTATAATGTGTGGCAACACATTTTCCTTTGAAAATGCTCTCCTGTCTGCCAATAGTTTGAGTATCATAATGAGTATCATAATGCTGAAGAGTGTTTAAAATCCCAAGTGTGTGTTGAAGACTGCAGTACAGCCTCTGGTCTACGGGGGCATTGCTGAGAAAATGAATACACGCACGAAAATAAACACAGGTCCCCACAAGGTCCATTTTTTAAAAGATGCGAAAATTAGCACAGTTGTTTTTTAAATTGTTTTAAATAATTTGAAGTACTTTACCGTGTGGGGACCTGCTTCAGGTCCCCACAGTGAAATCAAGCCCCCCACCCCATGGCCAACCATGTAAAATGCTAATGACAGATCAATAGATGCACCAAATAAGGGGGGCATCTTTTGTCATATTTGTACAAGTGCATCGATTACAAATCGATCATTAATGATTGTGCCAATTATTTTCCTAAAACATGTCTGCTGTTTTGATAAGCAGCCTGTTAAAGCCCATTCTTATAGTTCCCTTAGTAAATAGGAAGACAATCATTTGCTCTCTGCATCTATTAAGGCTGTTTACCTGTAATTAGCAGGACTTTTTGATGGGGATATTGTTAGATAATTTCAAAATATTGTGTATTCGTTTTTCAATTAGAATATCCTTAAATAATAAGAACAGTGTGTGTGCCCAAGATTGGTTGCATTCTTAAAGACATAATTGCTTAGTCCATTCAATCTGGGTGCCCAAGCACCAGATGATTTGCCAGTTAAGTCATTAATATCCTCCATTTCAAAACTTAATTTTTACTTTGCCGCAATTCTAGAGATCTGCTTCTGTTGATCGGGCTCCTTATATAGAACACATGTTATCTTTCAATCTTCAGTACTGTGCACTCATGCATGTGCCTTGATATACTTTCTGATAATCCTGTGCACTTTGTGACCGTGATCCTCCGTCATACGATGCACTTTTTGTGCCATCTCTGCTTGTCAGTGTTACGTGGGTCATCTTACAGCAGAGAACTGTGCCGTCTCCTATCTAGGTATAGCTTTCTTATACATTGGGAGACTTGTAGTTCAGACATTGTTCATTTGGCTTTTTGCATTCCTTTCATGCCCAGATGTTATCCTGCAGGGTTTTGTCCAGTGGGCTAGAGCTTCTTATGTGCTTGGTCACAGGGCAGGTCCTAGCACAGGGCTGTGATAGGTCATGCATTACATTACAATCACATAAGTTAAACTCCACCCCCTCATCGGTCCTACCCTTTGCACTTGTGAACCCTGAATCTGTGTTTGATGTTGACTGTATTTACGCAGGATCCAGGTCTGTTGGCCTTGTTGGGTCACCATATATACTGGTAGTGTACTGTTGCACAAGGGCATGGCATCATGGGTGGAACCTGGAGTAGCAGGCATAGCAATGGGTCGCATTGAGCTCTGCATCACAGGTGACCTGTGTGTTAAGAGAATGTTGCTGTTTCCCGTTACGGTACACCTCTTCCAATGCTAGGGTACCACCAATGTCACCAGTGCTGCAATGATGTTGGGGAAGTGGGATGTCATAAACAACTGTGCCTTTGTTGCCTTTACCTGTGCATGGGTGATGGGCAGGGAGATGTACTTGGTTGCATACTGCATGAGCGTGTTGAACTCAAGGTCCTTAATCAGTAACATGTCATGTATGGAAGGGATGCAGAATAACTCTTGCACCAAATAATCAGACCGACTCAGGTAGATGGCAAAGCGTCTCATGCAACTGTTTTAATATCAATTGTCTAAAATAGGGAGTTACAATGGACATCAACGGACATTTGCTCGAGCTCTCAATGCAAATCACGTATAAATACACTTAAGTACTGAAAATCCATCATAAGTGATGTCATACTATGTAGCAAATCAAAGAAACCTATGGCGGTGTTGTGTTTGGGTCAAGGGGAACATCTAAGTAAACTTTCTATATAGGAACAGGTTGTGATTGGGTCTCTATAGTCAGGTGGACAATTTATGCCCACCCCTAGTGCAAGTCATCTTCAACACTTATTAAGTACACATAATACTATTGGCTCCTATAAAGCCCTTTGCTATAGGGCCCCCTATAACTAGTTGAACGCTTGTACCATGTCTGGAACATTCAGCTCCTTAGCAGCACATAAGTTCATTCCCAGGTGCCGGGAGGTGGGCATGACTTTTGCTTCCCACCCAATTAGCCCCTCATCTCTCATCGCCCATGCCTTCTGCCATGCAGACTGCCCTTGAACTTGGCCTTGCAGGAGATTCTCTTCTCTTGGGAATAAAAGGGAGTACAGGCACATGCTTATCACAGTTCTGGTCTGCATGGCCAACTCCTATTTACATCCTTGGCTTACGTGACAAGAGCCCGTATTGCAGCCTGTTTTGAAGCATTTCATTGGGCCTCATTACAACTCAGGCGTTAAGGGTTAACGCCGTCGTTAACCCTTAACGCCTGATTCCGATTTTAACGGCTGCTTTTAGCAGCCGTTGAAATCCATGGCGCTAAACCGCCTTGGTGCTAATTATGCCACCGTAATTTACGGTGGCGTAATTAGCGCCTTCCCCACTCCCATTATGCCCTATGGGGCAAAAATGGGAATGGGGAAGGGTAAAATGGGAAATGGGGATTTACTGCCCCACTCACCTTGGAATGGGGCGGTAATCCGCCATCCACCATGGTGTAAACGTAGTTTACACCATGGTGGTAAAGTTGGCGTACTTACCGCCTGGGTCGTAATGACCCCCATTGTCTTTAATAAACTTGGCACTCATGGTGTTCCTTCTTTGCACCTTAACACGAGATGATTCAACGTCTCACGGTTTCTGTTCTTCATGGATAGATAACCAGTTCTCGGCTGCTTCAGCTTTGACACCAGGCCAAACAGCTTCACCCTTCAAGTCTGTGATCTCCAGCTAATTCTGTGCTGCGAGACAAACATCTCTCAATCCTTCTTTCTCTGTGGATTTGAACTTACTAAAATTGTGACACTGATGTCCAGACACTATATAAAGATGGCTTTGCCTGCAGCCTATTCACTACGTAGAGATAGCTTCTAAGATTGTTTGTTCTACTTGCGTTTATGCATTTGTACAGTATTAAACAGCTTGCATTTTCTGCAGTGCTCTTTACGCGTGCAATCTTAATTTCTGCATAATGATGTTCATGCAATTCCATATTTCGTCATGAGTTTCTATAAGGTCCATACATCCTCTTCTTCAGCCACTCTTCTCAGTGCGTCAATCTCACTTCTTGTGATGTCACCAGCTTCTCCTTCTTTCATCTTCATATTCCTTCAGGAATCTCTTCCAAGAGATTGTCATCTCTATGGGGGTACATCAGGTATGGCTTTCTTAATGGGTATCTTTTCTCAAATACTCTACACGGTATGGTCACAACTATTGGTGTCAAACATGGTGCAGTTTCAGCCTCCCAAAATACAGGTTGTAGGAGGGCGGGACATCCTGCAGAGGCATTCAGCTGCTCCTCTACAGTGTCCAGAACCTGGGCAAGCACAATTGAAAACATGGGCTGCAACAAGCCATGCAGCATGCTCATAATGTGCTGGAAGGTGCTTGTTCTGAAAACGTACAGCACTGACAAAAGATTCAGCAATGGCAGGATGGCTGTTCTTGTGTTGATCATTCTTTGCAGATTTGCCTTTATCAGGGAGAGTAGCTCAGGTGACGTCTCTCTGTTAAGGCGCTAAATTGTTATCAGCTGTTCATCAGGTAGTGCCCAGGGAAATTGCTTAACCCAAGGAATGGTTGCTATCCTTGCAAGGTGTTTCCTGTAAATGTGTGCTGGTTGTACTCTGTGATGCAGCTGTGCATGCCTCTTCAGCTTAATGTACAGAAGGAACTCTTAGAGCCTGGGGTTTGCTATGTCTAGTGGCTGCATATAGTGGCTGCTGGAAAATGTCTCTGGAGGAGGTATGGGCCTCACATACCCTTTCATTGCCAATTGGGAGTGCCTGTGGCTTCATTTCCATCACCTGAATGCATTTACCTTCACCTTTTGTTTTTGGTTCAATTAGCTACTATTTTTGGTAGTGTTTAGTCCAGTATTTCAACCTGAACATACGATGGAATTAGCATTTTTGTTTCCGGCACTAATTCCTCCACTGGATTTAGCCCTGGTGGAATTATTTCTGGTTTTCAACGTTTATTCCTCTGGTGCTAGTATCTACAGGGTTAATTCCACCAGAAGAATTAACATCCATTTTGAAAAAACATTATAACAGCAGATAGATAAAGTGGCAAGAATTCCGTTACTGCCACTTTTTCCCCTTACCACTGAACTTGTAATGAGATCCAATTGGTATCAAATAAACATCAACCCTGTGAAATAAATGTCAAGCTAACATTCAACTAATTCACATATCATACTAAAGGCAAGATGGCATCATTGCACACAATATGTGTAAGATCTTCACAGTGTGGAATTCAATATAATCACACACCACCTCTGTGGGGACTTCAACATATTTACAGAAACATAAGGAAGTAAAGTCACATTTTGATTGGTTTGTTACAAAAGAAGCCAGTGCTTAAATTGAATCTGGAAATGTGTTGTGCAATAAGGAAATACTTCCGTTAAGTATTGATTTTTTATAAAAGTCTGTAAACATACAAAATGCAAAACACCCTGCTTTATTTCATTTATTTTCCATTTAAACACAACGAGGAAAGAGTTTAGGCCATTAAAACACAATTTTGAGTGTTTATAAATGGTTCCCATGAATCTGCTGCCTGTTGCCTAAGCATGTAGGGCAGGGGTGCACAACTGATTTTGACAGAGGGCCGAAAGTACCTTACATGATGGCTATAGTGGGCCAAAAAGTAAATGTGGGTGGGGCGGTAGGCGCGGTGGGGCGTGGTGTGGCAGGAGGCTTTTCCAACCCCCTATTTTTATTAAACACTATGCCCCATAGCCCCCACCCCTCAAGCAAACACTATGCCCCATGGCTCCCACCCCCAAACACTATGCCCCATGACACCCACCCCTCATGCAAACACTATGCCCCATGGCCTCCACCCCTCATGCAAACACTATGCCCCAAGACACCCACCCCTCAACCAAACACTATGCCCCATGACACCCACCCCTCATGCAAACACTATGCCCCATACTCATACAGACCCCAACCCCCCCACCCCTGCATACAAACTAACAAGTATACACCACGCACCCATACAGACCCGAACCCCCACCCCCCAACTCAGCACACAAACCCACAAGCATACACCATGCACCCATACAAACTCGAGCCCCCCCAACTCAGCACACAAACTCGCAAGCATGCACGCATACAGACTCGGACCCCCCACATCTCAACATACACTGAACGTGCACACAACAACAACAAACATTCAGGCAGACCCGATCCCACCCCCCCCCCCCAGACCCCCCACCCCCACCCTCCCAGCATCTCAACATACACTGCACTTGCACACAAACACATTCAGGCACACCCGACCCCACCACCCCCCCACATCTCAACATACACTGCACTTGCCCACAAACACATTCAGGCAGACCCGACACACACCCCACACCCGCATCTCAACATGCACTTTCACACAACAACAAACATTCAGGCAGACCCGACACACACCCCCCGTCCGCATCTCAACACACACTGCACTTGCACACAAACACATTCAGGCAGACCCGACACACACCCCCTCTCCGCATCTCAACATACACTACACTTGCACAGAAACACATTCAGGCAGACCCGACACACACCCCACCCCCGCATCTCAACATACACTGAACTTGCACACAAACACATTCAGGCAGACCCGACACACACCCCACCCCCGCATCTCAACATAGACTGCAGACATACAAATACAAACACACCCATAGACACCCGACACCCCCCCACCCCCGCATCTCAACATAGACTGCAGACATACAAATACAAACACACCCATAGACACCCGACACCCCCCCACCTCCGCATCTCAACATACATACAAAAACAAAAAACACAGGACGAAGCCGAGACAGACACACACACAAACATACAGCCCCCCCACCATGTACTTACCCAGACGTCCTGGAACGCTGGCGAGGCTTCTGGCACTGCCCAAATCGTTTTGGGTTGGGTGTACCTCTACATCTGTGCAACCCGGTGCACAGATGTAGAAGTATACCCAACCCAAAACGATTTTTAGAAATGGAGGGACAGATGCAAAACAAGAGCCTCTTGCTTTGCATCCGTCCCTCCATTTTTAAACATCTTTTTTCTCCGGCTTTTACCCGGGCCGCCAGAGAGAGACAGTATGGATGGAACAAAGGGCCATTCATACTGCCCCTCTTCTGTGCGGCCCGTTGGGGGGTGGGGATTGCTCAGCCCCGACTTCATTCTGCCGGGGGTGGGGGGGGAGGAGGGCCCCGCAGCCCCCCCCTACTCTGCACCCCTGCCAGGGCAGATTAGGTCACTGAGCCCCAGCTTCCCTGGCAGCATACACACACACTGCGTGACTCACGGCCCGGCAAGGAAAACAAAGACTTTCTTAATGGAGGGCGACCTTTGCTGCTTGCGGGCCGCCTTCCATTAGGAAAGTCTTCAACCGTGCCGGGCCGCATCCAGCAGCATCACGGGCCGCACTTGGCCCGCGGGCCGTATGTTGTGCACCCATGATGTAGGGCATCAGATTTATGAAGTGTTTTTAAATTCCTGTCCGTGTGTTGATGACTGCAATACCACATCCAGCCTACATAGGCAGAGCTGAGAAAAAAATCCACACACCAAAATAAACACAGGTCCCCACAAGCCCATGAGTCCCCACAGCGTGTGCATGTTTACACACCCCACAAGTCCCCACAAGGATAGTAACACACGCACACACACACACACACGCACACACACACACATACACGCACCCTTTACTTTTTCTCGACTCCCTCATACCATTCAGCACATGTGGGTGCTGCCTGCTCTCTGATGGGGAAATAGGGAATGTATGCTTAGAGCTTAGACTTGCTAGCATCTGTTTTCTGCTTCCATGTCTATCCCCCATAGGAGGGAATATTTCAAGTCAATGTTACACCTTTTATCAGCCACAGAAGGATAATACACAAACTTGTAACTTGTAGCTTAAACACTGATCCCTGCAGGCAGTGCATCAACCACCTGAAGTACCTTATGAATTATTTTCAAATGATCTATTCTGCGTGTTTTCCTACTTAAAGGTACTTACAACAATTAGGATTTTTACAGGCATGGGATGATCCAATTTACTGTGAGGGCAATGCTGTAGATCAGGGCTTTGTCCAGTCAATTGCATTCCTCCATTCAGGCCAGGCAAACACATAACATTTACAATGGCAGTATGTACTATAATTGTCCTTTATTTTACAAGCAGTGCTGACATTGGTCACTAGAAATATAATCATGCTGCACTATTCAGTAGGATTTGTTCCTTGCTATCAAATAATATATTTTTAGATGAATTGTATATATTAATTTCAGGAAGGATATAAAAGTAATGTATCTTGCAAACAAGGAAAATAACTCAAATGGAATTTAATTTTGAATTAAAAGGTGTCTTAAAAATAATTTCATATGACGGTTCATCTAATGCAGAGGTTATGCAAATCTTACTTGCTCTTGCGGCCACCTGACTATGGGCCTCATTACGACCCAGGCGGTAAGTTACCGCCTGGGTCGTACCTTTACCACCATGGCGTAAACTACGTTTACGCCATGGTGGTTGGCGGACTTACCGCCCCATTCCGAGGTTGGCGGGGCGGTAAGTCCCCAATCCCCATTTACCCTTCCCCATTCCCATTTTTGCCCCATAGGGCATAATGGGAGTGGGGAAGGCGTTAATTACGCCACCGTAAATTACGGCGGCGTAATTAACAACAAGGTCCCTTAGCGCCATGGATTTTAACACCTGCTAAAAGCAGGTGTTAAATCCTCCATGGCGCTAAGGGACCTCGGAATCAGGCGGTAAGGGTCGGTGCTGTTTACGCCGCCGTAAACCGCTTACCGCCTGGGTCCTAATTTCCCGCTACAACTTTTAGAGCTGATCTGCCACTGTCCCTGTCTCTTAAAATAAGTCTTCACTATATTTTAAAACACTTCATAGAATAATCCAATCTGCCAACCCACATAGCCGTTTACATTTGCCAGTGGATTGGTCAGTGTGTTGCCCAAGTGTGAGGGACTGACTTTTAGTGTGAGGAGGAAGAGGAATGAGTGGGAAACAAAATAGTTATTTCATCTTTAAATATAGCAGCGTTCAAGTGTGCTGCCATGGTACAACTATCCCTTAATTGGAAAGCAGAGTGTGTTTTTTATTGCTTTCCACTGTCAATAGAGAAAATGAGACTTCAGAGAATATTTAATTACTGCACATGTTCTGATCGGTAGTCTATTTTTTGTTTTAATTTCTACTGTGATGTTTGACATGCTAATGAAGCAAGGATTGTCTGCCTTCATTTTATTCCATTGTGGGGAAAACATAAAAATACACTTTGATTTGAATCTGCCAATAAATGTTCTACTGGGCTAATTATCCCCAGGAATGTGGTCGCAGTCCAACTATATGACTTGACCCGAAAACCAGTGAAGCTTACATGTTCAATTTAACAAAACATGCCATTCTTTCTCTGGACGAGCCTCTCTCTTGACTACTCATTCATTTGCAGAAAGCAAAGACTGCAAACATAAGGGTAATATATATATATAAAGTTAGCACAGATAGGCACTCGAATATCAATCAGTGCAAAACAAAACCTCACCTTGAGCCTGATTTACAAAAGCTTTTTTCAATTAGAAAATCTTGTAAATCAGGACCATTTAGTTTACAAAAGGAGATACCATAGGCAGGTTATTTATTTCTTTATTGGACATTTATAAGGTGCTTACCGCGGTAGATGGCAAAAAGGAAGGGAGCAATTTATAATGCCTCAATCCCATTGAACAATGCTCTGGGAATCAGGCCCATAGTGTCACGCTCTGCATAATCACCAAACCAAACATTTCGGAATTTCTTCTAAACTAAGGGACGGATTATCCAGGATTTGCAGCACTGCTAAACATTGAGCAAACACACATGCACCAGTTTTTCTGCTTAGATAATACGGAAAGGAGCAAAGAGGGGCCATCTATCTAGCATTTGCTCCAGTGCTTAAAATTGGGTAAACATTTATATAATAAAGAATTGAGTAAAACAGCTTTTGCCGCAATCTGTATTATCTACAAATGTTTGCACTTGGGCAAAAAAGAAGGAAGCATTTTTTTGTGTGTCATTTACCACATTTCTTTTCATGTTATGCAGCTAGCATAGTAAATAAAACATTCTGCTTCATGTTTAAACTAGTGATTTATTTTTAGATAATGTGGATTGGGAATAGGCTTGTTTGCTCCACCCCATAGTATGTAAACGGCCAAATGGGTGCTGAATTCATTTGCTCTATTCAATTTGTACAAAAGCAAAGTTATGATAGCACCATTATCTAAGGAGAGAAACTTGCTCTTGAGAAAATTGATTTATCACTCATTTTGATGATTTGATAGTTTGGAATGGTACAAACAGGTTTAAACCCAATCTCTAATATCTAAAAATGTTTTCCCCAAGGCATGGATACAACATACTGTGTTACTTGTTTGCTGCATAACATGAAAGGAAATGTGTACATGTATTTTCATGTTATGCAGTAAACATAGTACAACGAAAAAGTTTGATTAATTTTTCCCCTATTTTAAACGTGTTTTAATAATTGTGAAAATAAACTGTCTACTCCATTCTGTATTATAGCATTTGCTCAATTTGAGCACTGGTGCAAATGTTAGATAATGTGGCCCCGTGCGAAATTCATTTCTTTCATATTTTCACAATGTTCAAGTTTAGTCCAGGGTCCACATTATCAAACATTTACACCAAGTTTTACAGTGGTGCAAAAAAGTGGAGCAAATGACTTTAGCACTGATTTATCTGTTTAGATAATTGGGAATGGAGCGCATTTAGCCCCAATTCGTATTATCTGAAAATGTTTTCACAAAGACAAAAAGGAAACAGATTGTTTTAAACACTATGTTTGACGAGTAACATGAAAAGAAAGTAGCAAACAGTGACCAGATTATCAACAATTTACAATGGTGTTAAAATATGAGCAAATGCTTTGATAATACAAAATGGAGCAAACAGATTTTATCATAATCCATATGACTAAAAACGTTTGCATGCCGGTAAAAATAAATCATGCTTTTTATTTCAACTATATTTGCTTCATAACATACAACAACGGGTGTCTAGTACATTTATTTTCATGGTACGCAGCGCACATAGTAAATAAAACAGCCTGCTCCAATTTACCCCAGGTGAAAACATTTGAGATAGTATCAATTGGGGCTAAACCTTTTTTCAACATTCTCTGTTAACGAAGCAGCAAACATGGTGCTAAATTCATTTGCTCTGCCTTTTTGCAGAAATGCAAATCTTTGATAATCTGTCCGCAGATTCTGTACTTTTTTGTTATGCAGCAAACTTATTACAAAAAACGGTATGATTTATTTTTTCACCAGTGCAAAGGTTTTTAGATAATATGTTTGTGACAAAACCTGTTTGTTCTATTCTATATTATCAAATAATGTGTTCACTTTTTAGAACTTGTGCAAATGATTGATAATCTGGATCCTGTGCTAAAAATTTAGCAAATGATCGGAAAATACAAAATGGAGCAAACAGGGTGTGTCAAAATTGATATGATCCAAAAATGTTTCCACTAGGGCAAACAAGAATGATAATGTTATTTGTACTCTGTTGGCTGCATAACATAACAAAATGTGCTTTCTACACTACTTTTCATGTTATGCAGAAAATATTGCAACGGGAAAAAAAGCAGTCAGATAAATATTTGTCAGAGCATAAACACTTTTGGACAGTATGGATTTGGGCAAAACCTGGTTGCTCCATTTCGTATTATCCAAGGAGCAATGGTGCTATATTCATTTGCTCCATTTATTTTGCACAAGGGCAATGTTTTTATAATCTGGCCCTGCTTTTTTAATAGATAATGATGCAAAAAGGTTTAGCCCAAATCGGTATTATCTAAAGCATTTTCACCTGGGGAAAACCGGAGAAGGCTGTGTACTGGGGAGACCCCAGGCCGGCCCATAGTGTTGGGGTTTGCTCCAGAGTACTTTAAGACAAGATAGCTGAATCTTTGTGATGGATGGGGTTGCAGGTTTTCTACTCCAACACCAATCAATAGGACAACTCAATGGTTTGTCAAAGGGGAGTCCGTTTAATGACAAGTACAAAAAAACAGGGAAACATGGAAATCAACAGTGACGCGATAGTCCGTCTGGCTTCAACTCCCAACTCCCTCGAACTTCATACAAACAGTAACATTTATACCCAAATCTCGTCATCATTGACGTGTAACGCTCAAAAGTTAACATGCAATCCTACTGGTTAGGAAAAGGTAACTTTGCTATAGGTACTATATCTGTATATCGTAACGGAGTGAGGGGATTGGATAAACACTATCAGGTGGGCGTCTAAGCCCTTCCTTCTAGCATTACTCTTGTAGACGTCACTAAGAGTATGATGTCCCATTGGCTCTACTATCTATAGGACCTTGGATTATTTGGTCCATTGTGATTGGGTTGGCTTGAACCCCATGCATAAATCTCCACTTTACTTAGCAGCACACAGAATGGTCAGCCAGGTACAGGGTGCCCTAAGATTCACCCGGCCTCCCTTCAATCAATCATTACTTTAGTGGCTATGTGTCAATTAGTTGGCTGTGGTCGGCCTCAAAACTGTATCTTCTTGTCAGAAAAAGTTATGATATCTCTGTCTGGGTGACAGCCAAGCATCGGTGTGAACCTGTGCTTCTTCTTGCTCAGATGGTCACGTGCTGCTCACACCGTGAATCTGCCTAGTTTCCTTCAATTTGTGCATTTAATTCTTATTCGGCTTGTCACCTGCCTACGCCTCCTTATCTCTGCCTTCCTGAGATAGGCTATTCTGTTCTTAAGTTTCGATTCCGCGAAGCTACTGTTCGCTCCTTATATTGGTCTGACCTTGGCTCTTCCTGGCTCACTGTTACGCTCACCTGGTTCCCACAGGGACGTCGATCTGGACCGGCCTGGTGCCACGTAGAGCCGAGATGACTGACTGGACACTCCCACTTACTTCGTTTGTCGGCTCGTATGAATATCTTTCTGCAAAGGAGAAAGGGAATTAACCTCCCGTAATTCGAGCGTTAACCCACCTTCCACTCCCGTTGTCTGCCCACTGACCACTCCCGATGTTCCCTCTTGTTCTCAACTGATGGTTTAGAAAGGTGGGCTCTCCATCCTGCATCCAGCGCACGGGCGCGTAGATGACCAGTTACTTCACTGGCGTGGAGGAATTGGTGAGTTCCAGTATTGACTCTAGGATCCAATAGTTTGTAAGAGTTCAAATGTCTGACCTTCACTCTTTCCGATTCCTTGTAGGTTGCCAACTTAACCACCACGGAGAGTCCAAAGGGCAGTTGGTGAGAGTCAGGTAAGTCTATAGTGGTTTTCCCCTTAGGGGCCGGGGTACGGCGATGATGCAGAGTTAACTGCGCCGACCCGATATGAGGTGAGTTCCCCCTGCGGTAAATCAGGTAAGTCTTTGGGGGGGTAGCTTGTAATGTCCAGTGGTTTCCCCTTAGGGGCCGGGGTGCGGCGGTGATGCAGAGTTAACTGCGCCGACCCGAGATGAGGTGAGTATCCCCCGTGGTAATACGGTAAGTCTTGGGGGGTAGCTTGCTTACTTGTCCTTTTGTTTTCCCTTAGCTCACCTTGTTGTTCTTGTCTCCCTAGGTGAAGGCGAGCGGTCGGGAGATGCTGAAGATCGCGATGGAATGCAGAGATGCAGCGAAGGCCGGTGAGTTCTGCGCAGTGCCGCGAGATGCGAGGCGACGCACGTGTGACTTCTTGCTTCCAGCTCGAGTGCGTGATGGATCAAGGATTCAGGTAAGGATTACTGTGATGCTCCTGTTCTAACCTCTTCTCCTTCTTTCTTCTTATTTCTAGAAGCTCCGGGCTTGAAGCGGGCGTGGCAGAAGACTGGAAGCTGCTGCAGGCACGGTGAGCGTTACGCTGCTGGATGCAGAATAACGCGAAGCACGTGTGGCTGTCCGGGCGTGGTTTAAATAGCCTAGGAAGAAGTCCCAGGTAAGTATTCTTCCACATCCCCCACCCGAGAAAAAAGTAGTCCCTTAAGTAAATAGTCCCTCCTAAGCCCCATTTGGCTTGTGGCGTCGTGCAGCATGGTCTGCACCAGGTGAGTATGCAGCATGGTCTGCATTAGGTAAGTTTTCTGAAATGAGCCTGGCGCCCATGTCGCCAGGAGTGACTTTATCCTTATGAGACTGGCGCCATAGGCGCCAGGACTGCACCCAAACAGCCCCTAACTGGGGTTTTTGGGCATGCTCTAAATGGCATGATGCCTGCTTGCGGGGTTGCTGGGCCTGGTCTGGCTTCCCGGGGGCAGGCATCATGACACTCACGTTGCCTCTGCTGAGTTTCGATTCAGCCATCTCTTCTCATTTTAGCTGGAATACGAATACTGTCCTCTTTGACCTCTAGTACTGAGTTAATTCTGCTTTTGTGTAAAGTGGACTCACACTTGTATAGTGTGCTTTGTTGAGGTAGATATGTATGGGTGGCGCTTGCCGCGGTCTATCTTCTACTAAGCATAGCAAGCCGCACTGTTTTCTTAGCTTTCTTGCAGTTACAAGCATATGTACAGGCATTAGCTGGTTGAATGGCTTCATCCTGCTTTACATTTTAAGCTTCATTATATTTCAACATCATCTCTCCTTCTAGGTTCACAATATCCTTATTCATGACATTTCGTCTCTTGTGTCATCTTTGGGTTGTCTTATCTTCTATCTGCAAGTCTGTCCAGGCCTTCGTGACGTCACCATTCATCTTCAATTAAGGTCTTTTGAGTTTCTTCCGGGACAGTGTTTAAGCTATCTTCATTTCGTCTTACTTGCTGGTAGGGTTTTCTCAATGGATACTTTACTGTCCTTGGTTTTCTAGGTATCGGTACTTCAACAGGTGTTGTTCTCCTGATAGGCACTGGGCAGAGCCCTACTGTGGCTCTCTGCTGGTTTATTTGCTCATCATACGTCACATATCTCAGTGTTCCTAGTACTTCAAAATGGGCGACTGGAGTGCAGGCTTTATTTGGGACCTCCTCCCCCCTCTGGGCGATACATCGACCACTTTCACTTCCTCCTTTGGATTCATCTCACTTGGTTCCTCTGTATTCATCTTCACTTCATCTTCTGGGTTCATTCCTTCTTCATCTTCTGGGTTTGTATATGAAGGTTTGAAGAAGTGTCTCTTTGGAGTCCATATTTTTATCACTCCTCTCAGGCTTCCTACTGTCCTTACATGTTCGTCTTTGTTCCATATCATCAGCTGACATTGTCCATTTGGGCTGCAGTAAATCCATTTTCCTTCATAATTTCTGCGTTTCCTGGGATAAAAAAAACATTGTACCTTCTGGTGGGTACTTGCTAGCCTTCACAAAATCTCTTATTTCTTCATCAGTCAGATCTCTGGGCTTCCATCCTGGTTTGACATCAATCATGATCCTAACCCTTATGGCTTTCTTCACAGTTTTCTGGCATTGTGAGATTATTATCTTGATAACGCAAAATCCTAGTAATATCATCACTAGCAGGGCTCCCAAGAATTTGAATGCATCCATCATCCATTGTGGAACCCATGAAAACAGTGATCCAAACCAGCTGTCATCATGAACTTTGTCGGTTTCATTGATCATCTGGTTCTGCAGGTTTGTCAGCATACTTATGGCTTCTGTGAAAGTTTAATTTTCCTCGTCGTGAGAAGGTATAAACGTGCAACATGATTCTGCTATTTTTGCAGAAACTCCTCCATCCATAGCTGTGATCATGTCAAGCACATATCTGTTCTGGAGAGCCATCAGTCGGATGGCTCTTAACTCTTCCTTGATTGCATTAAATCCTTTTATTGTCGTGTTGATAGTTTGCAGTAACTCCCATCTGGTTATCTGCAACCATTTAGTATTTACTCCAACTTGGATTCGTGGCATGAAAATAGTTATGAACACTGATGAGGTGAGACTGAACAACCTGTGTTCACATGGGATTGCATGAAATGCTTCTTCTGATTTGGCAGAGAAGTAATTCTCTCTCTTCATTCGAGTTATCAGTTCCACAGATCTCTTCTTCCTCAGGTGAGCATCTGCTTTCGGGAAACTATCAATGTTCAGGTCACTTTTCGGGATCACTAATGCTGGAATGTGGACGTTCAGTATTGTGCATATGCCTCCCCAGTTTTTCGGCAGTCTGATGTATGCTTTGGGTCCGCATGGCCAATAATGATCCATAATTACTGTGGTTTCGTGATCCATTCCTGTAGCATCAAAAATTCGTCAACAGTTCTGATTCTCTCCCATTTATCTTGTGCCATTGTTCCTGAAGCACAATTTCGGACTTTCTAGTGGCACTCTCTGCAAGGGTCCGCCTCTGTCTTCGACCCATGTCAGCAGTTTTGCGCGTTTTGGCCATACTGGTTTGCACAGTCTTTGTGAGTTCTCAATTGCTTCCTTGCAGGCTCCGAGGACCATCCATGGTCTGCAGATCACTACTCGTGTTCCCAACCGTCTGGTAAAAACACTGTTCCCCAAATCTGCATTTGGCCTCTGTTTTTCCAAATTTGAGCTTCTTCTGGAATTTTCCCTTGGATGTTCAGTCGCGGGTTCACTTCCCATCTTATTCCTGTTCCTTTAACTCCAGGCTTCCCGTACCTGATCACATGATTCCTAGTATGGGCTCTGTTTCTCGTCTTAATGTCCTGGACATAATCATCTTCATCGGGATAAGATGTTTCAGTTGCCTATATCAATGAGGCATCACTTCCCATGAACTGGCCTCGGGTGTTGCATATTGCTATGTGTGGGAGACAGTGTGCTGTCGGGACATCGATTTCTACAGCCACAAAGATCTTGGACTTCCCCATGCTGTACAGTAGGCGTGTGCAAACGAAGCATTCCCCTTCGGATTTTCGTCTTCCAACTTCCTTCATGTGCTGGTACCAAATGTTGTTACCTAGGTGTGCTAATATCACTGTTAATCACGTTCATTTCAAGTTCATTTATTCTACCATCAGATTTTCTAGAGACTGGAATGACTATATAAGGTCGGGGTGCTTTTGTGGGTTTCATGCGTGTAACATCAGGTGGGTGCACTGAAATTGGAATGCTTCTTGTACCAATAAAGAATGCAGTTCTGATCGTTAATGACAGTAAAATAATGAAAAATATGATACATAGGTACATTATGGTTTGATATGTTAGGCGACAGCATTTCCTTCCAGAGAAGCGGGGGTGCCTCTCTGCTTGTGGGAGGACCAGGTTGCTGCTCTGGGCCCCCATCTCGATCATTCGCCAAATGTCAATGTTATTATTCCCTTAACCAATATCGTCTTTCGAGTTCTGTGTTTAGGAGTGTCTGGTGCTCCAAAAGTGTCCCCCCTCTTGCAAGTGAGAATTGTCTCTTAGTTCAGGATACAGTTCTTTTGTTAGACTATGGGAAAAATCAAATTAAGTAATACTTCAGTGAGCCCCTTTACTTTGCGTGTTCAGAGTAGGTAAGCTCCCAGTCCACCCCTCGAATCTGCTTCAGTCCTGAGGACATGTTCGACACTGGTTAGTATGAAGAAATGGGGAAAAAATAACAACAAATATAACAAATGGGGTTCTTGACTCTGCTCCCTCGATCTTAAAATCTCCTCAGATAATCTCTCTGATGATTGTAAAGTTCCACTTGGAGTATGATTCCATTCAGGAGCATTCCCATCTGTGCGACATTAGCTGGATCTCTGATGAAGGTGAGGACGTCAACCTCGATAGGTCTCCCCACCAGCTCTGGAAAGTAAGTGACTAGACGAAAAAGGACATTGTGTGCCAATCTGCCGTCTTCTGGTGATAGGGACATCTGTCCTGTCTTGCTGGGTACAGGATTATGTGTTTTTTACTTGATGTAAACAATGTCTGCACTGTCCGGTCTCATGGAGTGCAACCAGAATGATTATCTTATTCAAGAGATGGCTCAAATGTTCTGTATTTGCTGGATCTCAAAGAAATGTGAGTATTTCTGTTGCTCTCCCAACGAGAGTTGGACAGTCTTCGATTATGCGAAAGAACAGTGTGTTGATGAGCTCATCTATTTCCGCCTGTGTTGGGATGATTTGATTCTTTCTTGCTGTACTAAGGGAATATAATAAATTGTTCGGCAATGACAGCAAGCAGTTGTCTTATTATTTTTTCGTTTTCAGGGTCTTGGAGAAAGTCTGTGACACTTTTGAGTTTTCCTACCAATGACGGGTATGATCTTAGCACTGGGTTGAAATAGGTGACCACGTCCTTTGTGATGTCTCTACTGTGGGACACCATAAGTGATTTCAAATAAGGTCTTGGTGCTGAATTAATCGGGATACTGTATTTGTTTCCAATGTAAATATCCTTGGTCAAAATTTGGCATAGTCTTTTTCTCATCAAGGCTTCATCATGCCTCAGTCCAAAGTTCAAAGTCAACACACTATGTTGTGGCTTACACGTGCTATTTTCTTCTTCGCCCTGCATCTAGAATGCACAGAGTGTCCGTTTTTATGTCCTTATCCCCTTTTTTGCTTAGAGGAATGTCCAAAATGAAGCCACAACCTTTTGCACAAAAGTTCTTTGCCTTTGTCTAGCTGGTCATGCGTCCCCAGGCAGGGGGCCTTCTCCAATGTAGGGTTTGGTATCACCGAGAAAAATCCATGCTCTCCTGCCTTTCAGTTTCACAGCGGATGGAGTGCAGTCCTCTACTGTAAAAGGCCCATTGAATATTGGCACATCCCACCTTTTCCTTGTATGGTTTCTCACCAAGACGGCGTATTCAGGGAAGACCAGTGGAACATGTAGACTTTGAGCTGAGTCTGATGTAGTGTCTCCTGTGTTCTGTGCTGCTCTGCACATTTTTCGTCATCGCTGCAGCTGGTCTGCAATTACAGTAAGGCAAGATGTCATACAGTTCAGATAGTTTCATACATACTTGAATCATGTTGACGTAATTGTCATGCAAGTGCTGAAAAGGCCCATTTGGCCTGGGGATTACTCCTCTCATTACTTTTAGTGTGTGCCCAGCGGTGAATTGCTGGCAGATTATGCAGTTCACCATGAAGAATGCAACATGTTCAGCTAAATTTGGTATGAACCAGTCTTCCGCGAGCGTTGCTGCTAGATTCTCCTTTGTCATATGCGCTGGGTAATATAACTGCTACAGCGCCATTTTTAATAGGGCTACAGACATTACTGGTTTACCAGTGCTGTCTTGTCACCACAAGCTGTCTGAGGGGTTTAAAGAACACCCTTGACGTTTCCACAGGTTTTTCTCTTCCTGTGGTGCCTTCCCTTGGAGTTCCATTAACTGTGTTTGCCCCAAATTGCTATAACCCTCAGGTGCGGTTCGTGTAAGCATCATTAGTCCATTGGCATGGTTAGCTTCCACTGACATAACCGTATCACTTTTTGATGCCATACGCTTGGCTTCCGTGTCTGCTGCTTGATTTCTGCGTGAGATAAAATCTATTCCCTTGGGGTGGGCGGCACATTTCATGACCGCTATGCCCACTGGGAGCTGTAGTGCCTTAATCAGCCTGTCCAATAAGGCTGCGTGCTGCACTGGCGCGCTGTCTGCTCGGAGGTAACCCCTCCTTTTCCATCGCTCTAAGCCTGCCTGCACTGTTGACGTCACATAAGCGGAGTCACTGTACACCGTTACTTCCTGGTCTGCATGATTCTCAATGGCGAGTATCAACACCAATAATTCTGCAGCCTGTGCTGAATAATGAGATGGTATTCGAGCACTAAGAAGCACATGAAACTCTCAATTTGCTGTGTGCTTAATCATAGAAACGCCTGTGTATCTTTGCCCATCACTTTGGTCGATTCTAGAAGACCCATCAATAAAGACGATCTCGCCTCCTGCAAGGCATATTCTCTCACCCTTGGGGTTTCATCATAGAATTCTTCATAATTCGCGCAGTCATGTATTGGCTCTCCCTCAGTGACTGGTTCTGCGATGAACATAGCTGGGTTTACTATCTTACATCGGACTATTTTAATAGATGGGTTTGATATGATCACTTCATAAGCAGAAGCTCTCTGAGATGTCAATGTGCCCTTTGGTTTCACTAGAATGGCAAATAATGAGTGCTCGCCGTACAACGTCGTGGAGCATCCCATTACAATAGTTGTCGCCTTCTCTATGGCGAACTCTGCGGCAGCTAAACTTTGTTCGCATGGGAAGTGGCCTCTCATTACTGGGTCCAGATTCCCACTGTAGTATGCCTGGGGCTTGTACCCCAAGGAGATTTTTTGAGCGAGCACCGCCGTCATGACGCTGCCATTTGTGTGTGAAAACAGGTAAAATTCCTCTGCATAATTGAGAACAGGAGCTGTATAAATCACTCTCTTAAGTTCAGCAAACCCTTTCTCCATGGCCTCAAACCATTCAATTTTTTCTTTCGTCACTTGGGCCTTCTTTAGGGCCTGAAGTAAAGGCTTAGTATAAGAGATGTAGTCGAAGACCCATGCCCTAACATAGTTGCACAGGCCTAGAAAGCTCTGTATTTGCTTTATCGTGTGTGGTTTAGCCATGTTCAATATGGCTTCAGCCCTTTCTGGGGTCACTTTCTTTCCTTCCAGTGAGATCAACTGGCCTATGTACAGCACTTCCTGTTGACAATATTGTAACCTTTCCTTGTCAACCTTATATCCTTTCTCAGCCAGTATAGTCAATAGCTGAACAGAATCGTACCTGCATTGCTTTTCTGTGGTGCTGCAAATTAGGATGTCATCCACATATTGTAAGACGACACTTTCTAGTGCAATATTGCTCAAATCCATCTGCAGGATTCTGTTGAAAATAGAAGGGGACTCACAGTACCCCTGTAGCAGCCTCGTGCTTTTCAGACGCATTTGTCTGAGCATGAATGACGTCAGATCTTGTGAGTCACGGTGCAACAGGATTGAGAAAAATGCATTTTTCAAGTCAATCACCGTGAAATATTTTGCCTCAACAGGTATATTGAATAGAATTGTAGCCGGGTTAGGGACTAAAGGGAACTCGGCCTCAACAATATCATTTATTGGGCGTAAATCTTGAATTAAACGCCAAGACCCTCCCTTTGATTTTTTGACAGGAGACACTGACGTATTACATGGTGACTCTGACGTCACCAAGATGCCCTGGTCCATCATAGTGGAAATTGTCTTGAAAATCCCCTCATCTGCCTCTCTGAACATGGGATATTGTCGGGCTCTTGGTAGAATTGCTTCTGGTTTCATTTTAATCCTTACTTCTCCAACGCCCTTCAAGAGACCCACATCATAGGGTCCGGTAGTCCACACTGAGACAGGCACTTTAGCTATATCGTCATCAAAATATTCAAGACGTTTTAGTGCCAACATCATTCTCTGGGGTACTTCTCTTTTAATCATCTTTACTCAAAAGGTGAGACTTACTTCCACCATTTTCTCTCCCATTTCTGCTTGTTCTTCAAACAGATCGTCATCGGTGACGTCAGTCACTCGATATCCTTCTTCAATGGCAATTATCGCACACCAGTGTCTGCCTTCATCATCGTAACTGTCAACCAAGACCACTTTCCCTCGCACTGCAGCGGGGTGCATCATTAAGGGAAATACTTGTCCCTCCTCCTCGTGCATAGGTATTCTTGGTATGAACAAAAACTCATCAGGGGTTCTCATGATCCTGTCTGCAAGGCCTGGCAATCCCCCCATAAGCACATGCATGCCATATGCGAAGATTTCTGGCTCTAATGGTATGGCCCTCATGGCTATGTATCCTGAGTATGCTCTAATCATTTCACATACATTTGAGTAGTGCATTCCTGGAGTAGAGCATACTATGCCCTCCTCCGTGAACGAAATTGTCATGTTCAACTTTGTCATTAAGACTCGACCCAAAATATTTACTGGGGTCTGACAGGAATATAATAAAGGTACATTCATTTCGCACTCTCCTATGGAGACTGGGAGTGCGTTTGTAAAGGGAACTCGACTGTGAGCTCCTGTAAAACTCTGAGTATCTATGGCGTCGCCGGACAAGGAAAACTTGCCTTCACGTATGTGTGTCACACCCGTGTCAACTAGAAAGGAATATTCTTTACCCCCTATAACGACATCCACCCTAGGTTCCCTATGAGGGTCTGGTTTCACTGATGGGATAGAGCACTTCAGGGTTCCCAGTGAGCTGTCCTAATTTATATACAAATGTGGCCCACCGTGTGTCGGTGGATTTCCCCCATTCCCATTGTTACCTCCCATTTCAGGGTTCATGGTCTGTGATAGCTGCAGCTGTGCCTGTTGGGATTGTTCTTGTGGAAAATTCCCCATGCATTGTGGTTGCACCCCTTGCTGCGCTCTTTGTGCTTGTTGTTGCATCGTGTGATTCTGTGCAATGCCCTGTTGTAAAACTGTAGGTGGATTTGCCATGCCTGCTCCCATTCGTTGGCCGTTCTGTATCATGCCTTGATTTCTGCATGTGCGTGCCAAATGCCCTGTCATTCCACACATCCAACATACTGGCGGTGGTCGGATTATTTGCCCATTTCACATATCCGGGTTTCCATTTTGCATGTTTTGGAAGCCTCCTTGATTATTTTGGAAACCTCCATGATCGCTCTGCCATCCTCTTCCCCTAAATCCTCTTCCCTGTGGGTAAAACCCTATGTTACCATGATTATTTTTTTGTGGACTAGCCACCTGCTGCATGCTTGATTCAGCTGTGATAGTTATCATGGCTCCTTCAAAGGCATACTTTGATAATTTCTTCTGCACCAATTTCACTTCCTCACCCTTTCGAGTCGCTTCCTTTTTGCGATTCTTTTCTTGCAGCAGTCTACAATAATGTGTGATGGTCAACTGTATTTCAGCCCAAGGTTTAGCCTCAACTCCTACCAATTTCTTGAGTTGTTTCTGCACCGGTTCTGGAAATTCTTGGCACAATATATGGTAAAACACAGGTATTGATTTCGTCCATGATTCATGAGTCTCGAGTACCCATGCGTCTTGGAAATTCTGTATATAAATTAACGGATCCTCAGAATCCTTCATTTTTTGAGTCATTATAGCTCCCACATTGGAAGTATCTAGATACATCACTCGTAGCGCTTTCCATACTGCGGCTCTGCAATTGTTAAATAGAGCTCCGTCATGCGCAGTATTCATTATGGTTAGACCAGGTTAGCCTGCTCGTGCCCACACATCATCTGCTCTCTCACCAAGTATGGTGATTAGGAGGGCCTTAATGTCCCCAGTAGCTAACATGTTTCCTCCTGTCATTTTTTCTAACTCATGTATCAATTTTCCAGCTCCCGGTGTCAGCATTGGAAGCTTGTTTTTCAAATTTTCTCGATCCATGTGTGGCCATGGAATATTTTGTGGTCTTGCTCCCCCTTTCTCTAGTAGCGGAAATTGGAATGTGTAGTCCTCTTTTTCTTCTCTCATTGTTCTCCTGTCTATGGCAGGGGTAATATTCCCGCATCGCCATCTACCTGGCAATATCCTTAGTCTATCTACATAGGGTGGCGAAGACACCCCCCTCTGACCGTGAGTTACTTCTTCATATCGGTCAGGCTGTGTGGCGGACTCTGACGCTCTTGGTACAGACTCACTAGCATCTGACCATCTTGTTTCCTTTTCCCTTGGGAGTCGCCTTTCGCTTCGCCTCCCTTTTTTGTTTTCCTTACGCTGTCTGTCCCCAATTCACACAACTTCTCATATCCTCCTTGTTCCTGCTTATTTCTAATCTATCCAGGGATAGCTCTCTATTCCCACTACTTTGGGTGACATCCTCAGTGTAGTACAGCTGAGTGCTCTCCAGGCGCTCGTGTTCCCCTTCCCCTTGGGGTGTCTGTTCTAGCCCCATTTCATCATATATTTTATCGATCATTTCTCCAATGCTTCTGGTGACAAAGTCATCTTCAATATTTGCCCTAGACGTGTCTGGTACTGAATCGTGCGAATTCTTCGATGTCTTCCCAATCTACTAGTGGAGCGGGTTTTTTAACCTCTCTCTCCAGATATTCAAGATCGCGTGCTCTCTGTCTTCGCTTGCGTTATACGTCATCATCTAATTCTTTGCACTTCCTCGCCTCTTCTCTGACCCTATCTTCTTCCTTTCTCTTTTCATTTCTACGTTCATCTGCCCTTCGAATTTCCTCATCTCTTCATCTTCTTATTCTTTTCTCACGTATTCTTTGCTCTTCCTCTAACCTTTGCTGTTTTTGTCTGTCTTGATCATTGGCTGCTTTTGGGTTGCGATCAAGCTGTCTATCTTGCTCTTCGCGATATAGCTGTTCTCGCCTTTGTCTGTCTTTCCTTCTTATCCTTTCATCTCTTAATCCTTTTCTTTCCCCTTTCTCTGTGTCTCATCTAACCTCTCCTTTTGTCTTGCGTCATCAATGCCTTTCCCACCGAGTTTCAATAACATTTGTCCTATCACCCATTCGACTTTTGCAAATGCTATGTCATCAGTTCTGTCTTCGATCCCTTTCCATCTCCTCCCTTCTCTCTCCTTGTCGAGAGATGCACTTGTCTGTCCCTGATCTTCTCTTTCATCATCGTGTCTCCCCTTGTCCCTTGGGACTGCGGAGATAATATTTTGTTTTTCCTTATCGCTCCCTTGATTCTCGTCACTACTATGTGTAGGTGACTCATATGCGGGGTTGCTGTACCCCGTGGCTGCTTTAAGTTCCGTTAACGGGTATAATCCCTCGTTCTTACTTTCTTCGGCTTTCGTTTCAGGTGAGGCAGGTGGTGCGGTAGGCGCCTCACCCCCCTCTGTGCGTACATTAAGTATCCAATCTGTTGGTGGCTCTTCCTCCTTTACCTGTTCGCACATTTTCCACAACTCGAGAACAGCAAGGTGTTTTTCTAACTTCTTTCCTGTATATGTGGCATGCAAATATGTCGTCATATGATGTAAGACGGCTTTGGATAAAGACCCATTTTGTGGCCATGGCATAAACATCTTGTGGGTGGTACCTTTAACCCACGCGGTACAATATTTCTTTAGCTTGGGTGCATGTTTTGGCAATTGCTTGCATAAGTGTGCTAATGGAGTCATGTTATCCATGCTTAAATCTGTTCCCTTTCCTCTTATACAACACTCATTGTTTTTGTGTGGTTTAAACAACTTCTAACAATATGAGCGAGCACCAAATATCGCCATCTCCAACCAAATTTTTCCACAAAAACTTTATTCTACTGATTTGTTCAAAAAGCATCAATTCATGTGCGATTCTGTCTCAGCTATCAAATCGCATAACATTTTGAAATCAGTTTTCTCAAAAAAATGTCAATGCACATGTGTGACGTCACAACAGAGAAACATGTAAGACAGACACTTAACAGACTAGACGGACACCAGCTGGACACCAATATCTCTGCCTCTAATCATTACCCCTTCATGGAGTGTAAACGTACCCCTTTCACAACGTCTTTAAACGTTGTGGTAGCCTAGTCGTTCCCCATTATGTGGGACTCTGGGTACACGTTTCTTCTAGCTGCTATATTAAAGCGCAGGAATAAGGCGAATCCTCTCTCTTTTTGGGTGTCGACCCCGGTAACCTCTCTCTTCTTGGGTGTCTACCCCAGTAACCTCTCTCTTCTCAGGTGTCTACCCCGGTAACCTCTCATTTACCTTTCATTACTCTCAAGTCATTATCGCCTTATATATATACAGTCTTCTCTACTCCTAACTATATTTTGTTTTCCTTCCTCCCTCCATTACCTTTTCCCTTTACTTGTTCTAAGGCATACGTTATTTGCCAAAGCATTCCATTTTTTGCTTCACTCACCATTCTTCTCAGGTGTCTACCCCGGTAACCTCTCTCTTCTCGGGTGTCTACCCCGGTAACCCCTCAAATTTCCTTTTGTTACTCTCAAGTCATTATCCCCTTATGTATATATATACAATCTTCTCTACTCCTAACTATATTTTGTTTTCCCTACGCTATTTGCCAAAGCATTCCATTTTTTGCATCACTCATCATTTGCATAGTTCGTCTCTGGACCCTCGGGATCACCGCCTTTGTTACTGGCTCCTTCAGCTTTTCGCTCGCTCAGCTGCCTGTTGGAATGGAAAGGGAATTGTGGGAAAACGGGTCCCTTCAGGCCCTTTCTGCAGACTCTTGCTTACACTACCATTGTCTACGGGGAGCTTCACGGTCTACTCAGCCGAAAGGCAAAAAACCTGCAATATTGCCGAAGACCTAGAGTTACTTTATGTCGACCGTCAATAGGTGTCTTACTTTAGTCAAATAATCGATAGTCAATAAACCATCACATTTCTGCTATCAAGTGTACTGGGGAGACCCCTGGCCGGCCCATAGTGTCAGGGTTTGCTCCAGAGTACTTTAAGACAAGATAGCTGCACCTTTGAGATGGATGGGGTGCAGGTTCTCTACTCCAACACGAAACAATAAGGACAACTCAATGGTTTGGCAAAGGGGAGTCCGTTAAATGACAAGTACAAAAAACGGGGAAACATGGAAATAACAGTGATGCGATAGTCAGTCTCGATTCAACTCCCAACTCCCTTGAACTTCAGTCAAACAGTAACATTTATACCCAAAACTCGTCATCATTGACGTGTAACGCTCAAAAGTTAACATGCCATTCTTTTGGTTAGGAAAAGGTAACTTTACTATAGGTACTATATCTGTATATGGTAACAGAGTGAGGGGATTGGATAAACACTATCAGGTGGGCGTCTAAGCCCTTCTTTTTAACATTACTCTTGTAGACATCACTTAGAGTACGACGTCCCATTGGTTCTACTATCTATAGGACCCTAAATTATTTGGTCCATTGTGATTGGGTTGGCTTCAATCCCATGCATAAATCTTCACTTTACTTAGCAGCACGCAGAATGGTCAGCCAGGTGCAGGGTGCCCCAAGATTCAGCCAGCCTCCCTTCAATCAATCATTACTTTAGTGGTTATGTGTCAATAAGTTTGCTGTGGTCGGCCTCGAAACTGTATCTTCTTGTCAGAAAAAGTTATGATATCTCTGTCTGGCTGACAGCCAGGCATAGCTGTGAACCCGTGCTTCTTCTTGCTTGGATGGTCACATGCTGCTCACACCGTGAATCTGCCTAGTTTCCTTCAATTTGTGCATTTAATTCTTATTCGGCTTGCCACCTGCCTACGCCTGCTTATCTGTGCCTTCCTGAGATAGGCTATTCTGTTCTTAAGTTTTGATTCTGCGAAGCCACTGTTAGCTCCTTCTATTGGTCTGACCTTGGCTCTTCCTGGCTCACGTTGCCTCTGCTGAGTTTTGATTCAGCCATCTCTTCTTGTTTTAGCTGGAATACAAATCCTGTCCTGTTTGACCTCAAGTAACCTGAGTTAATTCTGCTTTTGTGTAAAGTGGGCTTGCACTTGTATAGTGTGCTTCGTTGAGTCAGATATGCATGGGTGGCACTTGCCGCGGTCTATCTTCTACTAAGCATAGCAAGCCACACTGTTTTCTTAGCTTTCTTGTGGTTACAAGCATATGTACAGGCGTTAGCTGGTTGAATGGCTTCATCCTGCTTTACATTTTAATATTCTTTATATTTCAACATCGTCTTTTCTTCTAGGTTCACAATATCCTTATTCATGACATTTTGTCTCTTGTGTCATCTTTGGGTCGTCTTATCTTCTATCTGCAAGTCTGTCCGGGCCGTCGTGACGTCACCATTCGTCTTCAATTAAGGCCTTTTGAGTTTCTTCCACGACAGTGTTAAGCTATCTTCATTTCGTCTTACTTGCTGGTAGGGTTTTCTCAATGGATACCTTACTGTCCATGGTTTTCTAGGTATCGGTACTTCAGCAGGTGTTGTTCTCCTGATAGGCACTGGGCAGAGCCCTACTGTGGCTCTATGCTGGTTTATTTGCTCATTATACGTCACATATCTCGGTGTGAATGTTCCTGGTACTTCAAAATGGGCGCATGGAGTGCAGGCTTTATTTGGGACCTTATCTACAGCTGTTTAATTTACCATGGGTCTAATTTCCAAATAAAGTGCTATTTCCGCAGTAGATAGTTAGCGTGAGAAAGAACATTTGCGCAGATGACATGAACAGCCCTGGGAGCTGATACATGGAATTACATGTATGTAGAAACATATAGAGCCCAGAATGCCCACAACACGCCCTCATGGCAAACAGAACATAGCGCTGTCAAATAACCTTTAGGCCGGAACCCATGGAAAAAAGTATTCAATGATTAGTTACCAGCAATCACCATTACCTCCACCGACAGGTCCTCATCCCATTACCCCCACTAATCTGCGCCCCAACCCCCTAACTCAGGGCAGTACCCATGTGCCCATACTAAACTGTGCCCAGCCCCCTATATTAGGGCTGCTCCCAAGTACCCGCACTAAACTGTGCCCAGTCCCCTACATTACAACAGCACCCATGTACCCCCACTAAACTGCTCCTGACCCCCTACATTCAGGCAGCACCCATGCACCCCCACTAAACTGCTCCCCAGCCCCCTACAGTAAGGCTGCACCCACATACCCCACTCAACTGTGCGCCAGCCCCCTACATTAAGGCAGCAGCCTTGTCCCCCCACTTAACTGTATGCCAGCACCCTACATTAAGGCAGCAGCCTTGTACCCCCACTAATCTCCACATAGGCCGCCTACATTAAGGCAGCACCCACATACCCTATCTAAACTGCACGCCAGCCCCCCCTTCATCAAGGCAAAACCCACAAGTCCGGCCTCGTCCCAGTAGCCACACTAATCTGTGCACCGGACCCCAACTGTAAAAGAGGACAAGATATCCACTGACGGGCCCATAGGTCAGTGCTCACCCTCTAGTACTTGTAAGACAAGATAGCTGCACCATGTGAGGGATGGGGGTGCAGGATTCACTTACTCCAACACGACTCAATAATGAGGACTCAGTAGTTTGGAAAAGGGAAGTCCGTTTAATGACAAGTACATCAAACAGGGAAGCAGTTGGGAATCTGCATCGTTGCGATCACCTGTCTCGCTCCGCCTTCCACAAACTTCAGTTGAACAGCAACCTTTATGCATAAAACATGTCATCATTGACATCTAATTCTACAAAAACTCGACATGCAATATAATTGGTTAGAAAAGGTAACTTAAGTATAGGTGTTATATCTGTGTATGATAATGGAGCATGCGGATTGGATAACTCTTATCGGGTGGGCGTCTACCCCCTCCCTCTACGTCACATGTGACAGACGTCACTACAAGTACAACGTCTCATTGGTTCTATGATATATAGGACCCTAGATAACTTGGTCCATTGTGATTGGGCAGGTTACACCCCTAGACATACATTTCCACTTTTAATTTGCAGCATGCAGAATGGACACCCAGATGCCTGGCGTTCCAAATTTCACCCTGCCTCCCTTCCATCAATCAGTATCTTGGGGTTATGTGTCAATTAGTTGGCTGGGCATGGCCTTGAAACTGTAGCCTCTTATCTGGAGAAGTTATGGCACCCTTGGATCTGGGTGAGATCAGACGTTGGTAATTCTTGGCGCCTGTCTTGGTCACATGTCTGTTCACCGTGAATATGCTTCAGTTTCCAGCTTTTAGTGTATTTAATTCTGTTTTCGGCCTTGCCACCTGCATGGGCCTCCCTTATCTTGACCTTCACCGGGCAGGCTGGTATGCTCTGAAGTTTCGATTCCTGTTAGCTGACGCTCTCCTCCCCTTCTCTGGTTGACCTCGATTTCCCAGGCATGAGCTGCTCTTTGTTGAGTTTCAATTCCACTCCTTCTCCTGGCTTTGGCTGGGATATGAAACCAGGCCTGTTACTAAGCATTGCAAGCAGTATCGTTTTCTTAGCTTCTTGCATTCCAAGCCTATTTACACACGTTTAACTGGTTGGTTACTTCCATCTTGTCTCATAGGAACGTTTCCTCACGTTTTAACATTGTCTGTTTCCTGTGTTCATTACATCTATTTTCATAGCTACTCGCACTGGCGTGCTATCTTCGATAGCTGCTTTCGTTCATTCGCGAGTCTGTCCAGGCCCTTGTGTCATTTCCACTGGACTTCCATTACAGCTCTTTGGGTCTCTTCATGGACCTCTTAGGTACTCTTCATTTCGTCTCAGCGGCTGGTACGGCTGTCTGATAGGGTACCGTGCTGCCCAGGGCTGTCTGGTTACGGGCGCTTCTACCGGTATGGATCTTCTGATGTACACTGGGTCCCAGTGCAGTTCTTTGTTGGTTCATCTGCTCCTTATACGTCACATACTTTGGCGAGTCCGTTCCTTGTACCTCGAAATGAGGGGCAGGGGTACAGGCCATGTCTGGAACCTCCTCTACACTCCCCCCTCTGGTCTGGTCATCGACTACTTCTGCGATCTCTTTTGCATTTGTTTCCTTTGATTCTTCGGTGTTATGTTCAGCGTCTTCAGGGTTTGTACATGATGGTGTGAATGGGTGAGGCTTTGGAGTCCATATTTTTGCTGTTTTCACGTATTCATCTTTGTTCCATGTCATTAGCTGACATTGTCCATTTGGACTGCAGTAGATCCATTTTCCTTCATACCCTCTTCGTTTCTTAGGATATGTGAACCTTGTTCCTTCTGGCGCAAATTTGCTGGCCTTCACAAAGTCTCTTTCTTCTTCATCAGTCAGGTCTCTGGGTTTCCATCCTGGTTCGACATCAACCATTATTCTCATCCCTATGGCTTTCTTTGCATTTTTCTGGCACTGTTTAATGGTTATCTTGATAACGCAGAATCCTAGCAGTACCATTGCTAGTAAAGCTCCCAGAAACTTGAATGTATCTGCCATCCATTGTGGGACCCATGAGAACAGGGCTCCAAACCAGCTGTCATCGTCCACTTCAGCACTTTCATCGATCATCTGGTTTTTCAGGTTTGTCAACATACTTATGGCTTCTGTCAGGGTTCCATTTTCTTCATCGTGCAATGGTATAAATGTGCAACATGATTCTCTGATTTTTGCACAAACACCTCCATCCATTGTTGTGATCATGTCAAGCACATACTGCTCTTAGTTCTTCTTTGATTGCGTTAAATCCCTTTATAGTAGAGTTGATGGTCTGCAATAACTCCCATCTGGTTATCTGCAACCATTTAGCATTCACTCCAATTTGGACGTGGGGAAGGGGTGGTGTTGTGAATACTGTTGAGGTGAGGCTAAACAGTCTGTACTCGTATGGGATTGCATGGAATGCTTCTTCTGATTTGGTAGAAAAGTAATTCTCTCTTTTCATCCTGGATACGAGTTCCACAGATCTCCTTCTCCTTAGATGAGCATCTGCTTTCGGGAAACTGTCCAACTTCAGGTCATTCTTAGGGATTACTAGCGCGGGAACGTGGACATTCACCAGTGTGCATATGCCTCCCCAATTTTTCGGCAACCTTATGTAAGCTTTGGATCCACACGCCCAGTAATGGTCCATAATTACTGCGGTCCTTTGCGTCATTCCTGGGGCTTTAAAGATTTGTCCGCAGTTTAGATTCTCTCCCATTTTCCTTGTGCCATTGTTTCTGAACCATAGTTTCGGGCTCTCCAGTGGCACTATCTGCAGGGGTCCCCCTCTATCTTCGACCCATGTTAGTAACTTTACTAGCTTTGGCCATAGAGGTTTGCACAGTTTTTGAGAGTTTTCTATTGCTTCCTTGCAGGCTCCAAGGACCATCCAAGCTCGGCAGATCACTAATCCTTCTTCCCATCTATTTGGGGAAACCACTGTGCCCCAGATCTGCATTTGGCCTCTGTTCTTCCAGATTTGGACCTCTTCTGCAGTTTTTCCTTGAATGTTCAGTCTCGGGTTTGTTACCCATCGTGTTCCTGATCCTTTGACGTCAGGATTCTCGTTTCTGATCACGTGATTCCTGGTGTGTGCCCTGTTTCTTGTTTTAATGTCCTGGACGTAGCCATCTTCATCTGGGTAGTCCTTTTTGGTGGCCCATATCAGTGAAGTGTCTCTTCCCATAAATTGTCCTCTGGTGTTGCACATTGCTATGTGTGACATACAGTGTGCTATGGGGACATCAATTTCTACAGCCACGAAGTTCTTGGATTTTCCCATGCTATACGGTAGGAGCGCGCAGATGAAGCATTCTCCTTCTGATTGCCTTCATCCTACTTCCTTCATGTTTTGATACCATATGTTGTTTCCGAGATGGGCTGTGCTGTCTAGGTAATCATTGAGTTCATTGTTGTCTTCATGTGGGTTTCTCTTGATCCTCAATGTCCTTCTGTAGTTAGCTATAACCACGTCTCTAAATGCATCTATATGACTCTTTCTGGAGGATTCTTGGGCATGCTTTTTAGAGGAGCGGGTTTAATTACCTGTATCACTGTGGTAGGAGAAGGTTTTGCCTTTCTTTTCCTTTCCTTTTGTAATCTTTCGTAGATGTTCTCTAACCGCCGTTGGCTCACCAACTCCCAATGCGTGGCTGTGTCATAGGTCTGGCGCTTGTTCCTTGCGTAGGAGCTGGCGTGCTTACTGTTATAGTCTCTGTAGTTCTAGTTTTCAGTTCCTAGTGTAGCTTCTTAGCTCTGACTATGAACGAGAACAGATGGTCCATTAGCATTTGTGTTTTCTCTGTGATTTCCTTTGTGGCTATGTCGGTTCTTTTGAGGGATTTTGCTATGCCCTCTCCCTTTGGTTTCTCACTTGGCTCCTCTTGGTTACTTCCACTATTTTCTGGAGCTGTTCGTTCTGTAGGAAGTTTCCCTTTCTCTGTTGCCCTTGTTTGAGGCCCTGTTGCCATTGACACTTGCCCTTGTTTGTGTGTGTTCAGTGTGCGTGTGTGTGCAGTGGTCAGTGCTACATTTTCATTCACTCCATGCTGACCCTGTCTCCAGCCTTTTTTTCATTCATTACCTCAATTTCATTCATTACCTCAATTGTGTATGAATCACTGCTAATTACATTTAGTTTTATCTCGTTTGTTTTACCATCAGCTTTTCTGGGGACTGGGATCACTATATAGGGTCTGGGTGCTTTCGTAGGCCCCAGACGTTCATTATCTGGTGGATGCACTGAAATTGGGACGCTTTGCGCACCAATAAAGAAAGCAGTTCTGATAGTTAACGACAGAAAGACAATGATAATTACTACACATATGCACATAATAGACTTGTAGGACATCTGGCAGCATTTCCTTCCAGGGAAGCTGGGGCGCCCCTGTGCTGGTGGTAAAACCAAGTTACTGTTCTGTGCCCCCATTTCAAACAAGTCCATAGTCAGTTATTTATTCCTTCGCTTGCTCTGATCTCGTAGCTCAAGAGTTCATTACTACTTAAAGTGACGAGTGCTTTTCAAGTGTCCCCCTCTTGCGGGTGATGTCAGTAATCTCTGAGTATGCAGTACAGTTCCTTTTGCTAGACTATGGAAAAAGGGTTAGGCTAGCATTCATTCATAATGCATATCTATAGTAGGTAAAGTCCCAGTGCACTCTTTGAATTTTCCTTGGTCCTGAGGACATGCTGGAACCTGTTCACTGCGAAGAATGAAAAGACGGAACTGCCAAAAATCACACAAAAATAAAATGACGTAAAAATAAAAACAAAAATAAAACTAAAAGTGAACATGGAAAAAATAAGAATACAAATAAGGAAAAATAGAGGAAAAAGTAAAAAGGAAAAATAAGATGGTGAACTTTCTTGTTTCTGCTCTTTTCGATCTGTTCTTCGGCGGAAAATATGGCACTTTGTCTCTTTCTCTCGGTCTGACCTACGGTGGAAAATTGAAGAACTGTGTCTCTGTCCCTTCGATCTGTCCCGCGGTGGAAAGATAAGCACTGTCTCTATGTTTCCTCGATCTGTCCCACGGCAGAAATATAAGCACTGTCTCTCTGTTTCCTCGATCTGTCTCATGGCGGAAAGTCTCACTGGAATCTCCTTAGGTATTCTCGCCGGAGGTTAGATAGCTCCACCTGGAGCATTATGCCGTGGAGGAGTGTGCCCATGTGTGAGATGTTGGCTGAATCTCTAAGGAAGGTGATGACGTCAACATCTGCAGGCCTCCCCACCATTTCCGGATAGTCTGTGACTAGTCTAAGCAGGACGTTGTGCACCAGCCGGGTGTCCTCGGGTGATAGGGACATTTGTTTGGCTGGGTCATGGTCATGAGCTTTCCTTTTGATTCGCACAGTCTCTACACCTTCCTGTTGAATGGACTACCACGAGGTGCTTTAGTTTAGTCCACAGCTGGTTCAACTGAGCTAGGTTTCTTGGGTCTCTGATGAAAGTACGTGTGTACGTTGTTCTCCCATTGAGTCCTGGGCATTTCTCGATTATTTGAAAGAACAAAGTGAATGTGAGTTCATCAATGTCTACCGGCGGCGGAAGCATTTGTGTCCTCTTCGCTGTGCTCGGGTAGCTCGGCGAAGGCTTCCGTGATGACAGTCAGCAGTTGTGAGATTATTTTCTCGTTTGCAGGATCTTGAATAAAGTCTGTGACACTGGTTTCTCTCCCTATGAGTGTCGGATATGATATCACCACCAGCTGGAAGTAGGTTAGCACATCCCACTTGAGGTCTCTGCTGGGAGATACCATAAGTTATGTAAACAAAGTCTTGACACTGGTTGGTTTCAGGACACTGTGTTACGCTCTCAAGAAATGTCCTTCTCTTTTTTTTCAGTCTATCAGAGTCTTGATTCTTTATACTACGTGAGCATGATGTTATTTCAAAAGTTCATTTTATCAGCATTGTTGTGGCTTTGTGTATGTAGTTCTCTTCTTTATCCTGCAACTGTGGTGCCCAGAGTGTCTGTATTATTGTTCTTTATCACCTTTTTCTGGTTTGGGGAAATGTTCTCATTCAAAAGTCTTTGTCATTGTGTTGCTGCTCATGTGTCCTTCTTCCTCGCCATGGATCTTGTCTGCACGTGCTGAGGTTCTTCCCCGTTGTCTGTGGCTTATTTGTGGAGAGCTTTCCCATATATAAGGTTTAATGTCATTCAGGAAGAGCCATACCCTTCTGCCCTGGACTTTGACGGCTGAAGGAGTGCAGTCCTCTACGATGAAAGGGCCATTGAATCATGGCTCATCCCACTTCTTTCTCGTAAAGTTCCTTATAAGAACTGCATCCCCAGGGAAGATGAGAGGCGCACCTAAACCTTGCGCGGTGTCTGTTTCAGCATTTCCTGTTGTATTTTGTACTGTGCTGCACCCTTTTCACCGTCGCTGCAGCTGGCCTGAAATGACAGAGACGCTGGATGTCATACAATTCAAGTACTCCTGCATCTCTGTCCCCAAGACCTCACTTGTTGGCTGGGCATCACATCTAGCTCCATCTCGGGGGGTCAGAGGGGTCCTCATCCTTCTGCCTGTGACTATCTTGTGTGGCGTGAGATGATGGTCGGAGCCTGGTTGGTTCCGAAGTGCATACAATGCCAGTGGTAGAGAGTGCAGCCATCCCTTTTTCAATGTGAGTTTCAGCTTGGCTATCCTCTCCTTTAACAAGCCGTTGAGCCGTTCACATATGCCATTCCCCTCCGGATGATACGCCAATGAGAACTTGTGCTTTATACCAAGCAACAACTGATCTGTTCGAAAACTGTATTAACAAAGTGAGCCCCATTGTCTGACCTCATTATGTCGCACACCCCCCATCTAGGGAATACTTCCCTCACTAAAGATTTGGCAGCACAGGTACAGTCTGGGTGTGCACAGGGACCTGCTTCTATCCATCTAGAGAATGGACACACCACCACAATTAAATACCTGTACCCATTGCACACTTGAATCATGTCGACGTAGTCGATATGCAAGTGCTGGAATGGCCCATTTGGCCGGGGGATAACTCCTCTTACTACTTTTAGTGTGCGCCCAGCGGTGAATTGCTGGCAGATTATGCAATTCACCATGAAGAACGCAACATGCTCTGATAAATTCGGTGTAAACCAGTCTTCTGTGAGCGTTGCAGCGAGATTTTCTTTTGACATATATATAGGGTAGTGTAATGGCTCCAATGTTACTTTCAGTAGGGTGACAGGCATTACTGGTTTACCAATGCTGTCTTGCCTCCACAAATCGTCAAGGGGTTTAAGGAACACCCTCGATGTTTCCACAAATTTTTCTCCTCCTGAGGTGCCTCCCCTTGGAGTTCCATTAGCTGAGTCTGTCCCATGTTGCTATAGGCCTCTGGTGTGGCTTGTGCTATCATCATACGCTCATGGGTACGTGCCACCTCCACGTCCATGATTGTTTCATCCTTGGATGCCATGCGCTTGGCTTCCGTGTCTGCTTCATGATTTCCACGTGACACGAAATCTGTCCCTTTGGTGTGGGCGGCGCATTTCACGACCGCTATGCCCACTGGGAGCTGTAGTGCTTTTATCAACCTGTCCAATGAGGTTGCATGTTGCACTGGCGTGCCATCTGCTCGGAGGTAGCCCCTCCTTTTCCAACGTGCTAAACCTGCGTGCACGGTAGATGTCACATAGGCAGAGTCACTGTACACCGTTACTTCCTGGTCTGCATGATTCTCAATGGCGAGTATCAGCGCCAATGGTTCTGCAGCTTGCGCAGAATAGTGAGATGGTATACGTGCACTGACGAGTACCTGGAACTCTCCATTCGCTAGGTGTTTTATCACGGCCACGCCTGTGTATCTTTGTCCATCTTAGTGGTCGATTCGAGATGAGCCGTCAATAAACATGATCTCACCACCTGCCAGGGCATTTACTTTTAACCTGGGGATTTCATCATAGAATTCCTCATAATTCGCGCAGTCATGTACGGGTTCTCTCTCTGTGACCGGCTCAACTATGAACGTAGCTGGATTCACAGTTTTACGTGGCACTATTTTGATCGATGGGTTAGAAATAATCGCTTCATATGCGGATGCTCTCTGAGATGTCAGCGTGCCCTTTGGCTTCTCTAGTATGGCGAACGAGTGCTCGACATACAATGTCATGGAGCACCCCATCACAAAGGATGATGCCTTTTCAATGGCAAACGCGGCAGCAGCTAGATTTTGTTTGCATGGGAAGTGGGCAGTCATGACCGGGTCCAGACTCCCGCTATAATATGCTAGGGGCTTGTACCCCAGTGAGGTTCGCTGCGTGAGCCCTGCCCTCATAAAATTGCCATCGGTGTGTGAGAACAGGTAGAATTCCTCTGCATAATTAGGAATCCCGAAAACTGGGGCCTTACAAATCGCCACCTTGAGTTCTGCAAACACCTTTTCGATTGCCTCAGTCCATTGGATTTTTTTCCCCTGTCGCCTGGGCCTTCTTTAGGGCCTGAAGCAAGGGCTTGGTATACGAGCTGTAGTCGAAGACCCATGCTCTGACATAATTGCACAGGCCTAAGAAGCTTTGCATTTGTTTTATTGTAAGCGGTTTAGCTGTGTTCATGATAGCTTCAGCCCTTTCTGGGGTTACCTTTTTCCCTTCATGTGAGATTAGCTGTCCTATGTACAGCACCTCTCGCTGACAGTATTGTAGTTTTTCCTTGTCAACTTTATATCCTTTCTCAGCCAGGATAGTCAGCAGCTGGACAGAGTCGCGCCTGCATTGTTCCTCAGTGACGCTGCAGATCAGAATGTCAGCCACATACTGCAAAACAACACTGTCTACTGCAATATTACTTAGGTCCATCTGCAGGACTCTGTTGAATATGGATGGAGACTCACAGTGCCCCTGTGGCAGCCTCGTACTTTGAGGCGCATTTGCCTGAAAATAAATGACGTCAGGTCACGGTGCAACGGGATTGAGAAAAATGCATTTTTCAAGTCAATCATCGTGAAATATTTTGCCTCAGTGGGTATGTTGCATAGAATTGTGGATGGATTAGGGACTAGAGGGAACTCGGCTTCAACTATATCGTTTAATGCTCTTAAATCTTGGATTAAATGCCAAGACCCTCCCTTTGATTTCTTGACAGGGTAAATCACCGTATTGCAAGGTGATTCTGATGTCACTAGGATGCCCTGCTCCGTCATGGCGGAAAATGTCTTCGCGATCCCTTCATCTGCCACTCTGGACATAGGATATTGTCATGCTCTTGGTAAAATTGCTCCTGGTTTCAGTTTAATTTTCACTTCACCTGCCCCCTTCAGGAGGCCTACGTCATAGGGCCCTGTAGTCCATACCACGACAGGCACTTGGGCCATGTCAACATCAAAGTATTCTGGACGTATCAGCACCAACATCATTCTCTGTGGCACCTCCCGTTTGATAATTTTGACCCAAAATATGAGACTTACTTCCACCCTTGTCTCTTCTAGATCAGGGTGTTCTTCGAACAGATAGTCATCGGTGACGTCAGTCACTCGATACCCTTCTTTGATGGCGATAATCGCACACCATTGTCTGCATTCGTCGTCATATCCTTCGACCAATACCACCTTCCCTCGCACTGCGGCAGATTGTATCATTAAGAGAAATACTTGTCCCTCTTCTTCATGCATAGGTATTCTTGGTCTGAATAGGAACTCATCAGGTGTCCTCATAGTTCTATCAGCGAGGCCTGGCAATCCCGCCATGAGCACCCGCACGCCATATGCGAAGACTTCTCCGGCTCTAATGGTATAGCTCTCATGGCTATACGTCCGGAGTATGCTCTGATCATTTCGCACACGTTCAAATAATGCATTCCTGGAATGGAGCACACTATACCATTCTCGGTAAACGAGATTGTCATATTCAACTTAGTCATTAAGTCCCGACCCAGGATATTTACTGGGGTCTGACATGAATATAATAAGGGTACATTCATTTTGCGCTCTCCCACAGAGACTGGGAGCGCGTCTGTAAAGGGAACTCTACTGTGAGCTCCCGTGAAACTCTGAGTATCTATGGCCTCACCAGACAAGGAAAACTTGCTTTCTCGTATGCACGAGCGCATCGCTCCCGTGTCAACTAAGAATGAATATTCTTTACCCCCTATGACGACATTCACCCTAGGTTCCCTATTAGGGTCTGGTGTCACTGATAGGATAGAACACATCAGAGTCCCCCGTGAGCTGTCCTATTTCATATTTAAGTTTGGCCCACTGTATACTTGTTGATTTCCCCCATTTCCAGGGTTGACTCCCCCTCTGGAGCTTGTGCCCTGCGGCACTTGCGGTGGTGCCTGCGGGGATTGTCCCTGTGGTAAATTTCCCATGTGCGAGGGTTGAACCACTTGCTGCGCACCTTGCTGCAAGCCTGACGGATGCTGCTGCACTGTGTGATTTTGTGCACTGCCCTGGTATGGGACGGCAGGCTGATTCACCATGCCTATTCCCATTTCTTGGCCGCTTTGCCACATGCCTTGGCTTCCGCACATGCGCGCCACATGTTATGTCAACACACTGGCGGTAGTCGGGCCATCTGTCCATCTGGTGTAGCTGGACTGCCCACCTGGGCGTTCTGCAGGCCACCTTGATTATTCCGAAAGCCACCCTGGTTACCTCGAAACCCACCCTGATTACTCTGCCATCCTCTTCCTCCAAAACCCCTTCTCCTCAGGTAAAATCCTGCGCTACCCTGATTATTCAACGATGGGTTAGTCGCTTGCTGTGCGTGTGCTTGTCAGCATGGCTCCCTCGAGAGCATACTTTGAGAGTTTCTTTTGCATCAGCTTCGCCTCCTCAATCTTACGAGTTGCCTCCTTTTTCCGATTCTTTTCTTGCAACAATCTATAGTAATGTGCAATTGTCAACTGTATTTCAGCCCTTGGTTTGGCTTCTATTCCTACCAATTTCTTAAGTTGTTTTTGCACTGCCTCGGGCAACCCTTCGCATAATATATGGTAGAATACAGGGATGGATTTCGTCCAAGACTCATGCGTTTCGAGCACCCACGCATCCTGAAAATTCTGGATATAAATCAACGGATACTCTGACTCTTTCATTTCATAGCGTTTGCAGCGCTTTCCACACTGCTGCTCTACAATTATTAAATGGCGCTCCGTCATGTGAGGTGTGAATTAGGGTTACCCTAGGGTAGCCTGCCCGTTTCCATACGTCATCTGCTCTTTCACCAAGTATGGCAATTAGGAGGCCCTTAATGTCCCCTATTGCTAAGGTGACACCCACTGTCATTTTCTCTAACTCATGTATCCACTTCCCAGCTCCCGATGTCAGCATTGGAAGCTAATTTTTTAGGTTCTCTCGGTCCATGTGCGGCCATGGAATATATTGTGGTCTTGCTCCCCCCTTTTCTAGCAGCGGGAATTGGAATGCGCAGTCTTCCTTTTCTTTCCCCATAGCTCTCTTGTCTACTGCTGGGGTGGCATTTCCGCCTTGCAATCTCCCTGGCAATGCCCTTAATCTAGCTACATAGGCAGGTGCTGACGCCCCCCGCCGACAGTGGGGTTTTCCTTCATGTCGGGCGGACTGCGCGGCAGACTTCGGTGTCTTACTTGCGGACTCGCTAGCATCTGACCATCGCATCCCTCGGTCCCCTGGGAGCCGTTTTTCTCACCGTCTCCCTTCCTCTTGTGCCTCATCCTCCGTTTCCCCACCGGATTCAGATTCTGAATACTCCCAGTTTACACAACTCCTTGCATCTTATTCGTCCTGCCCAATCTCCAGTCTGTCTAGGGACAGTCCCCTGTTCCCACTACTTCGGGTGACATCCTCAGTGTCATATAGCTGAGTACTCTCCAGGCGCTCATCTTCCCTTCCCCCATGGGATCTCTGTTCTAGCCCCATCTCATTGTATATCTTATCAATCGTTTCCCCGATGCTTCTGGTGTCAAACTAATCCTCAATATTTGTCCCACTCGTACCTGGTACCGAGTCATGTGCAGGAAAGAATTCTTCTATTTCTTCCCATTCTACAACAGGATTGGGTTTTTTAACCTCCCGCTCAAAATATTAAAGATCTCGTTCCCTCTGTCTGCGCTTACGTTCTGCTTCCTCATCTATTCCCTTGCGCTTCCTTGCTTCTTCTCTAGCCTTGTCTACTTCCCTCATCCTTTCGTTTCTACGTTCCTTTGCCCTTTTAATTTCCTCATCTTCTCTTCTCTTCACTCTCCTCTCATGTACCCTTTGCTCTTCTTCCAACCTTTGGTTATTCTGTTTGTACTGGTCATAGGCTGCCTTCTGTTTGCGATCGAGCTGTTTCTCTTGCTCTTCGTGATATAGTTGTTCTCGCTTCAGCCTATCCTTCCTTCTTGTCCTTTCATTCCTTATTTCCTTTTCCTTTTCTCTTTCTCTCTCCTTGGCATCTCATCAGACCTCTCTCTTGGCCTTTCATCATCACTTCCTTTTCCATCTAATTTCAGCAATATCTGCCCTCCCATCCATTCGTCTTTTGTGAATGTTATCCCATCAGTTCTTCCTTCATTTTCCTTTCGTTTCTTTCCCTCTCTCTCCTTAACGAGAGATGCACAACTCTGTGCCTGATCCTTTCCTACGTCATTGTGTCTCTCCTTGTCCCTCGGGACTGCAGAGGCAAGATGAATTTCCTGGTCCTTTTCTTTATTGTTGTTGCTACTATACGTAGGCGACTCATATGAGGGGTTGCTATACCCCGTGGCTGCCTTTAGTTCTCTTAGCGGGTAGAGCCCCTCTGTCTTACTTCCCTCACTGGCTGGCTCCAGCGGGGCCAGTGGCGCAGTAGGCGTCTCACCCTCCTCCGTGCATACGTTTAATATCCAATCTGCAGGAGGCTCTTCCTCCTTCGTCTGCTCAAACATCTTCCATAGTTCTATAACCGCAAGAAGTTTCTCTAGCTTCTTGCCTGTATATGTGGCGTGTAGATAAGTCGTCATGTGCTGTAAAACAGCTTTTGATAGGGACCCATTCTGTGGCCAGGGCATAAACATCTTGTGGGCGGTACCCTTAACCCATTCTGTGCTATACTTTTTTAATTTAGGTGCATGCTTAGGTAGTTGCTTGCATAGATGCACAAGTGGGGTGACCGCCTCCATTTTCAATTCCGTTACCAACAATATTTATACAGTTTGTTATCCTTCTACTAGTATGACTGAGCCCCAGACATGCAAGCTCCAATCCAATCTTTTCCCGCCAAAATGTATACTATCAATTAACTCAAAAACCATCAATTCATTGGCGATTCCCTCTTCTTCACAGAATCGTGTAAAATCAAATTTCATCTCACACAATCAATGATACAGTTCTCTTACATTCAGCATACAACAGAACGCATAGGACAGACACTTGACAGACTAGATGGACACCAGCTGGTCATACATACACCAGCCTTCTAATCAATACCCCGTCATGGAGTTTAAACGAACTCCTTTAATGCGTCTTTAAACGTCATCGTAGTCTAATTGTCCCTTATTATATGGGCTATGAGTTCACGTTTCTTCTGACCGCTGTATTAAAGCGCAGGAACAAGGCGAATCCTTACGTTTTTCTCTCGGGTGCCCCCCGGTAACCTTATGTTTTTCTCTCAGGTGCCCCCCCGGTATCCTTACGTTTTTCTCTCCGGTGACACCCCCGGTATCCTTACGTTTTTCTCTTGGGTGCCACACCGGTATCCTTAGGTTTATCTCTCAGGTGCCCCCCTGGTAACCTTACGTTTTTCTCTCGGGTGGTTACCTTCTGTCGGGTGCCTCCCTGGTATCCTTAAATTTTTCTCTCGGGTGCCCCCCCGGTATCCTTACGTTTGTCTCTCGGGTGCCCCCCCGGTATGCTTACGTTTTTCTCTCTTATACTCGAGTTATTAACCCCTTATATATATACAGTCTCACTATTTTTTTTTTTTCTCTGCTACCCTCCGTTACCTTTCCCTTGCTTGTTCTAATGTCTACAAGACATTTGCCAAAGTAATGAGTTTGTTGTTTTACTCACCGATCGCATCTTTTTCCTCTCTGGAGCTTTGGGATCACCGGCCCTTCCTCTTCAGCCTCTTGCGGTCTTTTCATCTGATTGGCTGCCCGTAGGAATGAGAAGGGTTATGCTTGGAAAGGCAGGTTCCTTCAGACCCACTGCAGATTTTTATGGACTTACACTATCATTGTCCACGGGAAGCTTCTCTGTCTACTCAGCCGGAATGGCGAAAGGACTTGTGATATTGCCGAAGGCCTAGAGTTACTTTGTGCCGTCGGTCTATAGGTGTTTTATAACTATATTAATCAATAATCCATAATCGATGGCCGAAACCATCCTCACGCTACCAAGTGTAAAAGAGGACAAGATATCCACTGACGGGCCCATAGGTCAGTGCTCACCATCTAGTACTTGTAAGGCAAGATAGCTCCACCATGTGAGGGATGGAGGTGCAGGATTCACTTACTCCAACACGACTCAATAATGACAGTATTTCAAACAGGGAAGCAGTTGGGAATCAGCATCGTTGCGATCACCTGTCTCACTCCGACTTCCACGAACTTCAGTTGAACAGCAACCTTTATGCATAAAACACGTTATCATTGATGTCTAATTCTACAAAAACTCGACATGCAATATAATTGGTTAGGAAAGGTAACTTAAGTACAGGTGTTATATCTGTATAGGATAACGGAGCATGCGGATTGGATAACTCTTATCGGGTGGGCGTCTACCCCCTCCCTCTACGTCACACGTGATAGACGTCACTACAAGTACGACGTCTCATTGGTTCTACGATATATAGGACCCTAGATAACTTGGTCCATTGTGATTGGGCAGGTTACACCCCTAGACATACATTTCCACTTTTAATTTGCAGCATGCAGAATGGACACCCAGGTGCCTGGTGTCCCAGGTTTCACCTTGCCTCCCTTCCATCAATCAGTATCTTGGGGCTATGTGTCAATTAGTTGGCTGGGCATGGCCTCGAAACTGTAGCCTCTTATCTGGAGAAGTTATGGCACCCTTGGATCTGGGTGACATCAGATGTTGGTAATTCTCTGCGCCTGTCTTGGTCACATGTCTGTTCACTGTGAATCTGCTTCAGTTTCAGTTTCCAGATTTTAGTGTATTTAATTCTGTTTTCGGCCTCGCCACCTGCATGGGCCTCCCTTATCTTGACCATCACGGGGCAGGCTGATATGCTCTGAAGTTTTGATTCCTGTTAGCTGACGCTCTCCTCCCTTTCTCTGGTTGACCTCGATTTCCCAGGCATGAGCTGCTCTTTGTTGAGTTTCGATTCCGCTCCTTCTCCTGGCTTTGGCTGGGATATGAAACCAGGCCTGTTAGGCCTCTGGCCACCTGGGCATACTTCTGCTTTTACAAAATGGAGTTGCACTTGTATAGCGTGCCTTATTGAGGTAGATTTAGTTGGCGCTTGCCGCTCTATTCTTCTACTAAGCATTTCAAGCAGTATCGTTTTCTTAACTTCTTCTGTTCCAAGCCTATTTACACGCGTTTAACTGGTTGGTTACATCCATCTTGTCTCATAGAAAAGTTTCCTCACGTTTTAACATCGTCTCTTTCCTGTGTTCATTACATCTATTTTCATAGCTACTCGCACTGGGGTGCTATCTTCGATAGCTGCTTTCGTTCATTCGCGAGTCTGTCCAGGCCCTTGTGTCATTTCCACTGGCCTTCCATTACAGCTCTTTGGGTCTCTTCATGGACCGTCTGTAGGTACTCTTCATTTCATCTCAGAGGCTGGTACGGCTGTCTAATAGTGTACTGTGCTGCCCAGGGCTGTCTGGTTATGGGCGCTTCCGACGGTATGGATCTTCTGATGTACACCGGGCAGAGTCCCAGTGCAGTTCTTTGTTGGTTCATCTGCTCCTCATACGTCACATACCTTGGCGAGTCCGTTCCTGGTACCTCGAAATGAGGCGCAGGGGTGCAGGCCATGTCTGGGACCTCCTCTACACAACATCAAGGCAGCAACCACAAGTCCTCCTTCATCCCAGTACCCACAGTAAACTGGGCCCCCAATCCGCATCACCCTATGCCCCCACCTCACCCACACAATATTTGCCCTATTAAGGTGCCCCATCACAATCAATCACCCCAAACACACATCACCCCAAAGCCCACACTTTCTCATACAGTGCACAGTACTGGCAACAGGAGTTGGATGATATCCGATATGTCTGGCAGAACATCCATTGTTTTGTTTTGCCGGCAGAGGAGGGCGACTCAGACGGCGTCTCCCCACATTGCAGGCTAGGATCTCCTACAATTACGGGGAACAGAAAGTAAGCCTGTATACCTGAGATCTCTTGCATTAACCCAGAGACCGGGTTCTTCACAACAACAGATGTAGGTCCATCAGATCTGGATATAAGGTAGATGTGGTAACCGACACCATATCCCGTGAAGTGAACAATCTAACCAGACGCAGAAAGAGAAAGGTCCTGATGAAGATGATATATGTAAAAAGGTCAACGAAACTGGTCGACCACTCGAATTGATGATGTCCCCCAAGGAACATGGGATACGGCATATAATCGACACTACTGCACTGGAGAACATATCTTCTCTGCCTTTTGATATATGATTAACCATATTGAATAATTATAGTCGGGGTAACCTGAGATTGTGACAGATAGCCACAACAGAACAGAATAGCTAGTTCCGAACATGGAGCACTCCTGGCTCCTGAGATACAAGACAAACAGAAAAGAAAAATCAGACACAGCACATGTGGCTAATCAGCCCTCTCTCTGCACCCGTAAGGACAACAACGTGACTCAGAAAAATTCAGATTTCTAGGAATTTTTTCTCCAATTCACCTTTTAAGATAAGTGAGGCTTGCCCACAACCCTTTAACTTTTTAGAAGCAACTTTTTAGAAGGATATCATTGGCACATTTCTCTGCAAGGTCAATAAAGCAATATTAGGCCCCGGTGCCTTATGGAAATAGTTCCTCCTTAAAATGTTAACGTGACTGATCATTGATATCTGTTTGTCAATCAGAACAATATCTAAAGTAGAAATAACATTGTAGATGTTGGGACAGCTCTCCTTGTCTTTCCCTCTTAGATTGGGGGTCCATCACGCGCTACCTAGGGATCGACACCCGACACTAGGGAAAGGGTGTTCTTCCATCTAGGGAATGGTAGTTTACACATTAAGGGACCGATTCATGGAACAAACGTGCGCCGAAAATCTTGGCGCAAGCAGGCGCAAGCGCAAAAAAACAGGCGCACGCGCACGCGTGCGATTCATGGAAGTCCCTGCGCGTGTTTACCTCGGGATGTGCGCCAAACCCGTGCATGGCGCACAAGTCACTGCAACATCCCGAAAGGCGTGCGCGACGTGCACAGTGAAAGCGCACAACCTCGGCGCATACACCAGAAAGTGGGCGGGACACGGGGCTTAACGCGCGGAATGGGGAACAACGCGCGAAAATAAGGGCGTAGCTGGGGATGTACTGCAGGGAAGCAGATGGAACGCCCACACGCACTCGAACCACACGTATTCATGGAATCGAATAGGGCAAAGCCACGCACAGCCAAAGACACGCACAAGCTGAAACACGTCCGCCACACGAAGGCAGGCGGTAGAGTCCCTGCGCATTACAAAAGTGGCAACATACAGCAATTGGGCCTGTGCGAGCGGGGCACGTGTATTGTGGGGGTGCGCGGGAAGTTACACACGCGATCGAGCGGGGTACGTGTATTTCGGGGGTGCGCGGGAAGTTACACACGCGATCGAGCGGGGTACGTGTATTTCGGGGGTGCGCGGGAAGTTACACACGCGATTGAGCGGGGTACGTGTATTTCGGGGGTGCGCGGGAAGTTACACACGCGATTGAGCGGGGTACGTGTATTTCGGGGGTGCGCGGGAAGTTACACACGCGATTGAGAGGGGTACGTGTATTTCGGGGGTGCGCGGGAAGTTACACACGCGATTGAGCGGAGTACGTGTATTTCGGGGGTGCGCGGGAAGTTACACACGCGATTGAGCGGGGTACGTGTATTTCGGGGGTGCGCGGGAAGTTACAAACGCGATTGAGAGGGGTACGTGTATTTCGGGGGTGCGCGGGAAGTTACAAACGCGATCTCATCAGGGTACGTGTATTTCGGGGGTGCGCGGGAAGTTACACACGCAATCTCATCAGGGTACGTGTATTTCAGGGTGCGGGGGAAGTATCACATGCAACATCAGCAGGGTACGTGTATTCCAGGGGTGCGCGGGAAGTTCCACACGCAATTCCATCAGGGTACATGTATTACAGGGGTGCACGGGAAGTTCCACACGCGATCTCATCAGGGTACGTGTATTATAGGGGTGGGCGGGGAGCACCACACGTGAATTGCACGTGTGGGTCCTCCCAGGTGTTCCCTCTACACCCTCCACTGCCCCTGCAGGTGGCTCACACCACAGGGGCCTACCCTGCACATGTCCTGCAGGCACCCCATCCACCATGGCCATGCCCCCCAGCCAACCCACATGTCAACTTGCACTACTGCCCACCAACGCATGTCCCCCTGCACCCCCAGCCACCAGGGGCACCCTCCACCAGGCCCCCACCCATTTCCAACTCATGTCTCCACCACCCCCACCCCCCAGCACTGTGGGGCACCTGCCAGCAGGCTCCCACCCATGTCCAACTCATGTCTCCCACCACCCCCACCCCACAGCCACCAGGGGCAGCCTCCACTAGGCCCCCACCCATGTCTCCCACCACCCCCACCCCCCAGCAGTGCAGGGGCACCCTCCACCAGGCCCCCACCCATGTCTCACACCACCACCACCCCCCAGCAGTGCAGGGGCACCCTCCACCAGGCCCCCACCCATGTCTCCCACCACCCCCACCCCCCAGCAGTGCGGGTCACCCTCCACCAGGCCCCCACCCATGTCTCCCACTCCCCCCACCCCCCAGCACTGTGGGGCACCCGCCAGCAGGCCCCCACCCATGTCCAACTCACGTCTCCCACCACCCCCACCCCCCAGCACTGTGGGGCACCTGCCAGCAGGCCCCCACACATGTCTCCCACCACCCCCACCCCCCAGCAGTGCAGGGGCACCCTCCACCAGGCCCCCACCCATGTCTCCCACCACCCCCACCCCCCAGCAGTGCAGGGGCACCCTCCACCAGGCCCCCACCCATGTCTCCCACCACCCCCACCCCCAGCCACCAGGGGCAGCCTCCACCAGGCCCCCACCCATGTCTCCCACCACCCCCACCCCCCAGCAGTGCAGGGGTACCCTCCACCAGGCCCCCATCCATGTCTCCCACCACCCCCACCCCCCAGCAGTGCAGGGGCACCCTCCACCAGGCCCCCACCCATGTCTCACACCACCCCCACCCCCCAGCAGTGCAGGGGCACCCTCCACCAGGCCCCCACCCATGTTTCCCACCCCCCCCAGCCCCCAGCACTGTGGGGCACCTGCCAGCAGGCCCCCACCCATGTCCAACTCATGTCTCCCACCACCCCCACCCCGCAGCCACCAATGGCAGCCTCCACCAGGACCCCACCCATGTCTCCCACCACCCCCACCCCCCAGCACTGTGGGGCACCTGCCAGCAGGCCCCCACCCATGTCCAACTCATGTCTCCCACCACCCCCACCCCCCAGCCACCGTGGGCAGCCTCCACCAGGCCCCCACCCATGTCTCCCACCACCCCCACCCCCCAGCAGTGCAGGGGCACCCTCCACCAGGCCCCCACCCATGTCTCACACCACCCCCACCCCCCAGCAGTGCAGGGTCACCCTCCACCAGGCCCCCACCCATGTCTCCCACCCCCCAACCCCCAGCACTGTGGGGCACCTGCCAGCAGGCCCCCACCCATGTCCAACTCATGTCTCCCACCACCCCCACCCCCCAGCACTGTGAGGCACCTGCCAGCAGGCCCCCACCCATATCCAACTCATGTTCACCCCCACCCCCCAGCACTGTGGGGCACCTGCCAGCAGGCCCCCACCCATGTCCAACTCATGTCTCCCACCACCCCCACCCCCCAGCACTGTGGGGCACCTGCCAGCAGGCCCCCACCCATGGCCAACTCATGTTCCCCACCACCCCCACCCCCCAGCAGTGCGGGTCACCCTCCACCAGGCCCCCACCCATGTCTCCCACCACTCCCACCCCCCAGCACTGTGGGGCACCTGCCAGCAGGCCCCCACCCATGTCCAACTCATGTTCCCCACCACTCCCACCCCCCAGCAGTGCAGGGGCACCCTCCACCAGGCCCCCACCCATGTCTCACACCACCCCCACCCCCCAGCAGTGCAGGGGCACCCTCCACCAGGCCCCCACCCATGTCTCCCACCACCCCCACCCCCCAGCCACCAGGGGCAGCCTCCACCAGGCTCCCACCCATGTCTCCCACCACCCCCACCCCCCAGCAGTGCAGGGGCACCCACCACCAGGCCCCCACCCATGTCTCACACCACCCCCACCCCCCAGCAGTGCAGGGGCACCCTCCACCAGGCCCCCACCCATGTCTCCCATACCCCCAGCCACCAGGGGCAGCCTCCACCAGGCCCCCACCCATGTCTCCCACCACCCCCACCCCCAGCACTGTGGGGCACCTGCCAGCAGGCCCCCACCCATGTCCAACTCATGTTCCCCACCACTCCCACCCCCCAGCAGTGCAGGGGCACCCTCCACCAGGCCCCCACCCATGTCGCCCACCTCCCCCACCCCCCAGCACTGTGGAGCACCTGCCAGCAGGCCCCCACCCATGTCCAACTCATGTTCCCCACCACTCCCACCCCCCAGCAGTGCAGGGGAACCCTCCACCAGGCCCCCACCCATGTCTCCCACCACCCCCACCCTCCAGCAGTGCAGGGGCAGCCTCCACCAGGTCCCCACCCATGTCCAACTCATGTCTCCACCACCCCCACCCCCCAGCACTGTGGGGCACCTGCCAGCAGGCCCCCACCTATGTCCAACTCATGTTCCCCAGCCAACATGTCATCACAATCTAGAAACCTGGTCCCCATGGTCAGCCTCCAAATGCAAAACACCCACCCGAGTATTGCATCCACCCACTCATAATTGGCAATTACATCACAGAACACCAATTGCAAGTTCCGAAACAAACAAATTTCCCTCACATACACCCAATGGGTGTCAGTGAATCTCAAAACCCATATCATGAAATGCATGAAACCAATGAGATGATACTACACATTGAAGTATGATAAAAAATATGTATTAAAGCAAACATAAATAGAATCAAAAATAAAGAAACAAAAATGTGAATATACAAAAATCAAAAGAAGCATGTCCGTGAAAAAAAGCAAAACCAAAAATCATATCCCAAAGTAATGGTGTCCAAAGTCACTGTCCACAAAACAAAATCCAATGGGAAATAAAAAAGAAAGCCATTTCTCCATGGTTAAAATGTGAAAGAAAAATACAATCCAACAGTGAACTATGTACATGGGAACAAGCCAGGGTCCATTATCCCAACAAAAGAAAGGAAACCTATCTAACTACACTAACTAATAAAATAAACTATATACAAAAATGTGGCCAATGTCCGAAAGGTCCAAATAAAATCCAAACAAAAATGAAACCTAACACTATCTACATAACTATGTACAAGGGCAGCGGGCTAGTTTGACGGCTCACTTGTGGATGTCCCGGGCCAGGGCATCATCGAACTCCTGCTCAATGTTCCGGAGGCGGTCCTCCTCCATGGCCCCGAGGGTCCGCAGGGCCGTCGACGTGTCCACCTCCAAACCCCTGCGGATTGCCTCGAGGCACTCGGCCCACCTCAGTGGCATGGAGTTCTCCGCCCTGACCATTGTGAGCCGTGCCTCTTCCGCCCGCTGCTGCTCCGCATCTATGGCGTGGCCCAACCACTGCCACACGGAAGACACTCTCTGTCCTGGGTCCTCCTGCCCTCCGGCCGATGCCTGCCCCTCCGATGTTGAAGGCCCCGAGCCTTCATGGCTCCCACCACGTTGCTGCTGCTGCTGTACCTCTGCCCGTGCACTGCCTCCTGCTGCCTGCACATCCTCCGCCGGCTGGGGTGCAGTCGTTGATGTGGCCACCCGTGCTGGACGTCCGACTCCCGACTGTGGCAGGGATGCCTCCTCCACCAGCCTGGCTGCACCGTCAGAGGCAGCTCCACAGGGCACCCAGGTGACTGATGGGTGGGAAGATGGCACAGAGGACAACTGGCGCGTAGGGGGTCCAGTTGAGGAGGGGGTCGTAGCAAGCCCCATCATACGGAGGAATCCGGCCTGGGTGACCTGTCCCAGCAGGCTGACGTGGTCAACGAGCCATTCGAGATGACGTGCAGTCTCCTCATGGAAAGACTGCAGGTCACCTCGCATGGCCCGTTGACGCAACGCCACACCACTCAGAACAGGCTCAACCCGGACCCGGATAGCCACGTCTGCAGGCAGAGGAAGGCCAGTTGACGTGAGCTCATCCCCTGCCTAAAAACGGGTCTGGACGTAGGCATCCCTGCTGGTGCAAGATGATGCAGGGACAGAATCAGGGACAGGATTGCACACAGGCACTTCCGCGGCAGCCTGTGCTGCCTCCTGTCCCTGGTCCTGCACTGCACCACTAGCACCAGTGGGATCCCCACCTCCAGACCCCGTCTCTGGAGCTTGCACGGCCTCCTCCTCCACCAAACCCCCCACCAACATGGATGACTCCGTGGCATCCTCCCCTGTTGGGCCCTGTGGGGTCCCAGCTGCCCCTTCTGCTGCCGAGGAGTCCAACTCCAACCTCCGCCTCTTGGACCTCCCCCCGGCAGCTGCGGCCTGGGACGCGGCACCGGACTCCTCACTCCCCGACGAGATCACAACATGGGAGGGGAGCCGGGCCTTGCGTCTCCGGCTGGCGGTGGGATCCCCGCCGCTGTGCTCCACAGCACCTTCTCCGCCCTCTTCATCAGTTGACGCTGCAGACAGGGAGAAATAAAACACAGGCATCAGGGCACTGTACAATGGACACATACACACATGACAGTTGTACATGAGTGGCATTGGCAAACCTCAGACATGTCATCACAATCCCCAGCACACATGTCATTTCAACTCGCACACATGAGCCATACCACAGCCATATCGCAACTGCCAGCACCATCCATACAACAGCATGAGCAGGCAAAGGTGAGCCAGACATCACATGCAACACAGGAAGTGCACCACACATGTACACACACCACCACACTTGCATGCATGTGTACACCTCTGCCAAGTGTCGCAGTGTTCAGATGGGCATCCATGTCACATCTACCAATCTACATCTACCAATCAGGCTTCCACATACCGCTGTCACATGCATCCATGTTGCATCACTGTTGCACCTTTGTAAAATACACACACATGCACATGTACACAGTGCTGATACATGCAGCCGAAAACAACATACATGTGTGACATCACGGACATGTCTACTTACATACACATTCATTCAAACATGTGTGCCCACACAACTGCATTTGGCATGCAAGCCTACACACACAAGCACCATCCATGTCTCACACATTCCAGCCCTCGCATGTGTTAGCCCCACGGCCCTGTACACCCCCACCCATACTCGACCCCATACAAACAGATGTGCAACCTGCACACTACTGAAAAATCACCACACGCACTGCTCACAATAAGGATGCATGTACACTTACTGCTCGACTCCAGACGGGTCTGCCTCTCAAGGACCTGGACGTGGAGTGCTGGGGATATGCGTTCCAGGACCCTCATCTGTTCTTCCGACAAGTGGCCCCGGCGCCCCTTGGCATCCGCTGCCTTCAAGAGGCGCCGGGCCTTGTTCAGGGTCCTGGACCTGAAGTCCTCCCAGCGCTTCTTGACATGTTGTAAGTCGCGGACTGCCACCCCCTCCGCGTTGATAGCAGTCACGATGTCAGTCCAGATCCGAGTCTGTCCTTCCTTGTCGGCGCGGGAACTTCCGAAGAGGGCATCATACTGCCCCAGGACTTGCTCCACCAGGACACCAACTTCGGTGGCACTGAAGCTGGTGCCCCTCTGCCTCTCTGGCCGGGGGTTGTCAGTGGTCTCAGATGGTGTTTGCCCCGACATGACAACCCCAGAGACAGGAGTGGGTGGGCAACTGGGTCCTGGGGCTGGGCTGTGGAGTGATGGAATCCCAGTCGGGAGTCTTCGGTTCCAGCAGGGGTGGTCACAGCAACAGCACCCCTGGCTGATGTGCAGGCAGCAAATGGCAGGGCACGTGGGCAGCAGGCAGTCAGGCAGCAGCAGATGGCAGGTGGGAGCGTGCTCGGGGCTCTGGGGGGCAGTAGTTCGGCCTTCTGGGCAGGAGCGTGGTCTTCCGTGTGCTTACGCGTGGCCAGCTTGATACGGAGTGATTTGGCACGTGAAAAATCTGCACGTCAGCGTGTAATTCGAGGAAAGGCCCTTAGCGCGTATGCACGGCAGCACGCATATGCGATTTCATTGGACCAAAGGCCCTTAGCGCGTGAGCGCGTCTGTGACGTGACACGCGCGGGTGTTTCCCTCATTGCACGTGATGACAGAACACAAATGGATTTCCACCAATCGCGTGTGAAAGTTCCCGCGCACCCACACGTACCCAGGCTAATCGCGTGTGGAACTTCCCGCGCACCCCAAAACACACGTACCCAGGCCAATCGTGTGTACGCTCACTCCCCTCCGATCACACGCGATGACACTCGGACGTACAGTCTTACCACGTATCCGAATACGGGAAACCCGCACACGGCAAAAGACGTGCACAGGCGTCAACGCGTCCGCCCACACGAAGGCAGGCGGAAGCATCCCCGCGCACAGCATAAAAGTGCGCGCAAACAACAAACGCGTATATACAGCTACGATGAATGCCCCATTTGTCGCTGCACTGATCGTGGGACACGGCAGGAGGAGGAGAATAGCCAGGGCACGCATTTTCGCACCACGGACAAGCCTTTTTGGGATGCCTGACGAACAGGTCTACGGCAGGTATAGGTTTCCACCCCATATCATCCTAGACCTGGTCAGGGAGTGGGAAGATGACTTTACATCCCCCACCCTTTGCTCCCAAGCATTGAGCCCCTTGGAGAAGCTGCTCAATGTCCTGCATTTTTGGCCACTGGGTCATTTCAGCGGACCACTGCCATAGTGGGGGGGGTCTCACAGGCCACGCAGTCACGCTGCCTACACCAGGTACTGGCAATCATGACAGCGCGCCCCTCAGTCCGCAGGCACATATACATGCCCAGAACACCCGCAGAAAGGCAGGCCGTTGTCTTGGATTTTTTCAGGGTGGCACACTTCCCCAAAGTGCTCGGTGCCATAGATTGCACCCATGTGGCCCTACGTCCACCTAGGGCCACTGAGCACATCTAACGAAACCGCAAGCACTGGCATTCCATCAATATACAGGTGGTATGCGATGCAAAGGGAATCATCACCTCTGTCTATGCAAACTACTCTGGCTCCACCCATGACAGTTTCATATACAGAATGTCCGCCCTGAGCCGGGCCCTGGAAGCTGGGCAGCATGGCGACACATGGCTCCTAGGTCAGTACAAATGCCCTTGCACATGCATGCAAGTCACACACAGACAAATATCCAAACCCTAATAATCTCAACTATTATCACCTCCCCAGGGGACAGTGCCTACCCTCTGAGCAACCACATGATGACGCCAATCCGGAACCCCACCACAGCACCCCAGGTAAGATACAACGCCGCCCATATTGCAACCAGGGGCATAGTGGAGCGCACATTCGGAGTGCTCAAGTCACGTTTCCGCTCCCTTGACCGCTCTGGTGGGCAACTACTCTATGCACCACCAGTAGTGGGAAGGATCATTGTGGCAGCATGTGTCCTGCACAATGTTGCAACACGGCAGGGCGTCCCGGTGGACATGGTGGTGCCCCCACATCCCCAACCACAGGCACAGGCGCTGCCCATGGGAGGGGACAGGGCACGTGGCGAGGAAGCCCGGACCCAGCTTGTGGCCACATTTTTCACCTAAACTCCCACCCCTGCAGAGTGCACACAGGCCTGGCACATACCAGGTGACAATCGATGATGACAAAGAGACAGTCAACTGTCACAACCCTACCACCCTGAGATAGTTGCCATGGAAGTGCCACATCGTCTGCATCCCTAGCTACTTAAACACAAGCTATCCTGTGTGACCAAAAGGCACACATATGACATATGACATGATATGGCCCATACACAAGTATTTCAAGGCGCGATGAGGCAGGGAGGGGGGAACAAGGGAAGACAGACAACGGTACTACTAGGCCAGGTGTCATTGAGATCGTGCAAGTGCAGGGGTAGGGGGAAGGGAAAAGTGCAAGGGGAAGGGTGGGGGGGAGTCCAGTACAGGGGAAGTAGCCCAAAAAAATAATACATAGGTCGGCTGGTGGCAACTGCAAAGGTAAGTGCAGACATGTGCTGGGAAGGGAGGGCTGTAGGGATAGAGAGACAGTACTGCAGTGCAGGGGTTGCCAGGGAGGCAGTGCAAGTGGAGAGTGGCTGGGCTAGGGACCGAGGTCGGTGAGAGTGGCCCAGTTGCAGCTCCTGTGCAGTTCCAGTGAAGAATTCTCCAAGGGAGAGGCAGAGAGTAAGCAGAAGCAAAGAGGAAGGTCTTGAGGTGCTTCCAGAACTGGAGATGGTTCCCCGCAAGTTCAAGTCAGGCAGGAAGTCTGTTCCAGGGGGAGGGCCCTGCCGCGGAGAGAAATCTACCCCCAGCTAGTTGCTCTGAGAAGCGGATGACCCTGACATGCAAGGTGTGCATCACACACACCTGCAAAACAGGCCATGACCATCACTGTCATGTCACTCAAACCCTCCCAAACCACAACATGACATGGCGAGCAATACCCATACACCAACACAGTAACGATAAGGTACACATTGCCATGTCCTAAATGTACAGTGGCATCAGACAATGATGCCTGACCCGGAATCAGATGAAATGACAGACCAACAAAATCTCCCACACAAAATAAGTCATTTCCAAATGCATTACAACAGTCGTAGACGTAACATAACAATGAATGCCTGTCTACATGCACATTATGCATTGCAAAATCAACACTGCAGCTCATGTGTGCAGTGTCCTACTCCTGCAACACACTGCTCAGCGCACAGCACAGTGAACAGCCATTGTGTGTGATGCACACCCTGAACATCACATCTAAGTGACAGACCACATCAAACATCAAATTAGGCATGTACTGGATCCATAATCGGTCACAGAACATGTGCTGCAGGGACACAGTGGGCACCAGAAGGCAAACAGTGTACACGTGGATATGCAAGGGTGGGAGTACATTTAGTGCATCAGAGTGCAAGTGTGTGGTTCTGCAAGGACATGCACTCCACATATGCATGTGCACTCAAGTGACCATCAGTGTTCCCTACACATCACATGTGAACATTCACCATGAGTACACCCCAGCATGTCAAACCACAACTATCCCCTCGCACCTGAAAGGAAAACACAACACATGAACAGGCATTGATCAGCAGAACACAACATGTACATAGGATACCAACATTACAATGTCAGACTTCCCATCACACTGCTGGTCAAGGCAACTATCAACAACAACCCCCCCCTCCCTCACAAATGACCATGACCCACTGAACAACTGCACCTGGGTCATGGAGCCTTCAACCCTCAATTCCACCTGGCCACAGGATCACCTTTACCCTTCGTCACCATCTCCCACCTTGTGTGTAAAAAGATGCCTGCACCCTCAGAATCCACACTCATTTCCAAAATCACAAAATCCAAGCATAAAAACGAACCCGAACACCCTCCAGTAGATGACTTGACGTAGCAGTACCTCACAAAGGCCAAGTACTACCACAATGATGCAACAACCAAGGTAGGACAGTAAAACAATGTCACAACAGGATGTGAACCATGTGTCGTACATAACATAGGATGATGCATCATGAACGGATGTGTATTGTCACAGGTCCCGTGTACAGGCGAAACCACCACCCCCACCGTGTCCCGGGTGCCTGCAAGGTCAAACTCACACAGGCCCCTGAGACCCGGGTGGGGAAGGAGGTTCAGGGATATGCAGTCGGGACAGGTGTTGGCACACTGGATAACTGGAATGAGTGGCAGGAGAGGGGAGGAGGAATGACTCATGAAAGTAGGGAATGAACGAAAATGTACTACCTGCATGAACACATACACAATCCAAACAAACTTGGACATCATTGTCATGGCCTTCTGTAGTCCAGGCTTAGGAGTCGTATGAACCAACCACCCCCTCTAGGGTTTTGGTGCCTGCAAGTTCGGGGCTTACACAGGCATCCGCAACCCCAGCGGGGAAAGAGGGTTAGGGAATGTTGCTCGGATAGGTACGGGAAGCAGGAACACCGGGTAGAGGGTACAGGGTTCAAAATTGCATAGGATTCCGGGTGATTAGGGGGAAAAAACATACCAAATTGAATCACACATACATCCATGCATTAGTGCACCCCCCAGCAAGCCTATGCAGAGCAGTTTGAAAGAAAAACAACAAGACACTTAGCTCTGGTTTTGAGTGCTGGCCTCCTGCCTGCGCACTCTCAGGTCCGGTTACAGGAGCACTGCAATGCTGCAAAGAGAGCCACAGTCAACAACCTGTACGTGCCAATTACACAAAAACACACCACCAAACATGCCCCATAGCAACAAACTACTCTACAAACAGACAATCTGGTGTAGATGCTTCGTACCCATATATAACAGTACCCCTGTGACGGGTCATACACAGTCAATGCAGTAAGTCAGCCGCCGGTGGGTGCGTGGCAAATGGAACACCAATGTGTCACAATTCACACAACATGCAATGTTCCCTGGGTAAGCAGACAGACCCATATAGCAAGCCATGACTTCAGAGCAAGTTGCGTACCACCATGACCGAAACAAAGTTGGCAGTGCATTTATCATAAAGTACATGGAAATGAAATGCACTGCACCCGAGTATGTCCCTTGCTGTATGTCCCTGTGAGCTGCCCCTTTCCATGTCTCGGAAGGCTACATGGTTGATACAAGTGCCTCAATGGACCTTGGTGTACCGGAGGGTATGTGCCACTGCCCCTGCATGTGTCCCAGACAACCCTACTATCAACAGCCATCAGTCCACAAACACATCTGAGCTGCATTGTGTGCTTCAACACCAATATTCGTCTAAGCTCACCCTCAGTGCTGTGACTAAGCCTGCATGTGCAACTCGCGTGGTGCAAGCTTTGCTTTGTCGTGGTCCCACTGTGATGCTCACCTTGCCTGGAGTTCCTTGGAACATGTCAGCAGTTCTAGGATGTGGGTCTGCAATCACTGTGCCTCTGCTTGTGCACACATGTGCATGTGGGCACCAACAAACGGGTCCAGAATTCCGTCGTCCAATGGGCCATGTCTGCTGGCAGAAGGTGCTCTGGAGGCTCATCCCCCTGCAGAAAAGGCACGAAACACATGATTAATGCTTCAAAGTCATATGTGTGTGTCTCATCAGGCATCTCATTACTTGACCATGTCAGAGAGTCACATCACAAATCACACCATCAGTCCGTCTTTCACATCCAAAGTGTGGTACACTATCTACAGCATGAATAGCAACAAGCACGTGTACAGGAAAGATATGAAACATACTACACAATGCATAGCAATCAATGTACACATTAATCATGACACACCCCATCTAGCAAAAGCCGAACAGTGGACAATGACACCAAAATCATCCCAACTAGGGGTGTCAACACAAGTCACACAGCACCAGACATGCCACAGATATGACAGTCCAAAGCCCTTGTGTAATATTCTGTAACACCGAACCATCCTTGCGAGCCCATGGATAAGGGAGGCAGGAGTGGCATATGTGAGTCAAGGACCCCAAGCAGCAAACACATACACAAGACAACCATGAAGGGCCCAGCTGGAACAGACAGTGGATGCCTTCAAAAGCCACAAAGCACTGCACCGTCACATGAAAGCACAATAGACTAGCAATTTTAAACTAAATCAACTATTAACTAATTACACTAACAATGGAAAACCTACATTACCTATTTAAACTAACTATCAAACAGAAACTTAACTAACTAAACTAAAAGAAAAATCAAAAATGGCCACATACGACCCGGGGGGGAGGGGAGGCACCCAGGAGGGGGGAGGTACAGGGTGCTGCTCAACATCCACATGCGATGATGCTGAGCCAAAAAAAAAAAACCTCCATGGGCTCAACGCCTGCACAGCCCGACCTATGTGGGAGATAGATGGTCGTCCGAGTCTGACTCATCCTGTAAAGGAGGACGTGGCACAGTAGCCTGGCCACGCCTAGCCGCAGCTTGCCCCTCGTCGGCAGCAAGTCTGCCGGACGGGTGAGCCTGGTTCTGTGTGGCGATGTGACCTAGGTCTGCATGCAGAACCTCACGTGATACACGTGCTTCCTCTTGCAAGGTAGCACGTGTAACACAGAGTTCCTCCTGCAAGGCCTGGCTGGACAACCGCTGCACCTCCCGGCAAGCCTGTAGCTCAGCCGAGATGGTACGCTCAAGCTGTGCAAACCTCTCCTCTGCCTGCTGCCTCTGGGACATCATAAGGACACCCAGAGTGGATCTGAGGGAAGCATACTCCTCCCTCAGGGCATCCATGTGCGCCTCTGCGTGAACAGCAATTGCTTGACGCAGAGACGACATTTCAGCCTGGCGTGCCCTGTCTGAGGCCGCCATGCCCAGCCTGAGCGAGCGGGCCGTGGACCGTGCCGCCTGCTGCTGGAGAAGCACCTGCCTAGCAGGGGGGAGCACAGATCGGGCCACACGCTCCATGCTCTCAGCGATGTTCTCCATTGCTGCCCCCTGCCGTTCGGAATTGGCAGTCATGTCTTGCTCCCACTCAGTATACAGCGGTTGCACGCGGCGACCGCGTTGCCGGGCTTGACCCCTGCGGGACCCAAGGACCGGGGGTCCTCGCTGTGTTGGCACCGCCTGCGGCTGCACGACTACATTCCCCCGTCGACGTGATGTCCCAGGCACATCGGTGACTGGTGTGGAGGGTGACCCTGCGTCCCGATCCACCACGGGCGGAGGAACCAAGACTGTCTGATCCCTCAGTGCAGATGTCGCAGACAGAGGAGTGTCCACATCAGAATCACTCACCCCTGACACATGGACTTGATGCTCATCCAACTCAACATGGACGTCAGAGTCGTCATCAAGGCTGGACTCATAGGCAGCCAGAGACAAGATGGACTGCAGCACTTGGGGGTTTTCGTGGCCTACCACCCCACGACCCCCACTAGTGCCGGGTTGATGTGGTGTTACCAACCCTGTGTCTGGCATGACAACACCATCCTCCGCCTCCATTGCGTCATCACCTGAAAAATAGAGAGAAAAAAGGTCACTACACATGTCAGAAGCACACGACACACACACACACCGACAGCAAAGGCATCCGGCAGACATGTGACACACAACATATGACCTGGCATGCATGCTGGGTCTACTTTGAATAGCTTCTGTGATCAGACCTGTTGAAAGGTGGCAGTTTCCATGGAAGTGGGTCTATGCAGTGCAGAAAATGTGTACGCCACTCACTACCTACATGTACAAGCACTCCATGGTGTGTGCCAGGAAATGTGAAGGCAGTGCAATGTCAAATTCACACATCACGTGCATTGTGCATTCAATGTGTACCATGTCTTGAAGCCAAGCACCCCTCCACCCCAGTACCAAAGCAGGGATGCCTAGCATGGTATCAAAAGGCTGACCATACACCTGTGTATTGACAGGCAGTGTTGACTGGCATCAACAGCTTAATGTGATTCAAATTACAACACTGCAAATGATGCTGGGACAGTAGGCAGGACACATGATGAAAACTCCGGAGGCCACCCACGTGTGAAGAAGACACAAAAAGAGTTGGACAGAGTCATTGGCCATTGAACAGGCTGAGGCCTGTGAGCCACACAGATTGTCAGAGCCTAAACATGTGTGCAACGCAGGACTGAGCCACAGTTGACATGGGGAGGCTGATGAGATGGCAGGCAATGTATGTAACCAAGGACTCATATTACAGTGATCATCCAGTCAAGGACACATAGGGGCATGCGTGCAATGCACATGGAGCATGAATGGGCACTCATGTCCCTGAGGGACATATGACCCATGCACAGTACAAGTGAGATACCCTGCATCGAGTACTAAGGCTGTACCACACGGCATATGTCTGGCAGTTTCTACGCTGGAAGTTAGCATCTACACAGGAAACATGAACAAGAAACTACACATTGGCAAGATTGAAGCAGACCAGTGCAAAGGTGGAACTGGGGTGCAAAGTGGCGGAGGAGGGGCAAGGGAGCATGCCCACATGGAGTCCCGCATGCAGGCAGAGGAGACATGCATGACGGAAGCATTGCATTACTTACACATCAGAACCATGTACACGTCACATGTAGCAGCAATCATGCACAACACATCCCACAAGTGAAACACACACGTCCTCAACAAACACGCATCAACACTCACTGGACTGGGCATCAAAGTCCAGCATCTCTCCCACTCCTTCGACCAATTCAGGTGGTATGAACTCCGCAACGAGAGCCTCATGCGGAGTGAGTTCTTCCTCCTCTGGTGCAGGCCCACCGCCAGTCACCAGAGTCAAGTTGTAATTAGAGGCACGCTTAGCCTTAGTGCTGCGCTTGATGTCATTCCAACGCTTTTTGCACTCCTGCGCCGTGCGCTCCTCATGGCCGAATGAACTGACAGGTTCCGCAACATGCTTCCAGTGGGTGTCACGTTGGGCAGCCGTAGTCTGACTATTGGCACCCACTAGCATGTCACGGCTGTGGCCCCGCACCTAGTCACGAGGAAGTCCAGTTCCTGCTTACAGAAAGGCTTCTTCCTCGATGTGCAGGAGGTCATGGCTGTGTGTGGGGTCCCAGCCTGTGCTGCAGGTGCAACCTTCCTCCTCTTGGACTGTGGCGCAGACCCTGGCTGGCTAATGCCGCCCTGACCAGTATGGCCAGTGGGTTCGGTGGATTGAGCCAAGGGAGTGGCAGGTGGAGGGATGACCAAAGGCCTGACTTGTGTCAGTGGGAGCTGGGTGCCCACTAATGGACCCTGCGCAGCAACATCAGCTGTGGCAGGGTCATTGACCGCAACGGTCCTGGTTGGCAGACTCACAACCGGGGTGCTGTTGGGTGCATTTGCCCCTGCACTTGCCAACACCCGGCTGTTCGGGGCAGCAGATGACATGACTGCCCCAGGGACACGTGTCTTGGTCTGAGCAGCCCGGCATGCCCCTATGGTTTCCCCCATGGCCTGTTGGAGATCTACCAAGGGCTCTTCAAGTGCCAACGCTGGCAGACCCTGAGCCTGGGTGGCGGTGTCCACAGCTGCACCTGCAGCTAACACTACCCTTGGGCCCGTGGCAGTCGATGGAACGGACTGCCGGGTCGTACGGGTGCCAGTGCCAGATGCAGGAGCTGCATCCCCCGGAACCACAGGGGGTGGTGGCATGGCTGCACCGACACATGGCACTACATTGTGCTCAAGTGGCGCACCCCTGCCTCTTCCCCCTCTGTGGCTGCCCTGGACACCCTGGAGTCCCCCTACTCCCTGGTCACCACGGCCACGTCCCTGACCACGCCCGCCACGAGGAGGACGCCCAGCTGAGGCGCCCCTCACCTTTGGTGCCCTCCCAACCATGGCACAGATGTAGTAGTGCTGGCACAGATGGAGTGGTACCAATGGGAGGTGTACACCACAATTGACCTGGGCAATTGGGGTGAAGGGGGTGGGAAGCAAGATGTTAACAGCCCCCCTGCACCTGCAAGGCTGTATGTGACCCCAGTGATGTGGTGACGGGTCACGCAACGCTCAGGCACCCCAAAACTGCAGTAAAACCGTGCACGCAACCCTGCAGCCTACGTGCGTGGATTCAACCTCCCGCAGTACGCGGTGGCACCCAGTAACACGAATAACGTGTACGCGTGGGACACGCAGGCTACTATGACATCGAAAATGGGTGCGATACACAGGGGCACCCGCAGTCTGACTAGCGCGATGCAGAAAAACACGCGTAGCCAATACCCCCGCCAAAAGAAGAGATACGTCCTTGATAACTGTGAAGTTGTGATGGCGCGCGAAACAACAGGAAGCAGCAACACACGTTGGTCTCCACGAAAGGCACGTACAGCAAACTGCTGGGCCCACTCACCTTTAACCCGTGCTGAGGGAAATGCATGCGCGCGTCACGTCACTTACGCGCATGGGCCCTTTCCTTGTATTACACGCGGATGTGCAGTTTTCCACGCGCGCCTCCGCGCATGTGCCCTTTCCTCATATTACATGCGGACGTGCAGTTTTTCACGCGCGCTTACGCGCATGGGCCCTTTCCTCGTATTACACGCGGACGTGCAGTTTTTCACGCGCGCTGAAAGGCCCATGCACGTCTGTACGCGTCACGTCACAGGGGCGCTTGCGCTTGAGGGGCCTTCTGTCCAATGAAAATGCGTATGCGTGCAGACGCGCTTATGCGCTAAGGGCCTTTCCTCGAATTACACGCTGACGTGCAGATTTTTCACGTGCCAAATCACTCCGTATCAAGCTGGCCACGCGTAAGCACACGGAAGACCACGCTCCTGCCCAGAAGGCCGAACTACTGCCCCCCAGAGCCACGAGCATGCTCCCACCTGCCATCTGCTGCTGCCTGACTGCCTGCTGCCCACGTGCCCTGCCATTTGCTGCCTGCACATCAGCCAGGGGTGCTGTTGCTGTGACCACCCCTGCTGGAACCGAAGACTCCCGACTGGGATTCCATCGCTCCACAGCCCAGCCCCAGGACCCAGTTGCCCACCACTCCTGCCTCTGGGGTTGTCATGTCGGGGCAAACACCATCTGAGACCACTGACAACCCCTGGCCAGAGAGGCAGAGGGGCACCAGCTTCAGTGCCACCGAAGTTGGTGTCCTGGTGGAGCAAGTCCTGGGGCAGTATGATGCCCTCTTCGGAAGTTCCCGCGCCGACAAGGAAGGACGGACTCGGATCTGGACTGACATCGTGACTGCCATCAACGCGGAGGGGGTGGCAGTCCGCGACTTACAACATGTCAAGAAGCGCTGGGAGGACTTCAGGTCCAGGACCCAGAACAAGGCCCGGCGCCTCTTGAAGGCAGCGGATGCCAAGGGGCGCCGGGGCCACTTGTCGGAAGAACAGATGAGGGTCCTGGAACGCATATCCCCAGCACTCCACGTCCAGGTCCTTGAGAGGCAGACCCGTCTGGAGTCGAGCAGTAAGTGTACATGCCCCTCCTGATTGTGAGCAGTGCGTGTGGTGATTTTTCAGTAGTGTGCAGGTTGCACATCTGTTTGTATGGGGTCGAGTACGGGTGGGGGTGTACAGGGCCGTGGGGCTAACACATGCGATGGCTGGAATGTGTGAGACATGGATGGTGCTTGTGTGTGTAGGCTTGCATGCCAAATGCAGTTGTGTGGGCACACATGTTTGGATGAATGTGTATGTAAGTAGACATGTCCGTGATGTCACGCATGTATGTTGTTTTCGGCTGCATGTATCAGCACTGTGTACATGTGCATGTGTGTGTATTTGACAAGGGTGCAACAGTGATGCAACATGGATGCATGTGACAGCGGTATGTGGAAGCCTGATTGGCAGTTGTGACATGGATGCCCATCTGAACACTGCGACACTTGGCAGAGGTGTACACATGCATGCAAGTGTGGTGGTGTGTGTACATGTGTGGTGCACTTCCTGTGTTGCATGTGATGTCTGGCTCACCTTTGCCTGCTCATGCTGTTGTATGTGTATGGATGGTGCTGGCAGTTGCGATATGGCTGTCGTATGGCTCATGTGTGGGAGTTGAAATGACATATGTGTTGGGGATTGTGATGACATGTCTGAGGTTTGCCATTGCCACTCATGTACAACTGTCATGTGTGTATGTGTCCATTGTACAGTGCCCTGATGCCTGTGTTTTTTTCTCCCTGTCTGCAGCGTCAACTGATGAAGAGGGTGGAGAAGGTGCTGTGGAGCACAGCGGCGAGGATGCCACCGCCAGCCGGAGACGCAAGGCCCGGCTCCCCTCCCATGTTGTGATCTCGTCGGGGAGTGAGGAGTCCGGTGCCGCGTCCCAGGCCGCAGCTGCCGGGGGGAGGTCCAAGAGGCCCCACAGGGCCCAACAGGGGAAGATGCCACGGAGTCATCCAGGTTGGTGGGGGGTTTGGTGGAGGAGGAGGCCGTGCAAGCACCAGAGACGGGGTCTGGAGGTGGGGATCCCACTGGTGCTAGTGGTGAAGTGCAGGACCAGGGACAGGAGGCAGCACAGGCCGCCGCGGAGGTGCCTGTGTGCAATCCTGTCCCTGATCCTGTCCCTGCATCATCTTGCACCAGCAGGGATGCCTACGTCCAGACCCGTTTTCAGGCAGGGGATGAGCTCACGTCAACTGGCCTTCCTCTGCCTGCGGACGTAGCTATCCGGGTCCGGGTTGAGCCTGTTCTGAGTGGTGTGGCGTTGGGTCAACGGGCCATGCGAGGTGACCTGCAGTCTTTTCATGAGGAGACTGCACGTCATCTCGAATGGCTCGTTGACCACGTCAGCCTGCTGGGACAGGTCACCCAGGCCGGATTCCTCCGTATGATGGGGCTTGCTACGACCCCCTCCTCAACTGGACCCCCTACGCGCCAGTCGTCCTCCGTGCCATCTTCCCACCCATCAGTCACCTGGGTGCCCTGTGGAGCTGCCTCTGACGGTGCGGCCAGGCTGGTGGAGGAGGCATCCCTGCCACAGTCGGGAGTCGGACGTCCAGCAGGGGTGGCCACATCAACAACTGCACCCCAGCCGGCGGAGGATGTGCAGGCAGCAGGAGGCAGTGCACGGGCAGAGGCACAGCAGCAGCAGCAACGTGGTGGCAGCCATGAAGGCTCGGGGCCTTCAACATCGGAGGGGCAGGCATCGGCCGGAGGGCAGGAGGACCCAGGACAGAGAGTGTCTTCCGTGTGGCAGCGGTTGGGCCACGCCATAGATGCGGAGCGGCAGCGGGCGGAAGAGGCACGGCTCACAATGGTCAGGGCGGAGAACTCCATGCGGAGGGCCCTGAGGCGGGCCGAGTGCCTCGAGGCAATCCGCAGGGGTTTGGAGGTGGACACGTCGACGGCCCTGCGGACCCTCGGGGCCATGGAGGAGGACCGCCTCGGGGACATTGAGCAGGAGTTCGATGATGCCCTTGCCCGGGACATCCACAAGTGAGCCGTCAAACTAGCCCGCTGCCCTTGTACATAGTTATGTAGGTAGTGTTAGATTTCATTTTTTTTTGGATTTATTTTGGACCTTTCGGACATTGGCCACATTTTTGTATATGGTTTATTTTATTAGTTAGTGTAGTTAGATAGGTTTCCTTTCTTTTGTTGGGATAATGGACCCTGGCTTGTTCCCATGTACATAGTTCACTGTTGGATTGTATTTTTCTTTCACATTTTAACCATGGAGCAATGGCTTTCTTTTTTATTTCCCATTGGATTTTGTTTTGTGGACAGTGACTTTGGACACCATTACTTTGGAATTTTATTTTTGGTTTTACTTTTTTTCACGGACATGCTTCTTTTCATTTTTGTTTCTTTATTTTTGATTCTATTTATGTTTCCTTTAATACATATTTTTTTAGTGAACTTCAATGTGTGGTATCTCATTGGTTTCATGCATTTCATGATATGGGTTTTTGAGATTCACTGACACCCATTGGGTGTATGTGAGGGAAATGTGTTTGTTTCGGAACTTGCAATTGGTGTTCTGTCATGTAATTGCCAATTATGAGTGGGTGGATGCAATACTCGGGTGGGTGTTTTGCATTTGGAGGCTGACCATAGGGACCAGGGATCTAGATTGTGATGACATGTTGGCTGGGGAACATGAGTTGAACATGGGTGGGGTCCTGCTGGCAGGTGCCCCACAGTGCTGGGGGGTGGGGGTGGTGGGGAACATGAGTTGGACATGGGTGGGGGCCTGCTGGCAGGTGCCCCACAGTGCTGGGGGGTGGGGGTGGTGGGAGACATGGGTGGGGGCCTGGTGGAGGGTGACCGGCACTGCTGGGGGGTGGGGGTGGGGGTGGTGGGAGACATGGGTGGGGGCCTGCTGGCAGGTACCCCACAGTGCCGGGGGGTGGGGGTGGTGGGAGACATGGGTGGGGGACTGGTGGAGGGTGCCCCTGCACTGCTGGGGGGTGGGGGTGGTGGGTTGACATGGGTGGGGGCCTGGTGGAGGGTGCCCCTGCACTGCTGGGGGGTGGGTGTGGTGGGAGACCTGGGTGGGGGCCTGGTGGAGGCTGCCCCTGGTGGCTGGGTGGTGGGGGTGGTGGGAGACATGAGTTGGACATAGGTGGGGGCCTGCTGGCAGGTGCCCCACAGTGCTGGGGGGTGGGGGTGGTGGGAGACATGAGTTGGACATGGGTGGTGGCCTGCTGGCAGGTGCCCCACAGTGCTGGGGGGTGGGGGTGGTGGGGAACATGAGTTGCACATGGGTGGGGGCCTGCTGGCAGGTGCCCCACAGTGCTGGGGGTTGGGGGTGGTGGGAGACATGAGTTGGACATGGGTGGGGGCCTGCTGGCAGGTGCCCCACAGTGCTGGGGGGTGGAGGGGGTGGGAGACATGGGTGGGAGCCTGGTGGAGGGTGCCCCTGCACTGCTGGGGGGTGGGGGTGGTGGGAGACATGGGTGGGGGCCTGCTGGCAGGTGCCCCACAGTGCTGGGGGGTGGGGGTGGTGGGAGACATGGGTGGGGGCCTGGTGGAGGGTGCCCCTGCACTGCTGGGGGGTGGGGGTGGTGTGAGACATGGGTGGGGGCCTGGTGGAGGGTGCCCCCTGCACTGCTGGGGGGTGGGGGTGGTGGGAGACATGGGTGGGGGCCTGGTGGAGGGTGCCCCTGCACTGCTGGGGGGTGGGGGTGGTGGGAGACATGGGTGGGGGCCTGGTGGAGGCTGCCCCTGGTGGCTGGGTGGTGAAGGTTGTGGGAGACATGTGTTGGACATGGGTGGGTGCCTGCTGGCAGGTGCCCCACAGTGCTGGGGGGTGGGGGTGGTGGGAGACATGAGTTGGACATGGGTGGGGGCCTGCTGGCAGGTGCCCCACAGTGCTGGGGGGTGGGGGTGGTCGGGAACATGAGTTGGACATGGGTGGGGGCCTGCTGGCAGGTGCCCCACAGTGCTGGGGGGTGGGGGTGGTGGGAGCCAAGAGTTGGACATGGTTGGGGGCCTGCTGGCAGGTGCCCCACAGTGCTGGGGGGTGGGGGGGTGGGAGACATGGGTGGGGGCCTGGTGGAGGGTGCCCCTGCACTGCTGGGGGGTGGGGGTGGTGGGAGACATGGGTGGGGGCCTGGTGGAGGCTGCCCCTGGTGGCTGGGGGGTGGGGGTGGTGGGAGACATGAGTTGGACATGGGTGGGGGCCTGCTGGCAGGTGCCCCACAGTGCTGGGGGGTGGGGGTGGTGGGAGACATGGGTGGGGGCCTGGTGGAGGCTGCCCCTGGTGGCTGGGGGGTGGGGGTGGTGGGAGACATGAGTTGGACATGGGTGGGGGCCTGCTGGCAGGTGCCCCACAGTGCTGGGGGGTGGGGGTGGTGGGAGACATGAGTTGGACATGGGTGGGGGCCTGCTGGCAGGTGCCCCACAGTGCTGGGGGGTGAGGGGGGTGGGAGACATGGGTGGGGGCCTGGTGGAGGGTGCCCCTGCACTGCTGGGGGATGGGGGTGGTGGGAGACATGGGTGGGGGCCTGGTGGAGGCTGCCCCTGGTGGCTGGGGGGTGGGGGTGGTGGGGAACATGAGTTGCACATGGGTGGGGGCCTGCTGGCAGGTGCCCCACAGTGCTGGGGGTTGGGGGTGGTGGGAGACATGAGTTGGACATGGGTGGGGGCCTGCTGGCAGGTGCCCCACAGTGCTGGGGGGTGGAGGGGGTGGGAGACATGGGTGGGGGCCTGGTGGAGGGTGCCCCTGCACTGCTGGGGGGTGGGGGTGGTGGGAGACATGGGTGGGGGCCTGCTGGCAGGTGCCCCACAGTGCTGGGGGGTGGGGGTGGTGGGAGACATGGGTGGGGGCCTGGTGGAGGGTGCCCCTGCACTGCTGGGGGGTGGGGGTGGTGTGAGACATGGGTGGGGGCCTGGTGGAGGGTGCCCCCTGCACTGCTGGGGGGTGGGGGTGGTGGGAGACATGGGTGGGGGCCTGGTGGAGGGTGCCCCTGCACTGCTGGGGGGTGGGGGTGGTGGGAGACATGGGTGGGGGCCTGGTGGAGGCTGCCCCTGGTGGCTGGGTGGTGAAGGTTGTGGGAGACATGTGTTGGACATGGGTGGGTGCCTGCTGGCAGGTGCCCCACAGTGCTGGGGGGTGGGGGTGGTGGGAGACATGAGTTGGACATGGGTGGGGGCCTGCTGGCAGGTGCCCCACAGTGCTGGGGGGTGGGGGTGGTCGGGAACATGAGTTGGACATGGGTGGGGGCCTGCTGGCAGGTGCCCCACAGTGCTGGGGGGTGGGGGTGGTGGGAGCCATGAGTTGGACATGGGTGGGGGCCTGCTGGCAGGTGCCCCACAGTGCTGGGGGGTGGGGGGGTGGGAGACATGGGTGGGGGCCTGGTGGAGGGTGCCCCTGCACTGCTGGGGGGTGGGGGTGGTGGGAGACATGGGTGGGGGCCTGGTGGAGGCTGCCCCTGGTGGCTGGGGGGTGGGGGTGGTGGGAGACATGAGTTGGACATGGGTGGGGGCCTGCTGGCAGGTGCCCCACAGTGCTGGGGGGTGGGGGTGGTGGGAGACATGGGTGGGGGCCTGGTGGAGGCTGCCCCTGGTGGCTGGGGGGTGGGGGTGGTGGGAGACATGAGTTGGACATGGGTGGGGGCCTGCTGGCAGGTGCCCCACAGTGCTGGGGGGGTGAGGGGGGTGGGAGACATGGGTGGGGGCCTGGTGGAGGGTGCCCCTGCACTGCTGGGGGATGGGGGTGGTGGGAGACATGGGTGGGGGCCTGGTGGAGGCTGCCCCTGGTGGCTGGGGGGTGGGGGTGGTGGGAGACATGAGTTGGACATGGGTGGGGGCCTGCTGGCAGGTGCCCCACAGTGCTGGGGGGTGGGGGTGGTGGGAGACATGAGTTGGACATGGTGGGGGCCTGCTGGCAGGTGCCCCACAGTGCTGGGGGGTGGGGGGGCGGGAGACATGGGTGGGGGCCTGGTGGAGGGTGCCCCTGCACTGCTGGGGGGTGGGGGTGGTGGGAGACATGGGTGGGGGCCTGCTGGCAGGTGCCCCACAGTGCTGGGGGGTGGGGGTGGTGGGAGACATGGGTGGGGGCCTGGTGGAGGGTGCCCCTGCACTGCTGGGGGGTGGGGGTGGTGTGAGACATGGGTGGGGGCCTGGTGGAGGGTGCCCCTGCACTGCTGGGGGGTGGGGGTGGTGGGAGACATGGGTGGGGACCTGGTGGAGGCTGCCCCTGGTGGCTGGGTGGTGGGGGTGGTGGGAGAAATGAGTTGGACATGGGTGGGGGCGTGCTGGCAGGTGCCCAAAGTGCTGGGGGTGGGGGTGGTGGGAGACATGAGTTGGACATGGGTGGGGGCCTGCTGGCAGGTGCCCCACAGTGCTGGGGGGTGGGGGTGGTCAGGAACATGAGTTGGACATGGGTGGGGGCCTGCTGGCAGGTGCCCCACAGTGCTGGGGGGTGGGGTGGTGGGAGACATGAGTTGGACATGGGTGGGGGCCTGCTGGCAGGTACCCCACAGTGCTGGGGGGTGGGGGGGTGGGTCGACATGGGTGGGGGCATGGTGGAGGGTGCCCCTGCACTGCTGGGGGGTGGGGGTGGTGGGAGACATGGGTGGGGGCCTGGTGGAGGCTGCCCCCGGTGGCTGGGGGGTGGGGGTGGTGGGAGACATGAGTTGGACATGGGTGGGGGCCTGCTGGCAGGTGCCCCCACAGTGCTGGGGGGTGGGGGTGGTGGGGGACATGGGTGGGGGCCTGGTGGAGGCTGCCCCTGGTGGCTGGGGGGTGGGGGTGGTGGGAGACATGAGTTGGACATGGGTGGGGGCCTGCTGGCAGGTGCCCCACAGTGCTGGGGGGTGGGGGTGGTGGGAGACATGAGTTGGACATGGGTGGGGGCCTGCTGGCAGGTGCCCCCACAGTGCTGGGGGGTGGGGGGGATGGGAGACATGGGTGGGGGCCTGGTGGAGGGTGCCCCTGCACTGCTGGGGGGTGGGGGTGGTGGGAGACATGGGGTGGGGGCCTGCTGGCAGGTGCCCCACAGTGCTGGGGGGTGGGGGTGGTGGGAGACATGGGTGGGGGCCTGGTGGAGGGTGCCCCTGCACAGCTGGGGGTGGGGGTGGTGTGAGACATGGGTGGGGGCCTTGTGGAGGGTGCCGCTGCACTGCTGGGGGGTGGTGGTGGTGGGAGACATGGGTGGGGGCCTGGTGGAGGCTGCCCCTGGTGGCTGGGGGGTGGGGGTGGTGGGAGACATGAGTTGCACATGGGTGGGGGCCTGCTGGCAGGTGCCCCACAGTGCTGGGGGGTGGGGTGGTGTGGGAGACATGGGTGGGGGCCTGGTGGAGGGTGCCCCTGCACTGCTGGGGGTGGGGGTGGTGGGAGACATGGGTGGGGGCCTGGTGGAGGGTGCCCCTGCACTGCTGGGGGGTGGGGGTGGTGGGAGACATGGGTGGGGGCCTGGTGGAGGGTGCCCCTGCACTGCAGGGGGGTGGGGGTGGTGGGAGACATGGGTGGGGGCCTGGTGGAGGCTGCCCCTGGTGGCTGGGTGGTGGGGGTGGTGGGAGACATGAGTTGGACATGGGTGGGGGCCTGCTGGCAGGTGCCCCACAGTGCTGGGGGGTGGGGGGTGGCAGACATGGGTGGGGGCCTGGTGGAGGGTGCCCCTGCACTGCTGGGGGGTGGGGGTGGTGGGAGACATGGGTGCGGGCCTGCTGGCAGGTGCCCCACAGTGCTGGTGGGTGGGGGTGGTTGGAGACATGGGTGGGGGCCTGGTGGAGGGTGACCCGCATTGCTGGGGGGTGGGGGTGGTGGGGAACATGAGTTGGACATGGGTGGGGGCGTGCTGGGGGGTGGGGTTGGTGGGGAACATGAGTTGGACATGGGTGGGGGCCTGCTGGCAGGTGCCCACAGTGCTGGGGGGTGGGGTGGTGGGAGACATGAGTTGGACATGGGTGGGGGCCTGCTGGCAGGTGCCCCACAGTGCTGGGGGGTGGGGGTGGTGGGAGACATGGGTGGGGGCCTGGTGGAGGGTGCCCCTGCACTGCTGGGGGGTGGGGGTGGTGGAAGACATGGGTGGGGGCCTGCTGGCAGGTGCCCCACAGTGCTGGGGGGTGGGGGTGGTGGGAGACATGGGTGGGGGGCCTGGTGGAGGGTGCCCCTGCACTGCTGGGGGGTGGGGTGGTGGGTTGACATGGGTGGGGGCCTGGTGGAGGGTGCCCCTGCACTGCTGGGGGGTGGGGGCGGTGGGAGACAAGGGTGGGGGCCTGGTGGAGGCTGCCCCTGGTGGCTGGGTGGTGGGGGTGGTGGGAGACATGAGTTGGACATGGGTGGGGGCCTGCTGGCAGGTGCCCCACAGTGCTGGGGGGTGGGGGTGGTGGGAGACATGAGTTGGACATGGGTGGTGGCCTGCTGGCAGGTGCCCCACAGTGCTGGGGGGTGGGGGTGGTGGGGAACATGAGTTGCACATGGGTGGGGGCCTGCTGGCAGGTGCCCCACAGTGCTGGGGGTTGGGGGTGGTGGGAGACATGAGTTGGACATGGGTGGGGGCCTGCTGGCAGGTGCCCCACAGTGCTGGGGGGTGGGGGGGTGGGAGACATGGGTGGGGGCCTGGTGGAGGGTGCCCCTGCACTGCTGGGGGGGTGGGGTGGTGGGAGACATGGGTGGGGGCGTGCTGGCAGGTGCCCCGCAGTGCTGGGGGGTGGGGGTGGTGGGAGACATGGGTGGGGGCCTGGTGGAGGGTGCCCCTGCACTGCTGGGGGGTGGGGGTGGTGTGAGACATGGGTGGGGGCCTGGTGGAGGGTGCCCCTGCACTGCTTGGGGTTGGGGGTGGTGGGAGACATGGGTGGGGGCCTGGTGGAGGGTGCCCCTGCACTGCTGGGGGGTGGGGGTGGTGGGAGACATGGGTGGGGGCCTGCTGGCAGGTGCCCCACAGTGCTGGGGGGTGGGGGTGGTGGGAGACATGGGTGGGGGCCTGGTGGAGGGTGCCCCTGCACTGCTGGGGGGTGGGGGTGGTGTGAGACATGGGTGGGGGCCTGGTGGAGGGTGCCCCTGCACTGCTTGGGGTTGGGGGTGGTGGGAGACATGGGTGGGGGCCTGGTGGAGGGTGCCCCTGCACTGCTGGGGGGTGGGGGTGGTGGGAGACATGGGTGGGGGCCTGGTGGAGGCTGCCCCTGGTGGCTGGGTGGTCGGGGTGGTGGGAGACATGTGTTGGACATGGGTGGGGGCCTGCTGGCAGGTGCCCCACAGTGCTGGGGGGTGGGGGTGGTGGGAGACATGAGTTGGACATGGGTGGGGGTCTGCTGGCAGGTGCCCCACAGTGCTGGGGGGTGGGGGTATTCGGGAACATGAGTTGGACATGGGTGGGGGCCTGCTGGCAGGTGCCCCACAGTGCTGGGGGGTGGGGGCGGTGGGAGCCATGAGTTGGACATGGGTGGGGGCCTGCTGGCAGGTGCCCCACAGTGCTGGGGGGTGGGGGGGTGGGAGACATGGGTGGGGGCCTGGTGGAGGGTGCCCCTGCACTGCTGGGGGGTGGGGGTGGTGGGAGACATGGGTGGGGGCCTGGTGGAGGCTGCCCCTGGTGGCTGGGGGGTGGGGGTGGTGGGAGACATGAGTTGGACATGGGTGGGGGCCTGCTGGCAGGTGCCCCACAGTCCTGGGGGGTGGGGGTGGTGGGAGACATGGGTGGGGGCCTGGTGGAGGCTGCCCCTGGTGGCTGGGGGGTGGGGGCGGTGGGAGACATGAGTTGGACATGGGTGGGGGCCTGCTGGCAGGTGCCCCACAGTGCTGGGGGGTGGGGGTGGTGGGAGGCATGAGTTGGACATGGGTGGGGGCCTGCTGGCAGGTGCCCCACAGTGCTGGGGGGTGACGGGGTGGGAGACATGGGTGGGGGCCTGGTGGAGGGTGCCCCTGCACTGCTGGGGGATGGGGGTGGTGGGAGACATGGGTGGGGGCCTGGTGGAGGCTGCCCCTGGTGGCTGGGGGGTGGGGGTGGTCGGAGACATGAGTTGGACATGGGTGGGGGCCTGCTGGCAGGTGCCCCACAGTGCTGGGGGGTGGGGGTGGTGGGAGACATGAGTTGGACATGGGTGGGGGCCTGCTGGCAGGTGCCCCACAGTGCTGGGGGGTGGGGGGGTGGGTGACATGGGTGGGGGCCTGCTGGCAGGTGCCCCACAGTGCTGGGGGGGTGGGGGTGGTGGGAGACATGGGTGGGGGCCTGGTGGAGGGTGCCCCTGCACTGCTGGGGGGTGGGGGTGGTGTGAGACATGGGTGGGGGCCTGGTGGAGGGTGCCCCTGCACTGCTGGGGGGTGGGGGTGGTGGGAGACATGGGTGGGGGCCTGGTGGAGGGTGCCCCTGCACTGCTGGGAGGTGGGGGTGGTGGGAGACATGGGTGGGGACCTGGTGGAGGCTGCCCCTGGTGGCTGGGTGGTGGGGGTGGTGGGAGACATGAGTGGACATGGGTGGGGGCCTGCTGGCAGGTGCCCCAAAGTGCTGGGGGGTGGGGGTGGTGGGAGACATGAGTTGGACATGCGTGGGGGCCTGCTGGCAGGTGCCCCACAGTGCTGGGGGGTGGGGGTGGTCAGGAACATGAGTTGGACATGGGTGGGGGCCTGCTGGCAGGTGCCCCACAGTGCTGGGGGGTGGGGAGGTGGGAGACATGGGTGGGGTCCTGGTGGAGGGTGCCCCTGCACTGCTGGGGGGTGGGGGTGGTGGGAGACATGGGTGGGGGCCTGGTGGAGGCTGCCCCTGGTGGCTGGGGGGTGGGGGTGGTGGGAGACATGAGTTGGACATGGGTGGGGGCCTGCTGGCAGGTGCCCCACAGTGCTGGGGGGTGGGGGTGGTGGGAGACATGGGTGGGGGCCTGGTGGAGGCTGCCTCTGGTGGCTGGGGGGTGGGGGTGGTGGGAGACATGAGTTGGACATGGGTGGGGGCCTGCTGGCAGGTGCCCCACAGTGCTGGGGGTGGGGGTGGTGGGGAACATGAGTTGCACATGGGTGGGGGCCTGCTGGCAGGTGCCCCACAGTGCTGGGGGGTGGGGGTGGTGGGAGACATGAGTTGGACATGGGTGGGGGCCTGCTGGCAGGTGCCCCACAGTGCTGGGGGGTGGGGGGGATGGGAGACATGGGTGGGGGCCTGGTGGAGGGTGCCCCTGCACTGCTGGGGGGTGGGGGTGGTGGGAGACATGGGTGGGGGCCTGCTGGCAGGTGCCCCACCGTGCTGGGGGGTGGGGGTGGTGGGAGACATGGGTGGGGGCCTGGTGGAGGGTGCCCCTGCACTGCTGGGGGGTGGGGGTGGTGTGAGACATGGGTGGGGGCCTGGTGGAGGGTGCCCCTGCACTGCTGGGGGGTGGTGGTGGTGGGAGACATGGGTGGGGGCCTGGTGGAGGCTGCCCCTGGTGGCTGGGGGGGTGGGGGTGGTGGGAGACATGAGTTGCACATGGGTGGGGGCCTGCTGGCAGGTGCCCCACAGTGCTGGGGGGTGGGGGTGGTGGGAGACATGGGTGGGGGCCTGGTGGAGGGTGCCCCTGCACTGCTGGGTGTGGGGGTGGTGGGAGACATGGGTGGGGGCCTAGTGGAGGGTGCCCCTGCACTGCTGGGGGGTGGGGGTGGTGGGAGACATGGGTGGAGGCCTGGTGGAGGGTGCCCCTGCAATGCTGGGGGGTGGGGGTGGTGGGAGACATGGGTGGGGGCCTGGTGGAGGCTGCCCCTGGTGGCTGGGTGGTGGGGGTGGTGGGAGACATGAGTTGGACATGGGTGGGGGCCTGCTGGCAGGTGCCCCACAGTGCTGGGGGGTGGGGGTGGTGGGAGACATGAGTTGGACATGGGTGAGGGCCTGCTGGCAGGTGCCCCACAGTGCTGGGGGGTGGGGGTGGTGGGGAACATGAGTTGCACATGGGTGGGGGCCTGCTGGCAGGTGCCCCACAGTGCTGGGGGTGGGGGTGGTGGGAGACATGGGTGGGGGCCTGGTGGAGGCTGCCCCTGGTGGCTGGGGGGTGGGGGCGGTGGGAGACATGAGTTGGACATGGGTGGGGGCCTGCTGGCAGGTGCCCCACAGTGCTGGGGGGTGGGGGTGGTGGGAGGCATGAGTTGGACATGGGTGGGGGCCTGCTGGCAGGTGCCCCACAGTGCTGGGGGGTGACGGGTGGGAGACATGGGTGGGGGCCTGGTGGAGGGTGCCCCTGCACTGCTGGGGGATGGGGGTGGTGGGAGACATGGGTGGGGGCCTGGTGGAGGCTGCCCCTGGTGGCTGGTGGGTGGGGGTGGTCGGAGACATGAGTTGGACATGGGTGGGGGCCTGCTGGCAGGTGCCCCACAGTGCTGGGGGGTGGGGGTGGTGGGAGACATGAGTTGGACATGGGTGGGGGCCTGCTGGCAGGTGCCCCACAGTGCTGGGGGGTGGGGGGGTGGGAGACATGGGTGGGGGCCTGCTGGCAGGTGCCCCACAGTGCTGGGGGGGTGGGGGTGGTGGGAGACATGGGTGGGGGCCTGGTGGAGGGTGCCCCTGCACTGCTGGGGGGTGGGGGTGGTGTGAGACATGGGTGGGGGCCTGGTGGAGGGTGCCCCTGCACTGCTGGGGGGTGGGGGTGGTGGGAGACATGGGTGGGGGCCTGGTGGAGGGTGCCCCTGCACTGCTGGGAGGTGGGGGTGGTGGGAGACATGGGTGGGGACCTGGTGGAGGCTGCCCCTGGTGGCTGGGTGGTGGGGGTGGTGGGAGACATGAGTGGACATGGGTGGGGGCCTGCTGGCAGGTGCCCCAAAGTGCTGGGGGGTGGGGGTGGTGGGAGACATGAGTTGGACATGCGTGGGGGCCTGCTGGCAGGTGCCCCACAGTGCTGGGGGGTGGGGGTGGTCAGGAACATGAGTTGGACATGGGTGGGGGCCTGCTGGCAGGTGCCCCACAGTGCTGGGGGGTGGGGAGGTGGGAGACATGGGTGGGGGCCTGGTGGAGGGTGCCCCTGCACTGCTGGGGGGTGGGGGTGGTGGGAGACATGGGTGGGGGCCTGGTGGAGGCTGCCCCTGGTGGCTGGGGGGTGGGGGTGGTGGGAGACATGAGTTGGACATGGGTGGGGGCCTGCTGGCAGGTGCCCCACAGTGCTGGGGGGTGGGGGTGGTGGGAGACATGGGTGGGGGCCTGGTGGAGGCTGCCCCTGGTGGCTGGGGGGTGGGGGTGGTGGGAGACATGAGTTGGACATGGGTGGGGGCCTGCTGGCAGGTGCCCCACAGTGCTGGGGGTGGGGGTGGTGGGGAACATGAGTTGCACATGGGTGGGGGCCTGCTGGCAGGTGCCCCACAGTGCTGGGGGGTGGGGGTGGTGGGAGACATGAGTTGGACATGGGTGGGGGCCTGCTGGCAGGTGCCCCACAGTGCTGGGGGGTGGGGGGGATGGGAGACATGGGTGGGGGCCTGGTGGAGGGTGCCCCTGCACTGCTGGGGGGTGGGGGTGGTGGGAGACATGGGTGGGGGCCTGCTGGCAGGTGCCCCACCGTGCTGGGGGGTGGGGGTGGTGGGAGACATGGGTGGGGGCCTGGTGGAGGGTGCCCCTGCACTGCTGGGGGGTGGGGGTGGTGTGAGACATGGGTGGGGGCCTGGTGGAGGGTGCCCCTGCACTGCTGGGGGGTGGTGGTGGTGGGAGACATGGGTGGGGGCCTGGTGGAGGCTGCCCCTGGTGGCTGGGGGGGTGGGGGTGGTGGGAGACATGAGTTGCACATGGGTGGGGGCCTGCTGGCAGGTGCCCCACAGTGCTGGGGGGTGGGGGTGGTGGGAGACATGGGTGGGGGCCTGGTGGAGGGTGCCCCTGCACTGCTGGGTGTGGGGGTGGTGGGAGACATGGGTGGGGGCCTAGTGGAGGGTGCCCCTGCACTGCTGGGGGGTGGGGGTGGTGGGAGACATGGGTGGAGGCCTGGTGGAGGGTGCCCCTGCAATGCTGGGGGGTGGGGGTGGTGGGAGACATGGGTGGGGGCCTGGTGGAGGCTGCCCCTGGTGGCTGGGTGGTGGGGGTGGTGGGAGACATGAGTTGGACATGGGTGGGGGCCTGCTGGCAGGTGCCCCACAGTGCTGGGGGGTGGGGGTGGTGGGAGACATGAGTTGGACATGGGTGAGGGCCTGCTGGCAGGTGCCCCACAGTGCTGGGGGGTGGGGGTGGTGGGGAACATGAGTTGCACATGGGTGGGGGCCTGCTGGCAGGTGCCCCACAGTGCTGGGGGGTGGGGGTGGTGGGAGACATGGGTGGGGGCCTGGTGGAGGCTGCCCCTGGTGGCTGGGGGGTGGGGGTGGTGGGAGACATGGGTGGGGGCCTGGTGGAGGCTGCCCCTGCACTGCTGGGGGGTGGTGGGAGACATGCGTGGGGGCCTGGTGGAGGGTGCCCCTGGTGGCTGGGGGTGCAGGGGGACATGCGTTGGTGGGCAGTAGTGCAAGTTGACATGTGGGTTGGCTGGGGGGCATGGCCATGGTGGATGGGGTGCCTGCAGGACATGTGCAGGGTAGGCCCCTGTGGTGTGAGCCACCTGCAGGGGCTGTGGAGGGTGTAGAGGGAACACCTGGGAGGACCCACACGTGCAATTCACGTGTGGTGCTCCCCGCGCTCCCCTGTAATACACGTACCCTGATGGAATCGCGTGTGGAACTTCCCGCGCACCCCTGAAATACGCGTACCCTGCTTGCACGGGCCCAATCGCGTGTGGAAATTCACGCGCACCCCTGAAATACACCTGCCCTGATGGAATCGCGTGTGGAACTTCCCGCGCACCCCTGGAATACACGTACCCTGCTGATGTCGCGTGTGAAACTTCCCCCGCACCACGAAATACACGTACCCTGATGAAATCGCGTGTGGAACTTCCCGCGCACCCCTGAAATACACGTGCCCTGCTGATGTTGCGTGTGAAACTTCCCCCGCACCCTGAAATACACGTACCATGATGAAATCGCGTGTGGAAATTCCCGCGCACCCCTGAAATACACGTACCCTGCTGCAATCGCGTATGGCACTTCCCACGCACCCCTGAGATACGTGTACCGTGCTCGCACGGGCCCAATTGCGTGTGGATTTTCCCGCGCACCCCTGAAATACACGTACCCTGCTGAAATCGCGTGTGGCACTTCCCGCGCACCCCTGAGATACGCGTACCCTGCTCGCACGGGCCCAATCGCGTGTGGAAATTCCCGCGCACCCCTGAAATCCACGTACCCTGCTGAAATCGCGTGTGAAACTTGCCCCGCACCCCGAAATACACGTACCCTGCTGAAATCGCGTGTGGCACTTCCCGCGCACCCCTGAGATACGCGTACCCTGCTCGCACTGGCCCAATCGCGTGTGGAAATTCCCGCGCACCCTGAAATGCATGTACCATGCTGAAATCGCGTGTGGAACTTCCCCCGCACCCCAGAATACACGTACCCTGCTGAAATCGCGTGTGGAACTTCCCGCGCACCCCTGAAATACACGTACCCTGCGGAAATCTCGTGTGGAACTTCCCGCGCACCCCTGAAATACGCGTACCCTGCTCGCACGGGGCCAATCGCGTGAGGTACTTCCCGCGCACCCCAGTGATACACGTAGCCCGCTTGCCGTGCTGGTACAGGGTTAGCGCAGCCCTTTGCGCTGGATTGGGTATATTGATGGCTTTTCCCTGCGCGAGAGGCGTTCTTGGGGGCGTAACTGGCGCTGCTGCAGGGTCGCTGCGCCACTGTGCGCCACGGCTGGTTTTGGTGGCTGGAATCCATGAATACGCTGTGCGCGGAATGGATTTTAGCGCACGCGGCTGGCTCAGGGATTCGCATGCGCACACTGTGCGCCAGCCGCGTGCGCCACTTGTGCGCTGAATTCTATGAATTACCCCCTTAGTGTTATTTAATACTATTAGTTTCAAAAGAAGTGTTTTTGTGTGCTAACATGTTTACCTTAACTAACACTTAAGCCCAACTGCTCTCCATGATCAGAATCCCTGACTGTTTTTGTGGGAGAACATCCACTGAACCATCCTGCTTAAAGATGTCCATGATGAATTCCCAGACCACCTTATTAGACCACATACACTCCCATGTAATTTGGCCACAACACTTGCTGATAACAGCTCACTGGATGTCCCCATCATACCTCTTTCACGTTAGGACACAACAATTATACTACCACAGATGCACTAATCCATTTGCCTGCTGAACAGATAAAACAACATGCTGGCACACACCCACAATCTGTTGGGAAAAGGGTTCTGTCACGTACTCAACAGCAATTGATACCCATACTCATACATTAACCCTACAAGATGATGAACATGCTTGCAGGCCCTGTTCAGTATGATGGTGGTGTCATCTTATAAACGTTGTAACACCAGCAAAACTTGGCAGCTATGCACCATGTGCACCCATGGCCCAGTTCACTGTGGAGCACTTACCTTCCTCAACTCCTCTGGCCTGTGTCTCCCATGAACTGCATCTGGCAGACATCCTCCTCCATCATGATTGCTTGGGGCAGTGATGGTGAATTCAGGACAGTCAGCCCATCCATGGCCTCCCCTTAGATCATACTCTGCTGCACAACAACAGCCTACTTAATTGTCACAGCAGCTACACTTTTGTACCACGATGGTTAGGTGACATAGTCCACATATGAAGTGTGAAGCCTAGTGAATCAGAGTGAGACCACATCCTTACCCCTCATTCCCTTTGCCAATAAGAAATACCCGTTCATGAAATGTCAGCACATCCACATGGATAAGCAAGTGCCAACAGGCCACCCAAACTGCCGTGGAAGCATAAAGGAACACAACATCCGAGACACAGAAATCCTAAGAAGTGAATGGCCAGATGTGAATAAGCTGCCAACAGATACCTCACACAACCCTACTCTGTGGAACATCTGGCCAGATACTGAAACAAATTAGTACCCATTCTTAATGAGACACCCACAACATCATCATGAAACATACCTCTCATCTTGAAATATCTCCCCACATCGATACCATAAGACACACAATCAAAAACATACCCAACCTACACTGATACACCATCAGCAAACATGCAATGCCCTGCACAATAAATGACACCAGGCAGCCTTCCCTTGCCACTTCCACACATGCAATGCCCTCTTCCCTACTTGTCCACATGGCCAGATGCGCAAGTCAATCAAATTAATGGCACCTACCTCAGACAACCCACAACATGACCCAAAACCCTTGAACACATGTACAAAGCAAGTGCTGTGCCAACCATAGCATACATGTCAGACACACCCACAGACCATGCACAATAATGAGCAACACGCCTGTACTGCAAAGCATGGAAGTAGTCAAGTGACAGATGTGAATGAAAAAGACGTCATACATGTGCAACTCCAAATATGTCATCTCCCCATATCATTGTCCATATATGTACATTGGCCATGAAGGCATCATAGTAAACATAACACTCATCTGAGGCATGCACACGTCTTTCAGCAAATAGGCCAGTACCAACATGACCCACAGAGTGTGGCCTAAACCCACATGAGAACCATCGGACATACTTAGTTGGAGATCATGTTCAAACAAGATGTGCCCATGGACAAAGAGTTGGCAAACAGTGGTGTCGATTAACACAAGTAAACTGTATTGATGAAAAACTATGTACAAGAATGTGAACCAAAAAATGGTGCTGGAAAAAATAAATATAAAAAAGGAAACCTACAACTACTGAACTATATAAAGGAGTCAGTGGGCTAGTCCCTGCCGATCTTTGATAATGCTTAGCTAAACCCGATTCTCCCTCCACTCCACTTCAGGCCTCTGTTGTTACCTGTTGTTACCTGGAGGGCTTGTAGGGCCTCCATCATCCCACGGTCAATCCGCTCTGCTGCCCTGAACGAATCTTACAGGATGGCAGCCAGCACCTGCACCATCCTCTCCTCCACCTTGGCCCATGCAATTTCCGCATCATTTGCCTGCTGCCTCACAAAGTGAACCTGGGCCGACACCAGAGCCTCCTGCTTTATTAGTACCATGTGTGTGCCTCCTTGCCTCCTCCTTCTCGTAATGCCATCCAGTAAATGTCTCCTCACTGTCAACATCTCCTGCTGACTGGAAATTTGTCTGTGGTGAAGGTACTCCCTCCGACTGGATGAAAGTCTGCATCAGGGGATTACAGCACCCGCAATGCCCTCAAGTGCCTGGTGTTCCTCCACGGCGTGTTCCCCTGTGGGTTCCTGGGCAGGCTCAGTGACCACCTCATGGAATCGCTTCCACCTCTGCCATGGAATCTGTGCCTGAAGGACAACGACCTGGGTATTGATGGCTGGGTTTATCATCTGCAGGACACAGAGGTGACAGGGTGACACCCGATGGCGGCCTGTACAGTGCACCTCCACTGAAGCACCTGCCTCGAGGGTCGTCTAGCTTCAGATCCTGAAGCCACCCCAGCACTTCTTGGTGTGGTGCCTTGTATGGACGTACGCCCTCTCTACATTTATGGCAGCCGTGATGTCCAACCACACCTCGCAAGCTGCTTCTGTGGATCGAAGAGGGTATTATAGCGGGCCAGGACCTGCTCACACAGGATGCCAACTTCTGCAGCAGTAAAGTTGACAGCCCATAGCCTCTCCTTGTGGGTGCTGGTCGATGTTTCCGGACATGGCTCCCTTTGCAGCTGGTGGGGTGATCCTGGGCCCTGATGACACCTGCTATGGAACTGTGGTTATGGTTCTTAGGTGTGGAAGTCCTGATATGCAGATGAGGAAAACAGGCTAGGAGGGAATATCAGGCACTCCTAGGTAGTGCTAGTAGTCAGCAGCCAGTGACACACTACCAGGCTGCAGGAGATGTTGAGGTTTGGCGGCAGAATATGGCAGGAGGAGACAATATATGGCACAAGGCAGTCATGCATGTCTCTCGGAGTCAGCAGTGGGAAAATCAAAGGAAGGAGCCTATGCACATAATTTGCGCTCTGCACACAGTGCACATACGCATGTAACACTCTATATGACGTGTGCTCACTTGCATGCGTGGAGTCATATACATGTAGGGCTGCAATGTTCATTTCCTGTCATGTAGTGGGAAGCCCTGCGTCAATGGTGGCTTCAGTGTCTGCAAGTTTGCCTTCACCCATCATGGAGCCAACAGTGGGGGCTGGTGTCAGTTGGAGGGTTGTAGATCGCCAGCCAATGGCAGTGCACTCAATGCGACGGGCCTGTCCTTCGGCATCCTGTCTTGGTATGCCCACACATGTGGTGGACGTGTGCCTGCCAGACACTCAGAGTGGGAGCAGAAGTTGCTGCATGCAAGTGCCCAATAGGGCAAGGTCCTGCAGGATATGGCCAGGGACATCCATTGCCTGGCAGAAAACGCCATCTGCTGAAATGCTGCACAGAAATGCTGCACACACATCCGCACTATGACTCTCGCAGCAGGAGAGGATAGAGGACATGCAACATCTGAAGCAGCTGATTTGGAATGATGGTTTGCCTTTGAGACAATCCCTACATGATGAGTTGTTGGCCTCAAGGGATCACCAGCACCAGGAGATTGACACCTTGAGGGAAACACTGCATGTGGAGGTGTTTACCTCAAGAGAATCCCAATGGTAAGACACAGAATCCCATAGTAAATGCCTGCAGGTGTAGATGTTAGGCTTAAGGGAATTCCGCCATCAAGACGCGTAATCCCAGAGTAAACACCTGCAGGCGGAGATGTTGGCCTTAAGGGAGTTCCACCATCAAGACCCGAATAACTTGGGGTAATCTCTGCATGATGAAATGTTTGCCACAAGGGACAACATCCGGCAAGAGATGGATTCCTTGAGACAGTCTCTCAACATGTAATTGGAGACGTCAAGGGTCACCATGCATGATGACTCTTTGGCCACTCACGACATCCATCACCAGGGCTTTGTAGCTATTGGGGCCCTCCCGCATGCATCTCTCTCACAAGTGGGATTATCCAATGAGGACCAGGCTCTGACATTGTGTGGTCAGAGTGCACAATCCCAGGATCCACCACAGGATGGGGGTTCAAGTGGAACCAAGCAGGTGATGCCATTGGGCATGTCCACACACACACACTACTCCTCTTGCCACCACTACACATTTGTGCACCCTGCTGTCCATGAGGATGTGTAGGGAACATGTATTTTTTCTATTTTATTTTTTTACAACCACCCTCCCCCATAGTGGACATCTTTTTGTACTTTTTAAATGCACATTACCCCTGTCCAAGGTGGATTGTGTTTGTTTTTTGTTGTCGTCCAAAGTGGACTGTATTTTTTATTTTTGTCCTCATTCAGGGTGGACCGTATTATTTTTGGTGTCCGCATGGCAGGGCCATTTTGTTCATGAGGGTAGGGTGGTCAACTGCTCATAGTAATGGGCACAATTTCGTACTGGGAGAAAGGACATGCAGCCATGCTCAGTGGAGTCAACTGATGTGGTATTGTGGACTGCTACAGCCTCCCACACACAAGGGAACAGTCCAGTCAACATTGATGTGCATATGTGAAGTCTGTCAGACATACTCCTTTAGTAGGTCCAAACACATGTCTGATGTTATTTCAGTTATTTTGCCTCATCCAGTGCCACACTGCCTGAGAGGACCCCCAGCACCCTATTTGCACCCAAGTCCCCATTCCTGCAGCTGGTCACTGACCTTCTTGGCACCAATGCGGAGGCCCAGTATTAGGGGGAGGTGGTGAGGGAATCGCAGCACCACAGATGTGCCACCAGATGCCACTAGGTGGCTGATGACATATGCATCCCAATTGTGACATGATGTGGTACAGGCAGGGTTTGCGTGGATGGTGTGATTTGGTGATGACTGGGTGATGGTCACTGTCACTTAAGATGTGAGTTGTTGTACAAAACGATGTGTGTGCATGTCTCCTTGATCAGCTTTGCATTTGCTTTGGGTTACTGGTTGCAGATCCGCGACTTGCTGCTTGGAGTCAGTCTCCTAGGGATGTTCCTGTGCACATGTTTTTAATGAGGGCTGATGCAATAGCTTCATTTTTCATGTGGCATTACATTTGCACTACTGTCATGTCATCCTTGAATGCCATCTCCAGACCTTTGTCATGTCGAGTAACCACTTCATGTTCAGGGGTGGACTGGCCTATTGGGAACTCAGTTTCTTTTATGGTATTACTCTGCATTGTGTGCCTCTTTTGTGTGATGTCTCCACATAGTCTCATGGGAATAGGGTTGGCATTGTAGTAGTGTGATATGGGTCCAGTTTGAGTATTATTTTCCGGGCCTCTTTTGGTTCCCTATAGGTGAATAGGGTTTCTTGAACGTTTGATGGTATGTGTTTGTTGTTTGAACAGTACCATCCTCCCCATGCCCATGTTCTTCTTCATTTTCCACCTTGGATGGGGATTTTGCATGGTCAGCCCCTATTTAGTTATTTGCGCTGGCCCTTCCCAACCGTTGCACTCTGTGTCGAGTAAAGTACTCCTGCCCAGTGCAGTGTGAAGGACAAGTGCAAAGTCTGATCTGTAAATCAGAATTTGACTTTTTGCACAACGTAAAGTGCACTTTATGGCACAAAGTCACTGCGCCACACAAATGTTTTAGTAAATTAGGCCATGTGTGTGCTGCACAGCATGTAAAGAAATGTACTTGCCACCATTTGTTGTATGTTATGCAGCAAACATATTACAAAAAACCAGCCTGATACATTTTTGCACGCGTGCAAATGTTTGTAGATAATATGGATTGTGACAAAACCTGTTTGCACCATTTTGTATTAGCAAAGCAGCTGTGTTTGTGTAGTCGACCTGTCCACCCATCCTGCACCATTGCTGGGGGGTTGAATGCACTGTTGCTTTTGTCCCACAGATGGGCCCATGGGTGTGTGGAAGACTGTGCCAAACATGCAAATGGCTAATTGAATCTATGATGTGCCCTTTGATGGCTGCTTATGTTACTTGGATTACTGTGGTGTGTGTACAGCAAATACATTCCTACAAACACTGACCTCCTGGAATGCATGCATTGATCAGACCTATAGCAATATGGCATGGCACAGGCACTTTGGTGACTGTAGATACACTTGGCCTAATTACACATCCCCTTGACAGCAAACATACATTATGAGGTCTGCCCTGTGAACTTCCTGTGCCTACCTTGTAGTTTGCAGGTAACAGTGATCCAGTATGCAAATCCAGAGAGGGAGCTACCACATTCAATGAAGGCAGCAGGCATGCAAATTACCCACTCCCAATCGGGAAGTTAGTGACTTGAGTTAATGTCACAGGACTCTTTTGAGGCCCTGTGATTTGAATGTGCACTCTCCACATCATTTGTCGGGGATTCATTGGAGGGCAAGTCTGGTGCCAGCAGACCTCGTTAATCCAGTTCCAAATGCGTATGTTATGGTTCCTGCACTTAAATATTTCATAGTTGAATCTTGGGATTTCGCTGGTGGTCTAGCACGAGGCATGCAAATGTCTGTCACAGCACCAGCTACCATTACCATGTGATGGCCTGTCACACTGCCACAGGGGACAACAGGCAGACTTAACAGGCTGTGCACCAGGAAGCCGTGTGTTGTGTTCCACAATGGCCTTTTTGGATTGCCAAGTGGGATCATTGAAAATGGCCTGGGTCCATCTCACAAAATGGCAGGACGGGTGGCGGCACCTCCCACAGCCTCTCCTGAACCGGCAGAATCAGGCTGACGTCTGGATGGCTAAAAGTTGTCTGTGACTCTTGTCAGTTGAGCACTCAGCTCACACGTGAATTACCATAGTCGAGGCGGGAGAGCATGATTGGCATTGTTGCAGTGACTCAGTGAGTGTAGGAGAGGAAGTGGAAGAACCACCTAAGTATGCAGCGGTGTAGATGACAGTATGTACACACAGCGTTGCTGTGGTGCGAGTGTGTTCTGTCAGAATCCATTGTGTATTCCAGCTTGATGCCATGTATGGGTTGCCTGGGGAGAACCACCAGCGGGTGGGTTGGGCTGGGTGAAAAGTGCCATCTCGCTGCAGATTAGGATCAAAGCTTATCTGATCAGGGGGAGGTGTCATCCATAATGCAGTGGCCTATATCTGTGATGCATAAGGCAAGCACAGGATGTGGAGAGGGCGGGATCCTGTGGATCTTGAAGATGACATGGGTGTCATCTGCGTAGATGTTGCAGGTTAGGTCATGTGAGCAGATAAGGGCCGGTGTGGGCTCATGTAAAGGTTGAAGAGTAGGGGGAATTGGGAGGCCCCAGTTTGAACCCATTGGTGACATGTAGTAGGGTGGAGTGGAGAGGTGTGGGTGGAGAGTGAATTGTGAATGTTCAGCGAGACAAGAGTTTATCCATATGCATGCAGAGTCCCTGATGGCTAGGGAGTGTATTCTGTCCATGAGGATGCTGCGGTCGACAGTGTCAAAGTCTGTTAGGTCAAGGCGGATAACTGCAGCACAGCCTTCTGAGCCTGCAGTAGTTTATGGATGTGCAACCAGTAACCCAAAGCACATGCATGGCAGAACAAGGAGTCATGCACAATACAGACATGTGGCCAAATTAAAATTTGAGCAACAGTTGCCATCACCCAATAAACAACAAATCACATCATCTATGCACACCGAGATGTGCCACTGCATGCCACTATTCAGGTGCAAACATCACCAGCCATTAACATGATTGACAGGGCTCAAGCTCCCCTGTTGGTACAGCTTTTCTGCTTGACTCCCTCACCACCTCAACCTAACATTGTGCCTTCACATTAGGGCATGGGGGCCAGTGTCCAGCAGACAGTATGGGGACTTGGGTGGAAAAAGGGTGCTGGGGTACCCCTATGGGACTGCAGGCACAGGATTGGGCATGATACCTGTAACAACAGAGGACATTGGTTTTGACCAGCTCAAGAAGTCAGTCATACAGACTGTACATATGATGATGATTGGATGAGAAGTCCACCTGCATTTCGGAGGCTGTAGAAGTCCACCAAACCATGTCAGTGAACTCCACTGCGCATGGCCGCAGGTCAAGTCCTACAAACCAAAATTACCTCAAGAGGGCAATGTCTCATGATATGAACCAAATCAATGATAAATGCATGAAGTGCATCATGGATGCAGGGAAAATACCAAAAGTCCACCCTGGACATGGTTAAAAAATTAAACCATAGTCAATCTTCTCTTGAGTAACGGAAATTAATTAGTCCACCCTGGAAAGAGACAACAAAAATAGGAAAGAGTCCATCATGGACAGGGGTAGTTAAACATATAAAATGGTATCCACCATGGAGTGGGTGTGGGGTGTTCACATATGTGGGGAAAAATAGATTTCTAATAAACAATTAACCCCTCCACAGGCTCAAGGACACCTGGTAGGAGAGGTGGAGTGGTTGGTTCAGCTTGGACCACCATCCTGTGGTGGATCCCAGGATGGTGCATCCTGTCCACGCAGAGCCAATGCCTGGTCTTCATTGGCATTGGCCAAGCGTGACACGGGTGCCTGCAGCAGGATTCCAATCAAGACAAGGTCATTATGATGTTCCTAATAAGTAGCCACAGTGTCATCATATGACTGCACCTGTGATGCCACAACTGCATGGTGTCCGTTTTCTACAAGGCTGCCATCTCTGCATGCAGAGACCCAGTCAAGGTATCCACCAACTGCCACTGATGGTCCCCGATGGACAAAGACTCAGCAACCCGTGCAGTTGGCAAGGAGATGATGTGGTCAGTCAGGCGATGGAAGCTCCTGGCCATCTCCTGCAAGTCATCATCCTGTTGGGTGGTTGCCCGCAGCATCTGCTGCTCCCACTCAGTAAATCCAGCATGCACACGTCCACCACGTGTGCAGGGCCTATGTTGGTGGGATGCCCTATGCAAGGGATGTCGCAGTAGTTTCTCCCTCATTGACTGGCGGTCTGCAAGCTCCTGTTGGACACCAGCCCCCGCTGCTAATCCCATCACGTGTGAAGGCGATCTTGCAGACCTATCAACCATTGATGAGACATGGGTCGCCTGGCTCTCCTCCTCTCATTCAGTAGCCTCATCCCAACCACACACAGGGGTACCCTCCGGGTCACTCACCATATCCTCAACATCCGGTTCAGCAGCATCATCTGAGGAGTCTATAGTCCTGCTGATGAGCGACTGTATACCCCAGGCTCCACTGGAAGACGGCTGTGCATCAACCTCTTCCCCTCCCCCTGCTCGCCATCTGCTGCCTCATCACCTGCACAAAGACGAACAACAACATACAGAGCCATGACTACCTGGCAAAACATGCATATGTGAAAAAGAAGGCAGACAGAAATTGACGGCCACACATACATTTATTTTATTTATTGTGCATTTGTAATTTGTGTTTCAAAGCGCCCACAGGGCAACGGGTAGGGAACATGGGAATAAAAGGCAAATATAAAAATCATCATACATACATACATTGTGATCTGTGAGGAACAGATGAATGGCATTACATGACTTGTGCAAACATGTCAGGGCTAATTAGGCTGTGTGACATGCATGCTTAGCATGATAAGGAGAACATACATACACGATTGATAGTGTGATTCCCACCAGTGGATGGATGGAGCTCCAAACATATTCAGTAAACCTATACTCCACTCCCACCTTGGCTTATTGCAACATGTGAGAGTCTGACCTAACATGCCAGACTGCAAATCTGCTGACCCTGAATGCATGTAAGCATATGTGTTGCCATGATCTCCCCAACCCCCATTGCCGCATTGCCCCCCACCAGATACATGGTTGGTCACGACCACATGCATCTCAACCACGTGTGAGGAGGGTGCAACATGGACATGACCAGTGCATGATTGCATGGCCACTGCTACATTCACAATCCAGAATTTGCATGTACCACATTGAAACATCTACTGTCCATCCACATGTACTGGAAGAGCGCCTCATATGTCTCTTTGCACCAACCCTGTTTCTCATCCATATCCACCGGCAGCTAGTGCCAGGTAATGGATGACCGTGACCACATCCACACATTTCTGTAATTTTCTGTGAGTCATGATTTGCATTCACAATTCGCTATACACATGCATGACACTGAGGATTATTACGACCCAGGCGGTAAGGGGTTAACGGCACCATAAAAGGTTGCGGCGTCATTAACCCCTTACTACCTAATTACGAGGTCCCTTTGCAGGTCCCTACCTTAACGGCTGGTCTTGACCAGCCGTTAAGGATTGGACCCGCAAAGGGACCTTCGAGGTAATTACGGTAGCGCAATTTGTGGTACCGTAATTACTGCCTTCCCCATTCCCATTGAGCCCTATGGGGGCAAAAATGGGAATGGGGAAGGGCCAATGGTGAATGGGGAATTACCGCCCGCCAACCTTGGAATGGGGCGGTAAGTCCGCCATCCACCATGGCGCAGTCGTTAAAAAACGGGCGTCAACCATGGCGCTAATAGCGCCATGGTTAACGCCTGGGTCGTAATGACCCCCACTGTGAATGTGTCCAATGAGATGTGTCTTGCATGCTGTGGCCACACATTGGTGATTTGACACATCAGTGAAACCAGGTAGACCATGATGTGTACTGTGAAATCAACGACACCACACAACCACCGTCCTGTATGCAGATCGTGTGATGGAAGTGTACATGGTAGCATTCAAGCAGTGCCAATGAAAGGCTGCCAAATCCAGCCAACTCTACACCAACATCCAAGCGCATGGCATGTGAGAATATAAGCATATATGTTTGCCACTCACCTGTCTGTCGACACAGGTGTCAACGCCTCCCATGCCAACCACCTGCTCAATGCTGATCAGTCCACTTACAACCTCTTCAAAAGGAGTAAGCTCCTCCTTCCCTGGTGGTTCCCCTACAGTGGACTGGGTAGAGAGGACAGGTTCCCACTGAGCTTTGGCTTAGTACATTCCAAAAGGTCATCGATCCACTTACAGACCTGAGCAGCAGTGCGCCTCTCCATGCCACAAAAGTTAATGAGGTCTGTGAACTCCTGCCACATCCTCATGTCCTGAGTGGGAGTACGGGTACTGCCAGCTAAGGGGTAGAGCTCCACATGGTCTACCTCTGCATAATCTGTGAGGATTTGTAGCTTCACATTGGTGAATCACTTCTTCCTCGCTAGCCCCTTCTCCCTCACCTGTGCCTCATCATGGGGTGGTACCTCTTCCTGCTCTGCAGAGTATCCCCGCTTGGCCCTGGCAGACCTTGGTGGTGCCAGGCCACCTGTAGGCCACAGGACATGTCCTTATCCTGGTGTAGAGTTACCTGCAGTCTGAGGCTCACCACGTTCCTGTACTCTCCCTCTCTGAGCCTTCCCACTCATGGTGCAGGGAAATGGAGAAGCACCCCACCAAAAAAAAACAGGCTACGTGATGGACAGCATAGCTACGTAGACTTACAAGGCTCTGCGAGGCACCTCCAACAGACAGAATGTGGTACGCAATGTGCATTGGCACCCGACAACAGGAAGAATGCAGTACGCGATGTGGATTGGAGTCCCTACTGTTCACCCATTGCCTGTTCTCCTGTGACTAACCTGTTCAGCTCTGTGACCAACTCATCTGCTTCCTTGGCACTTCCACATCTCTGTTCCACAATCCGAGCTCCAAAGCACATCGCCAGTACTCAGCTGCCCCATACATGCCTCAGGGGTTGCCATGTCTGCTCTATCCTCCTCTACATCGAGCAGCAGCCCCATGGGGAAGCAGATGGCTGCCTCCACCGAACATGGCATCCTGGTCGATCCAGTCCTGGCAAATTATGATGACTTCTTTGACCCAGCGATGCAGATCAGAAAAGGCAGAAGTCATAGGATCTGACAACTCATGATGGCTGCCATCAACGAGGATGGGGGCCCAGTCCGTACCATGGAGACCATGAAGAAGCACTTGGAGGACCTAAAGCACCAGAGCCATGATAAGGCAAAGGCAGCCCTTGATGCATGTGCCACCGTGGAGGTGCACCGTGCTGACTGCCATCGGATGTCACCCCTTCAGTTCTGGGTCCTGGAGAGGTTCTACCCAACACTCCACACCAAGATTCTTGACTGGCAGGCACATCTGGAAGCTGCTGGTGAGTACCCTTGGGGTGCACTGCTCTACAGTGTATGTGTGTTCTGCATGGATATGCATGATCCCGGGTACTCCCTTCTGTACACACCATGTGTTGCACTGATCTACACTATCATGCAGCCTCATGCCGATGCTGGGCATATGTGATGGTAGACATCTGTGAAGTGGACAAGCATAGGTATGTGCACTGTACGTTCTTGGTGAGTTGGTGCACTCGTGCGCATGGAATGTGAGTTGTTGACAACAAGCGCTCAAACAGGTGATGATGTCAGATTGTAATGTTGGGGGCATGTGAGTGACATGTATGCACAACACCTCTATCAGTTGCACATTTGCAAGAGATGATTGCATCATGCACACTCAGAAACTGAGACTGACACGTGTATGAATCTCTGGAAATGTCATGTTGGGGCATTGACCTCTCAGAGACGGCAGCATGATCTGTCAGCCCACTGCATGAGGAGCCAGAGATGGCTTGTGATCATGACATTTGTTTGGGCTGGGGGCAACAACATTGCTGCATGTACCTCAGCAATGGGTTCCTGTACATGTTACATACTTTTTATTTGTTTTTTTTGTATTTTGTTTATTTGTATAGCGCACAAGGCCCAAGGGCAACCGGGCGCATTTTTGGTTACAGGCAGGTTACATACATATACAGTGTTTAACTTGAAAATATACAGGATGTACAGGTTACAGGCAAAATATTACAATGAGAATATACATAATGTACAAGAAGCATAGGGAGGGGAGTAGGGGATGTACAGTCTGAGCAGAATATAGGGTAAGATATTATGCGAGCGTGGCCTGGAATGCTGGGATATAAGTTCTGGTCAGGGTCAGGCCAAGTCCAGGGTGGCCAGCCAAGCTTTTGCCTTGCGCTTGAAGGCAGGGAATGAGGGTTCTGCTCGGAGTGAGTTGGGGAGAGTATTCCATAGCTTCGCAGCAAGGACTGGGAAACTTACAGGTCAAACTGTCAGGGGTGCATGTTGTTACAGGTGTCTTGAGACCTCCCCACCCACTCTCATGGCCATGCTGTGCGCAATGAAATCATGACTGCATGGAACAGGGTGGCTTGACAGCTATGATGCTCCCAGAAGTGCACCATGCATGCCCCGGGAGGTCCCCGGACCAGCTATGCTTCCATGCATTCAGTGGTTGATCACCCTACCAAGGGAACCACTGCCTACCCCTCTACCCCTGTGTTCTGCCTACAAGGGCCAAGCTGCAGGGGGGAGGAGGTCTTTGCCAGGAGGCCAGGGCCATAGGCTGCATGTGCCCATCATGATCCTTTGAATTGCCAGTTGCCCGCTCTCCATGCCCAGTGATCTGATGGTGGATCTTGGAAATGCTTGGTAGGTCCAGAGGGCTGGCCGGCTAAAATCTGGAAAGAACGTGTTATGTCTATGAGGTGGCATGACAGGCCTGTCCACCTCCTCTTTCACTCAGGGTGCTCAGTTTAAAAGTAAACATACTCAGCTTCATCTGGTCTACTGCTGACAGTGTGTAAGCGTCTTCTCTGCCCCCCACTTGGTTCTAGCTAACACACCCAGGCTCCGCACAGGCTCCGCACATCCCCAAAATGGACAAGGGCCATGGAATACGCAATTTGCCAACAGACCTTTGCCTGTTGGGGATGCTCTTCTGAGTGGGAATGTTCTTTTGCAGGCCAGCAAGGTGACTGGCTATCAAATGTCCCTCGATGACTTGGACCGCAACGACAGGGTAGCCTATCTGTCCAGCTTCCTGCATTCCTCAGGTTCATTATGCGCACTTGGTTCATCTTGGGTTGGACTGCTTGTCCATCCATGGCCGTTGAGACAGCATTTACATGCCATCATCGTTGGGACAGTCTTGACTCAAGCGCATGCCTCCTCAGGTATTGCCCGCTTGCATGGGTGTCTCTCCCCTCCAAGCAGTGCAGATGCAGAACAGGCCAGTAGTTCCCCAGTGGTCATGTGAGAGTACAAGGATGGTGGTCTGACCACAGGGCCTGACCAGCACACAGTGGGTATCCTTGTGGCCTTATAGTTAGTAGCCTTTCCCACACTGCATGTCTATGTGAGCGGACAAGTTGATAATGCAAGCCAATGCAATGGTGTTAGTGATACATGTGTCCAGGTGCACATCCCATGGCCCTAGCTGTGTGTTCCACTTGGGTCAATTTGGCATTGTATTGTGCCATGTCATGATTTATTGTAATGTGTTTCTGGCCACATGTCAATGTGATTGTGATTGTAATAGTAACTGTAATTTGTAATTGTAATTGGTTATTTATAATGCGCTTAATACCCAGAGGTTTCTAAGCACGGATCCGGGGATCGAACCTGTGTTGCTCCGCGTCGTCTTGCTTCTCAGGTGAGCATGTGGCCCCTGAGCTATGCTCCCGAGAGAATGTGCTGGGTTGACATGTGCATTTGTCATGACTGTTACTCATGGTTGTCATGACTGTTACTAATTGTTGTCCCTACATTTGTGTGTCAGTATTCATGCTGATTGCATGGGCGTATGTGCATGACAGTTGCTGGTTGACTTGTGCTGGATGCATGGTACTGTTAATGTGGAGTATTCCACACATGCATGGTCACGGTTGACTGAGCTCTATGTTCTTTGTGCCCTTTTCCACAGTTGCTCCAACAGGTGAAGTGAGTGGAAGCAGTACTGTGGTACAGAGGAGCGGGCACAGAGCCACCAGACCAGGCACAAACTCCCCTCTTTTGTGTGTGTGTGTGTGTTGACACCCCCCCTTTCCGAGAGCGAGGTGGCTGTGAAAGCGCCTGTATCACTGAGCGAGGCTGCTGGGGGTAAGTCGCAGGTGGATGTAGTGGGGGTCACCTCAGCAGTGGTGGCCACACAGGGGCCATCAAGGACAGAGGCCTCTCAGAAGGCATCTGGGTTGGTGGAGAAGGAGGTGAAGGACGTGGCCATTTCAACCCAGCCCATGCAGTCAGGTGGGGGCATCGAGGAGGGTGTTCAGGCTGCACCACCGGCCCAGAGACATGAGGATGTTCAGTCCACCATGGAGGGTTTGGCACAACCTCCTGTTCCTGGGCCATCTGCTGCAGGAGTGACCTCTTTCAGTGATGACTCCACCCAGACCGATCTCCCACATGCAGCAAATGAGGACTGTAAGGAGTCCGTTAATGCAGGGCTATTCCACCCAGAGAAGGCAAAGAGGCACACACTTGGGCAATGTGTGGCAGGAGAAACAGAGACACCTATGGGACATGGTGTGTGTCCGTGCGCATTGTCAGAGGCAGCTGATGGTGGAGAGGCAGTGGACTATGGAGGCAGCCATTACAAGGATCAGGGCCGATGTGGCAGAGAGGCAGAGAAAGAGGTGGGCTGTCATCCTGCGGGACACTTGCAGGACTGGGGATGAGGGGGAGAGGCAGATGTATAAAGGCCAGCAAGCCCTCCAGGCAACAACAGAGGCCTGCCTACAGGCAGAGGATGTGGAGAGTGAGTCGGCCCTGGTGGAAGCATTGGCAGACATTGGACACGAGTAGCCCGCTGCCAGTGTATATAGTTGGATAGTGTTAGGTTTCATTTTGGATTTTTTTTTCTTTTTAGCCCTGGACATTTTTACCCATCCTCTTAGTTTACGATTTTAGTGGAAATAATGTTAATACATTTTTGGATGCTCTTGATACCACACTTCTTGCAATCTCTTTGTCCATATGCAAATTCAATTTTCCATGTTCTTGAAGTTCATTTGTTCTATGATTGTCATGTGGGTTGGGGCCTCACTGTGTGTATCGTGTTGTTACTGTGGGACATGTGTACATCCCCTTTGTGTGTGTGATAGATATTGCACCCATGCTCGATAACCATGAGTGGTATCTGGTATATGTGGGGAAGTGAGGTTCTTTGTGATTGATGTTTTCGTCAGCTTTGACATGCACATGTGTTGCTTGCCTACTTGCATGCTTTGCAATACAGGCATGCTGTTCAATTGTGTACATGGTGTGCATGTGTGTGTGATAGTTGTATGCTGTGGTTGAGTTTGAACTCCATTGCTGCATGTTTTCATGTGTGTTTGGTCATGTTGTGTGTTGTACGTACTTGACATGGTGGCATTCTTTTGATCGATTTGGACATGTGCGCATGTGTTTCACATGTATGAGGGGCCATGAGATGGCTGGTGGTGATGGCTGTTTATCTGACTCCATTCCTTGTGCAGGGGCAATCTATGTGTGGTGTCAGTGTGTTGGTGTTATTGAAGTGAAGTTTTTTGGTGTGTTTTTAATGGTGTGCATACGGGGATGGTCGTGGTGATGTGTGAGTTGTATCATGATGGTATTGGGGTTCTCTCATTGGGGATGGGTACTGATTTGTTCATTTGTATTGCTACATGATCCACAAGGTTTAGTTGTGTGTTGTATCTGGTGACAGCTCATGAACCTCTGCACATTGGCTACTGGGGATTGAGTTCATTTAACATTTAGTTCCTTTCAGATCCACTGATATTTAGGTGCTCCTTTGGCACTTGCTTGTCTATGTGGATGTGCCACACTTCATTCACTGGTATGGGTATTTAGCATTGTGGATGTTGAGGAGGGATATTGCCTCAATGTGGATGTTTGGTCTACACTCATCACTTGTGCACTCAATACTAGATTGCTGTATCCCTCCAAAAGCACAACCACCCACCCGCACACGACTGCATTCACCCACTACCTGCTTTCATATTGTGCTTCACAACTGACACCTGAATGCTACGGATTAACATGATTGATTAATCTGCCTAGCTGGACATATTATCCTTCTCCTTGACTTGCACATGCTCTGACAGCCTTCATATCACCCAACCACAAGCCCGCTCTACATGTGCCACTAGCAGGGACTTTGCCACCCCTGCCTACCTGCCTACCTACCTACCTACTTTTGTAGAGGCTAAAATGCACATATGCATTCTAAATCACTCAAACCAATCTCTGATTCCCTAGACTTTGGTCCTCTGTGGGCATTCACATACAGCGCTTTTAGGCGATTGCATTGGCACACATTTGCAATACAAATGCCACATTGCATAACATTGCATTACTATGTCACATGGACATGGAGTTGTCAAAGTGTAGCTGGTGCAATAGTATGGTGCCCTGTTGATGTGCAGCTGAGTGTGGCTTACCAGGGAGTCATGGAAGAAGCTACAGTCCTGGATTCAATGGCAGTGCACCTAGTTGTTCATGTTGGAGGAGGATATGTTGCAGGTGTACGTCATGGTGGAGGCATGCCGGAGACACTGAGGTAGGTTATTGCTCCACATGGGACTTGTAGGGGAGTGGACTATTGGGGGCTGTCTGGGGATGGGGCAGAGGTCAGTGGGGGTGGTGGGAGGAGGAAAGACTAGCAGGGGGCATGAGGGGGCTGCCTGTGGGTGGGGTGGAGGTCAGTATGATAGTGGGAGAAGGGAGAACTAGCAGACTTGAGGGGGCTACCCAGGGTTGGGTTGGAGGTCAGTGGGGGTAGCGGGAGGAGGGTGGACTATCAAGTGCTGCCTGGGGTTGGGAGCAGAGCTCATTGGGAGGAGGGAGGAGTAGGAGTAGGCTTGAGGGGACTGCCTGGGTTTGGAGCAGAGGTCAGTCGGGTAGTGGGAGGAGGGAAGACTAGAAGGGGGCTTGAGGGTGCTGCCTGGGGTTTGGGTTGGAGGTCAGTGGGGGCAGTGGGAGGGGGTGGGCCAGCAGGGCCTGCCTGGAATGGGGGTTTAGGTCAGTCAGGTAGTGGGGGGAGGGTGGGCTAGCAGGGGCTGTCTGTGGTTGGAGGCAGCAGTTAGTGGGGTAGTGAGAGGAGGAGGACTAGCAGGGGGCATGGGGGGGCTGCCTGGGGTTGGGGGCAGAGGCAAGTGCGGTAGTTAGAGAAGGGAGTACTATCAAGGGCTGACTGGGGTTGGGGCAGGGGTCACTAGTGATGGTCGGAGGAGGGAAGACTAGCGGGATGCTTGAAGGGGTTGCCTAGGGTTGGGGGTGCAGGTCAGTGGGGAAGCCGGACAGAGAGGACTAGCAGGGGGCTTGAGGAGGCTGCCTGGGGTTGTGGCAGAGGTCAGTTTATGGGATGGGAGGAGGGCAGACTAGCAGAGAGCTTGAGGGGGCTGCTTGGGTTTGGAGGCAGAGGTCAGTGGGGTAGTGGAAGGAGGAAGGACTAGCAGGAGACTTGAGGGGGTTGCCTGGGGTTGTGGGTGGAGGTCAGTGGGGTAGTTGGACAGGGAGGACTAGCAGGGGGCTTCAGAGGGCTGCCTGGAGTTGGGAGCTGAGGTTAGTGGGGGCGGTGGGAGGAAGGGAAGACTAGCAGGGGGCTTGAGGGATCTGCCTTGGGTTGGGGCAGAGGTCATTGGGTAGTAGGAGGAGATAGGACTAGCAGGGGACTTGAATGTGCCAATGGGGTTGGGAGTGGAGGACAGTGGGGGTAGTGGTGTGAGGGGGGAGTAGTGGGGGTTGGGGGAGGAGGTCAGTGGGGGTGGTGGGAGGAGGGCAGACTAGCGGGGGCTGCCTGGGGTTAGGGGAAGAGGTCAGTGAGGGTGGTGTCAGAGAGGCAGACTAGCAGGGGGCTTTAGGGGGTTGCCTGGGGTTGGGACAGAGGTCAGTGGGGTAGTGGGAGAACTAGCAGGGATCTTGAGGGGGATGCCTGTGGTTGGGGGCAGAGGTCAGCAGGGGTAGTGGGAGGAGGGTAGACTAGCAGGGCTGCCTGAGGTTTGGGGTGGAGGTCAGATTGGGTGATGGAAGGAGGGCAGAGTAGCAGGGGGCTTGAGGGGTTGCCTGTGGTTGTGCACAGAGGTCAGTGGAGTAGTGAGTGAAGGTTGGACTAGCAGGGGTCTTGAGAGGGCTGCCTGGGGTTGGGGGACAAGGTCAGTGGGGGTAGTGGGAGGAGGGTGGACTAGCAGCGGTGGCCTGGGTTTGGGGGCAGAGGTCAGTGGGGGTGGTGGGAGGTGAGCAGACTAGCAGGGGGCTTGAGAGGGCTGCCTGTGGCTGGGGGCTAAGGTCAGTGGGGGTCGTGGGAAGAAGGGCAGACTAGCAGGGGGCTTGAGGGATCTGCCTGGGGTTGGGGCAGAGGTCAGTGGGGTGGTTCGAGGGGGAATACTAGTAGGGGACTTGAAGGGGCTGCATGGGGTTGGGAGTGGAGGTCAGGGCAGGGGGAACTAGTGGGGCTGCCTGGGGTTGGGGAGGAGGACGGTGGGGGTGGTGGGAGGGGGGCACACTAGCAGGGGGCTTGAGAGGGCCACCTGGGTTTCAGGGCAGAGGTCACTGGGGTAGTGGGAGAAGGGAGGATTAGAGGGGGCTGCCTGGGGTTGGGGCTGAGGTCAGTGGGGGTAGTGGGAGGAGGGTGGACTAGTAGGAGCTGCATAGGGTTGGGGCAGATGTGAGTGGGGGTGGTGGGAGGTTGGCAGACTAGCAGGGGGCTTGAGGGAGCTGCTTGGGGCTGAGGGTTAGTGGGGTAGTGAGAGGAGGGAGGAAGGAGGACTAGCATGTGGCCTGAGGGGGCTGTCTGGGGTTAGGGGCAGAGGTCAGTGGCAGTAGTGAGAGGAGATTGGACTTGCAAGGGCTGCCTAGGGTTGGGGTAGAGGTCAATGGAGGTGGTGGCACAAGGGCAGTCTAGCAGGGGGCTTGAGGGGCCTGCCTGGGGTTGGGGCAGAGGTCAGTGGGGGTAGTGGGAGGAGGATGGACTAGCAAGGGATACCTGGGGTTGGGGGTGGAGGTCAGTCAGGGTGGTGGGAGGAGGACAGACTCGCAGGGGCTGCCTGGGGTTGGGGCCGCAGGTAAGTGGGGCAGTGGGAGGAGGGTGTACTTGACCGTGCTACTTTAGTTTAGGGGGTGAATTCGTTGTTTTGTGTTTTGTGGGTGCTGCTTTGAGTTAGGGAGTAGGGGCCGCAGTTTCGCCGGTTTGCTGGTTGGAGTTACGAGGGCCGGGCCTCAGTTTCGCCAGGCCACTGGTTAGAGTTACGGGGCTGCAGTTTTGCCCGAGTGCTGGTTCGAGTTAGGGAGGCCGGGTTGTAGTTTCACCGGGGTGCTGGTTAGCATTATGGGCCAGGCCGCAGCTTCACCGGGGTGCTGGTAAGAGTTACGGGTCAGGACTGCAGTTTTGCTGCAGTGCTTGTTGGAGTTAAGGGCTTTGAGCTGCAGTTTTGCCAGGGTGCTGGTTAGAGTTACGGGGGCCGGGCTGCAGTTTCACGGGGGCTGCTGGTTTTAGCTGGGGTATGGATTTATTATTGACATTTGACTGGCACAAAAGTTATTTGCGAGTGTTACTTTTTGCTTGCTGGGGCGTGCTGTGGCCGTCCCAGGCACATCAGGTTATTCTTCGGGCTGCTAGTTACTTTGTGGCTTGCAATCCATGAATCAGCTGTCTGCGTTCATCTTTTCGTATGCACAATGTGCACGCAATGCTCTTTCACACTCAAAGTGGTTAGTGCAGATTTTGCGCTTTTTCTATGAATCAAGCCTAAAATCTGTTTGCTCCATTCTGCATTATCAATGCATTTGCTTACTTTTGAGCACTAGTGCAAATATAGTCTGGCCCTTGAGTTCTTTTTATGTCATGCAGCAAACAAAGTAAAAAAAAAGGCATGATTTTCTTTTGCCCCAGTGCTAATGTTTTTAGATAGGATTGTGGAAAAAAAAAAGTTTGCTCCATTCTATATTATCAACGCATTTTCTCACTTTTTTAACTCATGCAAATGTTTGTTACTCTGGCTCCAGGAAAATAAATATCGTGCACATAATTCGTTTTATGCTGTGTCCCGCACATTGTACAAAAACGTGCCACATTCATTTCTGGCCTAGTGCAAACATTTTTAGATAATATGGATTGTGACAAAACCAGTTTGTTCCATTTTGTATTATCAAAGCATTTGCTCAGTTTTTTACACTGCTGAAAATGTTGGAGAATCAGGGGGCAGATTATCAAAGAAAGTTCACGCTGCGTTCTGGAGCCTCATTATCATACATTTGCACGAGTTCTAAAAGGTGCGCAAATGCTTTGATATGGGGAAAACAGGTTTTGCCGCAATCCGTATTATCTAAAATCCTTTACACTTGGGCAAAAATAAATCATACTAGTTGTTGCACTGTTTATTGTGTAACTTAAAAAGAAATTTGTTTGCTACATTTCTTTTCATGTTACTCATAAAACATAGTAAACAAAACAGTCTGTTTCCTTTTTGCCCTTGTGAAAACCTTTTTAGATATCACGAATTCATCTGTTTGCTCCATTCCAAATGATCTAAACAGAAACATTGGCGCTAAATTCATGTGCTGCACTTTTTCTGCACTAGTGCAACACTTTGATAATCTGCCACCTGCACCTTGTCAATTTAGCACTGTTTTCTATTCCATCACATTTTATGGATTATCAAACATTGCGTTGTTTTGAAGCATGGCGTGAGCACAAAGGAGGTACAATTATCAAAGATGCCTGTTTGCTAAATGCTAATCTTAACACCTCTATGCCAATGTCCAGGGCAGTTGCCCTCACTTGGTGATAGCTCATTGCGAGCTCCTTCGAGTACACTTGGGCAGCCAGCGCTGTCTTTCTTTTCCTTAGTAACAGGCATGGTTGCATGTTAAAAAAAGGTTATCGGGTGCGCTTGCCTTACACCTTTACCCCTTGAATTCACCTGATAAAACCTACAGCTTTAAAATCGATTGCCCCACCGGTCTTGAAATATTGACAGGCAGAGGAGCGTAATTTACAAAAGTGTGCACTCATTCATGCATTGTTTAAATAACTTTTATACAACTAAGGCAAAACACAAGTCCACAGTAATCATATATTCCTTACAATCCTTAGGAATTACTGCAACCTCATCTAGGGCCTGATTATCTGACATTTGCACCAGTGCTAAAAAATTAGCAAATGCGTTGATAATACGAAATGCGGCAAACCGGTATAGTCACAATCAGTATTATCTAAAAACGTTTGCACTAAAGTAAAAAATAAATCAGACTGTTTTTCAGTACTATATTTGCTGCATAAAATGAAAAGAAATCTGTTTGCGACATTTTTTATCATATTATGCATCAAACATAGAAAATAAATCAGTCTGTTTCATGTTTTCTTTAGTGGAAACCTTTTTAGATAAAATGGATTGGGGCTACACCTATTTGCTCAATGTGTTTGCACGCGTACCCTTATTGTTATCATATCATCTATTTCATATTGCATCTCTGGATTGAGAGCTGTGACACGTTACCATACTTCAGACAAAGAGGATGTAATTCATTTCTTGAATATTTTTTATTTATTATGTGTCCTCAGACATAGTGCTTCGTGACAGCTTCCTCGAGGCGCTGTAGTTACTGGTTCTATCAGCTGCCCTTTACACCACTCGAGGTGAGGTTGATCTGCCTACAATGGTCACATGCTTTGTGAAACTACTTATGTAAGGAAAGTTCAAATGGATTGCAGAATTACCCTAACGTAATGAGTGTCATACACTTAAAGATGTAAATGTGGCGACTGGCGCAGCAGGGTATAGTCTCCAGGCCTGTGGAGACTCAATGCAATACAAAAAACACCCAGCCTGTTGTTGCCTGTGGTAACCCCATTGCACTCTAAGTGGACCGAAGTCCTATGCTGAGGTTCATTGTTTCAAGTCGGTGGTGCAGTGAGGCTACACATAGCCAACAAACCATCAACAACAACAACAAAAAAAGCGAGTTGCTCATACTAATTGCCATTTTGATAATAAGATGTGTTTAACAAACCCGTCCACATGCCCGTGCAGCAACACATTGGTGACACACTAGCGTGCTTCAGATGACTGGGCTAATGACATTCATTTGATAGACACCCATTTAAATTGGAAACGCTAATTGAGAATCCACCATTTAAGTAGCAAGAAAACCTGCACAGCTTTGAAATTGCTTCCGTCCAATCCCACCTTGCCAATACAAGGCCATATACTAACAGGAACTGGTGCTATGTATTATGGAACTTGTAGGATGGAAGGGACACATTGATGGTGGCAGCCTCAGGCTCCATCTTCCCTACTGTCCAAAGCCAGTCGTCCCGAAACACAAATAGAAAACCCCCTTTCGCTGGCCCCCTAGACCCGAGTGGACACAGCATAGAGTGAGATGCCGGAAGGGGGGCTTTCAGACATGGAGGGTGTCTAGGAAAGATTCTCCAAGTGACTAGTTTAGGGCGTTTTGTGAACTCAGTTCCTCAGAAAATGTCCCACAACTTGTATTTAGGGAAATGGCCCAACATGTCGCCCTCACAATTGCGACGGCCGAAATGCCCGACTTTTTTTTTAAACACCACCATTACACCACATGTATATGTGGTGGGGTATGGAATATTATATTAATACGGAGGGCTGTGGGGGGTCCCCCCTACCCCGCATATCTATGTGGTGGAAAGGGGGGTTTAATAAAGAAAATAAAAACTCGAGTTAGGAATTACATTATGTCATCAAGTTATTAGTCAAAACACAAAACAAAACAACTGATTGCATTTAAGAGTAGGAAATAAAGTGTATTGCTTCGCCACTCCAGCACTACATTGTATGGGGGTGCTGATGTGGAGTTGCACTGCTGAATTCTACACATGAGCTGAACGTGCAAACAAAGCAATGAGACAGTGCCCCGTCTCTACTGTGGCGAAATGTAGCACATTTCGACGGGGTATGGTAATGGTAGTGTGCCTAATTTGTCAATCCCTTTGTCAAACAATCATGCACTCCAGGCATGGGGCATAAAGGTCACAGGCAGTGCTAGAGTGGGACATGCAAATCACCTCCACTTTCCATCGCAAAACAAAATGTTACGCTTCTCTGTGCAGGTTTCTGACAATATGAAACTGGCGCTACATGTGCTCGCACAGATAGAAAAAAGGTGTCAACCTTTGGTAATATGGCCCCTGGCCCTAGATGTTCAATAATCTGGCCCCCGATTATCTTACATTTCTACCATGGCCAACAAGTGAGCAAAGACTTTGATAATACAAAATGGAGCAAACAGGTTCTGTCACAATCCATATTATCTAAAAAGCTTTACATTAGGGAAAACATGCATCAGGGGGCAGATTATCCAACATCTGCACCTGTGCAAAAAAGTGTGCAAATGCTTTGATAATACAAAATGGATCAAACTGGTTTTGTCAAAATCCATATTAGCGTTTTCATGAGGCCAAATATGAGTCAGACCGTTTTTTGTGCGATGTTTGTTGTATAATAGAAAATAAAAGGTGTTTTACTGCATTTTATTTCATGTTATGCAGCTAATATAATTATTAATACAACCTCCTTCAATTTTGCCCTGTTGAAAACATGTATTGATAATGTGGATTGGAGGTAAACCGGTTAGCACCATTCTGTGTCGTCTAAACAGACGAAATCGGCGCTAAATACATTTGCTCTACATGTTTGCGCAAGTGCAAAGCTTTGAAAATCTGTCCCAGATTGATTTCTGTTTTAGGTCAGCTTTGTTACATACAAATAAATGTGTTTACTGCACTTTTCATTGTTTCACACCAAATATATGAAATTTAACAATCTTCTTTGTTTTTACCTTACAAAAAACATATTTCGATAATGATGACTGGGATTATTGCTCTTTTCTGCAATCAGTATTATCAAAGCAGCAAAATTGTGCTAAATGCATTTGCTCAATTCTTTTGCACATTGAGAGAGCTTCAATAAACTGTCTCCAGTTGCTAGAGTATCTAACATTTGCACTGATGCTAAAAGTAGAGCAAATTCCTAGATAATACTCAATGGAGCAAATAGGTATTTTAACAATCTATCTTATCTCAAATTGTTTGCAGTAGAGGAAAAAAGTTCCGTTTTTTTTTTGTACCATATGTTCTGCATAAAATAAAAAGAAAGGTGGTGTTTACTGCCTTTCTTTTCATGTTACGCAGAAAACATAGTAAACAGTACAGTCTGCTTAATTTTTGCTCTAGTGAAAACATTTTTAAATAATAGGGATTAGGGCAAAATCTGATTGATCCATTCTGTACCAGCAAATTGGTGCTAAATTCATTTGCTCTGCTATTTTTAACAAGTGCAAAGCTTTTATAATCTAACTTTAGAGGTAAGATTTCCATTAATAATTACGTTTCCTTAATCTTAATATTTCCTTTCATTTCTCTAATGCCCTAACTCTACAAAATGGTGGCCTATTATGCCTGAATACCAATGAGAAGATTAAAGGAAGTCAGTCACCATTTAGAGTAATTGAACTCCTGTATCAAGTTAATGCCGTCCTTTGTCCTTTGAACGTTTTATAATTCTCTGAGTTGTTTTGTGCCTACCTGGGCTAAATTATGGGATCACATTTGTGCCTTGGCAATTATAAGGCAATTGACATGGTTAGCCTATCAGGAAGCAGGTTCACATTTCACGTTGCTTTTCAGCGCCAGTTGTCAATAGTACGAATAAAGACAAAGGAAAAACTGCCTCGGCCGCTCCATTTTAGCTGCACTTCGGTAGGGAAGTAATGCGAGTCTCTGAAAGAACAGGGTCACTAACGAAAATGTATCACCTCGCTTTTTGCTGACACTACTATAAGGACTTTTCGAAAGAAATATTTCGGTGGCAACGCATATTTTTCTTTCAACTCTCCACAGTTGCGCCCCTTCCCATCCTCCGTCTCCCCTCCCTTCTCCCTCCAAGTGGGGCAGCTCCGCCCTGCATTCTCTGTAGGCTTCACAATTTTACTGTATTAGCTCAGAAATTGCAGCGGCCTGCGAAGGCAGCGCCATGCATCACTGTCAAGCAGCAAAGCCTCGGCAGTTCATAAAACACAGAGATATATTTAGTGGTTATTTAAAAATCTGAAGTATGTTTTCTCTTTCCAGACGCTTCATTTGTCCTTGTGCGCGCTTCGATGACCTGAAAATAGAATCATTTGGATCAAAGAGAATCGTATATAGTTATCATGCACAATAGACCAAATCTTACCATAAAAAATGCTGCCGCATGTTTTCCCGTTTGTTCACACCTTTATATTTAAACATTATGAGGCCCTTCATCCAAATGGTGGGTCAAACATTTGTTTTGTTGTGATTTTAATGTTTTTATTAAATCGTCAATCAGTTAAAATTATAATAGTGGAAATATCTATTGTTGACTACACGTCTAACATTTCAGAATTGTCCCCAAAACAGCAATACTAGAGAAACTGTATTAAGCCCACATTAAAACGGAAGTTCAAACTTCCTCAAACACCATTGGCATGAGTGTCAATTGTTCTATATGTATTTATTTATAAAGCACATCCTGTCCTGGAGGCAACAGAACGATGCACAGTCAGACAAAATTAAGAGAGCACCATGTAGAGGAGGATCCAAGTACCCCTACTCCAACTGCCCCGCCTCTATTACCTATAGAGTGGAAACCAGAGTATGAGACATACACGGAACAGTTGAACAGACAAAGGGCAGAGCGTCGACTCTGTGCAGTGCCAGTGAGAGTACCTATACCTAAGAAGATTTGGCAGGCAAGGTACTCATTGAGAAAACCGTACCTGCATACAAGACAATATGGTGGCCATTTAAATCAGATTCCTGAAGAAGCAGAGAAGATGAAGGGCAAGGATGAATGGTGATGTCACACAGAAAGAGATGACGCACACAGAAGAGCTGCAGAGACCATAGAATGCAGTTATTCTATAACGCATCAAGAAAGCACCAAGGATAAGTGACATCTTGGGATCAAGGTGAAGAAGCTGATGCCACAGGAACAGATGACGATATTAAACTAGTTTAAATTTGTACAGATGCAACAGAAATGCAAGCAGCAAAGTAATCTTAAAAGCTAGCTTCAAGCTTCATAGTAAATAAATTGCGGCAAGCACCAATATATATAGATGCATATGGACAAGTAGAAGATGGATGTTTCCACTACGCATTATAAGCAGTGCTGAACGTTAACAAGAATGCCTCACTTTAGTGTGTTACAGTTAAAAGGCTAATTGAATTTACAAGTGAATCACAGCAGAAGGAGTTGGATGAACCAAGAAGCCAAGGTCTTATCAGAACTGGAATTGGATGACACTGGATACAAATCGTGTGAAAGAACCGAGACTCCTGTTCGGAAGGCTTGAGCAAAACAAAAGACGCCAGAGGACTATTAGAAAATAATATTAAATCCACGAAAAGGCTCGATTTCATGGTGTCCAGTCATGTGGAAGAAGGAAGTTGGCCGATCGAGGTGGTCACAACTATGCACAAGAGCAGGATGTGCCTGCACTCCTTAAATGTCTCGGAGCACAGTACAAATTCAAGGCCAAACTTCAAAGCACTAATTGACACTGGACCATTGAGGTGATGATCGATTGATACATTAATTGGTGGGAGGTGAGTGTGAAGACAAGCCCACCAGCCCCTGGCTGTTCAGTCTGCATGCTGCAAGTCGTAGGTGGAAAAGTACTGAGGGCGGTTAGAAGCCAACCAATTGTAGAGGACCGCATAATTAAGGGTCCTATAGTTTGTGTAGCCAATGGAACATTGTGTGTTTAGTGACATTCATAGTGGCCATTTCAAGGGGAGGGCTTAGTTGTCCCACCTGATGTTAAGTACCCTATCACTCTCCTTCACGGTTCTATACTGATATAGAACTTATACTTAGATATTCACTTAGAGTCTATCACTCACTCCAATAGGTTTTGTAGTTTGCCATGTAGGATGATGTTGGTAGTGACACAGGTCAGCACGTCACTCATGACGATTTTACATGATAAAACCTCAGTTTTTACTAAAGATTAGTAAGAGGATCGAGTGAATGCTGAATTTCGTTGTACTCCCTTTTTTAGATACTTGATATTAAAACAGACTTCCTTTTGCCAAATTACCTGAGTCGTCTTGATTATTGATGTATGAATAAAATCTGCATCCCCATCCATCTCCAGGGTATTGCTACTCATCTTAAAGGGCTGGGCAACACAGTTCACTTGGTAGCAGAGGATGGTTAATTAAAAAATCCATCGACCATCGATATAAATAAACTTTAGAGTATCAGAAATATCACACAACCTTTGCTATTCGGCTGACAGGACATGAAGCTCCCCATAGATAGTGGTTAGTGTAATTGAAAAAATCCTTGCAAGGAGGGTGTGACGGGTCCCCTTAGTTTCCATAAGAATCCCCTCCCATGTCTACACAAAGCAGATCAGAAAACAGTTTGAAGAGGCGGTAACAGAGGCGTACGATCCCGAGGGTCCGAAGAAGAAAATATGCGAATGGTGAATAAAAGACTGAGGAGTACTGCAAATGATGCATGCGTGGTAACAAAGGAGATTAATGGAGGGAGGTGGGATCAACATAACGTAAGAGTAAAAGTGTAATATATTTATGGGGAATGAGATATTGACTTGAGTATGGCCGAGCAATATAATAAGGAATATCGTGTGAGAGGCCACGATAAAGAGGATATGCCCATACCTAAGTTTTAAAGAACGTTAGAAGAAATTTGAACCCAGAGTCCCATAGTGGAACAACATAGAAAACGGATCTGATTAAAGGCAGATTTGAAAGGGTTACTTTACACTTCATATGAAGTATTTTTTAGAGGGCAAGACGGGTCTTAGAAAGAAGATCGTAGGAGATTTATGTGACTGGTAAAGTTTGTCTGTTTGTTTTATGTGGTTTTGAAAAAATGATGACATCATAGTTAAGAAAAAATTGACCATAAATAGAGAAGTGTGAAGTTGAAAAGGAAATCAAATTGTTTTTTTTATTGTATTTGATTGTTGTTTTTTAGCAAGATTAAAGTAAAATTGTGATTGACGGGATTGGAGCTTGCGACGGTTGGTGCTCGCTCATACTGTGTTTTTTTTAATGTGTTTTCAAACCTGTGATTGAAGCAAGCAAGCGTTAACAAGCTAAGAGTAGACAAATCGAGAATGGAGGATGTTACTCCATTAGTGCATCTATGCAAGCAATTACCAAAACATGCACCCAAATTTAGACAGTACAGTACAGAATGGGTTAAAGGAACTGCAGATACATTTTTTATGCCGTGGCCACACGGAGGGTCACTAGCGAAGGCAGTCTTGCAGCATATGATGACATATTTGCATGCAGTATATACTGGGAAGAAGCTAGACAAGCGCCTATCGAGCTTAGAGCTCTGAAAAATGTACCAACAAGAGAAAGATGAGGAGCCTCCTATAGACTGGAGACTTAATGCATGCAACAAGGAGGGTGAAGAGCCCTCTGCTCCACCCACCCTGTCTGAAATAGGAGACGAGAGTAAGAAAGATAATGGGTTATACCAATTAAGTGAACTTAAAGCAGCAACAGGGTATAGCAATCCGGCATATGAGTCACCTACGCAAAGTAGTGACAAGGGTCCAGAGAAAAATACTGACAAAGATGTAATCTCTAAAGTCCTGAGGGACAAGGTGAGACACGATAAGGAAAGAAGCGATCGAGCAAGTCCATCTCTAGATATAGGAAGAGAAATAAAGAGATAGAATGGAGAAAGAGATAAAACTGATGAGATAGCGCTCTTGCAGAACGAATGGATGGGAGGTCAAATTTTGCTTTAACTCGCTGGTAAAGGCATTGAGGACATAAGACAAAGAGAAGATCAAAATGATCAAGATAAGAAAGATAAAGAAAGAGAAGAACAATTGAAAGAGGAAGGAGCAAAAAGGAAGGATAGGCAAAAAAGAGAGCAGTTATATCAAGAAGAGCAAGCGAAAAAACAAGAGTGAGCAGAAGAGCAAAGAAAACGAGATAACAGAGAGCGATCGATGAGCAGGAGAGGTTAGAAAGAAGAAGAATAGAAGAGCAGGAACTGAAGTTAAGGGATAAGAGAATGCAAAGACAAAGGTATGAGGAAATTCGCAGGGCAAACGAGAGAAGGGATATGAAGAAAAAAGAGGAAGAGAGAGTGACAGAAGAAGCGAGGAAACGTATAGAATTTGACGATGATATGGAATGCAAAAGAAGGCAGAGAGCACGCGATCTTGATTGCCTCGAAAAGGAAGTAAGAGTTCCTAATCCACAAGTAGCATGGAAGGATATAGAGGAATTCTTTCCAGAATACAAGTCATTACCAGGCCCATCTAGAGCAAATCTAGAAGACAAGTTTGACTCTAGGGCATTGGGGAAGGGATCTTTAAAGTATATTGTGAAATGAGAGCTCAGAAGGAGTTAAAGGAGAAGGGAAAAAATGATCCACTTGAGAGCACTCAGTTGTATGACATAGAGGAAGCCTTATGTAGTGCGAGACATAAGGAGCTGTCTTTAGACTGACTGACTCTAAATAGAGATGATGAAGAGAGAAGTTGCACGAGTTGGGCACAGGAAATGTCAGACGAGGAAAGGGAAACCTTCCACGGGAAAGAGAGAGATGATGCATGTGGTCCTGAGGGATGCTTTTCTATGGAAAAGGAAGTAAGATGGTCGGATTTAAACGCACCTATACCTAGGGCATCAGAGCCATTGACACAGTCCGACCGATTTAGGGGGCAACTCCACAGTAAGAGGGGGGAATCACCGCCTTGTGTAAGCAGGTTAATATCATTGCCAGGTGGAAGGCAATGCAGGAATATTGTCCCGGCGGTGGATAGACAAATGATGAGGGATGAGAATGAGTTTGGAGTTTCACAGTTCCCCTTGGTAGAGTAAGGACGAACGAGACCACAGTTCATACCATGGCCTTTAATGGATAGAGATAATCTAAGGTGTAAACTCCTGAGTTTAACTTCTGGTACTGGGAAATGGATACAGGAGTTATAGAAAATGACTGGGGGAAATACATTGGTCATAGGGGACACTAAGGCTCTCTGAATCGCCATACTTGGTGAGAGAGCTAATGACGTGTGGACAAGGGCAGGGTAACCTGGTGTGACTACAGTCAACACTACTCACGATGGAGCACCATTCAATAACTGTAGGGCGGCAGTCTGGAAAGCGCTTAGAGTACTGTATTCTGACACGTCCGATATGGGAGCTATAATGATGAAAAAGATGCAGGAAGGAGATGATCTGTTGGTTTACATTCAAAATTCCCAGGAGGCTTGGGCCTTGGAAATGCACGAATCTTGGGGAAAATCTATACCGGAATGCTATCATATATTATACCAAGGGCTGCCAGAGCCAGTACAGAAGCAGCTCAAGAAATTAGTGGGTATAGAAGCCAAACCGTGGTCGAAGATTAAGCTGACCATTGCGCATTACTGCAAACTCTTGCAGGAAAAGAAGCGCAAAAAGGACAATGCGCGCAAAGGCGAGGAGGCAAAGTTAGTGCAGAAGAAATTATGAAAGTACATGCGATGTTCACCAGCGTAGATAGATCAAATTAACAGCAGATAGTGAATATGCCGCAGCTGAATAATCAAAGGCAGTTTGATTAAAACAATAGTGGTTATGCTCCACGAGGAAGAGGATTTCGAGGAAGGGGTTGGCAAGGTAATGAAGGGATTTGGCAGAATAATCAGGGAAACTTTCAGAATAACCAAGGTGGGTTTCAAAATATGCAGAATGGTACTTTGAGTATGCAAAATGGGAAGGTTGGGAGACCACCGCCTATATGTTGGATGTGTGAAATGGCGGGGCATTTTTCTTGCACATGTAGAAGTCAAGGCATTGTGCAACATGGCCAGTTTTTAAGAGGGGGGATGTCAAATCCACCTGCATATTCGCAGCAGAATGGAGATGGATTTGCGCAGGATCAAACGATGCAGCAACATGCGCCAAGAATGCAGCAAGACTTGCAACTAGAGCAGGTGGCAGTTAATCCGCCACAAGGACAGTTGCAGCAATCACCCATGCACCTTCAGTAAAACACAAACACAGGTCAGTTAATGACTCCAGGGATAGGGGATGTCACTGCCAATGGAGGGAATCCTTTCACAAGTAACGGGATGAGGTTGTAGCCGCAATAGGACAGCTCACTGGGAGACCTGATGTGTTCCATACTATCCATGACGCCAAACTCTCATGAGGAACCAAGGGTGGACGTCAGTATAGGAGGCAAACGTTTTTTGTTTTTGTAGACACGGGTGCAACACGTTCATGTATATGGGAGGGAATGTTTTCAATGTCTGGTAATGCCATGAATACTCAGGGGTTCACAGGAGCTACAAGCAGAGTTCCTTTCACTGAAGAATTACCTGTTTCTATAGGGGAATGTGACATGAAGGTGCCACTGCTGTATTCAAGGCAAACACCTGTCAATATATTGGGACGAGTTTGAATGACTAAGTTGAATATGACAATCTTATTCACTGATGAAGGTATAATGTGTTCAACACCAAGAATGCATTACTTAAACGTGTGAAAAATTATTATGGCATTCACAGGACAACTAGCTATGAGAGCAATTCCATAAGAACCAGAGGTTTTCCAGTATGGAGTACGCATTCTGTTGTCATGGCTACCAGGCCTAGCAAGCAGAACAATGAGAACTCCACATTAATTTTTGTTTAGACCAAGAATACCTATGCTCGAAGAAGAGGGAAAAGTTTTTCACTTAGAGATACAAGCAGCCATAGTGTGAGGGGAAATTGTTTTGCTTGATGGGCACGATGATGAAGGAAAACAATGTCACGCAGCATCTGCAATTGGGGAAGGTTACAGATTGACCGACGTCACTGATGAAGATCTGTTTGTAGATTATCCATCTGATGACAAAATAATATTTGAGATGTGTATCACTTATTGGGTAAGAGTAATTAAAAGTGAAGTTCCTCAGAAAATGATGATAGCACAAAAACGTCCCAAGTATTTTGATGAAGATATGGTGACAGTGCCATTTTCATTATGGACCATTGACCCCTATGACGTAGGCCTACTAAAGGGGATTGGAGAAGTAAAGATTACATTGAAACTAGGAGCAATTTTACCTCGAGCACGACAATATCCTATGTCCAGAGAGGCAGATGAAGGCATTTTTAAGACGATTTCCGCCATGATGGATCAAGGCATCTTAGCGACGTGAGATTCACTATATAATACGTCAGTGTACACTGTGAAAAAAAGTAAGAACATCGAGGCCTCTAGTGAGGACCTTCGCCCAATAAACTAGATTGTAGAGGCCAGGTTCCCTCTAGTTACCAACGTGTCTATTATCCTAGATAACATACATGTTGAAGCACAATATTTCAAGGTGATTGACTTGAAAAATACATTTTTCTCAATCTCATTGCACAAAGACTCACAGGATCTGACATCATTTACATTCAGACTAACCTGCCTGAAAAGCACTTGTTTACCAGAGGAGTATTGTGAGTCTCCATCGAATTCCATAGAGTTCTTCAAATGGACTTAAGCAATATTGCTTTAGAAAGCGTTGTTTTGCAATATGTAGACAACATTTTAGTTTGCAGCACCTCAGAGGAAGAGTGCAGATGCAATTCTGTCCAGATGATGATTATACTCGCTGACAAAGGATATAAAGTGGACATAGAAAAGTTACAATATTGTCAACAAGAAGTGTTGTATATAGGCCAATTAATTTCACATGAAGGAAAGAAAGTTACTCCTGAGATAGCTGAGGCTATTTTGAAAACTGCAAAGCCACACACGATAAAACACATGCAGAGATTTTTGGGATTGTGTAATTATGTCAGCCATGGGTCTTTGACTAAAGCTCATATATAAGGCCTTTATTGCAGCCTCTAAAGAAAGCACAGTCAATACAGGAATAAAATCGTGTGGACTGAGGAGATGAAAGAAGGGTTTGATGAATTGAAAAAAGCAATTTGCACGGCTCCAGTTTTAGGGATTCCTAATTATGCTGAGGAATTCTTTTGTTCTAGCACACAGATGGCACTGTTATGACAGCACTGCTAATGCAGAGAACCACGTTGGGGTACAAGCCCCTTGCATATTACAGTGGAATCTTAGACCCAGTGATGAGAGGTCATTTTCCATGCAAACAAAGTTTAGCAGCCGCCACGTTCACCATAGAGAAAGCTGCAAGCATAGTGATGGGATGCTCCATGATGTTATTTGTTGAGCACACATTATTTGCTATTTTAGAGAAACCAAAAAGCACCTTGACTTCTCAAAGGGCTTTTGCCTATGAGGTAGTCATATCAAAACCAGCGATCAAAATAGTTTGATGTAAAATAGTGAATGCTGCCATGTTTGTAGGTGAGCCAATAACAGAAGGAGAACCTGTATATGATTGTGTAAACTATGAAGAATTCTATGATGCACTTCCTAGAATAAAAGAGAATGCATTAGCAGGAGGAGAGATTGTTTTTATTGACATTTCTTCAAGGATCGATGAAAATGATGGGCAAAGGTATACAGGTGCCGCCGTGGTAAAGCACACAGCAAATGGGTAATTTTGGGTGCTTACTAGTACTCAATTGCTGTTTCATTATTCAGCACACGCTGCAGAATTATTAGCTTTGATTCTCACAATCGAGAATCACGCCGACCAGGAAGTAACAGTCTACAGCAACTCTGCCTATGTGACATCAACGGTGCATGTAGAGTTAGCACGTTGGAAAAGGAGGGGCTACCTCTGAGCGGACGGCATGCCAGTGCAGCATGCCGCCTTATTGGACAGGCTTATTAAAGCACTACAACTCCCAGTAGGCATAGCAGTCATTAAATGCGCAGCCCATACTAAAGGGGCAGATTTTATTTCACATGGAAATCAAGCAGCAGATGCTGAGGCCAAGCACATAGCAATTACAGATAACGAGATGATGAATGTTAAAACTCCTAATGTGAATGAAAAAATTATTGTTATGTTGACTGTATCTGAAGGATACAACCAATTGTCAAAAACACAGTTAGTAGAGGTCCAGGGGGAAGCACCTAAAGAGAAAAATAATTTGTGGACACGAAGAGGGTGTTCTTTAAACCCCTCCGAAGCATTGTGGTGACAGGACAGCACTGATAAAGCGGTGATGCCTGTAGCCTTATTAAGGGTAGCGCTGGAACAGCAACACTACCCCGCGTATACAACTAGGGAGAATCTTGCTGCAACTATTGCGAGGAATGGTTCATGCCAAACTTAGCAGAACGTGTTATATTTTTTGTAGTGAACTATATTGTGTGTCAACAGTTCACGGATGGGCATACACTGCACACAGTTAGGGGACTCATTCCAAGACCTAATGGCCCTTTTTAGCACTTGCATATCGACTATGTCGACATGATACAGGTATGTAATAGATTTAGATACTTGATTGTAGTGGTGTGTCCTTTATTGAGGTAGATAGAAGCAGGTCCTTGTACACACCCAGATTCCACTTGTGCAGCTAAATTTCTAGTGCAGGAAGTATTTCCTAGATGGGGAGTATGTGAAGTTATGAGGTCAGATAATGGATTAGCTTGTTGCTTGGTATAAAGCACAAGTTTTCTTTGGCTTATCATCCACAAGGAAATGGGTTCTCTGAGAGGCTCAATGGCCTGCTAAAATAAAGAATAGCCAAATTGAAGCTTACCTTGAAGAAAGGGCGGTTGCATTGCCTACCACTGGCATTATATGATTTAAGGAACCAACCGGGTTCTGATCACCATCTCACGCTCCATGAAATAGTGATGGGGAGGAGAATCAGAACACCCCCAATGCCTTCATCCAGAGTTAGACATGATGCTCAGCCAACCACAGAACTGCTAGGAATGGAATTGCATTATTATTTTAACTGTATGACTTCCAGTATTTCTGTCATTTCAGGACAGCTGCAGCGATACAAGTGTAGGACAGTACAGAACACAGAAGTTGATGCTTCTGTAAGAGGATTCAATCCAACACTACAGCTAAGTCAATGCCTAGTCTGGGATACTGAATGGAAACCCTTATTGATATATCTTTATGTCCAGTTCATGAGTTCTGGATGACTACCCCTATATAACACCCCTCTCTTAGAATCCCCCTGACCCCACTGAGCCAAGAAGTAGTTCTGTTTTGCAAGTTTAAAAGGTTTATTTGAGAAATAAAACAAAATATAGATACCACGCTTTTATAATAAGTTAATAATCGATATCGCCCTTATAAATATAATGTTAATCAACAATGGGTAATCTGACACTAGCACACTTCTTTATAATCAATGAGGAGTGGGTGTAGGATGGTAGGATGGATAAAGTAGCAAAAATACTTTTATGATTTCAAGGGAAAAGCAATGGGGAATAAAATGCAGTACAGAAATACTTGATATGATTTTAGCAAAAGATAAGATAATCACTTTTTCTCTGGCAATTCACCCCCCTCCCCTATGCAATGTAAAAAATGGAAGGAGATGGAAAGAGGAGCACACAGTTCTCAGGAATGCAACCAAATACAATACAAAATTCAGTTCCCCCCCAGCAAGCTTAGAGGAAACAGGTAGAAGTTTGAAACACAGGCCCAAAATGCTTTGAATGTGATGACAATGAAGTGAGAATGTGCCAACTGATTTTAATTCCTTCTAGAGATTCAGGGTGAGTGGGAGATGTGGGTTGGTATTAGTTCAGGCTCACTTTAGCAATGCTCTATGAGTTATTACCAAGTTGCAAACGGATTTTAACAAAAGAAAGAATGGAGCTGCTATTTTGACAAGTGGAGAAATTGAGCCAAAATCGCAAATTGTGGTAAATTCGCGAGTGCGTGAATCGTAATTGCGGCAATAGTATAAGGAGTAGGAAGTCGGTTCTAGGCTCGATTCTAAGCTTTCCGAGGAAAGTTACATTTCATTCCTAGCCCAAACGGTTCCAGAGATACGGACGATTAAATAAAGGTAGTTTTTCGGATTTAAAGTAAACTCAAAATGACAGGTGACAGCTTGCAGCTGCAGAATTGACAGGTGACAGTTGCGCAGCTTTACAAATGACAGATGACACGATTTCTAGGAGGCTGTTCTACTAAGGTTAAAATAGTTTGGATTAGATTATTTTAACTAAGAGATTGGTTCTGCACAGTTCTGCTAGGTACTCACAATATATTTTGTGCAGGAATGGGCCTCGCCACGGATCTGGTCAGGTTTTGGACTGGACTCCGGTTCTGCTCTCGGCACTTCACCGCGATCTGGGTCACTGGTTCTGCTCACAGCGGTCTGGGTCAGCTCTGCTCTGCTGGTCTAACCTCTCTGGATTCAGCGGCCTCTGGTTCTGGATACTGCTCTGCTTTCCGGTCCGGATCAAGTGGATTCTGGATGTAACACTGCTTTCTGGGTACTGGCAAGAGTTCTTGGCAAAAGAATTCAGACAGGTCGCCCGGCTGTGGAAGAGTTTGCAAATGATTTTGAGGCCTGCTGACAAATACTTTTGCTTGCAGTGGGCCTTCTTGGTTCAAAGTTCTGTAGTCTCTGTTTAGCTTGGAAGTCTAAGTGTTGGATCTCTGGATGTGAAGTCGTCGGTCAGCATGCTCAGCAGCAAATGGAATTGAATCTGTCCACCTGTCCCAGCAGTCTCTTTTTATGTGTTTTGAAAATGGGTGTGTGCCTGGGCCTAGCTAAGCCTGCCCCTCTCTACTTGTCATTGGCCCAATTCCCCCCTCTCCCATGATTGGGGGAAGGAAATGGATTGTCAGCATGATGAAGTCTGTTTATGGGTCAGAGGATCCTCCCCTGGTCAGTTTGCCCACAAATCTATATTTGATTCAAATACATCCTTCCCAGATATACAATTTGTTGAAATTACATGTGCACATTATATATTCCTTATGGTCCATGCTTGTCCGCCTCTGATCTTCCTGGGGGCTTGCATTCAAAAATGACAACATTTTGCGCTTTTTAACTGGTTTTGAAATATCGGACATTTACCCAAAATTACACACATGTGCGCAAGGAGTATGGACATTAATTGATGAAGTGTCAGATTTTTAACATGCAGACATTTGGAGTGAGACCCTATTTTCCGCTAGCAACCCCCCAGAATACACCACAGGGTCCTAACGCCTCTTAAAATGTTCACAGAAAAATCACAAAAATAATGATATTACTTATATAATTCTGACAAGTCCGCACTATGAGTTATCTATCTTTTTAAAATGATGCCCTGGTCAAAAAGGGGTGTGGCTTCCCACATCACAGGGTGGAATAACTGGTTTATCCACTTCCCCCAAGCTCAGCTGCTAGCAGAGGCACTGCCCCTCCCAGTTTCCCCTAAGAGGAAGCCACTTTACGGCCCCCCAATATAACATTTGCCTGAGTCCAGGACAGGCCTTTGTTCAACTCCCTGTAGTCCCCAGCTGCTCCACCCCTAATCTAATCAGAGAGGTGACAACTCCTTTTGGCAAGGGAAGTGGCTGAGCAGGTTTCAACTCCTGTCGGGGGTAGTTGTCAGGCAGAATCCAGTTTCATTAAGCCAGGTTTCAGCTAAATGTCACTTTTTGTTCCCAGTTTTCTACATTCAAATCAAACTGACAATTTGTACCTATACATTAAATAATTACTTCCTTCAAGTCATTTCAGAATATGGGTTTACATTCTTCCACCTCTTAGCAAGTCTTTCCTTGGTCTGGTTTTGTTTCATTTGTGCAGTTTTACACAAATGTCTGGTGGTTTTAAAACGCCGGCTTTCTGATGGTGGTGAGTATTGGTAATGCAACCATTTTTGGGATTAAGAAAATGAATTCCCCACAGTTCTGTGTTGCTTTTGGCAATCAGCATTGCCATTCCCAATGGTTTCAGGCTACTGTGTGTAGCCCAATAGTGGTTTTAGGCAGTGCCCTTCTGTGCCCACAACATAGGCAAAAATGGGTGGCAGCCTATTCTTCATGCATTTCCCTGTACATTTTCTGGGAAGTTCTGGCCATCATGATGTTTTGTCATTTCAGAATATAGTTTTACATTGTATCCACCTCTTAGCAAGTCTTTCCTTGGTCTGGTTTTGTTTCATTTGTTCAGTTTTACACAAAAGTCTGGTGGTTTTAAAACGCCGGCTTTCTGATAGTGGTGAGTACTGGTAATGCAACCATTTTTGGGATTAAGAAAATGAATTCCCCACAGTTCTGAGTTGCTTTTTTGGCAATCAGCATTGCCATTCCCAATGGTTTCAGGCTACTGTGTGTGTAGCCCACCGGTGGTTTTAGGCAGTGCCCTCCTGTGCTCACAACATAGGCAAACATGGGTGGCAGCCTATTCTTCATGTTTTCCCTGTGCACTCTCTGGGGAGTTCTGGCCATCATGATGTTTTCCATGCCAGTACTGCACAGTTTTATTGCAGGGCTTGGATGCATGGGTAAAAACATCCCACACTTCAACAGACCAATCTCAGGAACTTTGTGTTCCCCAAGTATTCCCTGGAGATGCGGTTCTAGTCCACAACCATATAAGGAAAAAGTGGGACGAACCCCGTTTTAAAGGTCCATTCATTGTGGAAGATGTCACACCATCTGGTGTCAAATTGCAGGGCAGGCGTGCTTGGATCTTTCTTGGGGACATTAAAATCTTTGCTGGAGAAACTCTGCCCGCAACCCTAAACGAAGCAAGTACAAGCATTGGGGAAGAACTTAATTAATTAATTAATTAATTGGACTGTGGCTTGTTTCAGGACACTCCTTTTAAGCCATTTATAAAAGGGTGAAGGAAAGTAAAATTCGAACACTCTGTGCGTCTCAGTTGCAGGGTTAAGGGAAGATCTGCATTTTTGAAGCCACAGTAGCTTATTGACTTTGGACTGAGGCATGCTTAAGCCTTGATAAGAAGCGGATTATGCCAGTTTTTGATCGTGGACACAGAAATTGGAAAAGGTACAGTACCCAGATTCGTTTGACACTGAGTTCTTGTTTGGATCTACCTAAGCGTTGGGGAAGAACCACAGCAGGTTGTTAAGCGATCCTCTGCACACCAGTCCACTACACACCAGTCCACTACACACCACAGCACTGCTCACATTTCCCCAACATCTCCTCCCACGGTTCGAGGCTCAAGTGATTCGGTGAACTCAAAGGACCGAAAACTCCGTACCAGCTATGGTGTACGGGCTCGATTGCAACCCTTTCTGCATTGGCAATTGCCTTGGAGAACCTATAGCAGAAGGGGCGGTGTTACGTCTCCACGACGATCACGTGATCCAGAGTGGCGTTCCTCACGTGACCTTGGTGGACGTCACGTGGCCCAGAGACGTCACATGACCCAGAGGCGCACAGTATAAAGTTCTGAGAGACAGAACCCTCATTGCTTCTCAGCTGTCTTCAGACTCTGTTTGGCGTTACGCATTGCTCCACTGTTACCTTTTGATCACGGAACTCTACCTCGGACTCCTTCGGATACCCCTTTGTACCTTTGCTTGGAACTGTTTACCTGTTGCCGGATTTTGGACTACTTCCTGACCTGTCTTTGGATCATCCCTTGGTACCTCACTGAACTCCTACGCCATTTCCCTTCTGGGAATTCAAGTCACGCCTTCACTCCTACAGGTGGCTGATCCTACATCCACGCTAACCTACGGTTCTACTATTCAGGGACCGCCGCATCATCTGAGTCTCGAACCTCTACTAGGTTTCCTGGGTTTTCCTAACACCCGATAGGTAAGACCTTTTAGATCCTTTGGTTTACTTAGTATGTATTGTGATTGCCTGGTACTTAACCTCGTTCCTCTTTGACAGCAGCATCGGTGTTCCAGAGGTTCCGTGGATCTGGGAAGTCATCTCCCACCTGTGGCCTCAAAGGTCGCACAGCGGGTTTCTTTTTAGTTCCCCTGTGCGTCACTTGGGGACGGAGGTCTCATCGGTCTACACGACACTCAAGTCAGAACACAGGTGCAGACAAGATCTATGACGAGAAAGAAGGACGCAGAAGCTGACAAGTAGAAAGACAAAGAATTCATTGGACTGTGGCTTCTTTCAGGACACTCCTTTTAAGCCATTTATAAAAGGGTGAAGGAAAGTAAAATTCGAACACTCTGTGCATCTCAGTTGCAGGGTTAAGGGAAGATCTGCATTTTTGAAGCCACAGTAGCTTTTTGACTTTGGACTGAGGCATGCTTAAGCCTTGATAAGAAGCGAATTATGCCATATTTTGATTGTGAACACAGAAATTGGAAATGGTACAGTACCCAGATTCATTTGACACTGAGTTCTTGTTTGGATCTACCTATGTTGTCACTCAGTGATAACCTTTCTAAGCACGTTCTTACTTATTTCAAGTTGGTGTTGTGCTCTTTCCCTTTGTTGGTGGCGAGAAGTACTCGCATACCAGCTTTCTTGCAAGCTCCCAAGAATGGCCCAATTATAAGAAGACTGCTTATAGTCATCATTGAACAATTCTTGCAACTACCTGAGTACAGCGAGGAGAGTAGAAATGCCCCTATCAACTGATGAGCTCATAGACTAGTCAGTGTGGTATTTTTCTGTCTGATTGAGGAGTACCTGCATCTTGTTGGAAGACACACTGATGTGCTCACCTTTCTAAGGGATCCGAGAAACACTGCAAATCTGAATGTGATCTTGGAAGGCGTTATTATCCAAGTGAGCATCTATTCTGAGCGAAATCACAGGTCGTTGTAGAAACATTTCTTCGAGGGACAGATCGAAATGTTGCTGATGAAAAAAAAAGAACTTCCAATTCATGCTGAAAGAAATTCGACATGTCATCTGGGATAAGGCAGATTTGAGCCATATATTGGGAGATAATCTATGTTATTGAGCTCGTTTAGACTTACTGAGGTTGTTTTTCTTCATACTAAAGAGGCATCTACAGTTCGGCTGGTGAAAGGACTGATTCCAGAGATACAGAGAAAGTTGTTTTTGTCATCCACTAAGCAGAAAACTGATCAAGGACGAGTTGTCAAGTCAAGACAGCAGCTTCCAGAAATAGTTCACAATGCTGATGTATTAAAGCTTGAGTTTTTCTTTCCTTTGGTAATCAAGATGGGGAATCTAAGCAGCAACATAATATTACTGCATGAAGAGAGACTCCACGTTGTCCAAGAAGTAAATGTTGCAGGATAACTTATCACTGTGTTGTTTACACTTGCATTGTGTTCATAATCGTGCTGCTTTCATTGACTTTGCGAACAGCATTCTATATTGGTGTAAATGGAGCTCAGACTCCTGTTCATGTTCCTGAACAGAAGGAAAATGTTTGTGTGGCAACTACTAGGCAGCCTAGACCCTATGTAGTCATTCCTGTTCCAAAGAAAGATGGCAAATTGCCTGAGCTTGAGATGGATGTCATTAACAATCGTTCACAAGAAAAGAGTGTCTCAAAACGTATTTCTGGACACCAGAGATAGGCTTGGCAAGTCAGGCATGACAAGGGGTTGGTAAATGGTGAGCCTACACAAGTAAACACTTGGTCCAGTGACAATTGACCCAAAAGCAGTTTCAAAAAGAAGATCCCAGATGGAGATTATGCAAGACATTTTCATGCCTAAATGGTCTGCTGAGCAGATGAGACGTTCTGAACTTTCTCCAACTCAATGAGCATATGAAGGTGTACCCCGTCCACGGGTGGATGTTCCTGTGAATAATTTAGTCAGAACAAGCTATGTTGGTACACTTCATGATATGATTATGGAAGCTCACATGAAAACAATGAGACCTAAAAGAAGCACACAGGAAGATAAATGATTACCTGGACAGCACGGCACACTTGGGAAATAGCATATGGTACCAACACATGAAGGAAGTTGGGAGAAGGACTTCAAAGGAGGAATGCTTCGTATGTGCACTCATGCCATACAGCATGGGGAAGTCAAAAATCTTCATAGCTGTTGAAATAGAAGTTCAAACAGCACATTGTCTTTCACACGTAGCACTTTGCAAAACCAGAGGCCAGTTCATGGGTCATGAGGCTTTTCTCAAATGGGCAACTGAATGGACAGATCCAGATGAAGACGATTATATTCAAGATATAATGCCAAGAAACAATGCCAAAGATGACATGTGATCAGATATGAAAAACCTGGATTAAAAGGAGCTGAAATAAGACTGGAAGTGAATAAAAAACTGAAGACAACAGGAAGACGATATTCAAATTTGGAAGAACAGAGGTCAAAGGCAGATCTGGGGATCATTGTTATCACTAGATGGATGGGAAGACGGAGTGGTAATCTGCTGAGCCTGGGTAGTCATTGGGTGTTACAAACCTGACATAGTGCAGAATGGCTGCAGGCCATTATATTCAAGACTTGCTAAGCTACTGACTTGGGTCAAAGTGTCATGCCTGCGCCATGGGCGCATCCATTTGCGCTCAATATGGACTATTTGTTTATCATTTATTTACAACAGACTCTTGGATCAATCTATATTTACTTTGGGGACTTTATTTCCCATTTGCGAGACTTTGGTGCTTTATTATTTTTTCCAACAAACTACGCATACCACAATGCACTTGGCTATAAGCATCGATTCCTGGCTGTTCCTATTGGTCATCAAAGGAACTACACCCCCCAGAAGCCCTAGGCATTGGCTCTGCTTCCACCAACTCAGGAACAGAGAGGGAGGTGGCCGATTGTCTGCAGGTGTGCTTAGCCAGGTGCAACCAATTAGCCTGCCTCTGTGCTGGGCTAGGCAGTATAAAAGGCTGCTGCCTGCAGTGGCTCAGCCTCTTGCATTGAGAGACCTTCCTCCACCTTTCGTGTCTTTCTACGGATCTTTGTATGCTGTTTACCATCACTCCTGCTTGGACCCTGCCTTGCAGCTTGCTACACCCTGCTGCCTACAGCCCTAGCCTTCTGGGCTCCCTGCCTCAGTCCAGCTCCTCTGGGCTTCCTGCCTTGCAGCCTGTTACTCTTCGCCGCCTACAGCCATAGCCTTCCAGGCTCTCTTCCTCACAGCCCTGCTCCTCCGGGCTCTCCACATTGCAGCCGATCACGCTCTGCTGCCTTCCAGCCTCCGCCCTTGCCCTATCGGGCTTTCTACATTGCAGCTGATCACGCTCTGCTGCCTTCCAGCCTCCGCCCTTGCCCTGCCGGGCTCTCCACATTGCAGCCGATCACGCTCTGCTGCCTTCCAGCCTCCGCCCTTGCCCTACCGGGCTTTATACATTGCAGCTGATCACACTCTGCTGCCTTCCAGCCTCCGCCCTTGCCCTGCCGGGCTCTCCACATTGCAGCCGATCACGCTCTGCTGCCTTCCAGCCTCCGCCCTTGCCCTACCGGGCTTTCTACATTGCAGCTGATCACGCTCTGCTGCTTTCCAGTCTCAGCCCTTGTCCTCTGGGCTTCCTGCTCTGCAGCCTGCCTCACTCCGGCTGCCTACAGCCCTTGTCCTCTGGGCTTCCTACTTTGCAGCTGATCACGCTCCGCTGCTTACTACCTACCTTTTTCCGCTGGGTTCTCAGCCTAGCAGCCCTCTACAGTCCTCTGCAACCTTCTACGGTCAGCGGCCCTGCCCCTCAGGGCTCACTCCTTGCTGCCCGGTCCTTCTGGGTTCCTTGCCGTGCAGCCTGCTTTACTCTGCTGCCCTAAGCCCTTTCCCTCTGGGCTCTCTACCTTACAGCCCTGCTCCTGTGGGCTTGCTCATTGCTTTCCTGCTCCTCTGAGCTCTCAACCTTGTTCCTTACTGTCCTCTGCTATCCTATCCTGTTACACGACTTTCCCTTCATTTCCTTCTGCTAGTTTGCTATCAACCTCCTTTTCCTGGATTTGTCTGTAAGTATCTTCTCTTGTCCTGTTTTGTAGACCCTTTTGTACAGAGCTTGTCTGTTGGTTCCCATCAGTCAACCTCTGCCCCTTCCCTTGTCTCGTTTCTACATTACAGACACCCATAGCTGCTGTTCCAAGTCATGAGCAAACAGCGTGGGCCTCTGTTATAGCAAACTGTGCAGAAGGCTTGAGTATTTCCTAAGGTTCGTGGAATACTCTTTTCCTATATCTGCATACACCCCAAGAGGGAATTCATTCTGTACCTTTCCTTGCTACTCTTGCCTACTCTTCATTCTCTTTCCTTTCAGCTGTGTGTGTGCTTCTCTGTCCACTTTATTTAGGCACAACCACCCAAACCCTTTTTGGGTGTCCTGTGCCACTCTTAATAGAGTGCCATCCCTGACAGAATGCAAGAGCCAAACATTTCTTGTTCCATAGGCCGGAAAGGCACACACAGACTAAAGATGCTTTCCTTTCGGGTTAAGAAACCTTTGCATAAACCTATGGTTTCCCTAAAGACAGCAAACAAGGACCTTAGTCTAAAGGACAGTCTTGCCTTAGTAAACAAAGATTTACAAGCACGGTACTATACTCACTGGCTAGCTGACCCTTCTTACATGTACAATTATTATGACATTTGCGACTATGACCCGCAGTCCTTATCTGTTGCAGAGCTACAGCAAGATAATGAATTCTTACAGATCTTGTTAAACCAAACAGTGAAAAACACTCCTGCGTTATCTGACAAGCCTTCTAACACCGCAACAGCCAAGGATATAGCACTCATTGTGGGAGACTCTAAACCAGAATACGCTGTTGCCAGAGTGATATGCGCAAGATCAGCTTGGCAAGCTCCCCAGAATGCTGGAAACCCTTATTTGACAGGACAAGGCAGTCATTATCCTGAGGTTTGTGCATCTGGTCCTGGGTACAAAAGACCTATACTAACCATCGGTTGTCTTAATGCTTCCACAGTATCTACTAACCACAATAACCCTAAGGTCAGTCTTCCCATTGCTACAACCAAATTTTCTGCCACACCAGCTTCTGAAGCTTTAGATCAAACTAATGATACTTACCTGCTACACGAACAACTCCTACGCCTTAAAAGAAAGACCAAAGACCTCTATGATGACTTTGTTTATTTGCATTATAAGAATCTTATGAAGGGACACAAGTCACCAGACCATCTGACACTATGTCCAACACCTGACATCTTATCTTTAGAGATCGACATGACAAGGCCTGGAATTGCCACGCAGAAAAGTATACAGACTTATACCAAGCAGATGGAAGACCTAAATATAGCATATGTATCCCTTCTAAAGACTGACACAGCTCTTTCACCTTCCAGCCACAGAAACTCAGGTTGTTGTACTGACAGAAAAGAATTAACTCCTCCGGTGGGTCAAATCACTCACACAGCCATTACACCACAAAACAAGGGTGGTCTTCTGATTGGAAATCCCTCTGAGTCAAAGGATGGTTCCGCCCTCACCCTTGCCTATTGTCCAGTACTCACACTTACAACCTCTTCTGGAATGACAACGTCAGCTGAGGAGACTGGCGCAGTTCACACCGAGCATGCTGAGTTGGCAAGCGGGGCTTGCCAAAGTGTGGGTGTGCTATCAGACAACACTCCTGAGCAATCAACATCTCCAGTTTCTTCGATACCCCCTGAATTGCCAGTGGTTGTGGTACCCGATCTACCAGTGGTTGCAACACCTGAACTGTCTGTAGCTGCTACAGCACCTGTACTTCCAACTGCAATTCATGATCTTCCTGATGCTGTGGCTCCTAAACTCCCTGCCGCATTTGAGTCTCCTGAAGTCCCTGCTGCAAATCTTGAGGTTGCTATAGCTACTGTGATTCCGGAAGCTACTGCTAATTCTGATGCTCCCGATGCCCAGATTTCTACTTCCTTCGCAGCTGTGCTAGCTGCAGCAGAATCCTCTGCTACACAACCTGATCCCGCAGAACCTTCTCTTCCTGATCCTACATCCACCATGCTAACTGTTGCAAAGTCAGCGAAGGGTTTCCCTGTTAAGACTACTGCTCCAGTTGTTCCTGCTGGTGTATCTATAGCACTAAGACTGCCAGACTCTACTCTACCAGTCTCAGGTGCGTTCCAGCCCGCTGGTTCTCACATGGCACCCACACACCCAGTTGCTACAGCCTCGATACTCTCTACAGCCATTCAAGATCTCACTGCTGCTGTAACCTCTGAACTGTCTACTAATCATGGGGAAACCGCCGCTGTGACTCCTGAACTCTCTGCGGCTAACCCTAACGTTGTCATGGCTGCTCCGGATGTCTTGGAAAACCTTCCTAAAGCTACCAACTCTGCTGTACCTATGTCTCCACCTTCCAGCATCATACTGTTGCCCGTCAAAGCAAAATCTATCATGGAGCCTGCAGCAGTTTTTCGCAGTTCCCCTCTTCATGCACACACAGTTGGGGTTTATGTTCCAAAGACTTTGTCTTTTCTGATTTCTACATCTAAAGTTCAGAACATTTGTACTGTCTCCGTCATTCAAGACTCTCACCTTGCAACCTTAAACCGTTTCTGGTGCTTCATGATGTGCCTTTTTGGATTGAGACTCTTGTACGGTGTGACAGACATTCTTCTTGTAGGTCGGTCTTCAGGGAGCCTGGAGAGGCCCCTTCCCTTGTCTCGTTTCTACATTACAGACACCCATAGCTGCTGTTCCAAGTCATGAGCAAACAGCGTGGGCCTCTGTTATAGCAAACTGTGCAGAAGGCTTGAGTATTTCCTAAGGTTCGTGGAATACTCTTTTCCTATATCTGCATACACCGCAAGAGGGAATTCATTCTGTACCTTTCCTTGCTACTCTTGCCTACTCTTCGTTCTCTTTCCTTTCAGCTGTGTGTGTGCTTCTCTGTCCACTTTATTTAGGCACAACCACCCAAACCCTTTTTGGGTGTCCTGTGCCACTCTTAATAGAGTGCCATCCCTGACACAAAGACAGAGGAGGACCCTTACAGAAAGTGCCTTTAGAAAGCTCAAAGCTGTGTTTCAGAAATAATGGTACAAGAAAAATGGGAGAGAATCAAAATTGTGGTCGAATATTTGATGTGCAAGGAATGGTGCATAGAACAGCAGTGATCATGGATCATTATTGGGCTTGTGGATCCAAGGCATACATAAGGCTACCTAAACACTAGGCATGAATCTGCACATTGGTAAATGTCCATGTTCCAGCGTTAGTGATTCCAATGAGTGATCTGAATCTTGACAGTTTACAAAAAGCAGATGCTCACCTGAGGAAGAAGAGATCTGTGGAGCAGATAAGGAGAATAAAGAGAGATAACTACTTTTCAGCCAAATCGATAGAAGCTTTTGACTCTATCCCATATGAACACAGACTGTGCAGCCAGACTTCTTCAGTGTTCATGTTGATCTTCATTCCAAGAATCCAGGTTGGAGCAAATACCAAGTGGCTTCAGATAACCAGATGGGAATTGCTGCAGACAATTAATACTACTATAAAGGGAGTCAATGCAATCAGAGACGAGAAGAGAGCCATAAGACTGATGACTCTCCAGAACAGATGCGTCTTGGACATGATCACAGCTATGAATGGAGGTGTTTGTGCAAAAATTGGAGAGTAATGTTGCATATTTATACCTTCTCGTGATGAAGAGAATGGAACCTTGACAGAGGCCATGGACATGCTGATGAAACTCCATGGCTAGATGATAGACGAAGTAGAAGACATTGCTGATGACAGCTGGTTTGGATCACTCTTCTCTTGGGTTCCACAATGGATGGCAGATATGTCCAAGTTCCTTGGAGCCCTGATCGTGTTGATATTGCTTGGATTTTGTGTGATCAAGATAATAATCTCACAATACAAGAAGACAGCAAAGAAAGCCATAGGGATGAACATTATGATTGATGTTGAACCAGGATGGAAGCCCAAAGATCTGACAGATGAAGAGATCAGAGACTTTGTGAAGGCCAGTATTCATGAACCTGAGGGAACAAAGTTCCCATACCCAAAGAACCATAAGAAATATGTGGGAGGATGGATCAATGCAGTCCAAGTGGACAGTGCATACTCATGACATGGAACAAGGATGAGCATGTGAAATCAGCAGGTTGCCTGAAAGGAATCATAAAGATATGGATCGCAAAGAAACATTTTTTCAGACTAGGATGTTTAGATATAAAGAATGATGAGAAAGTGGTTGATGTATCACCCAGAGGGGGAGTGTAGAGGAGGAGCCACATACCCCTTCTCCAACTGCCCTGCCTCTATTACCTATAGAGTGGAAACCACAGTATGAGACACACACAGAACAGTTGAACAGACAAAGGGCAGAGTGTGGACCATGTGCAGTACCAGTGAGAATAGAAGATTTGGGAGGCAAGTTACCCATTGAGAAAACCGTACCTACCTACAAGACAATATGATGGCAATTTAAATAAGATTCCTGAAGAAGCAGAGAAGATGAAGAGCAAGGATGAATGGTGATGTCACACAGAAAGAGATGACACACACAGAAGAGATGCAGAGACCAGAGAATGTCGATATTCTATAAGGCATCAAGAAAGTACCAATGATAAGTGACATCTTGGGAACAAGGTGTAGAAGCTTATGCCACAGAAACAGATGAAGATATTAAACTAGTTTAAACGTTTACAGATGCAACAGAAACGCAAGCAGCAAAGTAATCTTAAAAGCTAGCTTCAAGCTTTATAGTAAATAAATTGCGGCAAGCGCCAATATATATATATAGATGCATATGGACGAGTAGAAGATGGAAGTTTCCACTACGCATTATAAGCAGTGCTGAACTTTAAGCTCATAAATTAATGGGAAGTCAACAAAAGGAAATTAAAACTGGGGTAACATTCTTCAATTTTCATGCACCAGAAATTAAGCAAGTTACATACAGTATGCAGAGGAGCCAGGGACAAAACAGGCAAACCTGTGAAAATTGAATTGTCGATCAGTGTATCAATGCCACATCATCATGAACAAACAATGAAAACATATATTCACATTGTTTATCACAAAAATGCACCATCTCGTTGTCCTTATTTAATCCATATGCAATTGTTCTAAATTTGCAAATTAATCTTGCTTCTGCTTGTCTGAGTAGTTGTGCAAGGTTACCTTCTCTTCTTCCTAGTGTCATTTTCTTCAGCCCTATGAATCTGAGGTCCTGTTTGCTTTCCATCTGATGTGTCAGTTGCCAATGTACTGCCAAGGGTAATGACCCATCATGGCTCCCAATTGTCGAAACATTTCCTGAATTCGAGTTCTCACTTCACGTATAGTACTTCCAATGTACAGTTTTTGGCATTTGTATATTATGGCGTATAAAATGTACTTTGATCTACAATTTATATTTTCATTGATTTTTATTCAGGTTCCTCTTGCATCCTGAAATGTCCTTGTACTTGCATGAGCATACTGAATCCTGACACGTCTGTGTCCAGCCAAGTTCTTTTTGAGTCTTGTTGTCTTTCTTGAAGTAATGATGGACTGAAAGTCATTTTCACTGTATTTGCTTTTCCATAGATGATTTTCGGTTGTTCTTGTATGTATTTATTTAAGTGTGGGTCCGATTTGAGGAGATGCCATTTTTTTCTTAGAATTTTTCTCAGCTCTGAGTTATCAGTACAATATGTGGTAATGCAGTTTACTTTGTCCTCTACCTGCTTGCCTTTGTTGACCTTGGGCATCAAAATTTGTTCTCTCGTCATGTTCTTGGCTTTTAAACTGGCTGCACGAATGCATGCTCTAGAATTGCTTCTTTGTGTGAATCTGTTTTCCAATAGATTACACTCTCCCACAAAGGTTTTCAAATCCTTACAATTAGTGGGTACATTCCATTTGACAGGCCTATGGTGACAACTGATGGCGTGTAATGTCAAATTAACTTCTGTATCCTTACAATAGGTGTGTATAGTCAATTTCCCATTGGATACATAAATTGTCAAGTCTAAGAAATTGATTGATGACTTACTGGTGTGCCCTATACATCCAATACCATAGTTGTTATGGTTCATTCTTTCACTGAAATCATACAATTCTTCTGTTGTGCCATCCCAAATTAATAAAACATCGTTAATGTATCTGGCCCAAAGTATGCATTTCATTTTCAATGCCTCATCTGGGTACACTAGCTCCTCCTCATACATCCCCATGAAGAGGTTCGCCAGTGCACAAGCATATTTTGTGCCCATGGCTATCCCTTTTTTCTGTCGGTAGAATCTCCTGTCAAATGTGAATATGTTATGCTCCAAAGTCACTGCAACCATCTCCTTAATCATCTGGACATAGTGATAATGCGAAGCAGAGTCCTCTCTGAATACAAAATTGATAGTTCTTAATGCTGTGTCATGTTCGATAATCGTGTAAAGTGCCCGAACATCCCAGTTGGCTACTATGTGTGTTGGTTTCCAATCCATTTTTTCTATAGCCTTTATGGTGTCCATAGTGTCTTTGATATATGCTTTCAACTTGGTTACTCATGGGCGTAATATGTTGTCAAGGTATTCTGATATTTTTTCTGTGGCCCACCCTATGCCACTAAGTATAGGGCATCCCTCTGGAATAGTCAAGAAAGTCTTATGCACCTTAGGAAGGAAATACATGGTTGGCGTGATTGGATGTTTAATTGCTGAAGCAGATTTCTCATTATCAGTAATGAGACCCTTGCGGTGCCAACCGGTAATCTGTTCATCGATTTGTTGTAGTATTGTTTTCTTGGGATTAGTGGATAGTTGTTCATAGCAAAAGGGTATTGACAGGTGATTATTTGTCATGGTGATATAGTCTTCTCTATCCATGAACCTGATGTTTCCCCCTTTGTCAGCTTCTTTGACAACTATTACCCTGTGTTTCTTCAAATTTTGCAATTCCGTTTGTTTCTGCTTGGTTAAATTGTGTCTGGCATTCAACTTCCTTATATTTCTACTTGTACCTTGTAATTCATTAATATCTGTGGTGGTTGCCCTGTAAAAAACTTCATCATATCATTAATCATATTTTCTGGCGGAAATTGTGGTGTAAATTTAGACTTTGGTTTTAATTCCTCTTCCAAAAGGCACATAGGTGAAATCCGTAATTCTTGCAAAGTAGTATGAATTTCCATTGTATCTTCTTAATCCAATGTTCTTAATGTATGAATATTCTAAATGTCACTAACAGACAGTGAGCTCTTTTGCTGAATTGTCCGATGTTCCTGTGTTCTTCCAATTTGAGTTGCAAAACATTTTTTATCTTAATTTTCGCACAAATTTGAAGAGGTCTATTTGTGTATCAATCAGATCAAAATTGGTAGTTGGTGCAAATGATAAACCCTTATTTAGTAGGGTAATTTCATCTGGAGTGAGAGTTCTACTCGATAAATTCATCACAAGGTTATTCATTTCAAGATTGTTCATTTCTTTTTCCTAGTTGCCTCCCAGGTGCACGCCCTCGTTAGTCATCGAAAGTATTTCAATGCGTCCAAAACCCCCACTCCTTCCTCTCCTCCTTGTGTACGTGGGTTCTTGTTCTGCATCGTTGGTAGCTGAAAACGGACCTTCTTAAAGTTGTCATTCCTAGTACCTTTCTTATATCTTCTGATCTGGTTAAGGAAACCTGCACCGTCCTTATTCATGTCTTGGTTGCTTGCTTCTTCATTTTGTAATTCTTTATCATTATCTGAGTCCACCACTGAGTTACCAGATGAAGTATTAGGCGTGTTCGCTTTTGATGATGGCTTGGTGAATTGATTAAGCAAAAACAAAGAGGTGATGGCTGGAAGGTTTAGACTGAATCTTAACCACTTGCATTGCTCAGGGCAACCCTCCAGACCATCGTTCTTCGCCTGCCAAGCCATTACAGAAGGGGAAAGACCTTATGCAAATCAGGCTTGGCCCCACCCCAAAAGGGGCAGTCCAGCCCGAACTGCTAGGTCACATCCCTTCTGCACGAGACCACAAGCATCCCCAAACATGTTTCACCCTTGTTGGGGCTCATCAGTGAGGAGTAGCTTGGGTCTCTAGGCCCAGCAGGCACGGGACCCACGTCTGGGCATACCCGTCCCACTCGGGGTGACAAAGCAAAAACAAAGAGGTCATGGCTGGAAGGTTTAGACTGAATCTTAACCACTGGCATTGCTCAGGCCAACCCTCCAGACCATCGTTCTTCGCCTGCCAAGCCATTACAGAAGGGGAAAGACCTTATGCAAATCAGGCTTGGCCCCACCCCAAAAGGGGCAGTCCAGCCCGAACTGCTAGGTCACATCCCTTCTGCACGAGACCACAAGCATCCCCAAACATGTTTCACCCTTGTTGGGGCTCATCAGTGAGGAGTAGCTTGGGTATCTAGGACCAGCAGGCACGGGACCCACGTCTGGGCATACCCGTCCCACTCGGGGTGACAAAGCAAAAACAAAGAGGTGATGGCTGGAAGGTTTAGACTGAATCTTAACCACTGGCATTGCTCAGGGCAACCCTCCAGACCATCGTTCTTCGCCTGCCAAGCCATTACAGAAGGGGAAAGACCTTATGCAAATCAGGCTTGGCCCCACCCCAAAAGGGGCAGTCCAGCCCGAACTGCTAGGTCACATCCCTTCTGCACGAGACCACAAGCATCCCCAAACATGTTTCACCCTTGTTGGGGCTCATCAGTGAGGAGTAGCTTGGGTCTCTAGGCCCAGCAGGCACGGGACCCACGTCTGGGCATACCCGTCCCACTCGGGGTGACCAAGCAAAAACAAAGAGGTGATGGCTGGAAGGTTTAGACTGAATCTTAACCACTGGCATTGCTCAGGGCAACCCTCCAGACCATCGTTCTTCGCCTGCCAAGCCATTACCGAAGGGGAAAGACCTTATGCAAATCAGGCTTGGCCCCACCCCAAAAGGGGCAGTCCAGCCCGAACTGCTAGGTCACATCCCTTCTGCACGAGACCACAAGCATCCCCAAACATGTTTCACCCTTGTTGGGGCTCATCAGTGAGGAGTAGCTTGGGTCTCTAGGCCCAGCAGGCACGAGACCCACGTCTGGGCATACCCGTCCCACTCGGGGTGACAAAGCAAAAACAAAGAGGTGATGGCTGGAAGGTTTAGACTGAATCTTAACCACTGGCATTGCTCAGGGCAACCCTCCAGACCATCGTTCTTCGCCTGCCAAGCCATTACAGAAGGGGAAAGACCTTATGCAAATCAGGCTTGGCCCCACCCCAAAAGGGGCAGTCCAGCCCAAACTGCTAGGTCACATCCCTTCTGCACGAGACCACAAGCATCCCCAAACATGTTTCACCCTTGTTGGGGCTCATCAGTGAGGAGTAGCTTGGGTCTCTAGGCCCAGCAGGCACGGGACCCACGTCTGGGCATACCCGTCCCACTCGGGGTGACAAAGCAAAAACAAAGAGGTGATGGCTGGAAGGTTTAGACTGAATCTTAACCACTGGCATTGATTAAACTTCTCTGAAAGGTATAGACTCTGTCCTCTTGATAATCCCATTTGTCTCTAAAGAGTTTTTATCATTTTCTTAGTTTTATATCATCTTGATATTCTTTCAAGATTTCATAATCTTTAAATAGTTATTTTCTGTTGTCACTTCCAATGCTTTGGTTTCAAATATGGTCTTCTTTGTTACAGATTCTTAGACAAAAAAGGTGCTTCTGTAACAAAGCATGCCCTAAAGAGCAGATTACAATATAAGATATTTTTCACCTATGTGATAGCAATTTGTCTGGTCTAATTCTGTTCAGTTTTGCAAACTGAAGTCTATATTTGCCTTTCTGAGTTCATGTTGCATTGTATTCAAATGAGGATGTCAAAGTATTTGGCAAGAGCCCCATTGCAAGAAACTATAGCTTTATTTCAGCCGAAATTCGGCCGAATAATTACTCGAAGCCAAAGTTCGGTACACCCCTAGTTGAGACACTTATTTTTAAATGGGAGACAGTACTATTTCATAACTTGATAATAATATATTTTAGGTGGGATTATAACCTGCGACATTTGCAGCAAACAAGGTGGATTACAGCCACTTAATACCAGACTGGGTAAGATAATATCTCATTCCTTCCGTAGCAATCACATATTTGTGTTTTATGCACATAGAATAAATAATTTGGTAAATTATTTGACTTCAAAACACAGTTTAATGTACACTTGAAAGAGGCTCTAATCAGATATTATGCAGCATTGAGTCTATTTAGAATTGAAAAACTTTATAAATCTGGACTGTTTGTCAAACAAGCTATGCAAATGAGTCATGATTAACAAACACTACAATAATACTTTTTTCTATGCTTTCTTTTCTTGTTTATTCATACCAATTGATCCTAGCCTTCCCCCCTCCTTTTCTTTCTGTCTGTACGTGTGCAATTAACTACGTGCATACATGCATGGTCCCCTCGTTTTATTTTATTTTATGAACTCATGTGTAGAAATGTGACTTGAACAAATGCCCTATTCTTTTGAAAAAGGCTCTTGTGAAGCCAAAACACGTGTCATATAAAGGGCACTTGATTATTTTTTTCTAAATTTCTTAAATACAAATCTTTTCAAAATGAATATTGTGTGGCACAGTTATTATGTGTAAAAAACAAGAATCTATATACTTATCGATGGAGGTAGGGACTTTTGGTTCCTCTGAACTCTTTCACGCTAAGGCGACACGTTTGAACAAGAGCAATTTGGTCGCAAGGCATAAGGAGTTGTACTCCCACACTAAAACCCCTCATAAAAGTCATTGCATGGCATACAATCCACTTGCAATGTTCATTGCAATGGCATTCATGCGACCTAGCAGGTTGCCTCCTGGTACTTCTCCTTGAACCATTCCTCCCAGTTCTGTTTCAAACAAGGGTAACTGATAAGAGCACATGCTGTCAGAGTTAAAGGGCAAGTTACTTGAGTCGATGCTGGGAGGGAGGACTACATATATTCATAAAAAGATGAAGATTCTCTATGTAAAGCGGACATGTTGAGCCATACCCATCAAGGGACAGATGTGCAAGATTATAAAACCGTCAGAAATTAAATCAAGAAAAGATAAGATACCCAAATAAGATACAACCCCATAAGAGGGAAACAGTAGAAGACACTGCAGTATCCTTTGAGGAATCCGCTTAGTGCCTGCAGGTTTTCCAGTCCTAAAGAAGGCAGTGATTGGTTAATTACAGCTGAAACCGGTTGACATACCGTTTTGACACCGGGAAATAATGGCCATGCACCATGCATAGGCTTAACTTTAATGAATACCAAGGGCATGTTTGTGTGCCTCTTTTATTTTTGTGAAAGCTATATGCCATCAGCACTGACCAGCACATTTAATAAATAGAACATAGTTGTCTTTTGCTTTTCCATGTTTGGTACACGGGTGGGTGTATATTAAAGCATTAGAGCACACATCCTGCGAGCTGTTTTTAGTTTTCAGAATTCCCCTTGATTAGAGCAGACCCTGTCTATTACAACAGTGCTAGAAAGGGGATAGGGGACAGATTCCTCTCACTTTCTTTTCCTTAGATAGACGACTCGTCACCGTAGACTAGTGTCGTGGTCAAGAACAGGCCACTTCCCAAAGGCCGGCCTCAGCTTGCAGCAACTAAGCAATGTATTAGTCGGCAAATACACAGCATACAGAGGCATTATCAGCAGGGAAGCAGGAACACAGCATGCAAGTGTTCAAGCAGTTTGCACACAGAGCTCTCTCTAGGGACCCACCTTAGAGTGCTGTTTATCTTTATCTAGCATGTCATCGGCAAACACTAATATGTTTCTGTACTTTCACAATGGGGGTGTCACTTGGCATGACATTGCAGCCATTTGCCAAGAACTGTCGACATCTTACTTGTGACTGTGTGATGCAGCCCTGCAGGGACATTGGCCCTCATTACGACCCTGGCGGAGAGGGGTTTACGCCAGCGTAATGCATGGCGTACCTCTCCGCCAGACTACGACATTCTGTAACGCCATGGAGATTTTTACGCCTGCTTTTTGCAGGCGGAAAAATCCATGGCGCTACGGGACTTGTTGTTAATTACGCCACCGTAATTTACGGTGGCGTAACTAACGCCTTCCCCACTCCCATTATACCCTATGGGGCAAAAATGGGAATGGGGAAGGGTAAATGGGGATTGGGGACTTACCGCCCCGCCAACCTCGGAATGGGGCGGTAAGTCCGCCAACCCCCATGGCGGTGTTGGCAGCTCTGCGCCATGGTCCATGGTGCAAATTGCACCATGGACCTCCGCCAGGGTCGTAATGAGGGCCATTGTGTTGTATTATGGATAAGCGGCATTCGCAGAACCCCTTCTGTTATCTCCCATATATGGAACTACTGCTATACTTGTAGAGAGTAAGTGGAAGAGAGTGTCTGACATGCCATCTGCCACAGGAGGGCATGGACTGTTGGAGTCCAGGGTCCTGCGTGCAGAGGGACACAGAGGGAGATGACATGTAAGGTCTGAGGCCTAACTATATGGGGGGCCTAATGTAGCATACCGTAGCCTAATAATACTACAGCATAACATAGCATAGCATAGCATAGCATAGTAATCCTGCATACCATAGCATAACATAACAATCCTGCCACATCGACTCCTAGTTTGGTTGTCCCTGAACAGGGCACATACCACAGGGAGAACTGGGGTATAATCCCAATCAAACATACCCAGGTATATGGGTAACATAAGGATAGGGTGGAGAGAGGCATGGATTGCTACTGAAATTATTTTGCACGTAGAGACAGAGATTGTGGACCTAACAGTTGCTAATTTAAAATATAATCCCAATTAGTGTTGCACATTCAAAATTTTCCTAATTTTGAAACTTTTCTATTTCAAGTGGCAGCAGTGTGGCCTCGGTGGGCAAGTGTGAGACACCTGACTAGCACAGCATGACAGAAGGCAGCAAATAAGAAAAACTATCCTTGCAAAGGTGGCAGTTATAACGAGAATTAAAATACCATGTATGATGGAAGAGCTCAGTGAACCCAAAAGTGTTTGAAAGCGGTGAAAGAGATCAGAGCATTTTGAACAAATGCGGTGGGTCTCTTGAGAGGCGGTGTATTGGTGTAGCTGGGGTAGAAGAATCCATGGGAAAAGGGATGGGTCATCTTGGGAGTCATTCATTAGGATGTTGTAACACCATTCAGCAAGATTGAACAGGACAGGGATGAAGGGAATACCACACTGGCATACGGAGTGGGAGAATCCATAGCAATCTGAGGCATTCATTAGGTCTGAATAAGCCCAAGAGAAAATGAGAAAGGTGTTGGTGTCTGGGTGTAGGATGGTGGATGTCGGGTGAGGCAGAACAGACACTATGGTAATGAACAGCAACATGGTGAAAATACTTCACATTTAATAAGGTAATAGCAGCACGATTCGTAGCTTTAGCAGTCCAACCTTACGTAGATTTGAGCCTTATGCCCGAAAGTTCCAATGAGTGTCAGTCATTACAGGACCCAGTAGACAGGAGAGATGATGATGCAAAGGTTCAGGATCGCTGCCAGGATGGTGATGACAAATGCATAGAGCTGGAAGAAATCAGCTGCAGTGCTTGGCACACTCTGCTGGCCTCCAAAAACCCCTGTGGCTGAAGCACTTATGCACCTATACTCTAGGTGCACAGAGTTATTGTTGTTGCTTGGTGACAAAAACGTTTGAGAGCGATGGGCCATCCGCTGGACACAAGGGTAGTAAAAACATTTGAGAGTGATGGGCCACCCATATGAGACAAGGATAGCAAACCATTGAGAGCGATGGTTCACCTGCTTATGTCAGGTTAGATGGTGGCTGTCCTCCGCAAATTGTATCTTGGGACAGGTAGCAGAATTTCCTCATCAAGGAGTGCTGGAAGCGGAGACGCCAGAATTTTAGCTGCTGGGAACCCAGTGGGCCACTGAAGAGGGGCCTCTTTCTCCTGTAGCCCTGCAGATTGCAGCATTGCTGTGTCTTTGGTGATGGTGGACGACGCATTGGGCCTCATTCCGAGTATGGCGGTAAGGGATAGCGGCCACCGGTAACGAGACCGGTGGCGGTATTCCCTTACCGCCATACTCCGAGTTCCCTCTGCGCCCTCGCCCTTAACGCCTGCTTTGAGCAGGTGTTAAAGTCGAGGGCGCAAAGGGGCCTGCAAGCCAATAACGTTGACCGTAATGAACGGTCACCGTTATTTGCATCTTCCCCATTCCCATTGAGCCCTATGGGGGCTCATTCGGGAATGGGGAAGAGCCTTGGTGAATGGGGAATTACCGCCCCGCCAACCTTGGAATGGGGCGGTGATTCCGCCATCCACCAAGGCGCTGCCGGTCCGGGTACCGCGTCAACCAAGGCGTTAATAGCGCCATTGGTTAGCGCCGTACTCGGAATGAGGCCCATTGTCTTTGTCGTGGACTTCTTGTTGTTTATCATTGTCGAGTAGCGGTGCTGCTTTCACACATGGGCTGGTGTGGACTGCGGTGTGGGTTGTCAGGATCTTTCCAGCGAGGATGCAGGGATTATTTTCGCTGATGCAATTTCAGCCCACCCAGTCACCCTGCAGGAGGTGGTGGCACAGAGTTTCATGCGGTTGAGGCAGAGCCTCTTATATTTGCTGGAAGTGCGAACTGACAATGAGCATTAGTCTTTTGCAATATGAAAAAACAAGATCATCATTCAGTTGTAAGTAAGAATTCAGAGGAAGGTGGCGCAGTAACTGGCCTTATCATTTGTTTCATGTGGGGGTAGAGACCTCTGTCAGAGTTTATGGATCTGGAAGGTCAGCATGGAAAGAGATGCTAGGGTGTACTGAGATTATAGGAGAAACAGGGGCACATCAACAGGAGCCTGTGGGCCATGAAGGGTGCTGTCAGAAAGTTGAGTGTGGGCCCTGCACTTCATGATGGCCAACTCAGTATGCACCAGAATTGCAATAAGCGGGGCTTCAACCTAGGGTGCATTGAGAATGGGAGTACCTTGTGTAGTTAGGTAACCTTTCATTTTCCACAGGGTCCCGTAGTCATGTGATATAGCAAAAGCGTAACGTGAATCATTGGGCCTCATTACGTGGTTGGAGGTAAGGGGTTACCGGCACCGAGCGGGTCCCACTAAGGCCGGCTGATTTTACCTACCGCCCTTAGTGGGAGCCGTTTAGGGACCATGGAGCTATTCAGAATGGGGATTTACTGGGTCCTCCATGGTCGGAATGACCTGGTAAGTCCCCATTCCGACTACCCGGACACGACTTTGGAGGCAGCCATGGTGCTAATAGCAGCATGGCTACCTCCAAAGTCGTAATGACCCCCATTGTATATAGTGGCTGTGTAGTGTGTGGCGATCGTGCAAGGCCATGTTAGGGCAATGTTGTCAGCTTTCGTAAGGAGAAGGGCAGCTGCAGCTACCGCTCTGAGACATTTGGGAAAGGGAGAGGCTTTGGGGTCTAAATGGTAGCTAAAATAGGCTACGATGCATTGTAGGTCCCCGTGCTTCTGTGTGAGTACGCCTAAGGCATACCCCTCTTTCTCATCACAGAACTGAGTGAATGATTTAGAGTAGTCAGGAAGGGTGAGCGTGGTAGCTGTCTTGTCATTTAACAGGTGCAACTATGCAGGACCAAGGATCCAGAGGTGACAAAAATTGCTCATTCCTAAAAAAAGGAGTGGAGCCACCTTTAAGTGGCAGGCATGGGACAATGTAAGATGCAGGACACATGAGAGGGGGCAAGGTGCATAGTGCCATGGGAATTGTTGTGTCCTAGGTTGCACACTGTAGCAGCCAGAGGATGAGTGGGATGGGCAGGGCGTGGAATAAAAGGAGGTGGAGGGATGCAGGAAAGGAGTCGCGAACTAAAGGAGGAGATCCTGAAAGAAAAAGTGAGCAGCAACAGAATAAGAAAACTAAACATTCAAGAGAAGCAGGCATAGCAGAGAAGGATGAAGACATAAAACAGGGGGGTGATAATCAGAAATAAGAGAGCTAATGGAAAGACCAGAAGTAAGAGACAGGAAGCAAGACCCAGAGAAACAGTGGAAGGGAGAGTTTCTGGAGACAGAGGATCATCAGGAACACGGGAACACAGAAGGAAAGTTTGCCTGGACCAAGTCAGACAGGCTGAATCATTGGGAGAATAGACAGATTTAGCAAGTCCAAATCATTGGGGGGAAACAGGAATAACAGACAGATGGGTCCTAGGGTGTTCTAGACACATAGGGCGAGGAGGAATAATAGAATCGAGTGAGTCTGGAAACAGAGAATTCCCAGAAATAAGAGAAATGTGTGTGTGGGGCAAGAGCAGCGTTTGGAAACAGGACAAACATTAAGACAAGAACGAGAAGCGAGAGAGAGTATGGAGTGGAGAGATGACGTGCTTGATAACCTTCTTTACTTGAGGTGATATTCAGTAATGGGGCACCTGTGGGAGAGGCACCCCTGTATTGAAAATGATGCAAACATGTTAAACAGAGGCAATGGGTCTCATTACGAGGTCGGCGGTAACCCAATGGTGTGACTGGCGGGTTGCCGCCGACCTCGTAACACTACTTCCGGCACCTAGCTTCCTGATGCCAATGGAACATGGACATGGGGAAGTCCCAGCGGACTGGGAATTTAGGTGCCGGAAAAGGTTAGTCCCCATTCCATTGGAGTCCCAGAATACTCCATGCATGGAAATGGGTTCAACAAAGCACTGGCACCATCACTAACAGTTCCGGTGCTTCCATGATGAGTCTACCTACCGGGTAACAGGCAGACTGAGTGTGGCAGTCTGGAAACTTTGGACCGCCACACTAATAGTGAGGTGTAATGTGTCCTACCTTATTAGCATGTGCTGCCCAGAGGGCCACTGGCACTGAGGCAAGTGAGTGGGCTGTTGGAGGAGTAACCAACATTCAGCTTTCCTAGATTATGGAACCTCTAGATAAATACCATCAGGACAGCAATAAATGGTATAATGATTCTTGCAAAGCAATTCAATATCTAACACATTAGTAGGTGAGCAAGAGCTTAACAGAAGGGCTTGGTGTTCAGTGATGGGACCAATGGACACAGACATTTCAGGTGATAATGTGTGTGGGACCAGATATGCCAAAAGCATTGACAATTCCCTTGGAGACATCCAAATTTAGAAATCCACCAGCTCACAGTGTGGAGCGCCTGGCACCAGGGACAAGTAGTCCAGTGGTAGCAAAGCAACAGACAGCATGGCTTGGTCCATCAGGCAATGCCATTGTGGACCATAGGAGATATGAATGTCCTGTGAGCCCCTGGTTCATTGCTAGCAGTAGTGGGACCATATTTCCGTGGTCTGGAAGGTTTTGTAGGACATTGCTGGATGAGATGGTCCATCTACTTACAATATAGACCGAAACAGTTGCCCTGGCAGGAGTTGCTGGGCCGGAAAAAATTGGTGTTCAGAAATCTGATGTGGCGGGTGGCCATGGTGAAAAGGTGGCAGAGAATTCTGTTGGGCATAGGGCTGGTGTGAGATACCCAGACATCCCAAGCCCCCTAATGCAGGTAGCCCCATCTTGCTGCTGGCCTTTTAGTTTGTCATGGAAATGTTGAGCTGCTTGTAGTGCTTTTTCAATATATTCAGCTAGTCGCCCCCCACCTGAACACTTTGAATATTGTTAAAAATGTCCAGAAGTAGACCAGTCACAAAAGAATTGTAAAAACAGTCAGTCAGTCTAGATAGGAAGTCATAGGGTATTCATATTGGTTCTGTTTGCAAGATGCGATATTTGACCAGTCAAATTCGACCAAGCATTTACTTTGATGAGGGTGGTAAGAGCATTAATAGCCTCACCCTCTGCTAGTGTGTAAGGCCATTGCAGTTGTTCATAGTTTGTTTTTGTATATAGTCCATTTAAGCACAGCTTGTAGGATTTGTTTAAGGACCCCAATGGGGGAGATCATAACATGCAATCACTGTGTCCAAATGTTCCATCAAAGCAGTAGTGGTTGTCAGGCAAAGTGGAGAATGTTATAAGTCAGTGGTGCTCCAGGGAGTGTGAATCCTCATAGGTTCCGCATCAGTATTAGCCTGAAGAAAGGTGCACATAGGCATAAGGGTGGATGAAGTTTTTTTGTTTTTGGCGAATAGTTTGTGCGCTCTACCCGTCTTTCTGTTGACATGCTTATTTAGTAACTGGCCTGTCCAAATTGATATTGGGGGTCAGTGGCTGCATGGATTCAGAGAGACCGATATTCACCTATCGGTCTATTGTTTGAGAAAGAGCAAGTTTGTTTCCTATGAGGGCCTATGCGCTTTTGGATTAGTTGTCCTAACAAATTCTCAAATTCTATAATGATTGCGAGGTACATATATGTTAGTGTTTTTTTTACAATGTTGCACTTTATTTAGATTTGCTTCATATTCATTTTTTTAACACAAGTTACTTCACTTAGTGTTTACTTGATTTGTCTTACAGTCATCATATAGATGCAAGTTATTTCACTTGCAGTATTCTATTCCGTTATTTAACTAGTGGTGACTTTCTTAGTGAGTAATGTGTCATTCTTCAAAGTGCATTTATGCAGTGAGAGATGTGTTATTCTTAAAAACCTCTGTGCCAACATATCTTAGCATATGCTGCTGTTTCACACTTCCTTTGGCTTTATCAAGGCACTCTTCACTTTGTTCTGTGTGTCAATTTGAATCACAATACAATTTATAATGCATACATTTGATAGTTATGACACACACAGATGTTGTTCAGTTCTCAGTTTGCCTAACAAGATTGATTCACTTTATCCTAGTTTTTGAGTGAGCGAACTTCCTTGGTTCTGAGGAGTTAAAGATGGGAGAGGTATGGTTAGTCTAATCTGCCGGTGCGCAGGAAGGAGGCACCATGCAGTGATTGAGTATCTCTAGTCAGTAGCTTAGTATTTTTAAGCAAAAAGTTGACTTTAGGTACTAATGGTGGTGCATTGATTGGGGTTCCTGATTAAGAGTTGGGTTGTGGCGAAAGCCTATTGTCCTTCTTCTGGTATTGCCGGTTTAATCCCGTAGTTGCTCAAGTCATGCGCTGTGGTTTAAAGCAAGAGTCTGTGTTTCTTCTTTGGTTTATTGGTCATTACTTCTATTATCCTTTTCTAGGTGCAATGTGACATGTGCTTACCTAGTCAGTGATCTACTGTGCTTCTTTGATTTATTACGCATTTCGTCCATAAATTCAGTGAGTATGGTCTATAGTGCATGATATTTGTGATATGAGTCATTTGGTAGTAAGATTGTGGCTTGCGAGTGGTATCTATAGTGCATGGTAAACTTGAACGAGACCGAGACCGAGATAAGCAGACTCAACAAGGGACTATCCTTTGCACCAAGCACCGACCCAGACTACACCAACCTCCAAACTGACACCTACAAATTTGTTAGGAAAATAAAGCTAAAAAAGTTCTTCCACAATTTGGAACCAAGAATAGGAGAAAAAATCGTCAGCTTCCCAAAAAGCGAACTAACAATAAAAAACTTAAACAACACCAGACTACTTCTATCATTAGAAGAAAACAAGGAGATACCTGAAGAAGACCTACAAGATCATCGCTGTATACACAACAGTGCACTAAGGGAAAGTGGCCTTAAACTGAGATCAAGATTCATCCCCATCAGACAACAGGGAAATGTCATCGATGCTTTCCACAAAGCAGTCTCAAAGGACATTGAAACAGCAAGGGACAAAAACAAAACGAATAAGAACAACAACCTAACAAAGAATGAAAAATTAGCACTGGACAAACTTAAAGCGGACAGAGACATAATCATAAAGGAGGCCGACAAAGGAGGCAATATAGTATTTTTGAACAAATGGGACTACATAGCAATGGCTAATAAACATCTAGTGACATCAGGATGCTACACAATACTCCAGAAGTGCCTAATAATTAGAATAATCAAAGAACTACAAGCGCTAACCAACAAATAGGGCAGGAAACAACTGATCACAGATGAAGAAAAATCCTTCATAAGCAACAACAAACCAAGGATACCCACCATCTATTTCCTTCCTAAGGTCCACAAGGATTATGAAACATTACCAGAACTGAGACCAATTGTCAGCGGTATAGGATGGCTGACAGAAAATGTATCCAAATAAATTGATAAGCTCATCAGACCAGAAGTGTACAACATTGAATCTTACACCTGTGACACTATGCACATACTAGAGATAATAAATGAGATTGTGTGGAACCAAGATTACTTACTGGTCACAATGGATGTTAAAGGACTCTACACGTGTATCGACCACAAACTGGCCATCAAAACTATTGAGTTTGTCTATGAAAATATATCAGCATCACACTGGATGTTCATAGAAATGATCTAAGAACTACTAACTTTTGTACTTGAAAGAAACATCTTCAGTTTTCGATGAAACCTACCAGCAAACAAAGGGCATAGCCATGGGCACTTTCTTCGCACCATCTATGGCCAACTTTAACAAAGTCGGTTTCACATACATTAAGTCGGAGCCGCAGTATTTAAAGCACCTTTAAATGATTCTTTGTGCCAGTTACAAATGTGATATAGATATTCAGATTAAGGCAACAAGACATCCACCAGCCCCTTCATAAACTGGCACTCTCTCCCTCCAACCGTCACCTTGGAACCTAACATGCACACAACATTCCACCTAAACTTGTATTCCATACTTGTTGCATAACACACAGAAAGATCCTAACCATTGCATCATAATGATGAGATCCTTACATATCTCCCTCCCTTAAAGCAAAGAAAAATTAAGATAAACCTACCGATCAAAGCGACCTGAAGTCAAAAACTGCCAAACGATTTTTCCTCAACTGAGACCATAACCGTAGTGCTTAATACACTGAACCAACACAACTGCGGGCCCTGCAGTAAACCAAAACCAAGGAGACCAGCTCCAAAATCCTCAAACTAAAACCAAACCAGCATCAAACATCCATCACCCCAACTATCAGTAATTCATGACAAACACCATCCTCCTCTAAACCCACAGAGTGGCAAATATAAGAGCAAAATCATACCCTCTCTACTATGCCTGCCCTTTACACCATGGGGCTAACCGAGATCCCTCAAAACAACAAGGAATGTTACAGACTTCCCTAAATGTCTGAAAACTCACCCTGTGCCCAGGGAAACTCACCCCATAGTCTCAGAAATGTATAACCACTAACATCCTGAGCCTCCTAACATCATAAAACACAAAACTGGAGTTGCCAAACCCCCTTCAGACACACTTTGGCCACAAACAAAAAAACAGAGTTACCCAACTCCCTTCAACAATTATAAAAGGCCAAAGTCAGAGTTCCCCAACTCCCTTAAAAAAATATACTGTGGCCAATTTGCCAAACCTCAGAGTTCCCAAACTCCCTACAATTCATCCACACAATGACCAAAAGGACCAAAGTCGGACTTCCAAAACTCCCTTCAAACACACTGTATTCACACATTAAACTCACTACCATGAACTTTAACCTCAACCAATTTTTATTATTTTTCCGATTTTAAAATCGCATAACAACCATAAATGCATATCACAATTCACCACTAACGCCTCCAGTTCTTACATTGGGCTCACGATCATCATGCGACCTTCCCCATCACACCATACCACCTAGTCAGTTACAAACCCTCTCATAAAGTAGATAATTAATGACAGGTGATAAAAACTGACTATAGAAATGAACATATTTGCATTGCTCTCTCCAATAAGTCCATAAGTTGCTCGATGACCTGAAACTAGAATTTGAATTTATAATTTTGCATGACATCACCCTTGTGGTTCCAAATTGTCCGGCAACCTGAATAAAAGCAACAGTTAAGTATGTAGATATCATCATTCAATCTTTTTAAAAGACATATACAACTTGCTTTTATACCTATAACAATTTTCACTTCACTAACAACCAAAAGTCATGAAACTACCGTTCACTCATACAACTTCAAGATACTCCAAACAGAAGACTCATTTCAAAAGCCTTACATCACGACAACTAAATGCTCTTAATATTCTCTATTATAGCATGACAATTCTCTAAAAAAGCTTCATGAAATCTGGGTCAAGCTCCTCTAACACCAACTTTGAAGTATCTGTAGTCTCACCCATTAGTTCCCCACAGGAACTGGAGTGACCCCAAATTTCCTCCCAATGAGTGTCAAACTGCTGTAGTGCACCAATGCAGCAATTGCAGAGTGCAACTCCTCTGTCGCGATAAACCCAGCAGCCTACATTACATCAGACTTCTTGTATCCTTGAGCACCCCCAACATCCACTTGTGAAAATGCAGCTCCTCCTGATAATGTGATTTTGATTGCGGTTGAGAAATTTCCTCTTCATGAATTGCTAATTCATTAACATTAACACGTGTCTCATTACAGGGCTCAGTACTACCTTCCTCTATGCACGCCAACCTTATTCTCTTGCCATACTGTAAAGTCTCCAGTGTCCGCCGTCCATTGTCTGCTAGGCGATCTTCACATTCAAAGCCAATATCACTGGTTTCTCTTTGAAAGTTACTGTATCTCACACAAATTGAAACTGCGCAGCCGGCACCTTTCCATTTTCCCAGCGCAACTTTTCCTTGTTTGGAAAAGAGAACCTCCTGTACGTCCTTTGCACGCTCCGCATATGACACACCTTCCGTTGAAAAGCAAACCTTGTCATTGTTCAGTAATGGCTCTAAGACTGATGACACGCCCTTTGACGTCATCACTCCACCTCCAACCTCATGCGGAGCAGACATCTCGGTAACCCAACAGCCACCTCTCCACGTACACACCCTGTGTACACAATAAATGCTTGCCATCTTCACTATAGCCTGAATGGCTACCGATATGCTTTCAACATAAGAAACACCTCGCGTACATGCCATGTGTACTAACCGGAGCTTATACAGCTCTCACTTCCTTCTTTCCGAGATCACCTCATAGTCACAAAAGGTACGCCAATTTTTAAACACTGCGTTCCAATATTTCTCGGCCTTTATGGACTGCCGCAGCTTCCACAGTGTTCTCGCGGCGTCCCACTTTAACACCAAAGCAGGTCAAAATCCATGCTCACCCGGAGCCCCCAGGGAGGGGGGGGCTGGTGGATGTCTCCTCAGTGCTCCATTACATCCTTTCCTGGGCAGCAGCAGCCTGTGAAGGGGATGGCACACTCGCTTCTTGGTGCCGCTGCTTACTTATAACCGTCTGCCTGTGCTGTATTCTGACGGTTCTTCCTGCACCCGTTGTGCGCACCACTGCTAATCCTTATCTGGAAGCCATCCTCGTCGCCAATGTAACAAAGTCGGTTTCACATGCATTAAGTCCGGAGCCTCAGTATTTTCAAGCACCTTTAATTGATTCTTTGTGCCAGTTACAAATGTAATATAGATATTCAGATTAAGGCAATAAGAAATCCTCCAACCCCTTCATAAGCTAACCGTCACCTTGGTACCTAACATGCACACAACATTCCACCTAAGCTTGCATTCCATACCTGCTGCATAACACACAGAAAGATCCTAACCCTTGCACTATAATGATGAGATCCTTACACCAACCTATTCGTAAGAGAATTTGAAAACAAGCACGCAACAAAACACCCAGTCTTCTCACACAAAATGATCAAATGGCAGAGGTACATAGACACCATTTTCATCATATAGAATGGAAGCGAGACTGAAATGATGGAATACTGTGGATACCTCAAACAAAATAACTTTGGGCTGGAGTTCACAATAGAAACTAGTAAAACAGAGGAATCTGCCACATAATCTAGCCCTGCTCTCATCCTTTAGTGCATTCATAGCACGATTTGTGGCCTCGCTACACGAGGAGACCCGCAAAGTGGCGGCTGTAACTTTGTTTATGCTTGTTGCCTAGCAACGTACCCTGAAGCCTATTGGCCGCCCTCCAGTTCTTCCGTGACGCTGGGTCACCGGAAGGCGAGAGCCGGCCTGCCCAACAAGGGTATCTACAGAGCACCACCTACCCACACTCACCAGCGAGTCCCAGGAGGCAGGAGCCTCTGCATCAGCTGCCTGGATGCTGGAGCCCGTGTGCTCACGCCGTCGATCGTTCTCCACCTAACCTGATCTCCCAGGGTAAGCATGTGCACTGTCCCTGGATGCACCCCCTGGTTGAATCTGCCGCATAATCTAGCCCTGCTCTCATCCTTTAGTGCATTCATAGCACGATTTGCGGCCTCGCTACACGAGGAGACTCGCAAAATGGCGGCCGTAACTTTGTTTATGCTTGTTGCCTAGCAACGTACCCTGAAGCCTATTGGCCGCCCTCCAGCTGTTCCGTGACGCTGGGTCACCGGAAGGCGAGAGCCGGCCTGCCCACTAAGGGCCGACAACAAGGGCACCACCTGTCTGTGCCTGTCCGTGCGTGACCGCCGGACCGGCATCACCAGGCATCATTTGTCTTGCCGCTACTCTCCATACTGAGAGGGCAGGAGCCCCTCTCACCCTGCATCAGCCAAGGCCAGGGAAAAAGGCCTTGTTCGCCGCTGGCCGCCCGATCCCACTACTAAGGTACATGACTCTTTAACCGCCCTGGACAACCTCTGCAATACTTTTTCTACGCCACTTATCTGCTTGCAAACGTATTATGCTGTTGTATGTGCGAGAAGCCTATTGTCCATACGATGATACTGAGTAGACCCTGACCACGACCCAGAAATTGTCTACACTGAGCCCTGTGTTGTGCCCAATGGTCGCCAATAGACCACATCTGACCTATGCTGAGCCCTGTGTTGTGCCCTATGGTCGCCATTAGACCACATCTGACCTATGCTGAGCCCTGTGCTGTGCCCTATGGTCGCCAATAGACCACATCTGACCTATGCTGAGCCCTGTGTTGTGCCCTATGGTCGCCAATAGACCACATCTGACCTATGCTGCGCCCTATGGTCGCTACTCAACTTATGTTGTGCCCTGTGTTATGCCCTATGGTCGCCATTAGACCACATCTGACCTATGCTGAGCCCTGTGTTGCGCCCTATGGTCGCCATTAGACCACATCTGACCCATGCTGAGCCCTGTGTTGTGCCCTATGGTCGCCATTAGACCACATTTGACCTATGCTGAGCCCTGGGTTGTGCCCTATGGTCGCCATTAGACCACATCTGACCTATGCTGAGCCCTGTGTTCTGCCCTATGGTCGCCATTAGACCACATCGGACCTATGCTAAGCCCTGTGTTGTGCCCTATGGTCGCCATTAGACCACATCTGACCTATGCTAAGCCTTGTGTTGTGCCCTACGGTCGCCATTAGACCACATCTGACCTATGCTGAGCCCTGTGTTGTGCCCTATGGTCGCCATTAGACCACATCAGACCTATGCTAACCCCTGTGTTGTGCCCTATGGTCGCCATTAGACCACATCTGACCTATGCTAAGCCTTGTGTTGTGCCCTACGGTCGCCATTAGACCACATCTGACCTATGCTGAGCCCTGTGTTGTGCCCTATGGTCGCCATTAGACCACATTCTCCTGCCACTGGAACTGGAAGGATGCTATACCTAGCATTAGTCCTCTGTATCATGGCTACAGTCACACAGGTTGTCCCTAGCAGTCAAGTTCACATCGATCAGTCACCAACACCTACCTCAAACCCTTGCCAACTCACTACTAACGCTATGCAACCTAACCTCTCCACATTCTGTAAGGCCCAAGAAACAATACTCTATGCCTCCCTACCTTGCACCACACCCAATAGAAACAACAGACTCAGCGCAAGACTAGCTAAACTACACGAACCACTGAGAAGAGCCCTTCCGGCCTCCAACCTCAAGACCTCCAACCTCAAAACCAACTACAAACCTAGCCCACGATTGCCCAGCCAATCTAAATGGCCTACTCAAACATCTACCTTGAATGTAAACACCCTCCAGATTAATAACCTCCAACCTAAAGCTTGCCCCACTGTAGACAAACCCATCCGAGCTAACAAAACTCTTGAAGCCCCCCCTCTCAAGGGAGCGCGCCTTAATGCTAGATCACTAGTCGCTCACGCTACGGATATTGCCAACTTAATTACGGAAGGGAACCTGGATTATCTTGCAATTACGGAAACTTGGCTCCATAATGCAGCAGGACCTGCCCTCATGCTAGCTGTCCCTGATGGCTACACCATAATCAGACAAGACTGTGATAATGCACGAGGTGGCGGCATTGCTATTATTTCTAAAACGGCTCTTGGTCTCAGACTAGCCCCTACCCAGCCTCTACAATCATGTGAAACCCTCACTGCCAAAATTCAGATAAACAATTCGCAATCCATTAGCATACATCTTATTTACAGACCACCCGGCCCTTTTGGTACCTTTGAGGAAGACTTGCATAATATAATTATGAACAACCTGAAACCTACCACGCAACTACTTATATTCGGTGACTTCAACTTAGGATTTAATGACCAAACGGACAAAAATGCCACAGAAATAGCTAACACAATCAAAGCACTAGGCCTTACCCAAAAAGTCACCACACCCACCCACCTTAAAGGGAGAATATTGGACTGGGTAGCGGACCTTAACTGCTCTGCCACTATCACCTCCATCCTGCCTTTAGCATGGACAGACCATTCTCTGATCTCCTTTCACTTATCTACTATCAGACCCACTCCACTGGCTCGACCACGAGCGCCACCATGCCCAACCAGAAGCAATAGAAGTAGTAAGGGAGAAAAAATTATCCCTGCCATACTGCCTACTCTCAACGCACTGCCTGATTATCTCGACCCCAGCAGCCTAGTTCAGGAATTTAACAATATCATGCTCACCACATTGGATAAAATTGCTCCTTTCAAACTCAGACCGAACAAACCCATAGCTCACCTAAACAAATGGTTCACCCCACAACTCAAAGACCTTCGCACCTTAAAGAACAAAAGTGAAACAAATTGGAGACTATGCCCCTCTAGTGAGAATAAAGCTAAATTAACTGCACTTTCCTCACATTACAAAAAAGAAATCTGCCAAGCAAAACGCGACTCCTACGACGAACGTATTGCTAACTCAAACTCAAGCATGAAAGAACTCTTCTGCATACTCAAAGAACTAGAGTCTCCTATTGCTATCCCGGACGTCTGCACCAAGGACAAATCCTGGTGTACAGATATATAACAAGCTCTAAACTTACTGCATTCACCTAACACTCTCCTGCCCAACGAGCCTCCACCGGCACATAATACCACATTCCACTTCTCTAAAATGTCCATCCTAGAGGTAGAAAAAATTATCCTATCTTTGAAGCCCTCAAACTACAAAGGCGATATCTGCCCTGCACAGCTAATAAAAGATGCTGCTAGAGAACTCTCCCCATTTATAACCAAACTGATAAATGCCTCATTTGCTACAGGTAATATACCTGCCAACCTCAAGCAATCCTGGGTGCTACCACTCCTCAAGAAACAGACACTTGATCCCCTCATTCCTACAAACTACCGGCCTATTACCACAGCCCCATTTTTATTAAAAATATTGGATAAGACCGCCTACACTCAAATCCAGAAGCACTTAGAAATGCACAAACTCCTGGGCAACAGACAATCTGGATCCGTCCACTGCACGCAACCGAGACTGCCCTAATCGACCTCAAGTCCCAAATAGACGAGTTGAGAGACAAAGGAAGGACAGTACTCCTGCTCCTACTCGACCTCTCCGCTGCATTCGACCTGGTCAACCACAAGGTCTTATGTCGGCACCTTGACTCTGCAGCTCACTTCTCCACGGACGCTATCAAGTGGATCGAGTCCTTCCTGAGTGAGAGGACCATGAGAGTCTTCTCCCCCTCAGCATCAGCCGATCCTACACCTATCCTATGTGGTGTTCCCCAAGGATCCTGCGTCTCGCCTACCCTCTACAACATCTTCACTAAGCCACTGTTCGACGATCTGGACCAGCTGGGCATCACCTAACCTAACTCTGCAGATGATACTCAGATTCTCTTGCCACTTTCTGGGGATTACGCTACGGACATGGGCCTAGCGAACAAGGTTTACCTTATCATCCAAGATGGCCACTCACAGTCTATGCTTGAACGATGATAAGACTGAACTAATAATATTGGGTTCGCAGGCCAATATCAAAAAATTAGGTCAAGAATATTCATCCTTCAATATTGACGGCAATACTATTAAAGTCTCCAAGGAAGTAAAAACCTTGGGATTTTACTTGGACTCCACACTATCCTTTGACAAGCAGGTCAAATCCCTTACCTCGGCTACGGCTTACACATGCAAACTTCTTAGAGCTAGTAAACCGTTCCTCTCCGACAATAGTTGTCTGATCCTGGCTAGAGCTCTTATACTCTCTAGAATCGACTATTGCAATGCCCTCTACATTGGGGCTAACAAATCTACTATTCAAAAACTCCAAACACTACAGAATAACGCCTTAAGAGCAGCCCTTGGCATAAACAAGAAAACCCACATTTCTGCCTTGAGACGTCAACACAAATGGCTCTTCACATCCAATAAAATACTTCTAAAAACACTCTTTTTGACACAAAAAGCCTTGAACAATGCGGCCCCTAGCTACCTTATAGACAAACTCCAGAGAAGAACTTCTCTCAGACCAACTAGAAGTGGGAACACCAATTGCCTAAATATCTCCAAATACAAACTTACTACCATCGGGGGTAATGGCTTCACTGTTAAGGCTGCCAAAAGCTGGAATTCACTGCCCCAGGAGCTGAGAGCTGAGCAACCATATCCACTCTTCAGGAAAAACTTAATAAAACACATCACTGCCACCAATCTTTAGCCTCCCATCACCCTCTCCCCTGAGAACACTAGCCTGCAATTAAGAAAACTGTATAGCTTGCTATATTCCTTCTTTATGTATATATTGTAGCCTGTGTATATGTAACCATATAAGTTTTATATCCTTAGTGCATGTACCTTTGCTTCAGTCCTTTTGTTGTTCATATTGTATATATCCTGTAGTCATGCAAAAATTGTTCATCTTGCTATATGTAAATTCTGTAACCTGTGTATACGTAACTATGTAAGCCTTGCATTTCCTTGTCGTTGCGCCCTTTTACTTACGAGTCTGGTGCGCTTAACAAATGAATAAACAAACAAACAAACAAACATTTCTGGATCTACAAAGCTACAAAGAGGATGGAAAATTGGAAACAAGATCATACAGAAAGAAGAATGAAGTGACCGCAACCTTGCAAGCCAATAGCTGTCACCTCCAGAAAACTATACGTAATATTCCAATAGGAGAATTTACAAGAGCCAAAAGGAACTGCAGCCAACCAAAAACATATGAATCCGAATGTACGATCATCAAAGAAAGATTCAAAACAAAAGGTTACGATACAGATTGCATAAAAAAAGCAATGAACAAAGTAAACAGCAGAAACCAAGAGGAATACCTAAAACCAAAGAAAACAACCATACCAGAACACACAGACAAAATAAGAATGATAGCACAATGTACAGGAAACAATATATTGATAAGGAAGATCTTCCAGAAAAACTGGAATTAGACACAGATCTGACCCAATAGCTACCAGAGAAACCGGACATAGTGTACACCAAAGCACCTACACTACACTCCTAACTAAGCACAAGTTATATGAAAGGGAGCAAAACGAAATTTCAGACAAACATATTGGGCCTCATTACGAGTTGGGCGCAAAGGGATACCGGGCACTGGTAAGGACACCGGTGCCGGTAATCCCTTTGCGCCCTACTCCGAGTTCCCTTAGCGGGTCCCTTCCTTAATGCCTGGTTTTACCAGGCATTATGGACGGGACCCGTTAAGGGACATTAGAGCTAATAACGGTACCGCAATTTGCGGTACCGTTATTAGTGCCTTCCCCCTTCCCATTGAGCCCTATGGGGGCTCAAATGGGAATGGGGAATGGCTTTTTCAATGGGGACTTACCTGTCCCGCAAAGGTCGGAATAGACCGGTAAGTCCCCATTGAACGAGGGCGGACTTGGTACCGGTATTGGAGGTAGTCATGGCGCAAACAGCGCCATGATTACCTCCAAACTCGGAATGAGGCCCATTGACTGGCAAAAGCTTAAAAGGTTTTTTCAAATGCTCCAACTGGATATGCTCTTAACAATATACAAAGCTATAGAACTGCGAATGGCAAAAATGTGAAAATCAATGAATTTATTAACTGCAGAAGTACCTATGTAATTTACCTTATAATCTGTATTTGCAGCAAAGTATATGTTGGGAGCACCATCCGAAAGGTAAGAATACGAATCAGGGAACACCTGGGAACCATCACAAGCAAAGACAACCCGTCAGCGCTCTCTGGACACTGGGACAAGCACCATCAGAATGACAACAAGGAGAACATCAAATTATTTGGGGCAAAACACATAGCCCAGGATGAGAGACTTGGGGACAGAGAGAAAGGCCTCCGCCAAAATGAATGCCGTTTGTAATGTGATATATGAGCTATAACAGAAGGTCTGAACACTGACACAGAGATGCATCATTTTCTGTGAACAAATGAAAGTGGCACCTGGGGAGATACAATTCATGTGTAATACAATAAAGAGCAAGATGATACGTGTTGTTTACTTGCCTCCAACCCTCTCACATAGGAACTCTATAAGGTTTTCCAGCATCACTAGTCCTGAAAAAATGGACCGTCTGCTCTAACTGATTTACACAAATGTATAACAAGTTTATTATTCAAATAATTCAAACTGAATTTAAACAAAAAACAAAAAACACTACCCTCACCTAACACAGTGTACTAAACATTAAAAAACAAATATAAAACAATTATAAAACATCAGATAACTTATTTATACGACACAGAAGATATCACATAACACACAAAAAAATCTCAATGTGTCACTAAAACAACAAGCATCCCAACATGTTTCTGTTCTTAACTGCCCAGTTCAGGCGAACATTCTTCAGGGGATACATTTAAAAGCATCCACTAATCTCTTCCACACCGTGTTGAAAGGGTAGATTCAGGCACCCAAGAGGGTAAAAGGAAAACAACCTCCAAGCCTGTAAAAATAAAGGAAAGGAGAAACCTAATGAGTTCCAAAGAGGGAAGGAAGTACTACAAAATGTAAATGGAGGCATGGCACAGGGATTATGCCACACTCACAAGGGTCCCAAAGGGCACCCGCAGATTTACCTTTAAATGGTGAAACTTCAAAGCACGTCACGGGATGACAAATTTGCTGGTTTCCCTCCAAATGAGAAACCAATACTTCAACAAAGCGTCACAGTCCGCTAGAGTATCGCCACACCTAAGTAAGACAAAACCAATACACAGAGACCACATGCTCTGTTATATCCAGAAATCACACTGGCTTCAATACCACTGCACATAAAATCAAGGCTCCAAATAACAAAGTGAATTACCTCCACAAATGTAGGGATCAAGACTGCAATTCACAATTCAGTAGTGGACAAGTTGAAATGGAAACATCCATACGATCAAGCAATAAAGTACAGAGTCAATCTGGAAAGCAATGGGAACATAACAGTAAACACCATTTATCTGGCATTACCAAAACCTCAGCTAACAACATGCCGTCAACATGCACTAGAGGGCAAACAAAAGGGGGTGCTTATATTTCACACACGTGAGGAGACCATGCATTATCTAATGTGTAAAGACAACTACTCAGCGTCCATGCTGTCCAACCTCCACAACGTAAAAGAAACGCGGAAAATGGATAGCCACACAACATGTGTAAAATAAGTGTAAAATAAAATAAAGTACCCCAACCACCAAATAATGCAAAAGGTGTCCCGACATGGAGACAATATCATGCACAGAGTCACATCCAAAGGCGAAATGCTGGTAGCGTGCTCACCTATACACACGGCGGGGTTTATTCACTCCACTTGCAGCATTCAAACATACTCGGCCAGCACTCGATTCAGAGGAGCCATGGCTGCTGCACAATCTCAAAGCGTCTATGGTTGCGCAGTAACACAAAGAAAGGACTCTGTTAAAGCGTCTATGGTTGTGCGGCAACACAAAGAAAGGACTCCACTTCTCGAAGTTAATCAGGAGTACAACAACCAAGGGGGCCATATTGGAACAGACCCAGGATCAACTGGTGTAGAGGAGTTTAGTGAACACTCAGCGCATCAAAAAGATGTAAATTGCACTAACTTCATCAATTAAACTAAAAACCAAATTGTTCACCAAAATTGGGTGCCCACATGGTATATGCATCACACAATGTCCAAAATTATATTTGGCTAACCAAATGCCAATCAATGCTTTCATTGAGCCCTAGCACATTGCTTTGTAATTTGAAAATTATTTTTTGCTCTATATTCAATAATTTTCGATCTGTTTCAATTTTGGTATTTCCATGCACCTTTTTCAAAATCAGCCATGTGAAGTCATTGAAACCATGTTTCTTTTCAATAAAATGTTTCACAAGAGGGGCAGTTATCACTTGATTCTTGATACAGCTGCGATGTTCCACCATTCGAACTTTACATTGCCTATTTGTTTTTCCCACATAATGTAGGCCACATGGACAGGTGATCAGATATACAACATTAGCTGTGTTACAATTCGTCATTTCAGTGAAGACCCACTTAACATCAGGTAGAATTTGCAATAATCTAGTTTCTTTTGTTTTTCCACACATGGAAACAGAATATTTCGTAAACATTGTGATGAAAACTTGGAAGAAAATATATCGTGGTAAAGAAGTGTTGCCTCCCCTAGTGGCTTTCAGAAAAACCCAGAATTTACGAAATATTCTGATCAGAAATGATGTGACAGAAATGCAGATACCACAAGTTAGGCAAACTAGACTGTGGGGTTTGCCTGAAGTAAAAGGACATTTTCCATGTGGGAATTGCAGCATGTGTGGACAAACAAAAGAAACTAGATTATTGCAAATTCTACCTGATGTTAAGTGGGTCTTCACTGAAATGACGAATTGTAACACAGCTAATGTTGTATATCTGATCACCTGTCCATGTGGCCTACATTATGTGGGAAAAACAAATAGGCAATGTAAAGTTCGAATGGTGGAACATCGCAGCTGTATCAAGAATCAAGTGATAACTGCCCCTCTTGTGAAACATTTTATTGAAAAGAAACATGGTTTCAATGACTTCACATGGCTGATTTTGAAAAAGGTGCATGGAAATACCAAAATTGAAACAGATCGAAAATTATTGAATATAGAGCAAAAAATAATTTTCAAATTACAAAGCAATGTGCTAGGGCTCAATGAAAGCATTGATTGGCATTTGGTTAGCCAAATATAATTTTGGACATTGTGTGATGCATATACCATGTGGGCACCCAATTTTGGTGAACAATTTGGTTTTTAGTTTAATTGATGAAGTTAGTGCAATTTACATCTTTTTGATGCGCTGAGTGTTCACTAAACTCCTCTACACCAGTTGATCCTGGGTCTGTTCCAATATGGCCCCCTTGGTTGTTGTACTCCTGATTAACTTCGAGAAGTGGAGTCCTTTCTTTGTGTTGCCGCACAACCATAGACGCTTTAACAGAGTCCTTTCTTTGTGTTGCTGCGCAACCATAGACGCTTTGAGATTGTGCAGCAGCCATGGCTCCTCTGAATCGAGTGCTGGCCGAGTATGTTTGAATGCTGCAAGTGGAGTGAATAAACCCCGCCGTGTGTATAGGTGAGCACGCTACCAGCATTTTGCCTTTGGATGTGACTCTGTGCATGATATTGTCTCCATGTCGGGACACCTTTTGCATTATTTGGTGGTTGGGGTACTTTATTTTATTTTACACTTATTTTACACATGTTGTGTGGCTATCCATTTTCCGCGTTTCTTTTACGTTGTGGAGGTTGGACAGCATGGACGCTGAGTAGTTGTCTTTACACATTAGATAATGCATGGTCTCCTCACGTGTGTGAAATATAAGCACCCCCTTTTGTTTGCCCTCTAGTGCATGTTGGCGGCATGTTGTTAGCTGAGGTTTTGGTAATGCCAGATAAATGGTGTTTACTGTTATGTTCCCATTGCTTTCCAGATTGACTCTGTACTTTATTGCTTGATCGTATGGATGTTTCCATTTCAACTTGTCCATTACTGAATTGTGAATTGCAGTCTTGATCCCTACATTTGTGGAGGTAATTCACTTTGTTATTTGGAGCCTTGATTTTATGTGCAGTGGTATTGAAGCCAGTGTGATTTCTGGATATAACAGAGCATGTGGTCTCTGTGTATTGGTTTTGTCTTACTTAGGTGTGGCGATACTCTAGCGGACTGTGACGCTTTGTTGAAGTATTGATTTCTCATTTGGAGGGAAACCAGCAAATTTGTCATCCTGTGACGTGCTTTGAAGTTTCACCATTTAAAGGTAAATCTGCGGGTGCCCTTTGGGACCCTTGTGAGTGTGGCATAATCCCTGTGCCATGCCTCCATTTACATTTTGTAGTACTTCCTTCCCTCTTTGGAACTCATTAGGTTTCTCCTTTCCTTTATTTTTACAGGCTTGGAGGTTGTTTTCCTTTTACCCTCTTGGGTGCCTGAATCTACCCTTTCAACACGGTGTGGAAGAGATTAGTGGATGCTTTTAAATTTATCCCCTGAAGAATGTTCGCCTGAACTGGGCAGTTAAGAACAGAAACATGTTGGGATGCTTGTTGTTTTAGTGACACATTGAGATTTTTTTGTGTGTTATGTGATATCTTCTGTGTCGTATAAATAAGTTATCTGATGTTTTATAATTGTTTTATATTTGTTTTTTAATGTTTAGTACACTGTGTTAGGTGAGGGAAGTGTTTTTTTTTTGTTTAAATTCAGTTTGAATTATTTGAATAATAAACTTGTTATACATTTGTGTAAATCAGTTATAGCAGACGGTCCATTTTTTCAGGACTAGTGATGCTGGAAAACCTTATAGAGTTCCTTTGTGAGAGGGTTGGAGGCAAGTAAACAACACGTATCATCTTGCTCTTTATTGTATTACATATATCTATATCCCCGTTGGTGGAGTAGGATGTTTTCATGTTAATAGGGATTCTTTATACCTATTTAAACATATTATGAGATACAATTCACACCACCCCCACAATAGCTAACATTCTAACAACCCTGACAATTTGAAAGTAAAACAACCAAACTTCATGACCAGAGCACCACAATTGGAAAAGAAACTGTACGTTTTCAACAATGAGTTCAGACTATCCAAGCATCTAATTGATGTCAGCAAATAAGGGCAAATAACCCCCTTTGAGGTATGATCCTTAGGACTCATGAAACCAAGGTAGAGGATTACTCTCCTAACTTGCCCATAAATACCAAAACATAAGGTTTTTCGAAATTATTAATTTAAGGAATCATACATCCAAGGTAGGGTCCACCTCCCTTCACTCCGCTTGCGGAACACTACTTTCCAAGCTGTCATAAAGTCAATAATGAGCATTGTGATTTGAATAATAGAGATCAGGTTACAACAGTACCATTTAACCAATGACAGTGTAACACCAGTACAGAGTAGACAAGAGCCAACTGCAACTAAGCGAAATATAAGTATGAGGCTCTGGATATGATAAAATCAGAACAAGAACATACTATGGCCCTCATTACGAGTTCGGCGGTAACCATGCCGCTATTGGCGGCATGGCTGCCGCCGAAAACGCATCGAGGTCCGGGTCCTCGGAATGAGGACTTACCGGGCCATTCTGAATTCGGAAGGCCCGATAATTCCTCCCTCCAAGGACCCGGACACGGTCTTTCCCCATTCCCATTTCAGCCCCCGTAGGGCTGAATGGGAACAGGAGAGGGAGCAAACAACGGGCCATTACGTGATTGCCCGTTGTTTGCTCCCTCTTCCCCTCGTGGGACCCGGTAAGCATGCCTGGTTTTCCCAGGCGTGCTTACCGTGTCCCGCGAGGGGAACTCGTAATGCGGCGGTACGGGGTGAACGGCGCCGGCACCTTTTACGGCACTGTTCACTTCGTACCGCCAGGGTCGTAATGAGGCCCAATGTGTAGCTGCTATAAATGACCCAATTAAAAACGCAACCAAGGAATATGCACAGGGATCCCTACGGTTAGAGATATATAACACTGTACTGTGAAGAATTAGTAACACACTACTTCAGCTGCTCTTATCTATGAGCAATCTGATGCAAACAATGGACCTATTAAACAGGCTGAACAAACAAAATCGCAAATAAAACATCCACACGTGATACATAGCATAATCACATGACTATTCGGAAACTTCCGATGTCACATAATCAGGTGAAATGCCCATTGAATTACTATTATAAGAGAGACTGAATTTGCATTCAACAGCAAGACAGAGAGGATGTGTCCTGAACACGGGACCAGACACAAAAAACTGACCCAATAGGTGAGAAAAGTGCAGAATGGGAGAGATTCTCTCTGTCTCATTACTGAAATGTAATTACGTAGCAAGGACTGTTCCTACTGTTTCCGTCTGAAACGAGGAACGAAGGAAATTGCTTTAGAGCAGCAAAGTAATCAATTAGCTAAATTTAAAACGTACAATGTAACCAACTAAATGAAACAGACTGAAGAAGTTTGTAATTGGAGTGACATTCGAAACCGCCAATTGCCTAGACCAAACGCAGACTAAGCAATGTACCAGTAAAACGAGAGAAAAGAGAATGGGATGGGGGATGGCAGAACGACAGCAATCCTCACGTACCCATTCTTGAACTTAAAAATCCAAGATCACGCACCCACACTCTCAATCTAATCACGGCCTTACCACACCATGTGCATCTGCATAGAATCTCTCCCCAACCACCGGTGTGGCTGTCAGATCTCTCTTCACGACCCTCCTCTTTGAAGGACACTGCATTATCATCAGGTGTGCAGCATTCCAGTACCAAATAGACTTAGAGCACTGGTCTTTGTCACTCCCCAGCCAGTGGCAAAAGGGCCTTGCTGTCTGGTAGGAATTGCATAAAGAACTCCTGGGGGACAGGAAGAGTGAAGGCTAGGGCAGGGGAGTAGGCTGTGGTTTAAGGCAGTGTATTGGACAATATAAAAAACAATAATTGGGCAGTGTGAAGGGCAGAGCTGCTCTCTAGGGGACATGGGCACAGAATTATATTAGATGCATTGAGAGCTGGAGATGTGCACCTTGAGGGAATTTTCAATATTAAATGGGTTCCGAATTGGAAGAAAGATAGAGAGAGGGAGAGAGAGAGAGAGAGATAGAGAGAGAGAGAGAGAGATGTACAGAGAGGGAGGTGAACACTGATATAGAGAGAAATCGGATAGAGACAAACAAGGGTAAATAGAGGTAGATGGGAATTTAAAAAGAGACTGTTACAGATGTCCAGGTAGGGCAGAGAGAGACCCCAATAGGGCACACAGAGTGATGAGTACCAAAGGTTGTGGAAAGGTACTATATCTGAGGTAGGTAGAGGGATCGAGCATGGAAGGAGGGTCAAATGGCGGCCTACCGCTTAAGGATTATGAAAGGAATGTTTTATCTCTGAATGGTATTATGAAAATTGCACCCTTAGGGAATTATCAAAACTGATTTGTATTACTACTGTTTTGTACTGTGTGGAATGTGAGCTATCTGCAAACATGCCACCCAATCCTTCCCTTCTAACCGATCCTCCAACCGTCCTCACTCTTTAGGTCAGGGGGTTCCAACCTCAGGACTCCCCTTTGTTCCCCTTCACCTGCCCACCTTAAACTTTACTCTCGAAAACCTCCCCCGTCCTCTGTCCCTCCTTTCCTCACTACAAACATCGCTCAACATACACACACACTCGGACACTTGCCTTGCTCAACCTTGTCTTCCGTCTTCCGAGGTGGCTGTGCCAGTCAGCTCCTGCAGAAGTACAACAGTTCGATTTAGTAAAACTACTACGAGTCGTCTCAGCGTGGTCTTTCTAAATCAACCTATTTTATTTTAGAAAAAATTAAAAAGGGAATTTCACTTAGGACCAAACAACAGGAATTGATGAGTATCAACCACATCGAATGTTTCATCATGGCATATGTGCTCATGAGGGTTTTTCACAATATGGCACTATGTGTTAATTGGGGCATTATAGATTGTGCCCATGTTTGCTCAGAAAATCGGGGATTGGGCTGAAATAGCCTGTTAAATATGTAACAAGTGTATACTGGGTCATTAGGACATTTGTGCTAACAGGTGGTATATGGAGCGAGCCCTAATAATTTGGGGGACGAGCTAAGGGCAAATATCTGTTACCAAGGTGGAGAGTTTAAGGATAGAGTCCCAACTTCAGCAAGGAGCTGTATATATTTGGCAGAGAACCCTAATGAGTGGGAAGTGTTCATCCGGAGGATATATGCCAGTGATGTGATGGATAATAAATCTAAGAGCAACTAGCATATTTACCTGTCGTTCCCCGTCTATATTGCCTGTCAGTCCCTCGGGCAGAGACAGGCTAAAGTATAGGCAAGATTTTTGCCTGAAGTGACTTTGCTCCACCTTCATGCCCACAGCTACCCACTGCCTTCTGCAGGAGTGGCATTTGATCTAGGACCAAGCACTTCCATGTATTAAAAAATTGCATATAGGAGCGAGCGATGCATACATGCACTGAATGGTGGAGGCTGATAGGTTTTGTAGGGAACTAAACACAGGTTCTTCTGGGGCGCTGACCCATCACTCCTTAATTCACTATTTATTTACTGTTAAATTCAAGAGCCTACTTAAGAAGGAAATGAAAACGGACTGTACGGAGAATGCTTACACTGCTACACTGGTTTTCTTATGTATGCTTATAACCTATGCTCTTGAGATGAAAATACAAAATAAAGTTTGTAAAAAAAAAAGATCTTTGTGCCTCCTCGGATGCCTCTTTGGAGGGTGTGCCTGAGGTTTAAAATAAAATCAGAGCCTTCGGGCATCCTTGATCCTGAATTGGATCCATTTCTGCTGGCTGCTGCCCATCCAGGGAGTCGATTCCCGTGTAAAGGTATGTTTAAAAGAAATGGGTCTGTATATGTGCATGTTTGAATGTAATGCATTGAGTGTGTGTGTGTCTGCGAGTGAGAGAAAGTGTGGATATGCGGATGTATGTGAAAGAAAGATGTTGCACGTGCAAGAGCAATAGCAATGTGTGCATGTATTTGTTTGCTAGTATTGTTTCCTGGAAGGTGTGCTAACAGGCTGTACTTTACTTGCTTCAGCATCTCTAAACGCAGCACTACGAGCGCTGCTCTTGCTGCTTGACTCGTTCCCTGGAGGGGGCGGAGCCTAATACAATCACGGTCCGTATCACGTGATTCTAAGGAAGCTGAAATTGCCGGCCCCTTCACCCTGGAGGCAGTAAGGGCTGGAGCCGCTGTTTAGCTGTTCGGCTGTGACCTGTGTCCTGGGTACACGGATCAATCCACAGACGTGGGCGCACGCCATCAGTTGCCTGCACACTCCATCCAAAGAAGGTGAGTCTGTGGGGCTTTAGAGGTGGAGTAGGATTATTCAACTTTGACAGCAGTGCATCCTCCCCGTGAGTACCCCAGCAGCCTCCTCTCACGATGTGGGCCTACACAGAGATATAGCCAAGAAATCCTGACTGAATAAAGAAACCTCTTGTTTCACAACGCCTATTGTATCTACAGGACGGGGGGGGGGGTGAGGGAGAGACCGACTCTGGTGGCTCCCTAAACTGTCAGGCATTCCCCCTGCCTGTGAGACTTCAGCATTGGAGTGACACTTTAATGCCAGCCATTTCTGCCCACGTGGTGCACAGTGCACTGTATTCTTGTTAAGCTCAACGGTGTTTAGGGTGTGAAGTCACTGTTTGTGCTGTTTGAGACGGGTGGTTTTTTCATGCCAGTATTTTTCATATTGAACCTATCTTACTGAGCACTTTCAGGTCCGGTGGACTGTGGGGTGTGTCTGTTGGCTTCACCCTTTGACCTGGAGCCTATTGGGAGTGTTGGTATCTGCATAAACTCAATGAGATCTGGCTTGCGCAGTGGGGTTGGCCTGCTGACGCCAGCCCAGGAGCATTTGGAGGCACCAAGCAAAGTAAGACAACCCCAGTGGGTTAACCACCCAACAGTCTCATTGAATATGAGAAGTCCACCTATGCTGGTGAATGTATCCCTCTTACCTGAAACAGGGGTCAAATGTGCTGCTGATGAAGAGGTAAATGCATTCGAAGTACAAGAACGGCCATTAAACTCGTGCCAGGAAATCCACCTCTCCCTCTTGAACCAGCGGTGACAATATGTATTAGGATGAAGAAGGTAGAGGTTAGGGTGCAAAGTTTTTCAATCCTGAATAAAACACCACAAGTCAATATGAAGGGGAGCCAGGGGACACCAATTCATTTATTAGCACCCCGAGCGTCCAACCTCACTCTGTCCTCAAGGCCAATTTCTGGTCAAAAGATTATGGACCATTACTTTGTCAAATCTGCCACAACGAGTACAGAGATTAAATCTCTACCAGCACTAAAGGGAACAGCAATGCTTGACCATTCGGTGATGGAGTCTCAGCCCAATTTTGGGGGGGCTAAAAGACCTGACCGATATTAGCATCATCGTATTGGCTGACCAAGCAGAAGGCAAATTGGAGGCTTTAAACATTGATCCTTCTAAAACTCAGCCTCCAAATCCATGTGAAGACCCCACGTTTGACTCTCCAACTCACCTGGCTGATATAATAAATGAAGACTCACCCCGCCCCTTCCAAGAAGAGCGACAATCATCCTTCCGAATAGGAGATGTCGCAGGAGTTTATGAAGGTTCCCTTTGAGTTACATCATACTTTGAGGGAGGTGGATGAGCGTATTCACCTGTCTCACCCTACTGTGTCAGCCTTAAATATGGTGTTAAACTCTTTCGTAGCCCTATACGATAACATCTGGGCGGAGATGAAATCTACTAATATCATCCTGGCCGATGTTTCTTTAAATCTTGAAGAGCTTGGGTCTGAGGTTAGATTTGCTAACCGGGGGACAAGGGAGGAGGTGGCATCTGGGGATGGGCAGCAGTTGAGGGCAAATCTTGATAATGGGCCAGGATCGGTTATCGAAATTTCAGACGATCTAGGATCAAATGATCAAACTGATAACCAAGCCTGTGTTATTTCTGATACTGATGCTAGTATTATTAACATCACTAATGATCAACCCACTGCTGGGGAGGAAGTAAAGGCGGTTTTGGAAGGTGAAGGGGGTTCGCCTAATGTGCAACCCAGTTCCCAGATTCCCAAAAAATCTACAATAGTACCAAAGGGCAAAGCATCGAAGCGGAAAGTGGGGGCCAGAAAAAATAGAATTCTATCTCTAAGAATGGCTCACCGCACACTGTTTCGCGCTAGATTGTCTCCTGTTTTCCGGAACAAGTGATTTCAATTTCTGAACCTGTCTTAAATGCTCAAATAATATCAGAGAATGTACCAATTGTATCTGATGGTCAGGGGGTGCACAGATTCCTTCCATTTCAACTAATGAGCCACTTGTAAAAAATGTGGAATTTTCAGAGGGCAGTGGGACCCTCGATATAAACCTTGGCTTGAAGTCGATAGGCTTCCCCGCTATTCCTTTCTCTTTTCCCTACCCTCTTGGGATGGGGGTTGAACAGGGAGGGGGTCCTCATCGATGTGGCCCATTTACCAACCAATTTCAGTCTTTTTGGGGACCATTGGAGGGAGCAAGTACCTCAATGCATCCGCCAGGGAATTGTCTGGCAGGAAAAAGTGTGCCTAGCTGTATAACAATTAACCCTTTGGTTAAATCAAATGAGGTGATTAACAAGGGCCCTAGAGTTTTAAATGATTTACTCCTCCCCAAGTTGACCAAAGAGGTCACTTCAAACACACAATTGTTTACCCCATGTTCCAATCCTATTTTGACCCTGGATCGGGTGGTGGCAGGTTCTGGATTGGGAAAATCAACATTCCTTAAAGGGGTGGATGACCTACCCCATGAATCCAACTACCCCAGAGTTTCTGCGGGGATGAAGGATTTGTTGCAGCATCTCCATTACCCCTCAAGCACCAGTGTGAGAGAATTCACGAAAGCACCTGTTAGGTGTGGTGACTCTCGGCAGAGCCCTACAAATGCCCCACCAAATACAAATTCTTATTCTGATGCACTCAAAGGGAAATCTGCAAAACATACCGAGAAGGGTGGGGGCCGTAAAATTCACCAAGTTAAGATCCACTGCACCTTGGGCTCCGATTACCAGATCTGTTGAATCGACTAAACATCTTAGCCATCTTTGCAGCTATCCCAAGTTTGGCCCTGGTGCCATCGGCCGATATTGGGAGGGTTTCCTTCCCAGTTAGAGAGGATATGTGTACAATTATTATGTCTCTATCCTCTCCGCTAGTAAGAGAACTTATTCTTACCCAAAGTGAGGCATTGGCAGAATTGGGTTTTGTAACCTCTCAGATATATGAAGCGAGTTTGGGAACCTATCAGAATGGTGGGTTCCATGTAATAATGTCACCACAAAAATCTCGCCATGCAAAAATATCGCCGAAAAATGGCAGTTTTTTGTGGCAACATTGTTGCATGGAACATGCGGGGGACACCCCCGCAACCCCCAAACTTTGTTTTTCTTTTTTAAATTTTTTTTTTGCCCCTGTCCCCATATATATGGTCACCCATATATTATCGCCGCAACCTTTTCCCGGCGATATTATTTACGGCTACCATATATATGGCGATAATATTACCTGATACCGAATGGTGTGGATCAACCCCTTGTAAATGTACCTAAGGCCCCTGTTATCCGTGATAAATTGGCCCAGAGTGGAGTGTCAAATGACATGGATTGGGCATCTATCATCTCCTCCTTATGGCAAAAAAGCCAATAATCCAATTGAGAATGGAGGGGGTTCGATTGTTGTAGATAGGGAGGGCTCTGTAAAGTGGAAGAAGGTTCCACCATCCTGTTTCACTATGCCTCTGCCTCTCCTTCCTTTGCCCTTCAATTCCTCTCACGTGAAAGCACTTTGAGTGTGTTGTCAGAAGGGCAATGTCCACTTCTTTCAAGAACAGGCATTGGACCGGTAAAGCAGGCTAGTTTTGGTCCAATCCCCTGTGGCTGTTTACCTTTAAAAGAAGGATCTCACACCAATTCTTTGATTCACTCTGGAACAACAACCTGAGCAGGATTCATTGGACCTCTTTTACGAGAGTGGTATTTTTCGAAAGCCCTGGACCATTGAGGTGTAGGAGGAGTAGTCCAAGGCAGAGGAGAGCTCTGCACACTAACCACTCCCAGGGCACATTGGGGGTGACTCTTGCTGTGGACCAGGACCTGCCATTCTGCACAAGAATCTTCCAGGGCTGGGAGAGCATACCCTCAAAGGTCTCATCCTGTCCTTCAGCTTTTGAAGTGGGTATCACAGAATCTGGAGGAGCAGATCAGCAGTGGTTGAACTGAAGCCGAGCCGCATTTGATGCCGAAGGATCCTGCTGGTGCTGCTTTTCAGTACTCCTCTGAAACTTTGAACTGTAGTGCCTCCATCTCGACCAAGATTGAAGCTGCATTGTGCCCTTGCTGAGTCCGTTACCTGCTAGGCTCGAATGAACTGCTCAACACCGGGACCCAACTCGAACCGCTGAACAGTGACTTGCCAACTCAAATGAGGGGCAATGCCATGACTCGACCTGACTCGCCCTCAAACTTCTGCTTCACTGAATCGGCCATTAGAGCAACAGGGTCACTGCTTTGACAATTGCCTGTTGACTGAAATCGCTGGAGCATCATTTGTTAACCCTTCCCAGCGGGTACAACCTGACTTGACCCGTTCGACTGCAAACAGATCCTAGACCTGCATCGCAGAGGTACCGCATTTGAACCTGCTGGACGCCCACTTGCTGCTTGTCTCACACAATCAAACATGCCTCAATTGTGCCCAATCTGGTCTCACCACTGTTCACGGGTTCAATGCTGTTGAACCACCAAAAACTGCAAACAAGGTACTATTGACTATTAACGGCCTCCTTAGTGCAGGTCTGGGCCCAAAAAAATGGTTATACCATTAATCCCTGTTTTGCATGTAAGAAACATATTCTGACACGTTCGATCAAGTGGTTCACAGAAGGCTATTGGCTAGCACGACAGTGCCTGTATATGAGTCGCGAGGAAGCCGGAGGAGAAGAGGTTGGAGGTGAACGTGGCATGTGACACATGTCACGGTCAGCTCCAACCACTACTGAGCGCTTCATTCTCACGCTGCGATCCCCCAGCAGAGGCCTTCACCCAGATGGGCAAGGACTGGGCTGGGGCACGGCCAGATCTGGTGTGGCAGGCCCCCTGGATCGGAGGGGCTGCGGGGGGCCCTTCTACCCCATTCCCCATATATATATATATATATATATATATATATATATATATATATATATATATATATATATATATATATTTCTTTTATTTTTTTTTAATACAGGTGCAAGTGAGACTACAGGGGTAGCAAGGGAGAGCACAGGGGTCACGACTGTGATGCCTTTGTGCCCCCCAAATGATGTCCCTGCATTAAAAACTGTGAGACATTTCTGTACGATATGGACAGGATATTCAAAAACCTTTTGAGCGGTGGATGGATACTGCAAAGGAGAAGATGCGTAAGTGGGATTGCACTATAAATTACAGTACAGAAAGGAAACTTTCACAAGAATATCTGTATATATTTCCCCTGTAAAATTAGCCACTGACTTGCTTCAAGCGATCTCTGAGCAGACATATCAGACGTTGCTTTATGAGTTTTACATTTAAGTGCCTGGAGACTTGAGATACAAGGAGATACAAGGAGCTTTAAATGACATCACTGGTTACATCACTAATTAGCTCGCACACACAAGGCATCACTGATTACATCACTGATGGCATCACTAATGACATCATACATGACATCACTGATGAGAACAATGATCAAGTTTGCCAAATTAGATTGAGAGAAACTCATGAAGGACATTAAAGACATGGAAGAACAGTTATTTTCGTCGGATGATGGAGATGAATTCAAAAAACATATGTCCAGATTGTAGGAAAACTTGGAAAGATTTGAAGCAGAAATTAGGCTGAGGAAACAGTTGATATTTAAGAGACAGATTGGACTATGAGCAGGTGCACATTCACACATTTGCCAAGAGATTTGATGGCCCAATTAAGACAAGGCTTGATAAAACTATATCAGAGAACACACAAGGCATATCACCTCTTGAAGACCCCGGTGTCACACAATTAACGACTGATGTTATTTCTGTTGGCAAATGGGCTATGATTCCAATGTCCAATATTTGTGCTTCTGTGGCACATTGACCAATTGTTCTTGATTTCTCCTTTTACATTAAAAAGTTATCATACATGACATCACTGATGAGAACAATAATGACATCATATATGACATTACTGATTATATAAATTAGAATATTTTTTCATAACACTTAACAATAATAACAACACAACATTGAACAATACAGTCATATACAAGTATCATATGATTACATTTGGAGCATTTATTTGTAGTACTTATGAATTTATACATTTAAAAACAAAATGGTTTGCTTTTCATATATTAGCAAGCAATTACAATACTTAATTGGAAGGAAAGTATCTGACTCAGCCAAATCTATTTCAGGTATATCAAACATAATATAATAAGTATATGTACTAGTTAAGAAAATGAGAATAGATAGAAGTAGAAGCATGTTTAATAGTGTTATGAAAATAGTCAATGTTCACATTAAATGTACAATTCCCCTTAGCGTAATAACATTACATGAACTAATTTTTTTCTAAATGGCAGGTTTTATCAAAAATAATCACATATAAACGAAAGTACTTGCCTGTGTGAATTGTGATAGCATAGAATTTAAGAATTCAAAGTTTTGTTAATATAGAAAAAATGCAGTTACTTTGATATTATATTTATAGTGCGCATATTTTAAGAGAACATGGCAGCAAACTGCAACTGGTATTAATATAGTACTGGTAACCTAAAAAGCCAATCAATCAGAATACTACACAAACAGGTATGTTTTCAGGTGTTTAACGAAAATGGTTAAATAATGTATTTGACGAAGATGTATCGGCAAAGAATTCCAGACTCGAGGGCCTGCGACAGAGAAACGTCTGTCACCCCAAGTGGTAGTTCTGGAGGAAGGAACCACCAGCAAACATTTGTCAATTTAGCGCAGTGATCGGGAAGGTTTGTACTTTATGATTTTAGATAGTAGATAGGCAGGAGCAAGTTCGTGAATACATTTAAAGACCAAACATAACATGCTACATAATTATATTTATAGAAAAGAAATGCTGATTAGGACGTAAATATTGAATTATAGACATGGCAAGTGTATTAATAATATTTTCAGTCGTTTCTTTTGAAAATAAATTATGAATTTGTACTCAAATATAAAAGTGGTCCTTCCAAAATGCATACATGATTATATGCTATTCTTCTTTGTAATAATGTCTGTTTGTACTTACAATTTTGTACCGTACATAATTACATGTATAGTATGTAACAAAGCAATGTTGTCATATTTCAACATGTAATCAATCAAACCAGTGATATCATTGATGTCATGTATGATGTCATTAGTTACACCATCAGTGAAGTCATCAGTCATGTTATGTATGATGTAATTAGTGATGTTACCTGTGATGTCATCTGAGATGTCATCATTGTGGTTATACGCTGTGGTCCAGGGGGCACAAAGTTTATGTGGATTCACTTGAAATGTGAGTGCTTCATTTCATGGGATTTGTGGCTATCTTTGTTCACTTTAAATCTGATCACCTTAACTCTCTCTTAAGAAAAGTTTTTACACTGAATTTCCAGGGTGTGGTTATACTATAGTTTCTTTGGGGCCCAGTAGCCAATGCCTTAAGCGCCTTCAGTTGTGGCCGCTGTACATGTTGTATGAATAGGTTTCTTTGGGGCCTACTAGCCATGGCCTTCAGACGTGGCCTATGTACATGTTGCACAAATATGTGTCTTTGGGGCCCATGCACCAATACGTTTCTTAGGGGCCCATTATCCATGGCCTTTGGGTGGGGCCACTGTTCATTTGCACTAATACGTTTCTTTGGGGCACACTAGCCATGGCCTGTGGCCATAGCCTTCTGCCATGGTCACTGTACATGTTTCACCAAAAGGTTTCTTTGGGGCCCACTACCCATGGCCTTTGGACATGGGCAGTGGCACAAAGAGCTATTACCGTATGTTTAGTAGATGTGATCGTTGCAGGTGTAACATTTATTTTTTTCCACTCTCTTCCAATTCCTGTAGAATTCCCTTGATATTCCCCCGATAATAGCAAAGAACTACACAGATAATGGCAACAAATTACCCTTGCCCCCAGGATTTCCCCAGTAGTGCTCCAAAATCAAAAACTCTTCCCCTTTCCTCACAGGCACTCGCCAAGTGCCCCTCCTCTTTCCATGGTCACCCTACCCCTCTCAGCTGCTTTCTGCCTCCCTGGCCCTCTCTCATTACCCCATAGCACTCTTTCATTAGTGTGATGCATTTTCTTCTCAGCTTCCATTGTAGCTGCAGGAATCTCGCAAGAATCCCAGGGTATTTTCCCGGTAAGTTGGAAATGTTTAAACTGTAACTGGCTCTACGGACCACCACAACTCTCTAACTTCACATCGTGTCCTCCTTTCCCCTCCCCACCTCTAGCCTAATGTGATTGCATCATTTTTTCCACTGCAGATATCTTCTTGAGTACTTTTCATTTTCGCATTCCCCAGATATTATGACGGACATTGCATGAATCGAGCAAAATAAAATGGTACCTTTTCAGATAATTAAAGCTCCACTGCTGCAAAGCACCATGGAAGATAAAGCTATTTATTTGGGAGCAGAGGCACCCCTTTCCCTGTTGAATATTTTAAAAACTACTTGAAAAATTTACCCCAAACCAGTCCCTGAAATTTGTGCCCAAGTTGTTTTATATTTGGTTCACATTGTTACTTTGGTAATTACCCTATGTCTTATGAGAAAATGCATATTTGCAAGAATGGGAGTAGGCTGAAAAGAGTTTTTTTTTATTTCTTAATACATTTTTCATTTTTTGACAAATCTTTCCAAAAATGTCTAGTTCTGGAGGGAACTTTCTGTTTTGAAAATGCCACCCAAATCCATCTAACCAGTCAAATGTCATGAGCAATCTAATTTTGCAAAAAAGTGTATGTACAATGGTTCCACCTTAACTACAGGGCAGCAATATATATATTCAGTGAAAAAACGTTAGTTGAAGCACCATTAAGGAGAAACAATACAATGCAGAGTAACCATTGAAATTCAGTGAACAAACTTTAGTAGAAGTGATGTTAAGGTGCTGATTTAATGCCACAAAGCCCCTGAAATTCTACACCATCTTAACTATAAGGCTGACATGCACAGCTCTTAAGAACATTTATCACCTCACAAATGACATCACTGATCACATCACATATGACATCACTTATGAGATCATCAATGATATCACTGGTACAGCAGTTCATGCAGGCATTTAAAGGGATTTATCAGTATTTGAGTACATTCTAGAACAAATGTTTCACTTAATCTAATGGGTCAGATGTCAATTCAGTGTATTCCTCCTCACAATTATCAAAGTTTGGGTTTATGCAGAGCTTATAAATGTTGAATTTAGATGTTATTTTCTTTGATTTTGTTGCATGGAGGGTGGGAGTGGTATTAAGGAGGTAGACCTTAATCGCCACCTTGACGTCACTTCAACTAAATCTTTGTCAATGGTTTGGTTGTGTCAGATTGTTTCACCTTAGCAGTGTTTGAACTAAAGTATTTACATTGAATTTCAAGGGGTTTTGTTATGCTGTATCTTTCAGTACTTGAAATTCAAACACATCCTCTCCTGACATCACAAATATCATTATATCTATGTCTGTTTCTCAGATTTATCACAATGTCTTATTGTAAATTTACAGAATATTAGACATTTCTGGTACATGCTAATGGATCATATGAACAATGAAAGTTAAAAAACCCTTATCACCTGTTGTTCACTCTTTACCCTTCTCAGAATTTAAAATGATAACTCAAATACAAGATTGCTCTCACTGATTTGAAAATAAATAACAAAACTGTGTACACATATTGAAATATAATATAGAGCCAATAGAAAACGTGGTTGTCGACCAGAACACAGTATTTGTCCCACGTTCATTCTCAGTGAGGGGTCCCACACTCCTTTTTTAATTTGGTAAAACATGTGTAACCAAGGGTAATCCAGGCTTGGACCCTTTGCGTATTGTGCCTTAGAGAAGCTCAGCTTCACCTGACCGAGAACGCCCAACAAGGCAAGAACATGTGTTTGTGGTAGCTGATCGTACTATTGTTCAGAGGAGAATGAACTTGCATTTCAGGGTTGGACTGCCCTTGTGGCTGGGACCAGACTGATATGCAAATGGATATTCAAACTCTGTGAAGGGTGCAGTGAAATGAAATGTGGTCATAGATCCTCATGATTGGAAGATATTCCATAGAACAGGGTATTTGTTCAGTGTTCGTTCTCAGTAGAGGGGCTCCCACACTCCTTTTCAATAAAAAAATTAATATATTTACATTTAATTTTTTCCCATTTTATTAGCACAGAAACAAAGAAATGTATGCTTCCTAGGCCCAACCCCCTAAGGTTGTGTAATATAACCAGTTGGGCAGTGGAGGAAAAAACAATTCACTGCAGAGTAAAACACACCCACATAAAATGTATCTTTTAATTTTAATTTATTAATAATGTATGCTAGTTCCAAATGGAACTTTTGACATGCAAAGTTGATTCCATAATTAAAAACTCACAAATAATAAAATAAAAATAAAACATATCTTTTGTATTTAAATACACAATACTATGAATAATGTAATATTTACCCTAAATTAAATGATTAAACAATTGTTAATTTTTAACAAAACAGTGTTAGTTTGGATATATTCTAAAAATATAATTTAACTTAATGTAGAAAAATATATGGTACATTATGACAAAGTGACATGGAAACTTACATATTCATGACACTTGTTTATATTCTATATGCCAAATATTGAAATTTGGAAACATTGCAAAACATGTTTAAAATGTGTCAAGGTAAGAATTTACTTTTGTTTTTTAAACAATTCATATTGTTTTTCTTTTCTAACATACACAGACATTATAACTACAAATAATGATGTTTAAAATACCTATCCATCAATATTTATCAATTGATTGTTACATATATCATGTATAACATTAACAAGGTGGATATAATCACTACAGTACAGAACATAAAAAAAAATTAAAGAATATTTTGAAGAACATCATAAAAGGTAGATCAGTACTAAATACAGAACATTTCCTGAAAATGTTTTAGATGTAAGCAGTTATCTTTTCTAATTACTTTCCAACCCTGTAAAAGGAACCTTTGAAAATTAAAATAAATTGTGTCATACATTTTACGGAAGTCTTTGAAGCCACAAGAGCATGCTGCATTTATTTCTGGAATTACTTACACAATGCAATCACATGATACTTTAATAAATCAGTAGAATGCAAAATCCTAAAGTATTATATGCTAGTAACATTTTAGACATTTCACATATTCCTATAATAATCTAGTAAATATTTTAAAACAAACAGCACTACCAATATAGTTTTTTCCAAAATAACTCTAAAAGACTAATTAAACTTCACAAATCACAGACGCACACAAACGTGTAATGAGAAATAGCTACGTAATCACAAATTTACTATTGTGTGTATCCACAGTTGGGGCACGTTCACATATTAAAAACAAGTCTCTCTCATTCTAAATTTCATGTGCCAGTAATTTATGGTAAAATAACCATTTTCTATTGCCATAAAATGGTACTCCTATTGAAGTTTGAAAAAACCCAAATGATTGGGCACTGCAAATTCTAAATATTTCTGATTTTTTTCAATTATTCTATGAACTTAAACCAATTTTTGTGGTCCTGTTGCCAAAATATTCTTGCTTGCACTGTGAGGTATAGGAAATATCTGAGAGTGGTCTCTGGGTTGGAATGACCCAGGCGTTTGGAAGGACCTCGTTGAGCTGCTCACATATAATTTATACATTTAATATACATCAGTATTTTGTAAACAATATACTTATTTAATGTTGGGTTCTGTGTTTCCTTATACAAACCTTGCAGAATGAACAATGAATTGCAGCTAAAACTAATCTTTATTTCAAAGACACAGGGGGCTTCATTATAACCCTGGCACTCCCGGATTGAAGGGGGCCGGTACAGGACCGGCCCCCTTCAAACCGGGAGCGCCGATTACAAGCTTCCCATCGCGGGACCCGGATCACACGTCTGGTAAAACCAGGCGTGCTTTCTGGGTCCCACGAGGGGAAGAGGGAGGCAATAACGGGAAAGTTGTACTCTGCCCATTATTACCTCCCTCCCCATTCCCATTGAGCCCTATGGCGTCTCAATGGGAATGGGGATGGGTTCCTGCATGGAGGACTTACCGGGTCCTCCTATCTCGGAGTAACCCGGTAAGTCCCCATTGCAGGAACCCGGTAAAAGAGCCCGGAACGGAGGTAGCCATGGGGCTAATAGCTCCATGGCTACCTCCATTCTCGTAATGAGGCCCAGAGTCTCTAAAAAGTACAATGCATTTCGGTCATGGGGGCCATTTACAAGGACACACGTCTCTAAAATATGAAACCGTGCAGAGTCTCTCCCTACCAACTGCGGTTCTTTTATGTGGTCAAACTGCACAAGAATGAACTGTACAGAAGTATTCTGGGAATAAGACACAAACCATTGCTTCATTAATGGGCCCAATCACTTAATTCAAGTTATGTCTTAACATAACACACAGCGTTAAAGTTGTCTCTAATCCTGAGGTTCACAAAATTAACTTTTCCAAGTCAGCCCATGTGCATTTACGTCAATATTTAATTCAAACAGCATTGCTTGACCTTCAAAACATTTACAGATTTTATTTCTACACAGTCTTCATGGTCAGTTGCCATCATTACAGAATGGAAGCGATCACATTCTGCAATAGTAGGCAATAAGCAAACACATTGTATATTCAATTTTTGCAAATCCAACATAACCTCAGAAGCAGCCCATCCTTTGTGGTATATGTTAGAAATGATGCTACTTTGTAAGGCCTTCCATGCGCCATCGTTTGTCACTTCCACACAGACCTGTATACTCAAGATCTGCAGCTTGCTTCATGTTGAAATTAAGTTCATGATATTGGAACTATTCACAGAGGTTTGCATTTCCTGTACTGTCAATACACTTTTGCGTACATCTTTACTTCAAAGGATCTTTAAAGCATCAGGAGATCACCTTAAACAATCACAAGTTTTCCACCACATTTACTCATAGTCTGTCTTCTGCATCTCCTGTATTCTCAAATTTGGAAAAGCAAGCATGAGATTGGATGCCATTCTAAATTTATTGACAATGAGAACTTTCATTTATTTTTCAGAGAACACTACCAACTTCATGAGCAGCTTCTTAAGGGAGTTTCCAGAATTCCATCTTCTTGTCATGTTTAACAGGTAACATCAACAAGCAGTGCAGAGTAACATCTCATGGTAAATTCTGACAAACCAGTGGGAGCAGTCACAACACAAGAAAGAGACCAGTTGGTCTTTTCCTGGACTATTTCTCACAGGGCATGAATCAAAAAACGTTTCCAGCTTGCCCACTTATGTACTGGACAAACATATGATCATGAACACTCTTTTCTATCGTGGTCAAGGCTATGAGAAATGTGTTCAGCAACTTGTTTGAAAATTGCTTCCTGCCCATTGTATAATTTTGCTACTAAACCAGGAGGTTGAAGCTCAGAATTTTTAGCTTGTTGGATTACATTTTACACTTTTCCACATCAATTTCAGCCATATTGATTGGATTTTCAGGAGAATTGTGACTGTTATCAACAGATTCTTGCCTTCCTTCTAGAGTTTCCCGTGCAATTATTGCTGCCACATTTTCCTCCTGTCAAATTACCTCCTCTAGCATCCATAATGAACTTTCAAATTTGGGATAAATGCTATGTTTTGTTTTCAAACACTGCCTGATAAAACTCAACATTACCTATTAAGCGTTTTAAAGCAAAAACAAAATATTGCAAAACAAAAACAGGGTGAGTTAAGGTTACCATGATATGTGATTTTTATAAACATTTTTTGTAATGTATTAATACAGTTTATTATGTTACCTTAACTCTATTTTTTCTGAAGTTTGCAGGCTTTATGTTTTTGTTGGTTTAACCCTTACACTTTTGTTAAACAGTTTTTGCCAAATAATGTAAATTTTTGTTTGCACTTACGTGATCATTGATTCTGAGTGTTTGTTGTAATACTAGCCTGTTTTGTAAGAGCATGTTGTATAAGTCAGTGTATGCGACATAGGAGCACGTGGCGTAAGTGTATGTGTCATAAGCGCTTGCTGTGTACGTTTCTGTGGTTCTAAGACAATGTGTCGGAAAATTGTGTGTTGTTTGTGTTGTAGCATCATGTGTATTAGGAGCATGTCTTGTAGGAGCAGATATTATAGTATCAAGTTTCAGAGTATTGTGTCATTACAGTGTGTGTCATAAGAGTGTGTGTGGTAGGAGCGTAGGTCGATGGAGAATTTGTCGTAAGAGCATGTGTCATAAGAGTATGTGTCAATGGTGTGTGTATTGAGGGTGCATGCGATCTAGGTTCATGTGAGAACACATGTACTATGTCCACATGTTATTTGTAATAGGCGTATATGTAGTAGGTGAGTGTGTTATAGGAACATATATCATAGGGGTGTCTATTGTAGGGTCGCTTGTTATAGCAGTGTGTGTTGTAGGAGCATGTGTCCTAGGAGCTTGTGTTGGAGGAGCATGTATCACAGGAGGATGTGTCAAACGTGCATGTACTCTAGGTACATAGGAGAGCACATGTCATACATCTACATAAGCCATGGTAGGCGCATGTGAAGTAGGAGTATGAGTTTTAAGAGTGTGTGTCATAGGACCTTGTGTTGTAGAGTCACATGTTGTAGAAGTGCAGGTCATAGGAGCATGGTCATAGGAACATGTGTGTGTAGTAGGAGGATATGTAGTAGTGGCACATGCCATAAGAGCACATGTTGTAAGAGTGCATGTTGTAGGAGTGTCTGTCATAAGAATGTGTTGTAAGAGTGTGTGGTAATTGTGCATCATAACAGTGTGTGTCGTAAATGTGTGTGTGTGGTTAGAGCATGTGTGGTAAGAGCATGTGTGGTAAGAGCATATGTCATATGTCCACAGGTTATGTGTAGTAGATGCATATGTAGTAGCATATTATAGGAACATGTATTACAGGATTGTGTGTTGTAGGAGCATGTATTATAGTAGCAAGTATTGTAGGAACACTTGTCATAGGAGTGTGTGTCATTAGAGTGTGTCCCGTAAGAGTGTGTGTGGTAAGAGCATGTGTGGTAGGAGCATGTGTGGCAGAAGAATGTCTGGTAGGTGCATATGTCATAGCTGAATGTGTTATAGGTGCATGTGAAAGCCTCTGTCGTACATCCACACGTTATGTGCAGTAGGTGCATGTGTAGTATGTCCACATGACATAGGAACATGTATGATAGGAGTGTGTGTTGTAGGAGCACATGTTATAGCAGCACATGTCATAAGAGCATTAGTCATAGGAGCACATGTCATAGGAGTGTGTATCATTAAAGTGTATGTTGTAAGAGTGAGCCGTACGTGTGTTTCATAAGGGTGTTTGTGGTAGGACCATGTGCCATAGAACCATTGTGTCATAAATGTGTGTGTTGTAAGACCATGTGCCTTAGAAGCATGTGTCATAGGTGCAGTCTCATAAGGATAGTGTACTTTTATTCCATCACTTTACAACTCACATTAAAGTCAGCTGAGACTTGCCTCTAATGTTAGTTTTTAGGTGATGTTAATTGTGTAATGTACATATTCATATTGAAAGTGTACATTAAAACTGACATCAAAGTCAGCTGTGACCTGTATTTGATGAGAGTTATTAGGAGATGTTAATTTTGTAGTGTGCCAACTGTAAAACTGATACGCTGTGCGTACATGATTGGAGCACATGTTGTATGTGCCTCTGTGGTAGGAGTATGTTTTGGAAGAGTGTGTGTATTAGACCATGTGTATTGCGTCATGTGAGTGCATATCTTAAGAATGGGTGAGGCAGGAGCGGGTGTGGTAGGAGTGTGTTTGGTAGGAGCATATGTCATAGGTGCATGTATCATAGGTGCATGCGTCTTTGGTGCATGTGCGAACAAGTGCCATACGTCCACATGTTATGTGAAATAGGGGCATGTGTAGTAGGTTTGTGTCATAGGAACATGTATGATAGAAATATGTGTTGTAGGAGTGGTTGTTATAGCAGCACGTGTCATAGAAACATGTGTCATAGGAATGCATGTTGTATATCATAAGAGTGTGTGGTAAGTGGGCATCATAAGAGTGTGTGCATAAGATTGTGAGTCCTATAAGGGTGTGTGGTTGGAGCATGTGTTATAAGAGCAAGTGCTGTACATTCACATGTTAAGTGTAGTAGACATGCGTAGTAGCATATTATAGGAACCTTTATTATAGGAGTGTGTGCTGTAGGAGCATGTGTTATAGCAGTGGGTGTAATAGGAGCATGTGATATAGGAGTGTGTGTCATTAGAGTGTGTGTCCTAGCAGTGCATTGTAAGAGTACATTGGATGCATGTATATCTTAAGTGTGTTTGTGGTAGGAGCTTGCATGGTAGGAGCATGAGTGGTAGGAGCATGTGTGATAAAGGCGTGTGTCACAGGAGAGAGTGTCATAGGTGCATTTGTCATAGGTGCATGTGTTATATATGCATGTTAGAGTACATGCAATAAGTCCACATGTTATGTGCATTTAGGCATATGCGTAGTGTGCATGTGTCATAGGAACATGTATGATAGGAGTGTGTGTTGTAGGCGCGCTTGTTATAGCAGCACCTGTCTTAAGAGCATATGTCATAGGAGTATGTGATAGGTGTGTGTCATTAGAGTGTGTGTTGTAAGATTGTGCATTAAGTGTCTGTCATAAATGTGTCTGTCGTAAGAGCATGTGTCATTGGCACATGTGTAATAAGTGCATGTGTCATATGTGCATGTGCCATAGGTGTACGCTCTGTGTACAGTTTGTGTGAAAAGTGTACATTTATTCCATCACCTTAAAACTCACATTAAAGTCAGCTGAAACTTGCCTTCAATGTGAGTTTTTAGTAGATGGTAATTGTGTAATGTACACATTGTAAAACTCATGCGCTCTGTGGCAAGATCATATTAAAAGTGGACATTCATTTCATCACCTTAAAACTGACATCAATGTCAGCTGTGACTTGCCTATGATGCAAGTTTTTAAGAGAGATTAATTTTGTCATGTATGAAATGTAAAACTCAAATGCTCTGTCTACATGATTGCAGCACATGTTGTAGGTGCCTCTATGGTAGGAGTATGTGTTGCAAGAGTGTGTGACGTATGACTATGTGTTGTAGATGCATCTGTAATAGCTGTGAGTGCCGTAGATGCACGTGAGAGCACATGCCATACATCCACATTTTATGTGCAGTAGGTTCAAGTGTAATATGAACATGTATGATAGGAGTGTGCATTGCAGGATAGCTTGTTATAGCAGCAAGTCTCGTAAGAGCATGTGTCATAGGAGCATGTGAGTGTGTGTCATTAGAGTGTGTGTCATAAGAGTGTGTGATAAGTATGTGTTGTAAGGGGGTGTATGGTAGGAGAGTCTGTCATTAAGCATGTGTCACTTGGTGCCTTCTGGGTGCCACTCTTTTTCCCTACTTAAGGAGCCCTCCAGCCTCTTTTCCTTTGCAGATGGGGAGCAGGTGCAAGTGGATCTTGGTCACCTGGCCTAAGCCCCGCCCAACTGGTGCCTTCATGGTTGCTGCTCTTTTTCCCCACTTAGCAAGCCCCACCCACCTGGTGCCTTCCCGGTTGCCGCTCTTTTTCCCTAATTAAGATTCCCTCCAGCCTCTTTTCCTTTGCAGATGGGGAGCAGGTGCAAGTGGATCTTGGTCACCTGGCCTAAGCCCCGCCCAACTGGTGCCTTCATGGTTGCTGCTCTTTTTCCCCACTTAGCAAGCCCCACCCACCTGGTGCCTTCCTGGTTGCCGCTCTTTTTCCCTAATTAAGATTCCCTCCAGCCTCTTTTCCTTTGCAGATGGGGAGCAGGTGCAAGTGGATCTAGGTCACCTGGCCTAAGCCCCGCCTACCTCGTGCCTTTCTGGTTGCTGCTCTTTTTCCCTACTTAAGAAGCCCTCCAGCCTCTTTTCCTTTGCAGATGGGGAGCAGGTGCAAGTGGCTCTTGGTCACCTGGCCTAAGCCCCGCCCACCTGGTGCCTTCCTGGTTGCCACTCTTTTTCCCTACTTAAGGAGCCATCCAGCCTCTTTTCCTTTGCAGATGGGAGCAGGTGCAAGTGGATCTAGGTCACCTCGTCTAAGCACTGTCCACCTTCTTAGCACGTCCTGCTCTTAACTCTTAGAACAAGGGAGTCTCTCGCCCGGGCGCCCAAAGAGAAGGGCAGTTGAAGAAAAGGGCAATTTCTGTTTGGACCTGTTCGGACCAGGAGGATCCAGGGCCCGAACCCCTGCTCAGACAGCAGTTAAGCATGCACCAACATGTGTTTACTCCCTCTGTCCCAACAGGCCATCCCCACCCATCTGGTCCCCCGTGATTTTCCCTTGTGCGCCCCTTCACGCACACAGGTGTGGCATGTTTTGCTTGATTCTTCTACCCTGCTCCCCCTCTGCAGCCTACTTCTGCAGGAGTCTGCCCTGATACATTCTGGTTTCACCATCAGGTCTTGTGGCCAATGCTGGATGTGACCTTTATGGACTTCATTGATTCACGGTGCGTCACCCTTTCTCATGGTGGCCCTGAATCATGCTGTTCCCATCTTCATCTTGTATCCATGCTTGCAACATTATGTGTGACTACTGACTTCTGCATTTGTATTCGCTCTCCCCTCTTGCTTCTCCGCTCTTTTTGACTGCTTACTCTCTTTTCTCTCCTCCTCTCCCTTTCTCCTTTTTCCTTTCTCCTTTTTCCTATCTCCCCCCCATCCTCCCCTTACTTTTGACTATGTATTTACTCTATCAGAATTATCCCTGGACCTACTATGATATCAACCTCGTCTGTCTCCTCCCCCGTCCCCTTACTTGCTTTCTTCCTCTCCCCCTCTCCAGCACTATCTGAAATGTCGTCAGGCCTAGTACGATAGTTGCTTGTTTTGTTCCTCCACTTCATTTCTGCACCGCTCTCCCTCACCTTTTGTTTTCTCCGGCTCTACCAGAAATGTTGTTAGGCCTAGTACGGTAGTCGCCTGTCTATTTCCATTTCCTTCCCACTCTCCCCCTTCCTTCCTTATCTATGTCTTAGCTCTTGCACTATCTGAAATGTCGTCAAGCAGAGTATGATCGTTAATTTCACCTCCTAACTGTTCATGGCCTGTAATAATGTCATTGTATTTTCCCTTGTTCCCTCCCTTGCCTTGAAGCACTTTGAAACACATTGTGTATGGGCGCTATATAAATAAACTATCATATCATATTAGATCATATCATAGGTGCATACTCTGTGTACAGTTTGTATGGAAAGTGTACATTTATTTCATCACCTTAACACTGACATCAAAGTCAACAACTCATGTGCTCTGTGGACAGTTCATATTACATCAACATAAAATAAAATTAAGGTCAGCTGAGATTTGCCTTCAATGTAAGTTAATAGGAGATGTTCATTGTGTAATGTGTGTATTGTAAAACTCATATGTTCTGTGGACAATTCGTATTGTGTCTATTTGTTCCATCACCTTAAAACTCACATTAAAGTCAGCTGAGACGTGCATTTAATGTGAGTTTTTAGGAGATGTTAGGGAAACTCATACGCTCAGTGGACAGTTCATATTGAACGTGTACATTTATTCCATCACCTTAAAACTAACATCAAAGTCAGTGTGCATCATATATAGATACATTTCAAATGTTAATATCTCAAAATTGGCTTAGTTGTTTTTGGAAATTCATTTTTAGTGCACCAATTCCAGATAAAATCTAGTAGGCTGCAAAATTGTGTGAGAATCGAAGTTGACAATTTTGAGTTATTTGGCCCGCAAAGTTTAGAAAAAAATTCATATGGGAAAACCGCACGTTAAACGCTGTTCAAAATGTGATCAAAGTAAACATGTTTTTAACTATGAAGCCGTGAATTTACAAATCTGAAATGTTGCATGCACAGGCGACTGCCTCGAAATATTGTAGACTTTTTCATGCAAGCGTTCAGAAGTTATTGAGAAAAGCAATTTTCTGAAATGCCAAAGAAAGTTTGTCTTAACCTTAACTATGCCTTTCACTAGTGCAAAGGCATAATATATATGTATATAGTTGAGTAGCAAGTTCCATAGGAAACCTGAAAATTGAATTACTAATAATTTTTGACTCTCAGAACCAATTTGGCTGAAATTTGCAAACAAAATGTTTGTCACCCCCCAATTCCCCCACCCAGTCCCCTCCACCCCACCCAGACACCCCTGGTGCCAGACTGGATATATTGAGAAGGATTTGTTAAAAATTGCAAAAGTTATTAAGAAAGCGTAAAATACTCTTTTTGATCTACTGCCATTCATTTCCTCATAGAGAAAAAGTCCCATTTCTTGCAACCATTGACTCGATTTCCAGGAGGGGTCAGGAGTTATTCCATCCAGTCATTGCTAAAATATTTAATGGGGGAGGGAGTGCCCCCTTCTCCAAAAATCATAGCTATATCTCCCATGGTGCTTTGCATCAGAGAGGCTTTTCAGAAATAAAAAAGCCACCTTTTTTGTGCAATGTGGAAGATGACCGGGGTTATTTCCGAAAGTACCGGAGTTAGCCAAAAATGAACAGTGGAACCAATGCAATTTGGAGGAGGCAAAGGATGAAATGGCAGTGGAGAGGGGGAAGAGGGCATCATGGGACATGTGGGTGTTTGGGGGGCTGCAGTACAAGTTTACAGCTGAAATGTTTTCTCATAACCGGGGTCATTTTCACATAGTGGGATTATAGTAGAAACAGTTATAGGAATAAAAGTGCATCACATGAATAACTGGGTTAAATTTAGAAATAGCCAGGGTTATTTATGAATAACCAGGGTTAATTGTAGTACATTACTACTATCAGGGATATACTAACTGCGGGTTTGGAACAATGTCTTAAAAAAAAAGAGAGTTAAAGAAGTGTGATTAATAACAGAAAAAGTGGAATGCAGAAAAAGTGGAATGCTACAGCTACAGTGAGGTGGGGGATAATGGGTGTGGCCGAAGTCTATCGCTACTGGATTACTTTCAGGAACCGAATGGTGCAATATAGAAAATTGACGTGGCCTTGGCTAGCGAGCCCTAACAAAACATACTGGGGCATCATGTCAAGGGACCACAGCAAAGCACTGTGGCCACTGTCCATGGCTGAAAGCTATGGCTAATGTGCCCAAAAAAAACCTAGTGATGTGGCCACGGCAGAAGGCCATGACTAATGGGCCTGTTTAGGAAGCCTATTGGACCAATATTTAGAGAGGCCAAGATTTGTGCAAAAACAATATAGACCTGACTTGGAATATTCCTACAAAATCTTGTTCCGGTTACATATAGGGTGAAAAAAGTTGTCTTGGTGGGGGGGGGGGGGTCCAAAAATGTTCAAAATCTCAATAGACTTCAATGGAGACAACGTTTTGCTTGTAGCTACAGCCTGAACCATAGGATGGATTTGCACCAAACTTGTGTGAGGATCTTTGATCAAGTCCAGAAAGCATGCTTTTGCTCATTTAGTGTTAATCCGTCCAAAGTTTTATTTTTCAAAATTGCCAACATGTAGGTTAATGTTAATGTTAAAGGATATTTGTACCGCGCACTATCACCACCGGAGTGGTCCCCTGGCGCTCTGATGGCTGTGAAAGGGGAGGTTGAGTTAGTGGGAATGAGCTGGAAAAGTGCAAGAAAGCAGTCATGTGCTGTTGGCAGTCTCAGCCCAGGGGGTCCGTTGGCTGGGCTTGGGGTGTTTTACAGTCGGTAGTCGTCATGTTCTGTTGTGCAAGTCTATGTGCAGTTTGTTGTGTTGTTGCAGTGTGGTGAAATTTGTGTGGTTTGCTGCGTTTAAGGCTTGTGGTTGTGTTTGATTAGAGTTTGAGAGGTGTATGCAGACGGATGACATTGTTATTGGATTGGTTAGTTGGCAACATCCACTATTGCATCAAAGCGTGGCACATGCTAACGTTCACAACTCTATCCAGATGTGATGTATGCCAACATTCACAATTCTATCTAGATGTGATGCATGCTAAGGTTAGGACTTTCAGCCAATTGTGGCACATGCTAACATCCCCAACTCTATCTGGATACGACGCAAGCCAACATTCACGATTCCATCCAGATGTCATGCAAGCTAACATTTACAATTCTATCTAGATGTGACGTAAGCTACCAATCACGATTCCATCCAGATGTGACACAAATATAGTGATATAACTTTGGGGCCTGAGACTGCCCCTAATTATTTATGTTTTATTCTTTAGTGCACACGTGTAAAGTCATAATTGGAGTACTAAAATGTCTTTTCTTTGCATAGGGACTGTTTTTAGAAAAGAGTAATAAAGGGGCTAGGGTATCTCATCATAGCCAACGCTCAATTAATGCAGAGCAACTCTGATGTGTAACAATACCATGGTTGTAAATGGCATGTATTTTTAAATGCAAACTCCAGCCAAGCTTTGTACCTAAATCCACCCTTATATGCAGAAACACACTTTTTAAATGGTGCTTCTCTCTTTCTTGCATGCATCATATGCTGTACCAGTGATGTCACTCATGATGCCATATTTGATATCATAAGTGATGCTATTTGTGATGTCATCAAAGTGCTTACGGGCTACGCAATGGAGGCATCATAGTAAAGGTGGCGTAGCTTCCAGCACCTGTCAAATTTTAGGGTTTTTTTGGCATTAAAGTAGCAACTTAATGTCACGTACACTAGCATTTTTTCACTAAATAATTGTTTACTAATACATGAAATTCAAACAATTTGCTTGTTACATATTTTTTGTTCATATTTTATAAGTTGATAAGTACTACAAATTGATGCTCCAAACATAATCATATAATACTTCTGTATCAATGTATTGTTCCATGTCATGTTACTATTATCTTTAAGTGCAATTAATTAAAATAAGTATCAAAAGAGGTGAACAAAGATATTCTAACTTATAAGATCAATAATGACCTATATGATGTCCTTATTGACACCATCAGTGATGTCATGTATGATTGAATTAGTGACGTCACCAGTGTTGTAATTTGTGATGTCATTGTTGTGGTCATAAACTGCACAACTGGGGCAAATAGTTAAGGTGGTCTTGTTTGAAATGCGAGTGCTTAATCCATGTCCCCTTTCTAGTAGATGTAGGCAATGCAAATGTTATTCTTATTCCCATGATAATTTAAAAACAAGAAACAAAAAAATATAAAGTTATATAAAACAGTTCTTGATCTCAATACACAAACGCAGATTGTTAAATCATCTTAATACAACCACTCTACACATTTTAAGTTAATTAAGAAAGCAATTTTATTTCATATATAGTTTCCACATATAAAATAAATATTATCCCATGTGCAAATTAGATTACATGATACTTAAAATGAAGAGTTTCTGGAAAGTGAATATTTTTTAATGCAACATTATTTGTACAGTCAGTATTAAAGTTTCTTTAGAAACTTTGAAAGAAACTAATGTCAATAATATCATCAGTGATGTCACAGGAGATTTCATCAGTGATGATATGTGATGTCATATGCTATGTCATTGTTAATGTCATCTGTAATTTCATCATTGTGCTTTTGGGTTTCTTAATCGGGTGTTGGGATTAAGCTGGAATTGCTCCCCACCCCTGCTGAATTTCTGGGGCTTAGAACCTTAATATCACTTTAACCAAGCGTTTTGGCTGATTTTCAAATGTATTGCTATGAAGTAAATCACCTAAGTACATTTTTTCACTAAACATATACCCAACATATACACACACGCACGCATACAATACATGTGAGATATGTGTTATATATTGCACATGATATGTTACACGGCCTGCAGTAGTGGCTGTGTAGTTAAGGTTATGTTGCTCAACACACAGGAAGAGCATTTTTTGGGTGGCGTCTAACTTGGCGCTCATTGGATGAATCTTCACTAAAATTTGCAAAAATAGTATATGGCCCCCTAATATTGAGTTTGGTGAGGTTTTGTCCAGGGGGGCAAAGTTATAGGGTGTCCAAAATGTTTGGTTTTCATCATATATGCAATGGAAGAAATAGTTTTCTCATGCCTACAGCCCAAACCGCTCAACAAATTGTCACCAAATTAGTGGCAGGAGCTGAGGCTTGATCCTGAAAGTGTGCTTTTGTAAATTTGGTGTAGATGCATTCAGTAGTTTTTTTAAAGGTTCAGACCCCTGATTGGTCCAGGGCCCATCATGAGGTCCGCAGACATCAGACATACCCGCTGATTGGATGGTGAAAAACGTGAGCTGTGTCAGATATTTTGAAATGTCTGCCATGTTGGATTTGCGGACAGCCGCTGTTGTTCACAGACATCGCAGTAAAAACATATTAAAAAACACAACATTCCACTTGTCAAACTAATGAAATAATATCTCGGGAGCAGGTGGGTGATGAGAATGGGATGGGATATGGTCATAAAAAGCAAAAAATTACAGGTGGTTTTACACCTCTGAAGTTCGCAAAAAGTTCGGGACAGTCCTGTAATGTTTGCGAACATCTCAGATGTTCGTGGGCATCCATACATATTTTTGCAGTTTTGGTGAAAGGCATTTTTTGGATGGCTTATAACTTTGGCACCACTGAATGAAACTGCATGAAATGTTGTGATATCATTCTAAATCTGACATCTAACGATTCTACAAATTCTAGTGCTGTTTTGCCAAGAGGGAACAAACTTAGAGGGGAGGTCCCAACATATTTGAAAGGCTTATAAATGAAACACTGTTTCACAACTCTACACACACCTTTGCAAAAGGATTGAAGACCCAGATTTGAATGTTTTTACATAGTGTGGTGGGATATGTGAAGAGGGGGCAAATTTAGAGGGCGGGGTATGAACATTTTTAGATGGTTCATAACTCTGTTGCTATTTGACTAATGTGTACAAAAGATTTTAGAAATATTATAAGCCCAACCTTGAATGTTTGTGCAAAGTCTGAATGGATTTTGTCAATTGGGAGCTATATATAACAATAGAGTTTAACACTTTTCAAAAAAAGAAAACATGGTTGGATTTGCAGCAAAGTCATGCAAGGAGCATTGGCAAGGACCCGAAAGCATGGTTTTGCAAATGTGTCCGTGTTTTATTTTCTGAAAAGTGTCATAATGTAGGTGCAGAAAATATTGGTATATCATTGGTGACTCATATCATTGGTGACTCAGGTATAGCAGGTGGCCATGGCAGTGGCCAGATTGTCAGAGTCATGGCCACTCGGATAATATAGCTAGTGTACTGGCCATGACCACAAAGGATTGGCAATGGGATTAAAGTGGGCATGGCCACTAGGGACTGGCTATCTGGGGACATTTTTAAAAATCAGGATAAGTTTGAATAGGATAATAAATTCCGACCGTGGCTAAGTTCTGTCCATGTCTACAGCCTGAAGTGCTGCACAGGATTGCATGAACAGATTAATGTGACTATTGCTGCATACACTCTGAGACAATGTTAATCAGCAGATAATAACTGAGCACACCAAACCAGGTGCCATGTGGTCACCAGGCCACCCCTTCAAATCATTAACCATATTTATTTGCAACCAAATTGCCCACATTCCAGAACATACAGAGTTGGAACACATGCCGGCTGACATCTAACAATAAATATAACATCAACAATGGTTTTCAAGACTGCTTTATTACGACAATAGTTATTATTGAATAACCCAGCGCTAAGGTGAACAGGGCTCACTCTCCTATTTGAAACTTTTTTTTAAACTTCTTTTTATTCATTTAGCGTGGCAGCAAAAAAGACAGGCGAACATCGCCAGACAGGTACAATACAGGAACAATAAGTACAGTGCAGGTAAAACATGGGTTACAACACAGATGTGTACAGCCGTTGGGCACCTTCATAACATAAACAACACGAAGTCCGGGAGCTATGGTGGAGGCGTGAGCCCTGGTCGGTGGGGAGAGGTGGCTAGAGGAGATGTGGCTGGCGTCACGTTCAGATCTGACATATAAGATCGGAACCTGAGCCAGATATTCCTGGGCCTAGAGTGAGTGGGTTGTACGAGAGACCAAGCTTCCTCCGAGTCCGAGGCCCACGTGACCGCTCTTAGCCACTGGGCGTGCGTGGGAGGCCAGGGGCGAAGCCAGCACAGCAAGATGGAGCGAACAGCCAGAAGCATGCAGAGGCCCGCTAGTTTTCTGGAGTTCCGGGGGAGGTCCGGGAGGTCGTGAAAGAGGCATACCACCGGGGAGGGATTGATGGGGTAGTCGAGTATGGCTGACACCGTCGAACAGACCGCTTCCCAAAACTGAAAGGCGAGGGCAGGACCAAACCATATGAATGTAATCAGCCGCATCGTGGCCGCACCTGGGGCAGCTAGAGGAGTGATCATTGGACATGTGGTGCAATCTGATCGGGGTATAGTGGAACCTATGTAGGATTTTAAACTGTATCAATTTGAATCGGGAGTTGAAGGACACCCTGTGTATGCGATCACATAAGTGCGCCCAACGCTCATCAGACATTTCAACACCCAGGTCCACCTCCCACGCCCGCCTCAGCTTAGTGAATTTTGGAATAGATCTGGATTGCAGCATAGTGTATAGTCTTGATATTTTACCTCTAGTGGGTGAGGGTGAGGTGAGCTCCTCAATGATAGGGTCATCCGGTGGTAGAGCCAGAAACGTCGAATAATTACGCTTAAGGGTCCTGCGAAGAGATGAATATTGGAGCCACACACTCCGGCCTCTTCTCAAGGACAATGGGAGGTCGGGCCACTCAACAAATATTCCCTGATCGAACACATCACGCAGCAACTCATATCCCAACTCAGCCCAGCGCTGGGCCATGGCCGATGGTACCCGTGGGACCCCAGGTAGGAAGTTCCATAGTGGGAGGTTTCCATGGAAGATGTGAGTTATACCAAGCAATTTCCACGTTTTGGCTAGTGCCAGGGATGTGCAGGTAACTGGGCTCTGTGAGTCCAGCTCCCGAAGGGTGGGCTGTATCAACAGGGAGCGAATGTCGCGGTCGCAGACCGCAAGCTTCTCGAGTTTGACGTGTGGGGGGGGGTCAGTTGTGTCGAACCAGTAGGATGTATATTGAATTTGGGATACCAACCAGTATTTAAAGAAGTCAGGGGCGCTGAAGCCCCCGTGAGCCATGGGGGTAGATAAGGTGTCCAGTTTAAGGCGGACCGCGCCCGAGTGCCAGAGAAAGGAATTGACCGTGCGATTCAATTCCCGGAAGAAACCATCTCCCGGCCACAGGGGGATGTTAGCGAACTTGTAAAGTAACTGGGGTAACACCACCATTTTCAGTAGGCCTATCCTACCTGCAAGGGATATTGGAAGTTTGTCCCAGGCTAGGACCTTAGATGACAAATATACGAGATACTTTTGATAGTTCTCATTGAATGTCAACGCTCGATGACGTGTTATCTCGATCCCCAAATAGGTGAAAGTAGACTGAGCCCATGTGAACCCCAGGGTGTCCGGGGGGGGTGCATTCTGTAAGAGGGAAAAGTGTAGATTTCGAACAATTCACCTTGAGGCCAGAGATCCGACCGAAGTGCTTGACGTCTTCCAGTATTGGGAGCAAATTGACAGAAGGAGAACGTATAAGCAGCAAGGCGTCATCGGCGTATAAGGACACTATGTCTGCCTGGCCCGCAGTACGGAGTCCTCTATGTGCGTGAAATTGACGGAGCATGTCAGCGAAGGGCTCTATTGCTATAGCGAAGATCAGGGGAGAGAAGGGGCATCCCTGTCTCGTCCCTCTAGCAATCCCAAAGAGGGGGGAACAATGGTCACCTGTACGGACCCTAGCCACGGGGTCGGAATAGAGCAATCTGACCCAGGAGAGAAAAGAGGGGCCAAACCTACAGCTCTCAAGAACCCTCCACAAGTACCTCCATGAAACCGAATCAAACGCCTTCTGCATGTCGAGGGTGGCCGCTACCGCGTGTGTCTCGGGATTTATTCTATTAATTATGTTGAAGAGGCATCTAAGGTTCAGGGAGGTGGAGCGACCGGGAACGAATCCCCCTTGGTCCGGATGGATGACAGATGGCAAGAGGGGAGCTAACCTAAGTGCCAAAGCCTTAGCGAATATTTTGACATCGCAGTTTATAAGTGAAAGTGGGCGGTATGATCCGCATTGTGAGGGGGGTTTGCCGGGTTTAAGAAGTACCGTAATCGTGGCTTCGCGGAGAGAGGGGGGGAATACCCCAGCTGCAACCGACTCTTCCCAGAGAACTAACAGGTGAGGAAGCAAAAGTCGTTTATAGCGCTTATAAAATTCAACTGGGATACCATCCGAGCCGGGGGCCTTCCCCGAAGATAAGGAATCCACCGCGTCAGAGAGTTCCTCAAGCGTAAGTGGGGAATCAAGAGAACCCGCAGACTCCGGAGAGAGAGTCGTCAAGGGAAGGGTGTCGAGGAAGGAGTCGATCTCTACCGCTGGCACCTCATCGGTGTTGGAATATAGGGTTCCGTAGAATTCGAAGAATTCATTGTTGATGTCTTGTGAGGCGACAGCCATAGAGCCATCCGGTCTCTCAATCCCTAGTATATGTGGGGACCCCGTCTCGTGACGGATCAGCCTCGCCAGAAAACGGCCTGGGCGCTCACACTCCCCGTATCTCCTTGCCATGCCAGGGTTATCCAAAAATTTTTGCTCGCGTTCCGCCAGGGATCGGAACGTATCCAGCTCTGCCCCGATGTCAGCCAGGGTTCCCGGAGTGGAGTGAAGTGAACATTGGGCCTCAAGGGTCGATAACTTGGATTCGCTCTCTGCTAGGTTTCTACGGATCGATTTAAGAACCCCGTTCTCCTTCGACAGCGCCATCCCTCTGATGTAAACCTTGAAGGACTCCCATAGAGTGGCCTGTGATGTTACCGATCCTGTGTTTGTCTCAAAGAACTCCTCGATAGATAGCTCGAGCTCAGAGCAAAATTCCGGGTCTAGCAGGGAAAAGGGCTTCAGTCTCCAACGCCGGGTACAGCCAGGGTCTGGCCCCCAATTCATGGTAATGGTCACTGGAGAGTGGTCAGATAGGGACCTGGGGAGAATCTGTAGCTGTGTAACATTCTTAACCAGAACATTGGAGATCACCCACCTGTCAATACGGGAGTAAGAGTCATGGACCGAAGAATAGAAAGAATAAACGCGGGAATCCGGGTAAAAGAACCTCCATGCGTCGACCATGGCGAGACGGGGAAGAGACGATAGCGCAGCGTAGGCTGCTCTAGAGAGCTGTCGAGGCCTGGACCCAGACCTATCGAGGGTTACATCAAAAATTGTGTTGAAATCCCCCCCCAGAGGATAGGGACAAGGGGGAAGCTATCGAGAAGGGATGAGACCTGTACATAGAATTCTGGGTCATCTATATTGGGGCCGTATATGTTCAGTAGGACTGTCTCCCTATTTTGGAGCATAGCATGAAGCAGTACATATCTGCCCTGGGGATCTATGTGTGAGGAGATGAGAGTGAACTTGAGACTCCTATGGATGAGGGTCATGACCCCGCGGCTTTGGGAAGAGAAATCAGTGGAGAATCTGTGGGGTCCCCATGATTTGGCAAATCTTATGCACTGTTCCGTGCGGGCATGCGTCTCCTGTAAGAAGAGAACCTTGGATCCATGACCCTCGGCCAGTAGCAGTAGCTGCCTCATCTTTTTATAGTTACCCAACCCCCGAACATTCCAGCTCATAAAAGTCAAGTCACTCCCAGACATCGAAGTGAGAACAGAAATATCAGAGAAAGTACCCATAGCCAGTGGGCCAGTTGAACCACACTGCAGTAACAGTCATGGAGTACCATATCGCGGTCCGTAATTGCTGCCAATGCCAAGCTTTTTGTAACGTAACCCCCAACATGTTCCACCCCCACCCACATCCCCCCCCCAATCAGAGGGATGACAATCCCAAAACCCCCCAACAAAAACCAAACCAGTGGCATCAGCGCCTGGGGGCCTGCAGGCCGAATTGGCCGTGTCTCTCCGGGCACGGCAGGGCAAGTGAAATGACAAGTGCCAACAGTGAAAAACTTGTACGTAGCTTGGGCGGAGATATTGCACATGTTAATGCGGCACGTTTTCATGACAATGATCATTTTAAACAGAGTACAGAATATAAAACCAGCATGACTCCAGTATAGGAAGGTGGCAGGATGCGGGTCTTCCTTGTCCGGGCTGGAGGGTAGCAGTAGGATCTTGGACAAAGAGGGGGCATTAGCCTGGGAAATGCTCGTCCAGGAACCTGGAGGCCTCCTCTGGAAGAGTGAAGAAGAACACCCGGTTGGCGTGCTCCACCCGGAGTTTGGCGGGGTAAAGCATGGCATATTTAACTGAGAGATCACGCAGTCTGCATTTTACCGCCAGGAAAGTCTTGCGCTCACGTTGAACGGCCACAGAGAAGTCCGGGTAGAGGTGAATCCTCGCACCGCCCAGTGAGAGCTCCCCCTTGAGCCTCGCGGCCTTGAGGAGGGCATCGCGGTCACGGTAATTCAGCACACGGGCTATGATGGGCCGAGGAGGAGCGCCGGGCTTGGGTTTAGCCGTTAGGGCTCGGTGCGCGCGCTCTATGGAAAATTGCGGGGAAAGTTTGGGTGAGTCGAGGAGTGTCAGCAATGTATGTTCAACAAAGTCTTCCATTGATTCGTGAACTTCGTTCTCAGGAACGCCGATGATACGAAGGTTATTGCGTCGTGATCGGGATTCCAAGTCCTCATTCTTCCTTTCCACATCGAGGACCCGATTGGAGAGGGCAACGACCTCAGAGCGTAGAGCCCCTAATGCATCTTCAGCGGAGCCCATCCTTGTCTCGACCTCCGCTACCCGGCTATCCGTCCTCTCAATATGGGCCTTGATAGAGGATATTGTACCGTTCATATCATCTAGTTTTGAATGGAGTGCGGTGAAGCCCTCCCGGATAAAATCCATCATGTTTTGGGACTCCGGTGCTGTGGTGGACGATGAAGCGGGCGCTGGAGCCTGCTCGGTGGCTTCTTCCGGTGGTCTCACCGATGACTTCGCAAACAGATTGATGGAGCTCTGTCTCTTTGAGGCCCCCTTGGTCATCCTGGCAAGGTTGGAGTTCCAATAGAGTAAATGGGGGGTCTCGGTAGCTCGAGGGGGTAAGGTGTAAGAACCTCGCGGGACGTGTTTTTCGGGGGGGGAGGTCGGCGCCTGTAGGCCCGATGTGTTGGGGCCGTGGCGGCACGTGAAGACAAAGTCAGGAGAGATTCAGGTGAGAGTGGCCCAGGGGCCGAAAGCAGTGGTATGTAGTGGCCGCTGCGGGGGCTGGGTGGTAGTTCAGGCGAGTCTGTAGGATGTGTAGGGAGGAGCCCTGATCGACCCCCCAACGAAATGGACAGGCTGAGACTCCAAATCAGCGATATAAAATGAGCCAAGTCCCAAGGATTTTCAGACCGTGGGGTCCCTGAGAGTGGATAATGATAATGTTGTGGATGACTGGGTCCTTTTGAGAGATTGCCAGATCCGCAGGGGAGAGGGGCTCTCAGGCGGTGTAACTCCGGGGCGAGGCCGACCGCGCTGGGCGAGCACCAGCACACAGAAGGGTGGCCCCCAGGTTGCTGAGGCCGGCGCTACCCCAACGCACCACGTACCTTATTGGGCCCGGGGCCCCACGTGTGTGTCCACAGGGGGAGCACGGTGCTAGGTGTCCAGGGAAGCACCGCCGCTCGACCCCTCCGCAGCAGCGACTCCAGCCGTCCGCCCCCAAGTCCAGAAGGACCTCGGTCCGAGGGGAGCCAATTCACAGCGGCGGTGAGGGCATACCGCGAGGCGGCGCCGGGCTGTATATGTGCCGCCCCACCGCGGAGGCCCCACAGACAGTAGACCCCCGGCGGGGGCAGGCGAGGATCCCCGCTGGGGTTCGAGACGGCTCCAGCCGTTCGAGAAGCTCGGCCCGACCCGCAGCCGAGGAAGGACGACGGCTCGAGCCGCCCCGCAGGTGGGGGAGGGGCGGAAAGATCACTGGTTCTCAGGGCTCTGGCCCCGTTCCGCGTCAGGGTTCGGCCCAGATGGGGCCCAGATCGTCCTCGATCGTGTCGCGCCCTCCGCGGCCCGGGTCACAGCGGCGGCGAGGGCACACCGCGAGACGGCGCCGGGATCCACGCGGCCGCGGCTGTGTGTGTGCTGTCCCTCCGCGATGGCAGGACACGCAGGGTCCGGGCTCCGGCGGGGGCAGGCGAGGATCCCCGCTGGAGCTTGTGACGGCTCCAGCCGTTCGAAAAGCCCGGCTCGGCTCGCAGCCGAGGAAGGACGTCGGCTTGAGGCCGCTCTGCAGGTGGGGGAAGGGTGGAGAGATCGCTGGTTCTCGGGGTTCCCGGCCCCGTTCAGTGCCAGGATTCGACCCAGACGGAGCTGGGGTCGTCCTTGATCGTGTCGCGCCCTCCGGGGTCCGGTGCGGATCAAAGAAGGTGCCGCACGATAGGATCCTGTGACTGCCTGCCTCGGAGAGTCACGTTCAGGCGGCCATCTTGTTCGGCGCTCAACAGCGCCCCCCCTCCTATTTGAAACTTAACACTTCAAAAATGAACACCATCACTAGCAGCATGGTAGTCCATTTAAAGTACTAGATGAAGTTCAGTGATTTACCCATTCTACCACACTGCAATTACCTGATAATGGTGTACTCTGATTTGATTATTGGGGCATGTAGCATGGTTGTAGTGCTAGGTTTGAATGGGAAAAATATTTTGCTTGCGACTACAGAAGTGTTGTACTGAATTACTACAAACCTGCGTGAGGAGCATCAGCAAGGACCTGAAAGCATGGTTTTGCAAATCTGTTCTGTATTTTATTTTTCCAAAGTGTCCAAATGTAAGCACAAAAAATGGTGATATTAGTTTGGTGCATGGACAATGGGCATGGCCATCGACAATGACAAATTCCTACTTTGATTAACTTATTGGGACACGAGGCATGGCTGAAGATGTAGGTTTAAATGGAAAAGAAACTGCTTGCGGCTGCAGTCCGGAGTGCTACACGGGATTGCAGCAAAGTTGTGCGGGGAGCCTCAACAAGGACCTGAAAGGATGCTTTTGGAATTCTGTCCTGGGTTTTACTTTTTTGAAATTGTCAAAACGTAAGTACAAAAAGTAGTGATATAACTTTTCTGTTGTGGGCAGAGGGCCTGGCCTTCGGCAAGGACACATGTCTACTCTGAGTTTCCTATTGGGATATACGCTTCTGATAACGGCTCACATAAGTATGCGTTGCTAAAAAAAAGTTTATTAAAGGAGGTTTATAGTTGTTTCACATATTTTAAAGAGGTATTATTAATAACTTATATACAGTGATGCAACAGTATGAAACATTTTCACTTATGAAAAGGTATTCAATGGACAGACTTTTTTTTGTTAAAGGGCCGTTGCGGTTAAGGTGTATCCCATCCTTGGGACTCCCACCTTGGAATCCTTTGGCACCTCCCTCCTGGGCTCCCATGAGCACTTGTACATCCATACTGCCCCTTTTATTTATGCACTCTGTCACTGCACAATGAATACGTGCATTTATAGGAGCACTATGTACAATGCTTTGGTATAAGTATGGGAAATGTAGATGCAAAAGATTTGTAGAACATTGTTAACTGACGGTGGGTGGAAGTTTAAGATTTTGGTAGGCTATATGTAGAGTTTTTTAAGTGATTGGTGAATACATGTTGAATGGTTTAAAGCAGGAGAAGAGTGAGTGTTACAAACATAACAGTAAAACGAGTGGGTGGGCTGTTTTGTGTGATGCTGTGCATGGTGTGCATGTGCAATCTGGGTTTTCTAATAAGACATGGGCTAGACAGGGGAATGTGGAGACTGTGGATAGTTATACACAGCAATGGATTATGGTGTTTATTGAATAATAGAGAGAAGAATTTCGGACAGAAATTAGTTTTTTCTCTAGTATACAATTGTCCATTATTTCCATTAGCATAGTAGTAAATGCTAATGGGAATGTTGGAGAATCTTTTTGAATCTAACTACTTTACTGAAAAATGTTAAGTAGATGAATTTCGTAAAAGCTATAAAGCTTACTTTATTAGTTTATTAGTTCTATTTTTTTTTACTGTGAAAGGTGGTTCATATTTATTTTTTGGAGGAGAGGCCAGAAAATAAGGTGGGGAGGAAAATGAGCGAAGGGGCACAAACCGCACATATGGAGGGGCAGGTGGAGAGGTGGACAGGGAAAGATGCTGCACATGTGTTAAGGTAGGGGTCAGCGTTTCTCATGCTCCTTGATTACAAATTCAAAGGCACTTTGAAATTGCCCTCACCCCTGCAGAGTTTTGCAGTAAATACATAGTACTGTTGTTTTCGAAAGATATGGATCAACAGCCTCTTTTATCGCTTGCAATCTAGCTGGTGGGATTTTGTTGAAAGAACTAAGAAATATTGAGGCTAAGTAGCACAAAGGAAATTACAAGAATCACGGGCTGAAAAGATACAAATATATTTTATTACTGTACAGTTTACAAAACAAAACAGATAGCTATCTGGCCCCAACACCTCGCCGTGTGTACCAGCCGACACAGTGAGGAGAGTGATGGGTCCTGGACATCTAAATACTAGCATTTTTATACATTCCCTACAATATTGTTCAGCCTCTCTTCATGTTAATAATTTGTGTCTAGAGTTTGTGCCTCGTTCATATGACAAATTGTACAATATTATGCAAAGGATTACATGAATTTACATTTCCATGATAATACAATGGTTATGTATGTTCTCGGATCCCACGTTAAGCCTTATTCCAAGAGTCTTCACAATGTAGTTCAGCTAAAACATATGATTGTCATTTTCTCTTCATTGTTTCAGTGTTTATACAAGGATGAGGCTTGTGAGTGCAGATAACACTCGACTAGCAGTTCATATGAAGCACAAGGTTTCTTTGTTCTGCTTAAACATACGGCTCGGACACAACCTAAACATTAACAGAACTCAAAGGTCGGCCAGCTCGACTGCAAGACGAAAACACAGACCACCATTTTAGAATATGGAACATAAGTGAAAATCAAAATGGCAGATGAATCTTAAAATGGCAGTGAAGTTAAACCCAAAAACCTGCACTTTTGCAATGCGGTTTTCCGTGTAAAGTGATTGGGCTTAGGACAATATTAATTATAAGGAGGCACTATATAATTACGGTTTAAATAACCCTCCTTTTGGCTTAAGCCAATAGCTTTACTAAATATATTTGCTTTATTCGTAACTCCACGTTTCAATGTCCATACATCCTGAATTACATTCATCAGATATATCGATCGCAATTAGTTCCTTAGCAGTAATATCCTCCATTACAAAAACTTAAGTCATCTTTTCAGGTGCAAGTATTTTCGGCCTTAATGTGTCTATGGTTTGCGCACAACATCCCCTAACATTGAACATATGGCATTAAGACATTGTATGCAACAACAACAGAACAGAATACCAAGGATTACCACTAAGGCTAAAAAGAGTTTCCATCTCCAAGAGCATAAAGCGTCAAGAACCAAGCACTAAGATCCCGATTTCCCTCTGGAACATGTACTTCTGTACTTAGGACGTGCAGATTTTGTATTGCTTTGGATATGGTAGGGGAGGAATCAGGTATGAAAACACAACAAGCAGATCCCACTAATTTACATACTCCACCACGCTCAGCCAGGATGACGTCTAACACCATCTGGTTCTGTAGAGCTACAAATCTAATCGCTTTCTGTTCTAACGTCATATTGTAGAGTATGTCAGTGGTCCGGTTGATGGTTTTCTCCAATACTCTTGATAGTCTCCTAATATCCTCGGAATTCATGATCTGTCCCCAAAATGGCACAAAGGATTTTGCTACATCACCCATGACCTGTGAAGGAGTATCACCATTCTCGTCCCACCTTAGACGAGCTCTAGAGACCTCAGAGGTGCTAGCTACAAATACCCCTTGTAGCAAGATACCTAAATAATAAGTACCCTGCCAATCTCTAGGTAGCCAGCGATAAGCTTCATTACTGCATATGAAATAAACGGGATCACCTACATACAAAGGTCTGTCCTCACTTGACAAATTTACAATATTGGTACAACCCTCAAAAGTACCCATTTACTGAGAACCATTCCTTTGTATGCTGAAGGAAACAGAGTGAGGGCTGTGATTAATACTGTAAGAAGGAGGCATGGCATCCCGATTGCCTACGGGAGCCATATTGAAAGAGATTAACGAATGGAAAGGTCTAGAAAGTCTATCAGAAGGCCTAATAGAAGAACGTTAAGCTTGCTCCTATTTTCAAAAAGCGAACATCCCAGAGGCGTCGGGACTCGCCTTTCAAACTCGTTCAAATTATTCCCATCGAAATTCCCTGAGATGCTATGATTCCAACGTCCAAAGAATAGTGCCCTTAGAGACGCGTAGCACGCAGTAGTTAAAGGCAAAAGATGAATATACCAGCCCAACCCTTTTTCCCCCTGTTGTGGCAAATGCGAACATATCCAACAATTAGTTCTATTCAAAATTGCATGGGTCGCATTCATAATTAACAAAAGTGTATTGTTGTGATAACTCTGTCTGTGTTGGGAATCCCTAGGCGATAGCGTGTGCAGATGCACGAAAGGAGAAGACATAGTGGGTACAGTCTCAGTAGGTATCAAAGTTTCAAGTGGACACACCCCCTCAATATACCAAAACCCTAAAGCGATGATTACTGTTAGACCAATCAACAAAATCAAGAGAAAACAATAAGTCCTCAAGGACCATGAATTTCTGTGTCCAATGTCTTTTTTAGCCACACAATCGATTGGTTGCTCCATACGAGTAGGAGTAGCGATAGGCATTGTTCCTCAAAATTTCGTTCCGGAGGGTGTCTGCGACGGACTCCTTAAGTTTGTTTGTTGGTGATCTCCTGAACACGTGATGTATTTTGATTGAAGATAGCTTTGCCGGTCCCAGCCACTTACTTATGTTTCAGCGAGAGAGTGGCAAAGGACTAGCTCAACAGTCGTGTCCCGTGGGCACAGCCAGGCTGTGCTGTAAGTCTAATGTCATGGATGCAGATTGTACCTTAAGACTCCAGGTACAGCGTGATGTGCGAACAGAGTGTCGTTGCTTCCTGATGGAAGTGGTGAAACAGAGGAAAGATTGCTCAAGGGTGCAGAAAGATCTGAAGAAGAATTCAAAGACAAAGCAGCCGTCTCCCCAGGCCCCACAGGCTCAGGAAGTATTTCCGAAACACCCTTGATGTTGTTCAAGACAGATTGATCACCAGAAACAGAACAAGTGGTTTCCTTCTTTTCTTCTTCGTCAAGTGACAACGGAAAAGGTATTCTCTTGATGTGTGTCGCGTGGATCCAGTGTCTCCTGCCTGCTACTCATACAGCAGTCTGTGTGGCCAACAAGACCTGGAATGGTCCTCTCCAGCGCGGTGCGACACTGGATGCTCTTTCAAATGACTTTGTCAGCACCCAGTCCCCAGGTCGGATTCTGTGACCTGGCCCCTCATATTTAACTGGGAGGGCTTTTCACACCTGTTGATAAATCAAATACAAGTTTTGAGTTAACTGGTCACAATATTCAGTAAGAAGCAAATGCTCCACATCTTTCAATTCTCTGGGTTTCGGTAGGTTCCAAATGTTAGCAGGTCCCCCCATGACTATTTTATACGGGGAGAGTCCAGTTCTTGTCTGTAGGGTAATCTGCATGGACAGTAGAGCGATAGGTAAGGCATCTGGCCATTTCAAATTACTGCTGGCACAGACTTTCGCAAGCTTGTTCTTCAATATACCATTATGGCGTTCTACAAGACCAGCACTCTGAGCGTGTCTAGCCGAATGGAATCGTTTATCGATCTGTAATCCCGCACATGCTTGCAAGATTACAGCAGCAATAAAATGTGGACCATTATCCGACCAGATGACCCTCTGCAACCCGAACCTAGGAAAATATTCCTTAAGCATGGTTTTCGCTGTTGTCATTTCTGTGGCATCTTTCACAGGGAAGTCTTCGACCCACTTGCTAAAGGCACAAATAACTACCAAGACATATTAGTAGTTATTGCAGCGCTCCATCTCGATGAAGTCGAAATGAATCACCTCAAAAGGCACAGAGGGGGGACCGAAAGTACCCCTTGGCGTCGTTGTACCCTTCCCCACATTATGCTGTAAGCATATCAGACAGTTTTGAACAAAATGCTCAGCAGTCTTTGAAATGTTTACGTTCACCCAGACAGGTTCTAACAGTTTACAAATTTCCCTAGTACATATGTGAGCAGGACCTTGAGCCATTGTGACCATAGCAGTGACATATGCATCGGGTAGCATCCATCATTTCCTTTTGTTGTCCACCCAACAACCTTCCTCATCTAAACTTGCTAAACCCTCAGCCCAATGTTTAAGTTCTTTTGGAGTGGCATCAGCTTGAATATTCTTTATCGAGTCAATACCTTCATCTGCTGTACGGATATTCATAGTTTCTTTCCTGACATACATTTCTGAGTAAAAATCAGTCACGGTCTGTTTAGCTATCCTGTCAGTAAAAGCATTTCCTCTCCCTACATCATCTACTACCTTCTGATGTGCGGTGCACTTCATGATTGCTAGTTGAGTAGGAAGCGCAAGTGCTGAGAGTAGCTAAACTATCAAGGTGCCATGTTGGATTTTTGTTCCGTGTGAGGTCAATAAACATCTTTCTGCCGGTAATCTACCGAAGTTGTGAACCATCCCAAAGGCATTACTCTAAGCCCTTTGGAAAGTTCACAAGCTTGAGTCAGTGCGATAATCTCTGCGGCCTGCGCGGAGTTATGACAAATTCTCTTGGTTTCCACAATCGTGCATAGTGTAGTGATGGCGTAGTGATGGCATAAGCAGAAGTGGATGTACCATCCGGAAGTTTGAAGCAGGAGCTCCTCTTGTGGATGATTCAGAGGTGTATCATTTAAATCAATCCTGCCTTAGGTTTCTTGCTCTGTGGTATAGAGGCAGTCATGTGACATTTCGTCACTGCAAGCAATATTTTGCGGAAGAGGTAACAATTCAGCCGGATTCAATACACAACACGTTTTAATTTGGATATGCAGTGCAGATAGAATCAGTTTGTATCTTGTTAATCGTGCGGAAGCAAGGTGTTGCATTTGCTTTCTGTTTAATAAAACCTCTACGGAATGGGGCACCATTACGGTTAAAGCGTGACCTAAAACCATACCCTCACTTTGTTTTACAGATGCAGCAGCAGCGACAGCTCTCAGACATCTCGGCAAAGCTCATGCAACAGGATCAAGTGTGGAGGAAAAATAACCGCACGGTCTATTCTTCCCCCCATGTTCCTGCATTAACACAGCCAATGCACATCCATCACATTCATGCACATATAATACAAAGGCCTTATCATAATTTGGTGTGCCCAAAATTGGTGCCAAACACAGTGCAGTCTTAAGCAGATCAACAGCTTTCTGGTGTTCCAAGTTCCACTGTAGTGGCAAAGAAATGCCCTTCTTTGTAAATGCCAACATTGGTTTTATCACTAGTGAAAAGTTCTGGATCCACTGTCTACAGTAAGAAGCCATTCCTATCAAGGCTCTAACTTCTTTCTGTGTATTTGGGACAGACATGCTAGAAATGCTTTTTATTTGTTGAAGTGTCAATCTTCTTCTCTCCTTTGACAAGAGATAGCCTAGTTGTCAATACTGAAACCTTTTTAATGAAGCTTTATGTCCATGTTCTGCTAGATGAATATGTAATAACACAGTACCCTCTCTTTGCAAGCACTTTCTGAGTCTGCAGCTAAGAGAAGGTCATCAACATACTGCAACAATGTACAAGTGGACGGCAACTCAAGTGTGTCAAGCATCTCTTTCAAAGCCCTACTATAAATGCTCAGACTCTCTGTGTACCTTTTTGCTGCACGGGTGAATGTAAACAAGCATCCCCCTAGGGTGAATTTGAACAAATATCTACTATCCACGTGTATGGAAATGCTAAAGAAGGCATTCTTAAGATCCACCACACTAAAATGAGTAGCAGAAGCTGGGATCATTGTTAATATCATAGTTACATCAGGCACAATTGGAAATTGCGGAGCAACAAACTTATTGATAGCGCATAAATCGATAATGAAACGAAAAGGAATCGTATTATACCCTTTTTTATACACTGGTAAAATCAGACTATTGCACAAACTTCCTGCAATTTCTTCAATCACTCCACGATGTACAAAATCGGAAACCATACTAACTTGCTCACCATCAGCTGAGATCTTATATTGTGGGATACGTGGCAACATAACTCCACTTCAATTTTACCAGGCCCAATTCGCAAAACACCAACATCATTGTCGTCAACAACCCATAAACACGCCGGAACTTCACTAAATTCTGGCGGAAAAGGCTTAGTCAAAAACTGTGAGGCAGAAGATTGCTGGGGTGAAATCGTCAAACGTACTCCATCCGAAGAACATTGAATTACCGTATTTAATTCATTCAACAGATTCAACCCCAACAAATTTTCTCCACAGTTTGTTGTCAAAAGAAATGGACAGTAATCCGTAAATGGCCCCAGTGAAATCGGTACTGGCAAAGAAACCGGACTAACCACTGGTGTACCAGAAAACCCTACAGAAACGTTATTCTGCCCTGAGAGTGGAATGTCTGGAACCCGTGAATGATCAATGGAACACTTCTGTGCTACTGTATCTATCAAAAATAGATGCTTTCTATTCCCCACCTTCAGCTCAATGTAGGGACCTTTCTGATTGACGGGAATAGGCGTTGATTCCAGACCCTGCTTCGGGCTGTCCTAATGACACAATATATCGTCGAAGAAAAGATCTTCAGAAAGATAGGCAGTTGAAGGAGTATCAAAAATATTTCTGCTATCTTTACTAGGTTGATGATTATCTTGCGAAAATTACTGTGAATTCTGAGTGAACTGCCTTCTACCAGGACCCCCTACCCTAGGGCGGCCTCTGGATTGTCTACCCATTACACCATATATGTTATTCGACCTCTGCTGAAGGATCGGGCATTGTGCTCGCCAATGACCCTCTTGTCTGAAATAAGCACATTGGTTTGCGCGTACAGGACCCAACTGCGCATTACTTTGTGGAACAAACTGACCTCGAACTGTGTATTCCCACCTCTAGTCCCTCTAACTATCTGTTGCAATAATACTTTGGTTTTCAGGTCTTCTTTTTTCTTTTCAATCCTCTCTTTTTCATTATTGACCCGATTTTCATAATATTGAGCCATATGTAATACTTCGGACTGCGATTTAGCTTGCCAAGCACTTTCAGAAGTCATGATTTGGGACTGAATATCAGGCAACAATCCACGCACAAACCTATCCACAATCAATCTTTTCCCTTACTCTGTGCTTAAATGCTGTCTGCTAAAAACCGAGAATACTTGTGTGAATTGATTCAAGAATTCAGTAGCACCTTCGGATTTTCCTTGGGTACAAGCAGTAAGTTTGTCCCAAACAATCTTTCTCTCGGGGAGCAAAGTTTTTAATTTCACTACTATTCTGTCTGGTGAAGTCAGTATCACTTGTGGTGGTCTCTCACCAGCTCTTCTTTATTCATCTATCCTCACCAAGTTAACCCATGTGTCACCCAATCCTGTTTGATCATCTACAGTCCTAATTTGTTTCCATAAATCAGCATGTAGGATCACAGGAAACAATAAGTCTATATCACCCAGAGTGAAAACTGACAAATGCAAGACAGATTCTATTTCTTTGTAAAACTCTGTTGGATTTTTCCTAATGTCTGGAATTGACTGTCTAATAGTGTTCACTTCCTGTCTAGAGAACGGGACATGAACAAATTGCGATACATAGTGAGCTTCAATAGTAGTAGCTGCTGTACCTGCTGCGACATTAGCTGGAATCTCAACTTTAGGAACAAATGTCGGAGGAAGCTCTCTCATAGGCAACTGAGTAGTAGGTGACTCTGAACGTTTGTTAAGCAATAAAGCCAGATTGAGTGCTAAAGTGGTAGAAACAGTATTGGGTGCAAAGGCTCTCTTATAAATAATCATCAATTCTGTGGGACAACAAATTTTTTTCTTTATACACTCATCCTGCAGGTATTCTACCATTACCTGTAATACTCTCCTCTGCATTTCTCGAGTATACTGACTATACGTATCATATACTTCTATGGGAGATATCGACACATCCGAAATCCATCTAAGCGCATCCCTTGTGCAAATTTGCGTTTCTTCACTCGTTGACTTAAAAGGAGGAAGGAACCGTTTCTGCACATAAAAAGCGTCCAAACTATCATCATCTATTTCATTGTTCTGTAACTGTTCCAACTCCCTTCTTAACTCAAAAACCCTCTCGACATGCTCTTTTACTTTCTCCTCAGAAACCCTTGTCCCATCCCCTCAATAAAGACATTCTGTTCGGGAATACTTGTTAGATTAAGAAGTGTAGCTAAAACAGTTGATATGTCACCTTTCTCTATACATTGCTTAGCCTATGCATGCAATTCTCTCTTCTTATCTTTGGAAACTGCACTTCGAGTCACCACTTTTGATGCAACACTCGCCCCTTCATCAGCTACAAGTGGAGCAGAACAGCTTGGAAAAGAGAGAGCAAATAGATCCTGTACAACAGGTAGTGGAGATACTACCACTGGTAATAAAGAGGGAATTACTGGAACAGTAACAATCGGTAGAGGTGGAGGTACAAGCAGAGAAATATCAATAGGAGGAGGAGCAATAACTGGTGGCGTATGAGCAACGGGAAGAAAAGGAATTGCTACGGCAGGAGGTGCCACAGCGGGAAGACGTAAGGCAGCAGGAATAGGTACATAAGGAGGTGGTGCAGTGGCACCAGACTTACGCTCATTTAAGAGTTTATTAATTAGTTCATCTGAAACATTAAAATATTTAGACGGATATAGTTTCTGTATACCAAGTTGAAAAGCCCTATCCATGTTTCTAGCAGACTCTGACTGTTCTTGTTGATCATGTAATAATGCTTTGTCTGAATTTGACATACGATGACGTGCATGCTTCTCTTTACTCTTAAGTTGCTCCATAGCTTCTCTTTTCCAATTCTGAATTTCATCAAATGCTGCAGGTCTAGCTTTTTTCTATAACAATATAGTTTCTAAATATTCTGTTCGGGCAATCTCAAAACTACCATTGACTGGCCACTGAAATTCGGAAGCATGTCTAGTTTGTCTGTGCCAAATATTGTTGAATACTATACTACCAATGCCGTACTTACAGTACATAGTACATGCCGGCGACCCCTCCTGTGGTGCCGTTCGGCCAAATTCCAAATATTGTCTGTCTCTGCGGAATAACGCCCTGAAACAGGCAGACAATTTCCCAGGCATATCGGATTACTGGTGTTACATGGCGTTGTTTGTGCTTGCGAGTACAAATCTGCAACCAAATATCAGGATACTTAGGGATTGGGTCACAACAAGGGCCAAGGAGGTCCGGTCGGATTACAAAGGACAAAGGACCCTCCTTGTTGGTGATTTCGGCAAAACTGCCCGCCTCGATATGTGGACCCTCGTCAAGATGCCGTCTCGGACCGCGTGCTCACCGTCCAGGGATCGGATCGTGCAGTACTGTTGAAGTATCACATCTCATCCAAAAGGGGCCCCCTTTTTCTCACCGTCCGATCCCGGTCTTTCCTTCAACGAGGTGGCATCAATCTTGAGGGCACCATCTGAAGAACAAAGAAATATCGAGGCTGAGTACCACAAAGGAAATACACCAATCACGGGCTGAAAAGATACAAATATCTTTTATTACTGTACAGTTTACAAAGCAAAACAGAGAGCTGTCTGGCCCCAGCACCTCGCTGTGTGTACCAGCCGACACAGTGAGAAGAGTGAGGGGTCCTGGACATCTAAATAATAGCGTTTTTATACATTCCCTACAATATTGTCCAGCCTCTCTTCATGTTAATAATTTGTGTCTAGAATTTGTGCCTAGTTCATATGACAGACTTTACAATATTATGCAAAGGATTACATGAATTTACATTTCCATGATAATACAATGGTGATTTATGTTCTCGGATCTTGCGGTAAGCCTTCTTCCAAGAGTCTTCACAATGTAGTTCAGCTAAAACATACGATCGTCGTTTACTCTTCATTGTTTCAGTGTTTATACAAGGATGAGGCTTGTGAGCACAGACAACACTCGAATAGCAGTTCATATGAAGCACAAGGTTTCTTTGTTCGGCTTAAACAGTCGGCTCGCAGACAACCTAAACATTAACAGAACTCAAAGGTTGGTCAGCTCGACTGCAAGATGAAAACAGAGACCACCATTTTAGAATATGGAACATAAGTGAAAATCCAAATGGCGGATGAATCTTAAAATGGCGGCGAAGTTAAACCCAAAAATCTGAACTTTTGCAATGCGGATTTCCATATAAAGTGATTGGGCTTAGGACAATATTAAATATAAGGAGGCACTATATAATCATGGTTTAACATTGTGTCCCAGAGAAGTAGTCTGTGTGGTTACTGCATTGGTTGAGGAAGATGAGGTAGAAGCAGTCTACTACTTCCTAATAAAGGAACAGCCTTTCTGAGAGCATTGCAGTGGTTGGATTTGGTGTTGCGGCACATGGATGTGGTACCATAGGCATACTGTCCAGGTTGTCTGTGACTGACTACAACATTGCACTCAGTGCATTTCAATTTGGTAGCTTTAGCCTTTGGTACATTTCCAACAGTGGTAAAGAACTGCCACTGCCATGATTCTCTCTGTGTGCTTGAGGTAGGCACTTCCTCTACCTCATCTTCCTGGTCTTCTTAATTGTCAAAGTTCCTAGATCAGCGGAAAATGCAGTTCTGAACTGTTTGCAAAGCACTGACCGGATTGCGAAGTGCAGACACGTTCCCAAACATGTCATTATGCCACATGCATGTGTCGTCATGTGACACTGTCTGGAAAGTCTGTGATTACGTCAGACGTTCGCAAACGTCAATGAACACAAAAACAGTGGAAAAAATTCCTAAAAGTATATAGAAGTGTTACAGATGATGCTAGAAGGTAGGGACTGGCAGAGTTAAGATCTGGATGGCACATGCAGTGTCCCCGGACTACCACAGTGTCTAGGGACACCGTAGCACTAGGCAGCCCTTCTACCCTTTCCATTTTCATGTTTGTAACATTCCCTCATTGGATGCTTTCAAACAGTCACACATCCATCCACCAATCACATCCAAAAACTCTGCACCTAACCATGTCATCTCAGTTCAACCCTTCAGATGTTCTCTTGAACTCTGAGAGTACATATACCCTGTTAATCACAGTCAACTGCATAACAACCTACTGTGAAACTCTCCAAGATTTCTATTTCCGGATTTAACAGCATCTGCACCTAACAATAAATAGTACAGGTATGTTTATATTTTTTAAAGTATTTTCTTCAACTCTTTAACTCAGTTTGTAACTTTACCTCATTTATTAGGCAACATGGCCTCTGGGGACTGGCTGAATCCTCCCTTTGAAGCTAAGGAGGATTGGTCTTGGTTACTGCATGGATGGGAAACCCACTGGAGCTGCAAACATATCTATTTTCTTTTATTATGTTTAAAGGATTGAAAGCTTTTAGGACTCACAATGTTTTTAGTCAATGTGCAGTGAGATAACATTATTTACCGATTATCGCATACTTTGTTTAAACAGCATGCTACATGCCCCTTATTTTATGGCTGGTCTCTTGGTGATTGTTGTGATACATCGCACAACCTCAGCTTACTGCATTAAAGCAGCACGGAAAGGGTAAAAAAATGATAATCTGTAAGAATAACATATGCCCAGGTACTTTTGCCCGCATGGCGAAAATCCAAAGCTGGCACCCACAGTAAGTGACCATATATTTGAAAGTGAAATATACAAATGTAGTTCAATTGACCTTCTCCTTAGAAGAAATTGAGCAAGACAAAATAGCATTGAACTTTTAAAAAGAAATTATGAACACCAGAAAAATAACATGACAGAGGAAATATTCCAATAAATATGCTGGCAAAGTATAAAAGCTGCTCACCTTTTAAACCCAGCAATTTGTAGTGAAATACACTGGAAAACAAAATCCCAATATGAAACAAGTGTATGTAGTCTTTTGGGTAAATGTCTGCACTGGGAACATGACAGCCTGAGTAAAATCCTGGTATCCAAATACTTCAGCAAGCTAGTCAACCTCAAATAACCCCTAGGGTTTGTTTCCGTCCTCTGCAAAAAAAGTTACGCTGTCCACCCTCATGTGTCCTTTAGTGGTGCCCTAAAAAGCAGCCACAATCGGGGGAAATAACTGCACCAGTGTTCAGGATTGCAAACTCTCTTGCCACATTGTGGGCAAATACTCACGACTTACTTGCCCTCTCATCATTTCCACTCATCACCCCCATGTCTGGCTTTCAACAATACTCTGCTTTATAAAGCTAACTTGAAAAGTACACATACCATAGTGTCACTCAAATATATAAATCCGTATAGAACTATGTTAGGCAAAAAGTGTACAATGTTGGCATTATTCCCCCATCTTGACTGTGATACTACAAATACCAAAATGCAATTCAGCAAAAGGTAAAAAATGATCACTGAGTGCAACACTTTCAAGGACTGACAGTAGCACGGTTTTAAAAAAAAATATTTGGACATCCTTTTTGTCACCCATCCATGCAGTAACCAGTACCAACCCTGCTTAGCTTCAAAGCAAGGAACTAGCTGCCCCTTTTTCTAAGTGGTCTTGTAACTTTGGTTCATTTATCGGGCAACATGATCTGAGGAGGCTGGCCCCTTCCTCACTTTGAAGCTAAACATTGTCTTTCCTGTTTACTGCATGGACGGGAAACCTAGATGAAAATCGGGTCACTGACCATGGCCATGGTCATGGCCCCCGACGTCACTTTAGCTGTAACAATATCTTTAAAAAGAATAAAAGGGGTACTCAACCACACATACCCTTGGCTATCCGTAGTCTTTTGTAGCCTTGAATATAGATGCGAATATCGGAAATATTTCTGGAAAAAAGGCAGTCCATCATCAAGTGCCCCTTCTGTGTGCCAGCTCCCCCCACTCCCCAGATGCCCCCCCCAATACACGTTACTGTGACATGACCTTAACATGGCAAAAAATGCTACATAAAAAACCAACACAACATATTACAACATTAAGTTATTAAGACTCATTCAACATACACAGACTCCTATCAAGAGACACCTCTTCAGCTTATGCAATCATCTCAACCTGTTTTTTGACAGTCTTCTGCCCCTTCCTGTATGTTTACCTTTGTAATGCCGATTGATAAGCACTAGGAAGCATAGCACTCACATACAGTTACTTCTAAACATAGTCAACTATGAGCCATACACTGGCACTCAGGATGTACTCTCTTGGATGGACATTTCGAAGCACACTTGGTGATATGATGAGCACACTGCTAGCGCCCTACCCACACACAGCTGGTCACTGCATGCACCATCCACTTCACAGTATACCCAAGCATATATTAGCCACAGCAACAAGTGTGAATGGTGCAATCTAGTTACCTCTGCCCATCTCACTTGGGGGATGCAAGGAACACACTACTGAGTTGCTGGGCTATAGAGCAAAACAATTTGGACAACAATATAGAGCTACAAAGTCATACAAATAACAGTTTTGTACGACACAAAACATCTTTGACATTGGTATTCACATTGACATGAGTTGACATCTTTCCAATATTTGATTACCGGAAATATAGCAATTGCAGCAGTCACAATTGGCAGAAGTAGACAAGTGCAGCTTTGTCTAACAGCAAACAACTATTTGGTGTTCTGTATTGTTGCGTTTGGTGCCTGTTGGAGGGCCACCTTTATTGGTGTTTATTTGGGTATTTCTTTACAAATTAATTCAGATGTAATTATTTAGCAGGTTGCATCTCTGATACTTAACACTGTTTCAGTGTTTAAAGCAAGTTGTGCAAATGTGTTTCTGTTTTTCAAACTACATCTAATAAACCATTCGTAGTACATGTTAACCATGTCCTGGGTTTATTTAAAGGAATTGTCAGAATAGCATTCAATTTCGATGCACAATTCTGGTACTATGTTTGTGTTGTCTGATTTGAGATCTGCTCTCTTAACAGTACACTTTGCAGTAGGCATTCACCTAATGTGCATGTGCTGCCTGTAATGTTATTGTATCTTTAAATTGGGATTCAGAGCCTTCTGCACTTTCATGTGTAGCTTTTTTAGTTGTTAAGCGCATGGGAGCCACACTTGTACTGCTGTTTTTCACCTACAATACTAGTCTTCAACGTTTGTGATATGTTAAGACACACAATGTGCCCGTTGCTATGATACAATACCCTGTGTTTTGTCAAGCCTCCTCCCACTATTGCTAAAATGTAATTAACCGGACGTATCCTGTATCTTCCTAATGCGGTGTTAGATGTAAATCTCACCTTCTGTGATGTTTTAGCTCTGCTCATTACAAAAACAGATATACAAAACATACATAACATTTTAATAAACCCAATATATGTGTAGCAGTACGGAGCAGTGCAAAACCTGCAAACGGTACATGAACCTCATAATAACATATATTCTATAACAAAGGAATCAAGTGCATAATGTGCTTCCCTATGTTCTGCTTTCAATAGCAGCTTCAGAGAAGATGCCCGACAACTGGTGTTATACTTCAAGAACAATACAACAAAAAGTCTGAGACACCGTCCATCCACCCAAAATTAACATTATGTCACCCATCATTTTTTCTTCCCCATATTTTCAAGTTCTTACATCCAATCTAAATGTAACCACGCATACAGCTGTTACTTGTTTTCTTAGGAAAGATGAGGTCATGGTACTTTAATCCTGTAAAGGGAATTTTAACCTGAACAAACATAGTAAGGGACCTCATTTTAGAGACTTTCTCCCAGTAGTGGAGTTGACATTCACGGTCCCCCTCATAACGAATTTTTCTATGAAATTCATCCAAGCACTCAAATTCATTGGAAGACGAAAACTTGGGAAAGTCCCAATGGCGGGACATTTCTTACAAGACTTTAAACCATATATAGTTCCCTTTATTCATATAACCGGAAACCTCAGCCTGAAAGTCTTTTAATATGTGTACTAATTGAGTCACCCACCAATTTTGTGTAGGCATAATTCAAAACCCATTTTCCAGCATTAGTAGACATGTTTGAGTACACTTCGGGACCCCAACACAGAATGTAGAAAAGTGTTTTTTATCAGTGAAATTTTATGCCCTCAAATGTCAGTCTTACAAAGCATAGAAGATGTTATTTTAATTGTATACATTTATTCCGGTCAAGCACCATATTTTCTTGTAAAATTGCAGTTCACCACATAAACGCTCTTGAAAAGATGTTATATACTTCTTATTTTATCAACATTTCACAACCCACTTGCTGAAAATGTAATATGCAAGTAATCATACTGTTTTACCAATCTCACCTCTATTCTTATTGGACACCAGATACAGAGAAATACATTTTTTAATCAAATCTCCTGTCTCTGTGTTGGTCAGATGTAGTTCCAAGGGATGCATCCTAAAATAATTGCATGGCCACGGTAGTGGCCATGTAGTTATGGTTAAGTTGGTGTTTCCATAGGAAGAGCACTTTTTGGGTGGCTTATAACTTCGCTCCCCCTGGACGAATCCTCACCAAACTTTGCAACAAAAGTATATGGCCCACTCTGAATTTGTTTGCAAAGTTTGGTGAGGATTCGTCCAGGGGGGGGAAAAGTTATAGGGGGGTCCCAAAACTTTTTTTTCCCCATAGACTGAATGGGAAAAAACTTTGCGCACGGCTACAGCCTGAACCGCTGGACGGATTTACACCAAATTTGCGGCAGGAGCGGGGGCTTGGTCCCGAAAGCATGCTTTTGCAAATTTGGTGTAAATCCGTCCAGTAGTTTTTTTATAAAATGACCAAAACGTAAGGCAAAAAAATTTGTGATATCTGTGTTCGCTTCGCAGATGGACTTCCTTGTTCGCTCCGCGGACAGCACCCCGATTGGCCCATGGCCTTGCGTCATGTCCGCGGACATGCGACGTGTTCGCTGATTGGACGGCGAGGGGCGTGGAGCACGTCAGATTTTCTGTGGCGCCCGCCATCTTGTATTCGCCGTCGACCGCGTACAGCGCGGTGAAACGTGGATAAAAAATTGTATTTAGTGCCGTGTGTTGGTGTGTAAGAGTGTTTGGGGAGGGTGGGGGAGTATGAGATAGGTTCAATGTTTTGTTTTTTTATGCGCTAGACGTTTTTGTTGCGTTCGATTTGTCCGCGGAGAAAACGGCTGTTCTGACATTTTGTAAATAAACTAAATGGTGGGGTGTTTAGAGGACGGAGTATGTGTCATTTTTGTTCGCAAGGAAGGTAAAAATGAGCTATGAACACTCGCGGTGTACTTAATTGTTCGTAAATACACAAACTGGGGGTGTCCTCAGGACGCTGTCAGTATTATAATCTGTCTAGTTGAATGTGTTCTAAGAACACTCGCGGTGTCCCAAAATGGTTGCAATTACACAAAATGGGGGTGTTCTGAGAACGTTGTTTGTATTGTTCGTTGTCAGGGTGAAAGTGTTTTAAAACCACTCCTTTTGTCCGCTAATAGTACAATTTCCTACGGGCGTCAACCGACTTTTTGTCCACTAAAGAAATGATAAATCCCGCTGGTTGCGTCGACATTATGTGATAATCCTATGACTAGCGCTACTGACCTGGCTGACTTGCTTTAGCAACACTAAATCATATCTCCCGCCCCTAATCCTGATATTATCAAAGCATTCATATTCCCCGCCTCTCTCTGTGACGTTACAGGGTGCTTCATCAAACGCGCCCAGTCCTCTGCAGTCCTAAGTGACTTTACAAAGAACCCGGAAGACAACACATATTATGTCACAACACAGCACGCCACAATTCGGAATATGAAACAGTGATTTAAAAGCAAACAGCAAGATTGTAAATTTTGTAAAGTACATTTATTTAACATCAAATGTTTAGAGAATATTCAGCAATTTGCATTTGTCTTTGTTGTCGATCCGCAAAAGTTCATGTTGAGGCACGCGATGTTCCTTTGCGGTACAGAGGGTGTTAGATCAGCTTACAACTCAGTGCGCCACAATTCGGAATATGAAACTGTGGTTTAAAAGTAAACAGCAGGATTGTACATTTGGTAAAGTACATTTATTTCACATGAAATGTTTAGTGAATATTCAGCGATTTGCTATTGTCTCTGCTGTCGATCAGCAAAAGTTTATTTTGAGCCACGTGTTGTTCCTTTGCGGTAGATAGGCTGTTGGTTTATGATAAAAGCAGTAAATGGTTGCTCTGATAATCGGAAGGTTGCTCCAACAACGAGCCATTAGACCACCCTATTGGTTGGTATGTTGTTTGTAGCCGCTAGTACTGCGTAAGAGCATATTGGTCCTTGGCGATTGTCCCATAAAATGGTGAGGGTCTTGAAGTTGCATATTTGGACCTGCACCTGGCAGTTGAAGACCCCATCCGCTGGAGTCTGTAAATCGTGACATAGGCAAAATGGGGCCACATACCTGTTTTAAAAAACATAAATTAGTCTCACCAGCCGATCTTCATTAAAAATCATCATTTTATTTATTAGAGCGTGAAACTATTTGCTATCGAAGATAGTGCAACGGAGTATGTTAATAATAAAATAATAATATTCTCCCATTCATATAGCGCTATGAACCGTGAGGTATCTAAGCGGTGCTTATTATTAACCACGGTGTGTGGTGCTCATTTATCGATCACGGAAGGATGAAAGGCTGAGTTTGGCCTTGCCGGGATTCGAACTTGCGCTAGCAAGCTGTGCACGGATGTCAAAGCGAACGTTGTACTCGCTGTGCCACTTGACAGGCTACAGTGAAGTGGCACAGCGAGTAGAGCACTTGACCGCCTATAGACCGGTTAAATTATTTCTATTAACCCACCCTGTGTCGTCTGCCCTTTTCAGAGCCCTCTAAACGACAGGGGATCAATTCGGCGGTGATAGTGCACAGTAGAAAACATTATGCCACTTTCAACGAACAAGTTCAACTTGAGCGGTCTTTTATGCTACGCTATTGTAATTATATTTGGTATAAAATAATCTAAAGGGTTACTTACAGTACAATTGCAATTTCCATTGTCTACGAGTAGAGCAGTCCCAAAATACGACTCCGCGTGTGCGAACGATCTTTCGCATAGTGATATAATATATAAAAGTGGTTTCGCTTCAGAAATTTCATCCTTATCTTCTCTTACGTTTTAGCAACACTCCTTCAAGAGAAGTCTTTCATCACAATCTCTGTCTGTCGAGGTCAAAACACAATACAACCTTATAGTCCGCTTCGTGAGCCTCTCCGGGGCCCGAGAAAAAAATGGAAGCAGCTGACCTTCACTGTGAACGAGCATAAATTCTTACTTTGCAACATTCTGTGTAAAGCCATCTGTGAGAAGTTGGTTTTTGCACGCCATGTTTGTATATTGTTTGCGTGATATTAAAAAAAGTTTGTTTAAGGGACGTTATGGTTCTAAGTATAGCCGAAAGACCCTTGAAAATCGCAAGTTATGGTAAGCTATGAAAAATAACTCGCGCCACCACCGTGCACTGCTAAGACTAACACCCAGGACATCAAAGATGACATTGCAAATGTCATTGATGAAATCACTGATGACATCACATGTGTATGTACTTTTCATGGAATTTGTGTACTAGGGATTTTTATTTTAATGTTGCGAAAAAAGTGTCAAGGATATTGCAATAAATATCATACCGTTATTAGTGCTTTGAACGATGCATTGATATAAATAGCATTGTATTATGGGATTCTATCTAGTATACTGAGCTACTAATGGAGAAACATAGCATTGTGTGCAGAGTACAAGATGAAAGTATAATATTTGTAATGTTAATATGTTGAATAATGAAATGCTAATTGTCCTGAAATGTTCGAAAATTCACAAAATGGGGGTGTTCTGAGGACGTTATTCGTATTGTGTGATTGCTTAGCTGTATGCAATGAGGGAATGGCACAGAGAGTAAAGTGGACGCCGTCCGTGGACACCACGGCTGTTTGTGGACAGGGCGTGCTACATCTGGGTTTTTCCAGGAAATCCAACATGGAAAGAAGACTGTACGGATCAGCCAATCAGATGTCGAGGTTGTGGATTTGTGTTGAAAGAGACTGTGTGTGGTGAAGATGGCAGAAGTAGAGAAAGTCAGGGTGTTGGTGCTTAGATATATGTTTGTGTATGGTTTTCAACAGTACGCTCAATGCAGGCATGTTGCAAAGAACTTTGATGTGAAAGGAGTGGAGGTGGTGTGGAGCACTGTGCCTGATTGCAATGTACAGGGAATTGTACAAGTTTGTGAGGATATGGCCACGATGAACAGTCCGCATGTGGTAGTTTTGCACTATGGTGCTTTCCATTTGGGCAACGTCAGTGCCCCTACTTTGTTGGCTGATTTGGAACGCTTGGTTCAAGCCGTAATGAAGATCCTTCCAAATACGAAAGTAATTTTTTCTGGATTACTACCTAGGGCAATATGGGACAATAGTTCAGTTTTTTGTCCTCAGCAAAACATTGCTAGGTGTGTCATCAACCGAGCATGTGTGCCTTCATGCTTAGAGCTGGTATGTTCTTCTGTAATAATGAGAATATTGATGCCAATAATGCTGTTAATTTTAAAGAAGATGGCATTTCTTTATCTTTTACGGGAAATGCCTTTCTATTTTGGAATGTAAGGGTTGCTTTGGAGAAGGTTATGTGAAGATTTTAGGAATAAAGTAAGAAAAAAAACAAGAAAAAAAATACAAAATGACAGGTGTCTTTTCAGAGCCAACTTCAAAGGGGAAATGATGCATACTATTTAAATTTACATTCACCACGCTCAGATTTTCGATATGTCCGCGGACATGAAAATCAGTACGAGGGGGTTAGTATGTTCTATGTTACATGTATATGAAGTCAGGGATATTATGGTTAAGTTGTGCTACTAGAAACCTATGCAATTAAGTGAAAAATCTTTGTTAAAGGGACGTTATGGTTAGGTTGCGCTACTAAAAACCTATGAAATTCAGTAAAAAAACTTTGTTAAAGGGACGTTATGGTTAAGTTGCGCTACAAAAAACCTGTGAAATTCAGTGAAAAAACTTTGTTAAAGGGACGTAATGGTTCAAAGTAAAACCAAAAAACCCCTGAAATTCGGCATTTATGGTAACATAAGCAACCATAACTCGCGCCACCGTGCACAGCTAACACTAACACCCAGGACATCAAAGATGACATCACAAATGTCATTGATGACATCACTGATGACATCACATGGCTGGCTTTCCCTTTTTATCCTTTACTGACATATCGAAGCCACATAGTTTTCTTCAGTAACAGTCAGGAAGTAAAAATTGAAAAGGTACTATATTTGTAGACTTAGGGTTAAGTCACATCATATGAAACATTTACATAGCGGAAGACACAGGCTTGAAAGAGAGCAATCCTTTCTGTGCATGAAGATAATCATTAGGGTTATCAGCACTTTCTCATAGTTTTATTTTTATTACTCTACCTTCCCTGTATATGCTCATATTTGTATATATTATACTCACTCTCTTTTCCTTTGGGTGCAGTCACATCATGTGATACACATACATATGGTAAGTAGCAGCTTTGAAACAGAGCAATAGTTTCTCTGCATAAAGAAAATCAGTTAGGTTATGAACTCTTTCTGCTGCTACTTCTGCTTTTTTGTTTACTTCACTGTCCCTGTATATACTCATATTTGTATGTGTTGTTGTCTCTTTGTGTTTTGTCTGTAATAATTATGTATTAAGTGGGTTTTATTATCTACTTATTACATGTTTCACAGTACACAAAACTCTAATAATAAAGCAGTTATCATTTCAGTATTCAACATGGCAAGATTATGAATATGGCACCTTCATCATGTATGCTGCACACACTGCCTATGTTTCTGCATGAGTAGCTTAGTATACTGGATAGAACTTCATAATAGAATGCTATTTATATCAATGCATTGCTTAATGCACTAATTAGCTCATGATATTTACCCCAATGATCCTTGACAGTTTTTGGTCAGCATTATAAGAATCCCTTGTACAGAGTTTTTATGAAAAGTAAATGCACATGTGATGTCATCAGTGATGTCATCAATGACATTTGTGATGTCATCTTTGATGTCCTGGGAGTTAGTGTTAGCAGTGCACGGTGGCGCGAGTTATGGTTGCTTATGTTACCATAACTGCCGAATTTCAGGGGGTTTTCGGTTTTACTTTGAACCATAACGTCCCTTTAACAAAGTTTTTTCACTGAATTTCATAGGTTTTTAGTAGCGGAACTTAACCATAACGTCCCTTTAACAAAGTTTTTTTACTGAATCTTTGATATTAGTCAACCTGAACTATACATCATGCAGTGTCCGAGCTAGTATTTCTGCATCATCAGTAAAGACCTATATGTAATGCCATTTTTCTTGTGAGAATTATAAAGCCTTTCGCAAGCGCATAACCTAAACTTTACAAGCACAAGATTAGTAGCAGGGGAGCCAGAGATTTCCATTTGTTTTAAAGGGTTGAGATCCCCCTGCCAGGACATTGTATTCCTCTCTTAGAATTAGCATTACCAGATCATCAACATTCTCATTTTACAAGCTTTATTTCAGAGCAGATCTCTACTGATCAAATCGAACACCTTGCTTGGGTCTAAAAATGCTAAGTATATACTTGATCTCCTAATTCGTACTTAAGGCTACACAGTGATCGATTGTTGAGAACCCAGCCGGATAACCTCCCAAAGCTGAAGAATGATATTTTCTTCATCAGCCCAGGCCTGAACCCTCATTGCAAGCCTCTTCTCTAAAATGTTTAACAGAGAGAATGGGCAACGCTGCCGGGCTGGGTAACCTCCCACAAGGTCTAGCACCCCTCTCCCCCCAAGCACAGGGAGACACGCAGTCTCAGCGCTACAAAGCGCAGGAAGGGTGAGGTGTGAAAGAACACCGTACCCTTCCACAATAACAAATAGGTGCGAAGCACCCAGGGGATGCAAAGGCAGCAAGGCAGGGGAACAACAAAGAAAGGCCCCCTCAGGGGCTCAGTCAGTCGGCTACATGCCGGCCTGAGGTCTGGACCACAGCCCCCACAGATGATACAAGAAGACTCAGGGGCTACCCCTGGGTCCTATATAATGAGCTGCTCCAGCCCAGAAGAAACACAAACTGTTTGTGGACCCTGCACGGGGACCCAAACAACACTTGGGAGTTTGCTGGGTAATCAGCATCTTCCGCTTTTTTTTGCTTCCTTTCTTTAAAACGTTTGCTGTGTACTCAGCATCCTGTTCGTGAAGCAAACTGTATTCTTTAGGAGCACGCAGCCATGATAAGAAGTAATCAGGAGGTCGGGAGGAAGAGGATTTTTTCTGCCGGTCGGCCAGCATGCACCAACCCAAGGCAGCAGGCAGTGAGTGCTGCACCTCATGAAAGACGAGCGGCCGGGAGCAGACAACAGAGGATCGTCGCCAGGAGGAACCCAGCTGAGGTGGCATACAACTTCTGCAAGTAAGGCAGCCACTGCACCGCAGTTGCCCAGCAACGGGCGCTCGAACGAGTCCCGTGAGGGCAAATAGGTCACGCTTTTGGAAGGAAGCCAGCACAGAGCAGCAGCAGAAAGCAATACCACGCTGGGGGGAAGTAAGGACACAGCGTAAAAAGCAGTTTGTTATGTTGGTGTAAAATGTACCCAAGGGAAATTATTAGTACCAGGAAGTAAATATGTGTTTAGATTATCAATGCACCAATCATGGCGGGCAACAGAAAAAGAAGCAAATGTTGCATTTCTTGTTTTTACACATGTCACAGCGGCACGGTTTTCTCTAAAACACAATTTCGTTTGTTTCTCGGCAGAAGCAAGCCAGAGTAGCTAAGGCATGATTAGACAGAACCAGCAATAATTAAGGGCAACTGTGTTAATTAAAATGTTTGTTTAAACTAGAAAAAGGCAAACAGCGTGTGACCTAGGCACACGATTCAAAGGGCAACATGATCCAAATGTTGCTCTGCAGAGTGGCACGATTAAAATGTTAGTGCATGAAGGCAGGGAATAGTTGAAGACACGTCATAACTAAATTTTGTAGAAAAATAGAAGGAGGCAAACAGCGTGTGAACACAGGCACATGATTGCAAGATACACCACACAAATAACAGGAGATATTAAGTCAAGCCTGCAGAAACACCCTACCTACAGACAGTGCCCTGCCATGGAGCACAACAAATAGTTACCCAAAACGGGTAACAGCGAAAGAATTGTTACATTTTTATACATACAGCTACCTGCACAGGGGTCAGGCATTTAATTGAACTGCGTCAGGTTATAGCAGTACCCTACAACGGGGCACTCCACAAGGTTACTGACCATAGGTAACAAAGTTTAATTTTGTTTTCTAACCAGGAGGAAGCATGGCACCCAAAAGAAAGCCACAGGAGCCCAAAAAAGTGCCACAAAAACCTAAATCACCACATCTGCATGCTGCAATCGAGGCAGCAGAGCATTATGGATGGGAATGGGTCAGAGAACATCTTTACGGGCTACCAAATGAGGGGTTGTCACTACTAGCAGGGGATGAAGACACCCCTCGCCCCCAGCAAAGAAAAGCAAGGCACCAGAAGTCTCTAGGAAAGGTAACAAAAACAGTATATTGTCAAAATTGTGTGAGAATACGAAAGAGATGCAACAGGTGATGCTAGAAATTAGGGACAAGCAACAGGCCCCAAAGATCCAGAAGCGATAACAGCCCAGAACTCACCTTTGGAACCCACAATAATTATAAATCCCGTGACACCCATAGTGCCACCAATACCAGTGGCTACACCCACAGTGCCACCAACACCAGTGGCTACACCCACAGTGCCACCAACAACAGTGGCTAGACCCACAGTGCCACCAACACTGGTGGCTATACCCATAGTACCAACAGCACCAGTGGCTGCACTAACAGGGCCAGAACCAGTAGGGCCGCTGAAAGCATGGCCGATGCCCACACCAAACAACAAAGGGCCAATAGACATAAACAGCAGCATCAATACAGATATAATGATATTCAGTAGTGCCCAACTAGATTTAAAACTGAGATCCTTTGAAACAGAAATACTTAACAGGTAAAACAAAAAAAATCCCTGGCATGGAACATTGATATAACAATTAAAGAGGCCATATGGATAAAAGAATTCATTGAAATAGTCTTGCTCATAGAGCCTCAATATAAGGGGAGGGATGCTTTCAGGGATCCCAAAAAGATTGAGGAAAAGGCCATAGCCAGGAACGCCCACGTAGAACAGAACTCGGACAACTGGTTTAAATAATTTGCTATTTTAGCAACAATTTACCTGGAAAAATTCCCTGGGGATGGGATAAAACTATGGGCATATGCGGACAAAATCAGAGAGGTAAAACTCGCCCACAAAGGGAAGGGGTGGCTAGCATACGACATAGGATTCAGAAGGAATATGTCGGAAAGACCAGTCATAGAATGGGATGAAGTACAGAACGATTTATACATATTGAATGCCAAGCCGCCATCAGAAGAGGAGGTTGCACAAGCAACCGGAAAGACAAATAAAAACTCACAAGGGGGAAATAGAAGTTCTGAGAATGGAGAACACAGGAAGGGAGAGCAGCCCTTTCAGAAAAACCAGCCATGGGCGGCTAGGTCAAAACCCTTCATGCCGCAAAATCCAATATTACATGCAGGAATTATGGGAAAAATCAGTGCACATGGGGAAGGAGTTCTGATATAAGCACAACTGCTCCAACTGCAACGGGGAACACCCGGCAAGCAACAGCACCAGATTACCCACCAAAAATACAAAAAAAGAAGATCAGTAACTAAACACTGCCTCCAGGCTTGGAACCAGGCAGAACTCCGATCAATCCAAAACATTTTAGCAAAGCATTAATGATTTGTCCCGACAAAGAAATCAGCTCAGTGATCAAGCAGGGTTTCGAATAAGGTTTTATTATTTCTTTTAAGGGAGAAGGGTCCCAGAAGATCCCAAAGAATATGGTCTCGTCTAGGGACAACCCAAAGGTAGTAAAAGCTCAAATAGAAAAAGAACTACGCATGGGCAGGATTGCAGGCCCCTGGGAAACAATGCCATTTTCAAACTACCTAGTGTCACCACTAGGCCTGGTACCTAAAACAGAACCTGGTAAGATGAGGCTAACACACCACTTATCATATCCCATGGGCCACTCACTCAATGATGGCATCCTGCACACTGAATCTGCAGTTACCTACACACATTTTCAGGAGGCTTTAAGATTGATACAGGTTGCGACAGGAAAGCCCTTATGGCAAAACTGGACATTGAATCCGCTTTTAGGTTACTACCAGTCCACCCAACGTCACAGCAATGGCTAGGGTTTACTTTTGAAAACAAAATGTATGTGGACAGATGCCTCCCCATGGGGTGCGCAGTATCCTGCGCCCTATTTGAACATTTCATCTCCTTTTTCCAATGGGCATTTCAGAGACAAGTACCAGGGGTTAGAGTATTGCATTACCTGGACGATTTTATGGTGATTGGCCCAGCAGATTCGGAAGAATGTAGCAGGGCACTAACAGAGTTGGAAAGGATGGCTGCACAATGGGGCATCCCACTGGCAGCAGAGAAGACGACCAAGCCATCCACAAACATCTTTTTAGGGATAGCGTTAGACTCAGCAGATGGCACAGCAGAATCCCAAAAACAAAAGTAGCCGAACTGTTAGAAAAAATCCAGGAGCTAAGCACAAAAACAAGGGCACAGTGAGGGAATTACAATCACTGGCAGGCAGCCTCAATTTCGCGGCCAGGATCATTCCGCAAGGAAAAGTATTTTCCAGGAGACTAGAGTTTAAAACCAAAGCATTCACCAAACCCCACATGCACATCAGGCGAGGCAAAGAAGTGAAAGAAGATCTGAAAGTATGGGGCAATTTCCTCACAAATTTCAGCAGGACCACACTTTGGTGCACGCCATTGAACACATGGGCAAAACGGGTCCTCTTTTCAGATGCAGCAGGAAGCAGGGGGTTTGGGGCCATGCTAGACACAGAATGGGTGGCCGGACAATGGCCCGAGTCATGGCACACAGCAGGATGGACAAAAAGCATCACTCTTTTGGAAATATTTTCCATCTGGCTAACCATACGCATCTGCGGGAGGCAGCTGACTGACACCCAACTCATGGTATTGTGTGACAACATGGCTGTGGTAGTAATTATGAACAAAATAACTACCAAATGCCACTTGGTGATCAGAGTGCTACGAGCCATAACAACGGTCACTCTGCATGAAAACATTTTTGTCAAAGCAAAACACATCGCTGGAGCAGATAATAACATTGCAGACGCTTTATTTCACTTTCAGTGGACAAGATTCCGGTAGCTAGCATCACACGCCCAAGCAAAGATGACACCAATCCCAGGGGACTGTTGGGCAATAATGGAAAGCTAGAGAGAATTGCATCAATGCCTGCACACGAGGGCCAAAGCCGGGATGCACATCAACAACCAGGCACCTCAAAAACGGGTGCAAGCAGCATGCTGCCCACAGAAAACACAAACCCTGCCACAGGGTTCCTAGTAGAGATGGCGGAGAAAGCATTGGCAAGCAGCACTACAGCCCAGTACAGTAAGTATTTTTAGAATAACAGGGTTAAACCATGTGGAGTTAATAACAATAAAAGACATAGAAATCTTTTTTAAATGGGCACACGATCAAGGTTTAAAAAAAGATTGGGCGAAAAAGCATTTACTAGCAATATCTTATTTTTCAGAACTACGGGGTGACTCAGACCCCACACAAAGTGCCTTAATTTCATATGCAATGAAGGGCTGGGGTAAGACAGAGAGACCCCAGGTAATTACACATCGCTCACCAGATTTTGATAAACTAGTAATTATAACAAGCCTATTGGACAACATATGCTCTGACCCATATGAAGCATTGTTATTCAAAACAGAGTTTTTTCTCGCATACTTTGGGGCTTTTCGAGTGGGAGAGCTCATAGCCTCCAGCACTAAAGCCAACAATGGCTTAGGCATTATGGAAACCACGGTGAGAAGGGACAGCGTCAACATTGAAATACAACTAACAAAAACAGGGGCAAAAAGGGTCATTAACATTGATGATGCACCAAACTGCCCACTGTGCATCACTAACCTCTATTACACACAACGTCCCAAAGTGGGAGGGAGATTCCTAATCCACGGAGATACCTCAGCATTAAGCCACTACCAATTCAAAGGGGTGCTGATGAAAGCAATCGGCAAAGCAGGGTGGATTTAGTATTGGGGCAGCAACCTCAGCATGGCAAGGAGGACTAGGATCTCAGCAAGTAAAATGAAATAGGGGGGTCGAAGTCTGATTGTTACAAAAGATACATCAGACCAGAGCTAATACAGTTTTCTCACCCCCCCCCCTTTTTACACCCACCGTTTTCTCCAGAGAGTACAGCTGAGCAGGTCACACCATTAAGATCAGCCTTGATAGTCGGGCACTCTTTTGTATTCAGGACAGGGCGTTGGGCCGAAGAAACTAGAGACGGCCCACCTTTCAGGAACAAGATCGCATCATGGTGGGGCTACAGACGCCTCCATTGGACAGACATACATGACAAACTAGCCGACCTAGTCGCCTACAGAGACCCGCTGGAATTTTTGATAATCCATTTAAGGGGAAATGATTTAGTAAACATGGGGAGAAAAATGTTATAATGCCCCGTGAGTCTCTCTCCCTCCCCCTGCTCATGCCCCATGTGTCTCTCTCCCTCCCCCCACCCCCGCTCATGCCCTGTGTGTCTTTCCCCTCCCCACCACCCACCGCTCATGCCCCGTGTGTCTCTCCCCTCCCCCCACACCCCGCTCATGCCCCGTGTGTCTATCCCCTCCCCCCACCCCGCTCATGCCCCGTGTGTCTCTCTCCCCCCACCCCCTGCTCATGCCCCGTGTGTCTCTCTCCCTCCCCCCCACCCCCCGCGTGTCTCTCTCCCTCTCCCCACCCCCCGCTCATGCCCCGTGTGTCTCCCCCCCACCCCCCGCTCATGCCCCGTGTGTCTCTCCCCTTCCCCCCACCCAAAGCTCATGCCTCGTGTGTCTCTCCCCTTCCCCCCACCACACCGCTCATGCCTCATGTGTCTCTCCCCTCCCCCCCACCCCCCGCTCATGCCCCGTGTGTCTCTCCCCTCCCACCACACCCCGCTCATGCCCCTTGTGTCTCTCCCCTCCCTCCCACCCCCCGCTCATGCCCTTTGTGTCTCTCCCCTCCCCCCACCCCCCGCTCAGCCCCGTGTGTCTCTCCCCTCCCCCCACCCCCCGCTCATGCCCCGTGTCTGTCTCCCCCCACCCCCCGCTCATGCCCCGTGTCTGTCTACTGTTCTCCCCACCCCGCTCATGCCCTGTGTGTCTCTCCCCTCCCCCCACCCCCCACTCATGCCTCGTATCTGTATCCTCTTCCCCCCACCCCCCGCTCATGCCCCGTGTCTGTCTCCTGTTGCCCCCCACGCCCCTGCTCATGCCCCGTGTCTGTCTCCTGTTCTCCCCACCCCCCGCTCATGCCCCATGTCTGTCTCCTGTTCCCCCACCCCCTGCTCATGCCCCGTGTCTCTCCTGTTGAACCCCACCCCCACGCTCATGCTGCGTGTCTGTCTCCTGTTGCCCCCACCCGCTCATGCCCCGTGTCTGTCTCCTGTTCCCCCCACCCGCTCAAGCCCCATGTCTCTCTCTTTTTGCCCCCCACCACCCCGCTCATGCCCCATGTCTGTCTCCTGTTCTCCCCACCCCCCGCTCATGCCCCGTGTCTGTCTCCTGTTCTTCACACCCCCCGCTCATGCCCCAAGTCTGTCTCCTGTTGCCCCCCAGCCCCCCGCTCATGCCCCGTGTCTGTCTCCTGTTCCTCCCAACCCCCGCTCATGCCCCATGTCTGTCTCCTGTTCCCTCCACCCCCCGCTCATGCCCTGTGTCTCTCCTGTTGCCCCCACCCCCCGCTCATGCCCCGTGTCTGTCTCCTGTTGCCCCCCACCCCCTGCTCATGCCCCGTGTCTGTCTCCTGTTGCCCCCCACCCCCCGCTCATGCCCCATGTCTGTCTCCTGTTGCCCCCACCCCTGCTCATGCCCTGTGTCTGTCTCCTGTTGCCCCCCACCCCCCTCTCATGCCCCGTGTCTGTCTCTGTTGTCCCCCCACCCACGCTCATGCCCCGTGTCTGTCTGCGGTTCCCCCCACCCCCGCTCATGCCCCGTGTCTCTTTCCTGTTGCCCCCACCCCCCGCTCATGCCCCGTGTCTGTCTCCTGTACCCCCCACCCCCCGCTGCTCATGTCCCATGTCTTTCTCCTGTTCCCCCACCCGCTCATGCCCCATGTCTCTCTCCTGTTGCCCCCACCCTCCGTTCATGCTCCGTGTCTGTCTCCTGTTGCCCCCCACCCCCTGCTCATGCCATGTGTCTGTCTCTGTTGTTCCCCTCACCCCCGCTCTTGCCCCGTGTCTGACTCCTATCACCCCACCCCCCACTCATGCCCTGTGTCTCTCTCCTGTACCCCCCCACCGCCCCTTCATGCCCCGTGTCTGTCTCCTGTTGCCCCCACCCGCTCATGCCCCGTGTCTCTCTCCTGTTGCCCCCACCCCCTGCTCATGCCCCGTGTCTGTCTCCTGTACCCCCCACCCCCACTCATGCCCCGTGTCTGTCTCCTGTTCCCCCCACCCCCCGCTCATGCCCCGTGTCCGTCTCCTGTTGCCCCTCACCCATGCCCCGTGTATGTCTCCTGTACCCCCCTCCCCCCGCTCATGCCCCGTGTCTGTCTCCTGTTGCCCCCCACCCCCCGCTCATGCCCCGTGTCTGTCTCCTGTTGCCCCCACCCCCCTGCTCATGCCCCGTGTCTGTCTCCTGTTCTCCCCACCCCCCGCTCATGCCCCGTATCTGTCTCTTGTTTTCCGCACCCCCGCTCATGCCCCGTGTCTCTCTCCTGTTGGCCCCACACCCTCTCATGCCCTGTGTCTGTCTCCTGTTGCCCCCCACCCCCTGCTCATGCCCCGTGTCTCTCTGTTGTTCCCCCACCCCCGCTCATGCCCCGTGTCTGTCTCCTGTTCCTCCCACCCCCACTCATGCCCCGTGTCTGTCTCCTGTTCCCCCCACCCCCGCTCGTGCCCCGTGTCTCTCTCCTGTTGCCCCTCACCCCCGCTCATGCCCTGTGTCTCTCTCTTGTACCCCCAAACTCCGCTCATGCACCGTGTCTCTCTCCTGTTGCCCCCCACCACCGCTCATGCCCCGTGTCTTCCTCTTGTCCCCCCCACTCCTCGCTGATGCCCTGTGTCTTCCTCCTGTTCCCTCCCACCCCCTGCTCATTCCCCGTGTGTTCCTCTTGTCCCCCCTCCTATGATGCCTCTTGTTGACCTCTTGTTCCACCCACCCCCCGCTCATGCCAGGTGTCTCCCTTCTTTCCCCCCCACCCCCGCTCATGCCTGTGTCTCCCTTCTTTCCCCCCCACCCCCTGCTCATGCCCCGTGTCTGCACTGTTGGAGCAGGGCAGACACGGGGCATGAGCGGGGGTGGGGGCCCCACCTTGCCCTACCCCCGCGTCTCTCCTGTTCACGCGCACCCCCGCTCATGCTCCGTGTCTGTCTCCCTCCTTTCCCCCCCTCATGGCCCATGTCTCCCTTGTTCACCCCAACCCCTGCTCATGCCCCGTGTGTCTCTCTCCCTCCCCCCACCCCCCACTCATGCCCTGTGTGTCTCTCCCCCACCCCCGCTCATGCCCCGTGTGGCTCTCTCCCTCCCCCCGCTCATGCCCCGTGTGTCTCTCCCCCACCCACCCACCCCCCGCTCATGCCCCGTGTGTCTCTCTCCCTCTCCCCACCCCCCGCTCATGCCCTATGTGTCTCTCTCCCTCCTCCCAACCCCTGCTCATGCCCCAATTGTCTCTCTTCCTCCCCCACCCCCGCTCATGCCCTGTGTGTCTCTCCCCTCCCCACCACCCCCCGCTCATGCCCCGTGTGTCTCTCCCCTCCCCCCACCCCCGCTCATGCACCGTGTCTGCCCCACCCCCCGCTCATGCCCCGTGTGTCCTTTCTGTCCCCCCAACCCCGCTCATGTCCTGTGTGTCCTTCCTGTCCCCCCACCCTCGCTCATGCTCCGTGTCTCCCCTGTTCCTCCAGCCCCCCGCTCACCCCATCGCACACAGTGGCCAGCGGAGGGCCGAGGAGCGCAATCTGCTGACCGAACTCATGTCCGTGTTTTTGTTCGTCTCCTGACATACAAACCCCCCCACCTCCCGCTCATGCCCCGTGTGTCTCTCCCCTTCCCCCACCCCCGCTCATGCCCCGTGTGTCTCTCGACCTCCCCCCCACCCCCGCTCATGCCCCGTGTGCCTCTCTCCCTCCCCCCACCCCGATCATGCCCCGTGTGTCTCTCTCCCTCCCCCCCACCCCCCACTCATGCCCCGTGTGTCTCCCCCCACCCCCCGCTCATGCCCCGTGTGTCTCTCTCCCTCCCCCCCACCCCCCGCTCATGCCCCGTGTGTCTCTCTTCCTCCCCCTCACCCCCCGCTCATGCCCCGTGTGTCTCCCCCCTCCCCCCACCCCTCACTCATGCCTCGTGTGTCTCTCTACCTGCTCCCCGACCCCCGCTCATGCCCCGTGTGTCTCGCTACCTCCCCCCACCCCTTGCTCATGCCCCCTGTGTCTCTCTCCCTCCCCCATCCCCCGCTCATGCCCCATGTGTCTCCCCTCTCTCCCCCTCCCCCCCACTCCCCGCTCATGCCCCGTGTGTCTCTCCCCTCCCCCACCCCCCGCTCATGCCTTGTGTTTCTCTCTCCCTCCCCCCACCCCCCCGCTCATGCCCCATGTGTCTCTCTCCCTCCCCCCACCCCCAGCTCATGCCCCGTGTGTCTCTCTCCCTCCCCCCGACCCCTCACTCATGTCCCATTTGTCCCCCACCCCCCGCTCATGCCCCGTGTGTCTCTCTCCCTCCCCCCACCTCTCGCTCATGCCCCGTGTGTCTCTCTCCCTCCCCCCACACCCCACTCATGCTCCGTGTCTGTCTCCCAACACCCCCCGCTCATGCCCCGTGTCTGTCTTCTGTTCTCCCCGCTCATGCCCCAAATCTGTCTACTGTTCTCCCACCCCGATCATGCCCCGTGTGTCTCTCCCCTCCCCCCACCCCCCACTCATGCCCCGTATCTGCCTCCTCTTCCCCCCACCCCCCGCTCATGCCCTGTGTCTGTCTCCTGTTGCCCCCCACACCCCCCGCTCATGCCCCGTGTCTGTCTCCTGTTCTCCCCACCCCCCGCTCATGCCCCGTGTCTGTCTCCTGTTCCCCCCAGCCCCTGCTCATGCCCCGTGTCTCTCCTGTTGGCCCCACCCCCCCGCTCATGCCCCGTGTCTGTCTCCTGTTGCCCCCACCCGCTCATGCCCCGTGTCTGTCTCCTGTTCCCCCCACCCACTCAAGCCCCATGTCTCTCTTTTGTTGCCCCCCACCACCCCGCTCATGCCCCATGTCTGTCTCCTGTTCTCCCCACCCCCCGCTCATGCCTCATGTCTGTCTCCTGTTGTCCCCCACACCCCCTGCTCATGCCCCGTGTCTGTCTTCTGTTCTCCCCGCTCATGCCCCATGTCTGTCTACTGTTCTCCCCACCCCCGCTCATGCCCCGTGTGTCTCTCCCCTCCCCCCACCCCCCACTCATGCCCCGTATCTGTCTCCTCTTCCCCCCACCCCCGCTCATGCCCCGTGTCTGTCTCCTGTTGCCCCCCACATCCCCCGCTCATGCCCCGTGTCTGTCTCCTGTTCTCCCCACCCCCCGCTCATGCCCCGTGTCTGTCTCCTGTTCCCCCCAGCCCCTACTCATGCCCTGTGTCTCTCCTATTGGCCCCCACCCC